>NC_090447.1:901900259-902525259 GCF_031143425.1 Pleurodeles waltl | reverse complement strand
AATATCTAAAAAAAAAACATGAAATGCTGTTGATTCTCTTTCAGGACGACAATTAGTAACTAAAACTAGCATGCGTAGTTGAAAAAGAAACAGCCTGCAGTTTCAGTACTCTCTAGTCAATGATCTTTGAAAATTGTTTTATGCAACAAATATATGTGGCAAAATTTGAGAAACATGTTTTATATTTATCGTTAAACATTTTGTTCTGTAACCACTATATTCACTCTGCAAGACTAGCCTTTTCTTATTCAAGTTGGATGGTGTGATTCAATAAACAGTGGACAAAGTGAAAATCTTCACTAAAATTATTTTATGTGAACTGCAAGTCTGAGTTTTTCTCATATATGCAGATCTTAGGACCATAGTGTGGAGGAACATCTCAAAAGGTGTACTTGAGGCAAGAGGTGGACTGGCCCAGGCACCAAATAAAAGTGGTCCACATCCATGAAGTGCCAAGTGAAAAAGATGCCCTCAATTGTAAACCGAGCAGCTCTGAACTTTCTAAGACCTGATGTCTGAGGGACTGAGAACCCCAGGAATTTGTGATTGGTGCACGAATGTGTATATGATTTTTAGGGAGATGTAGCAGTGAAGTTCATTATGTTCTTTCCCCATCAAAAAGATAAAAACATTAAGCCTCATTACGAGTATGGCAGTCCAAGGACTGCTACACTCGAAATAACGGTCAGAGCACTGCAAATGTAGCAATCCGACTGCCACATTACGACCCTGGGAGTGGGAACGCCAGGGGACTGCTGTCCCCACCAGGAATATGATTCCTGGTGGCATGACGGTGGTTTGAGTTGCACTCAGCCAGGGCGGCGCTAAGCTCAGAGCTGTCTTGCTGATTACAGTTCCCCTTACCGCCATCCTTTCCATCACAGTCTGACCACCATGGAAAGGCTGACGATAAGAGTGTCCTGATGGCCCCCCTGTCAAGCACCCTCAGAATGCGCACAGTCAGCCTGGCAGGAACATTGTAATAGGGCCGGAGGAGGCACCGGTATGATGGTAACGTCCTACACCAGTCATTGGTGGTCTATTGGTCTGACCGCCAATGTCGTAATAAGGCCCGTAGACTCATCCTTGCTCTTATAACCAGTGTACTATTGATCCATTAATGCAACCTTCAAGGAAATTATGGCTTCCAAAATTATCCTCTTATTTTCTCCTCTCTCTTCCACCTTTGTCTATCCCCCAAACACTTTAGGTGACTGTGCCATCTTATTCTGGGTTCAAGGATGTGATCACAGTGTTTTGCTGCAAGGAGATTAACACTCCCAGATGTGTATAATTATTGAAACTTGTGAGCAGTGGATACCAGCCATCATGTGGGCACAAAGCATCCCACCACACCATAAAACTGACCCTCACATATCCCTAAACTGGCACACTGATTGACCTATCAGACTGGCCCAGATTACCCTAACAGACTGACCTATATGTGAGTCCCAGTTTACAGTCATGGTGGTACATGGCATACCTGTGTGTATAAAAGAATCAACACTCGCAGAAGTTTACTGCAAGGCTCTGTCCTAGACCCACTTTTATTTTATCCCTACACTTCTGACATGGGCCAAGCTTTCCACCAAAACTACAGAACATGGCTAAACAAATTAAGTATTGCTCAGACCTTAAAGTTTTTCTGTTTTTAGTTTATGAATACACTTAATGAGACCATATTATATTGAACATACAGAAAAACAAATAAATCAGTCATTTAAAAAAACAATATTATGTAAATTTTACAAAAGAAAGTACAACAAAAACCACCATAGTAGCATTTTTTCCCAATAGTAAAATCACATTTTAAAATCTCTTGGTCTGTGAGGATTCGGAAAAATAAAATAAAAAAACAATCTAACTACCACATCTAAGAAGGCTATATTTGACTATAGAGATTTTGCAAGAATTCGCTTCAACATGGGACGCAGTGGCATATCTTAAAAACATCTTGTCAATTATATTAGTAAAATACAATCTTACATACTACATTGTACTTATTGTACATTTCCAATTTGAGAAGCACCAGCAATGCCCATTATTCCATTTGAATTTACAAGTTATTGAAGAACTTGCATAAAAGGGGTTCGGTTCAATTCATGTCTAAATTCAACTCTAAACTTTAAAATATCATATCCTGTTTTACCTCATACAGTGGTAACGCTGCTATATATGGAACCATATCAAAACGTTCACAAGACTGAAGGGCTGGACAATGTTACAACCAAGGGCATCAATTCAGCTTAAGAATAAATTACTGGTTCCATCAGATTCTTTGAGCATTGCATGAGCATTTTTTCCTTACTATGCTGTGTGTTTTGTGCCCAAAAGAGCTCACTAATTCATCCACCAGTGTAAAAATATTTTATTTTGACAAGTGCCCACAAATGTATTGAAATATTTCAAGATATAAAACACAGCCTTATCGTGCCATGCACTCAGTTTCCTTTTCAAGTGATTTCCTTAAACCTTTGCTGAACAGTGAAGTGACAGCAAGCATTTCGAAACAGGACTCTCACTCAATCCCAGTGAGTATTCAGACCTAACATTTAAAGGTCATCTTCATATATTACTTGTGGCTGTATCTTTGTCAAAAAGGCCAGGACTAGGGGTAAATGTGAGTAGCCTCCAAAACAAGTAAAAAGATACAGAGATCTCACTATTGGCCTGATTTAGAGTTTGGTGGATGGGCTACTCTATCACAAACGTGATGAACACCAGTTCCGCCATATTACAAGTGCTAAAGAATATAATGGACTTGTAACACAATATATAGGATATCCGTCATGTTTGTACTGGAGTAACCTGTTTGCCAATCTTTAAATCATGACCTATGTAACATCAATTTAAGAGATGTTTTTATCTCCTAAAAAAACAAAAGAATGTCTCCGTTTTGTAACCAAATTCAATAATCTATGTCTTATCATAGTTGATTGTTAAACTGCTTGATTTGCAGTAGCTTAAGAACCCATTTAGTTTTTGCTTAAGGTCTCTTGTAGTGCAGTAAATAACATCTGAGTGTTAAAAAAGGGGTCTCTGGTTGGCAGCCAGTTTGCACTCTGTCCAAGCGGGGACCCTCAATCTAGTCAGCGTATGGGAGTTACACTCCTCAGAAAACCCCTGCCCACCCCCTTGGTAGCTTGGCAAAAGCAGTGAGATCTATCTCAGAGGCAATGTGTAAATTATTTGTACCCATACACACAGTAACACAGTGAAAACACCACAAAAGTGACACAACAACAATTTAGAAAAATAGCCAATATTTATTTAAATGAAACAAGACCAAAACAACAAAAATCCAATATACACAAGCAAAGTTAAGCATTTTTAAAGTACAAAGAGTTTTAATCCATAGAAATCAATAGATATGTTGTTTTTACGCAAAGTGTCAGGTTTGCGCCTGTTAGACTTTTCATCCTTGGCGTGGTCTCCCTTAACTTTTTGCCTCTGTTCCCCAGGTTGTTGATGTGTGCTGGACTCTGATTTTGCTGTTTTTGTTACTCTGGGCACTTTACCACTGCTCACCAGTGCTGAAGTGCAAGTGCTCCTGTTTAAATTATATGTAAGTGGTTCATCCATGATTGGCATATTTGAATTACTAGTAAGTCCCTAGTAAGGTGCACTAGAGG
Organism: Pleurodeles waltl; assembly: GCF_031143425.1. Taxonomy (NCBI): domain Eukaryota; kingdom Metazoa; phylum Chordata; class Amphibia; order Caudata; family Salamandridae; genus Pleurodeles; species Pleurodeles waltl. The sequence goes on along the minus strand of NC_090447.1, from coordinate 902,521,627 downwards.
TGCCAGGGCCTGTAAATCAAATGCTACTAGTGGGCCTGCAGCACTGATTGTGCCACCCACATAAGTAGCTCTGTAATCATGTCTCAGACCTGCCACTGCAGTGTCTGTATGTGTATTTTTACACTGTAAATTCGACTTGGCAAGTGTACCCACTTGCCAGGCCTAAACCTTCCCTTTCCTTACATGTAAGGCACCCCTAAGGTATGCCCTAGGTAGCCCCAAGGGCAGGGTGCAGTGTATGGATAAGGTAGGACATATAGTAATGTGGTTTATATGTCCTGACAGTGAAATACTGCCAATTTCGTTTTCACTGTTGCAAGGTCTGTCTCTCTCTCATAGGATAATATGGGGGCTACCTTTAAATATGATTAAAGTGTAGATTCCCCTAGAGAGTAGATGGACATGTGGAGTTTGGGATCCCTGAACTCACAATTTAAAAATACATCTTTTAGTAAAGTTGATTTTGAGATTGTGAGTTTGGAAATGCCACTTTTAGAAAGTGAGCATTTTCTTGCTTAAACCATTCTGTGACTCTGCCTTGTTTGTGGATTCCCTGTCTGGGTCAGTTTGACAGTTGGGTTGTTTTTCACCTCACACCAGACAGTGACACAAAGGGAGCTGGGGTGTAATCTGCATTTCCTGATTTGCCATCTCTGCTAGGAGGGAGGGGTGGAGTGGTCACTCTCATCTGAAAGGACTGTGCCTGCCTCTGACAATGCTGTCTCCAACCCCCTGGTGTGTGTCTGAGGCCTTGCCTGGGCAAGGCAGGATTTCACAAGAAGGTGTGAGTCCCCTTTGAAGGAAGGTGACTTCAAAGACTAAAATGGGTATAAGAAGGGCACCCAAACTTACAAACTTTAGAAACACTTCTGGAATCAAGGGGAACCTCTGCCTGGAGAAGAGCTGATCGCTGAGGAACAAGTGCTGCCCTGCCTGTGACTGTGCTTTGTGGAGCTTTCCTGCAGTGCTGCTTCTGCCAGAGTAAGAGGGCAAAGACTGGACTTTGTGTGCCTTCCATCTTGAAGAAGAAATCTCCAAGGGCTTGATGTAGAGCTTGCCTCCTGTTATTGAAGTCTCAGGGATAGCAAAGACTTCTTCCTGCCAGCACCTGGAGTCTCTGGAGAGACCCCTACTCTGCTCTGTGGTGCCCTTCCAGTTCCTGGGACCCTGAAAGGAGAGGCTGGCAGCCTAAGGACAAAAATACACGCACCGCGCACCGTGCGGAGAAAAGATCGACGCGAATCCGATCGCGGCTGAGAAAACGACGCGACGCCGGCTCCGCAGCTGAGAAACGACGCCGCTGGAAACGCGACCGGAGAATCGACGCCCGGAGCAGGAGAAACGACGCGCAGCATCGCTGACGAAGGCTGAGAGATCGCAACCAGCGCCGCGGGACTTCGGACCGTCGCGTGGCTGGCTTTTTCGACGCGCCTCGCCGAGCCGAGCTGTTTTCGACGCATATACCCGTGCCGGGTTATTTTCGACGCACACCGCCCGTGCGGGGTTATTTTTGCCGCAAACCAGGTACATTTTCACGCTAGCAGCGCTAGTGTGGTGTTACAACTACCTAAAGACTCTTTTTATTTTAAACCTTTAAAAAATCATAACTTGACTTGTGTATGTTGGATTTTTGTCGTTTTGGTCTTGTTTTGTCTAGATAAATATTTCCTATTTTTCTAAACTGGTGTTGTGTCAGTTTGTAGTGTTTTCATTAAGTTACTGTGTGTGTTGGTACAAATACTTTACGCCCAGCACTCTGAGGTTAAGCCTACTGCTCTGCCAAGCTACCAAGGGGGTAAGCAGGGGTTAGCTGAGGGTGATTCTCTTTTATCCTAACTAGAGTGAGGGTCCTTGCTTGAACAGGGGGTAACCTGACTGTCAACCAAAGACCCCATTTCTAACATTGGTGACCAGCGGTCGGGATTTGGACTTGTATTTGTACTTGACATACAGTAATTAAGTGTACACTACTGTTTTTGATCTCAGACCACTACGTGACCACATACTACTAGTCTTGTGATTTTTGTTTTTTACTTGGACTGTTTTTCTCTGCATTCAGTTTCTTTTTTTTCGCTGATCCCGGGATTGACTTTGCTGAAACTTCATTTGAGAACTTGCTTTTCTGTTTTTGGAACTGTGCATATTTTCTTTTTAACCTCCCATCATGTCTCAGTCTGGAGATGCCCTAGCTGAAACTGCTTTTGATTTGGAGAAATTGGAGAGCTACAAGGTGGCTCAGTTGAAGCAGTTTTGTAGGAATGTTGGCTGTCCCATTGAGAGCTCATCCAAGAAGGATGAGCTGCAAAAGGCGCTGAGGGCCTGGGTGGCAGCCAAAGCAGCTGAGGGGCACACAGATGAGGAGCCAGAGGGAGAAGAGGAGTTGCAAGTCACTCACACTGATGTAGTGGGTGGGCCTGCTATGTCTCAGGGGAGAATCTCCAGGGCAGGTAGCAGTGTGTCCTCCAAGAGTCTGACACCTGGAGAGCTACAGGACAGACAGGCAGAGAGGGAGTACCAGTTGGAGCTGACAAAGCTCAGTCTAGAGATGGAACAGAGGAAACTGGCCCTTGAGGAAAGGAAGATAAACCTGGCTCATGAGCTCAGTTTAAAAGAGATTGATCAGAGGAGTCAGTCCAGTAGGGATGGTGGCAGCAATTCTACAGTGCAGCCTGAGAGAAGGGTACACATCCCAAAAGACCTTGTGAGGGATTATAAGAGGGAGGATGATATCTACTTGTGGTTCAAGGGTTATGAGTCAGCTCTCCACATGAACCTGGTCCCTGAAGCTCATTGGGGGGCAGCCCTGTGGAAGCATTTTGAGGCAGAGGGGAGGGACACACTGACGGCCTTAGGGGATGCTCAGAGTCTCACCTACCCTGCCATGAAGGAGGCCTTACTTACCAGGTATGGTCTCACCCCTGAGCAGTACAAAGAGAAGTTTAGATCCTACAAGAGAAAGGAATCCCAAACATGGTTGGAATGTGTTGATTCTTGTTGCAGGTCACTGGATGGTTGGGTGAAGGGCAGTAAGGTAAACACGTATGAGGGGCTTTACAATTTAATTGCTTGGGAGCACTTGTACAGTTTATGTTTTCCAGAGCTGCGCCAGCACCTCATTGACAGCAAGCTGACTGACCCCAGGAAGCTTGCACAGGAAGCGGACCGCTGGGAGAGCACCAGGGTCCAAAAGAGGTATGGGGGAGACCACGCCAAGGGTGGGCAGGGTCCCTCTCAGAAGAAAGGGGGGGGTAAGGGCAAACAGGATGAGTTCTCTAAAGGGCCCCAAACTGATTCCCAGGGTAAGGATTCCCAACCCCCCAGTGAAAAGAGGCCATGGTTCTCCAAAGGGAAGCCAATGGCAGGTGGTCCCCTACGTAAGTGCTATTCATGTGACCAGGTGGGTCATGTGAGGGGGGACCCCAAATGCCCCAAAAGTACACCAGCACCCACTGGTGCGCCGTCCCAGGGTTTGGCCAGTGTAGCGCTTGGGGAGGAGTTGGTTTCAGGTGGGTGGGAACCAGCAGAAATGACCCTTGTCTCACTAGGGGACAGTGAGATGGTCCAGAGAAACCTAGTGCCTGATAACACTAAGAAGTACAGGCAATGGGTGACCATCAATGGACAGAGGGTGGAGGCTCTGAGAGACACAGGAGCCAGTGTGACTACAGTGAGGAGTCACCTGGTGTCTGAAGAGCAGATTGATCCCCGGGTACTTCACCAAGTAGTTGCAGTAGACAACTCTGAGCGCCTCTGCAGAGTGGCGCAGGTTCCCTTTGAATGGGGGGGGGTCTCAGGTTCCTGGAAAGTAGCTGTGAGTCCAACCATGCCTGTTGATTGTTTGCTAGGCAACGACCTGGAGGATTCCCCTTGGAAGGAGGTGGAACACAGGTCTCACTTGGAGATGTTGGGTCTGCCTGGGTGGGTATGCGTATCCACCCGGTCTATGGCAGCCAATCAGGGTAGTCAAGAGCCCCTGGAGCCTGAAACAGTGGCCCAGGGGACCGCCAAGAAGAGGAAAGGCAGGAGGCGCGGGAAACCCGCCCCAGAAGTTCCCACGGTCCGGGAGGAGGCAGAGCCTGAGGGTGATGCCCCGGAGCCTACAGGGGAACAGGTGGCTGAACTGGGGGAGGTCCCTGAGCTGTCGCAGTGGCAGCAGGAAGGGGGACCCACCAGGGAAGTATTCTGCACAGCGCAGAAGGAATGCCCTACTCTTGAGGGACTGCGGCAGCAGGCTGCAGCCCAGGCGGCTGGCGGAGCGCCAGGTACTCACCTGATTTATTGGGAGGATGGCCTCCTGTATAGTGAGCCTAAGGTTCCTGAGCCGGGGTCAGCTCGTATGCTGGTGGTACCCCAGGGCTTCAGGACCTTCCTACTGGGTTTGGCTCATGATGTGCCTTTGGCAGGACATCTAGGGCAGGACAAGACCTATAAGAGGCTTGTCTCCCACTTTTACTGGCCCTTGATGAACAAGCAGTCAGCTGCTTATTGTAGATCTTGTCAGACTTGTCAGGCAAGTGGCAAGAGTGGGGGGAAATGCAAAGCTCCCCTCCAACCTTTACCGGTAGTCAGTACTCCCTTTGAAAGGGTAGGAATTGACATTGTGGGGCCTCTGGATCCCAAGACAGCCCTGGGCAACAGGTTCATCCTGGTCTTGGTGGACCATGCCACACGGTACCCAGAAGCTATTCCTCTAAGGACGGTCACCGCCCCCGTGGTGGGACGTGCCTTGATGGGGGTTTTTACCCGCATGGGGTTCCCCAAGGAGGTAGTATCTGATAGGGGTACAAACTTCATATCCACTTATATGAAGTCTCTGTGGAAGGTGTGTGGGGTAACCTACAAGTTCACCACCCCTTACCACCCCCAAAGTAATGGTCTGGTTGAGAGATTCAACCGCACCTTGAAAGGCATGATTCAGGGCCTGTCAGAGCCCTTGAGGCGTAAGTGGGACGTCCTCTTGCCATGCCTTCTGTTCGCTTACAGGGAGGTGCCTCAAAAGGGACTTGGCTTTAGCCCCTTTGAGCTCATCTATGGCCACCCTGTGAGGGGACCGCTCAGTCTGGTGAAGGAGGCTTTGGAGAAAGCTCCTAGTAAACCACCCCAGGATGTATTTAGCTACATGCTGGCACTAAGAAACCAGACTGCCCGCTTCAGGCGTCTCGCTCAGGAGAACCTGGAAGCAAGCCAGGAGGACATGAAACGGTGGTACGACCAGAATGCCACTCTGGTTGAGTTTCAGCCTGGACAAAAAGTGTGGGTCATGGCACCAATAGAGCCTAGGGCTCTCCAAGATAAGTGGACTGGGCCTTTTGAGGTGGTGGAAAGAAAGAGCGAGGTCACCTATCTGGTAGACTTGCAATCCCCCAGGAACCCCTTGAGGGTCCTACATGTCAACCGCCTCAAACCCCACTTTGAGCGAACTGAGCTATCCATGCTCCTAGCGACAGATGACGGGGTGGAGGAAGAGAGTGAGCCTCTTCCTGACCTCCTGTCTGCAGGAGAGAAAGATGGGTCTGTGGAGGGAGTGATCCTCTCCCCCTCCCTGACTGAGGAACAGCAGAGGGACTGTCGCCACGTGCTGGGACAGTTCGCCTCACTGTTTTCCCTGATCCCAGGAGTCACACACCTGTGCACACATGATGTGGACACTGGGGACAGTACACCTGTTAAACATAAGGTTTACAGGGTGACTGACAGGGTGAGGGCTTGCATTAAGGAGGAAGTCTCCAAAATGTTAGCCCTAAGGGTTATTGAGCACTCCAGCAGTCCTTGGGCCAGCCCAGTGGTCTTGGTCCCAAAGGCTACTGCTCCTGGTGCCACTCCAGAACTTAGGTTCTGTGTGGACTACCGGGGTCTCAATGCGGTCAGCAAGACTGACGCACACCCCATCCCCCGAGCTGATGAGCTCATTGATCGGTTAGGAGCTGCCAAGTACCTCAGTACGTTTGATTTAACATCTGGGTACTGGCAGATTGCCTTAACTGAAGGGGCAAAGGAGAGGTCAGCATTCTCTACCCCCGATGGGCACTTCCACTTCAATGTGATGCCCTTTGGGATGAAGAATGCCCCTGCCACCTTTCAGAGGTTGGTCAACCAGGTGTTGGCAGGACTGGATGAGTTCAGTGCCGCCTACCTGGATGACATTGCTGTGTTTAGTTCCACATGGGAGGAACACCTGCAACACCTCTGGAGAGTGTTAGAGGCCCTGCAGAAGGCAGGCCTCACTATTAAGGCGAGCAAGTGCCAAATAGGGCAGGGTTCTGTTGTGTACTTAGGACACCAGGTGGGGAGTGGCCAGGTGGCACCCCTACAGCCTAAGATTGACACGATTCTGGCTTGGGAGCCTCCCAAGACCCAGACTGAAGTGAGAGCCTTTTTAGGTCTCACAGGATACTATAGGAGGTTCGTTAAGGGATATGGTACCATTGTTACCCCCTTAACTGAGTTGACTTCTAAGAAGCAACCCAAGAAAGTGATCTGGACAGAGGCCTGCCAGAACGCTTTTGATGCCCTGAAGGCTGCCATGTGCACAGCACCTGTGCTGAAGGCACCTGACTACTCCACGGAGTTTGTTGTTCAGACAGACGCCTCAGAGCATGGTATTGGAGCAGTACTCTCACAGCTGAATGAAGAGGGCCTAGATCAACCCGTAGCCTTCATTAGCAGGAGGTTACTACCCAGGGAACGTAGGTGGAGTGCCATAGAACGTGAAGCGTTTGCTGTGGTCTGGGCACTGAAGAAGCTAAGACCCTACTTGTTTGGGACTCACTTCCGAGTTCAGACCGACCACAGACCCCTCAGATGGTTAATGCAGATGAGGGGTGAGAACCCAAAACTGTTGAGGTGGTCCATTTCCCTACAGGGGATGGACTTTACGGTGGAACATCGACCCGGTACAGAACACGCCAATGCTGATGGTCTGTCCAGGTTCTTCCGCCTTAGTGATGAGAACTCCCATGAGGTTGGGTAGTTGCTCCCCACTTTTAGCTGGGGGGGACACGTGTTAGACTTTTCATCCTTGGCGTGGTCTCCCTTAACTTTTTGCCTCTGTTCCCCAGGTTGTTGATGTGTGCTGGACTCTGATTTTGCTGTTTTTGTTACTCTGGGCACTTTACCACTGCTCACCAGTGCTGAAGTGCAAGTGCTCCTGTTTAAATTATATGTAAGTGGTTCATCCATGATTGGCATATTTGAATTACTAGTAAGTCCCTAGTAAGGTGCACTAGAGGTGCCAGGGCCTGTAAATCAAATGCTACTAGTGGGCCTGCAGCACTGATTGTGCCACCCACATAAGTAGCTCTGTAATCATGTCTCAGACCTGCCACTGCAGTGTCTGTATGTGTATTTTTACACTGTAAATTCGACTTGGCAAGTGTACCCACTTGCCAGGCCTAAACCTTCCCTTTCCTTACATGTAAGGCACCCCTAAGGTATGCCCTAGGTAGCCCCAAGGGCAGGGTGCAGTGTATGGATAAGGTAGGACATATAGTAATGTGGTTTATATGTCCTGACAGTGAAATACTGCCAATTTCGTTTTCACTGTTGCAAGGTCTGTCTCTCTCTCATAGGATAATATGGGGGCTACCTTTAAATATGATTAAAGTGTAGATTCCCCTAGAGAGTAGATGGACATGTGGAGTTTGGGATCCCTGAACTCACAATTTAAAAATACATCTTTTAGTAAAGTTGATTTTGAGATTGTGAGTTTGGAAATGCCACTTTTAGAAAGTGAGCATTTTCTTGCTTAAACCATTCTGTGACTCTGCCTTGTTTGTGGATTCCCTGTCTGGGTCAGTTTGACAGTTGGGTTGTTTTTCACCTCACACCAGACAGTGACACAAAGGGAGCTGGGGTGTAATCTGCATTTCCTGATTAGCCATCTCTGCTAGGAGGGAGGGGTGGAGTGGTCACTCTCATCTGAAAGGACTGTGCCTGCCTCTGACAATGCTGTCTCCAACCCCCTGGTGTGTGTCTGAGGCCTTGCCTGGGCAAGGCAGGATTTCACAAGAAGGTGTGAGTCCCCTTTGAAGGAAGGTGACTTCAAAGACTAAAATGGGTATAAGAAGGGCACCCAAACTTACAAACTTTAGAAACACTTCTGGAATCAAGGGGAACCTCTGCCTGGAGAAGAGCTGATCGCTGAGGAACAAGTGCTGCCCTGCCTGTGACTGTGCTTTGTGGAGCTTTCCTGCAGTGCTGCTTCTGCCAGAGTAAGAGGGCAAAGACTGGACTTTGTGTGCCTTCCATCTTGAAGAAGAAATCTCCAAGGGCTTGATGTAGAGCTTGCCTCCTGTTATTGAAGTCTCAGGGATAGCAAAGACTTCTTCCTGCCAGCACCTGGAGTCTCTGGAGAGACCCCTACTCTGCTCTGTGGTGCCCTTCCAGTTCCTGGGACCCTGAAAGGAGAGGCTGGCAGCCTAAGGACAAAAATACACGCACCGCGCACCGTGCGGAGAAAAGATCGACGCGAATCCGATCGCGGCTGAGAAAACGACGCGACGCCGGCTCCGCAGCTGAGAAACGACGCCGCTGGAAACGCGACCGGAGAATCGACGCCCGGAGCAGGAGAAACGACGCGCAGCATCGCTGACGAAGGCTGAGAGATCGCAACCAGCGCCGCGGGACTTCGGACCGTCGCGTGGCTGGCTTTTTCGACGCGCCTCGCCGAGCCGAGCTGTTTTCGACGCATATACCCGTGCCGGGTTATTTTCGACGCACACCGCCCGTGCGGGGTTATTTTTGCCGCAAACCAGGTACATTTTCACGCTAGCAGCGCTAGTGTGGTGTTACAACTACCTAAAGACTCTTTTTATTTTAAACCTTTAAAAAATCATAACTTGACTTGTGTATGTTGGATTTTTGTCGTTTTGGTCTTGTTTTGTCTAGATAAATATTTCCTATTTTTCTAAACTGGTGTTGTGTCAGTTTGTAGTGTTTTCATTAAGTTACTGTGTGTGTTGGTACAAATACTTTACGCCCAGCACTCTGAGGTTAAGCCTACTGCTCTGCCAAGCTACCAAGGGGGTAAGCAGGGGTTAGCTGAGGGTGATTCTCTTTTATCCTAACTAGAGTGAGGGTCCTTGCTTGAACAGGGGGTAACCTGACTGTCAACCAAAGACCCCATTTCTAACAGCGCCAAAAAAAGCCACACCGGTGAGCGTGCATTGGAAAAGTCAGTGATGCGTTGATTCCTAACTCACAGGTGAGGCAGTGCTTCGTTTCTTCTCCGGTTGGGTAGGCGATGCGTCACTTTTCTCTCCAGCAGAAGAGTGATGTGTTGATTTCTGGACAGCCAACCTTGGGTCCGCGCAGGTTCACATTGGTTTTGATGACCAGCGACAATGTGTGTGAATTTCTGGTGCACAGTGGTGAAGAGCCACGTTGCATGGGTGATACGTTGATTTTGATAGCCGCACATGGGTGTTGCGTCGATTTCCTAGCCGTGATGCAGCTGGTGTATCGGTTTTCCAGTCCCGAAGCAGGAGCGGATTCGATTTTTCTCCCACACGGCTCCTGTGCCTGAACTTCAGTCTGGGTCCCAACAGCTTCTCCTTCTGGGGCCCAGACACTGGATTAGGCACCACTTGACAGGGTAGGAGTCTCAGCAAGAAAGTCCAGGTGCTGGCAGAAGAAGCATTTGTTGGCCCTGAGACTTCAGAACAGGGGGCAAGCTAAGTCCAACCCCTTCGAGACACTTCCAATCTTTGTGCTCTCAAAAGACAGACACAGCAACTGCAGGCCAACCCAGCAAAGCACACTCACAGGCAAAGTGTCAGTACTCCTTCTCCAGTTCTTCTAATTGGTAGAGGTTTCTCTTGATCTAGAAGTAATCTAAAAGTCTGCGGTTTCGGGCCCACAACTTATACTCCTTTCTGCCTTTGAAGTATGCAAACTTCAAAGGAAAGTCTCTGTTGTTCACTAGATCCTGCCTGGCCCAGGCCCGACCCCAAACACACGCCAAGGGGTTGGAGACTGCATTGTGTGAGGGCAGGCACAGCCCTTTCAGGTGTAAGTGTCACCTCTTCCCTCCCCACTCTAGCCCATGAGACTCATCAGGATATGCAGGCTACACCCAAGCTCCGTTTGTGTCACTGAATAGAGGGAATTCACTAACAGATCAACTGTCAGTCTGACCCAGATGTTGATTCCACAAGCAGGCATAGGCATAGAATGGTTAAACAAGAAAATGCCCACTTTCTGAAAGTGGCTTTTTCAAACTGACAATCTAAAATGCAACTTTACCAAAATATATTTTTTCAAATTGTGTTTCAGAGACCCTAAACTCCAAATCTCTATCTGCTCCCAATGGGAAACAGAACTTAAAAGATTTTAAAAGGCAGTTCCCATGTTAACCTATGAGCGAGAAAGGCCAGTATTTTACTGTCAGGACATGTAAAACACATCAGTACATGTCCTACCTTTAACATACACTGCACCATGCCCATGGGGCTACCTAGGGCCTATCTTAGGGGTGCCTTACATGTAAAAAAGGGAAGGTTTGGGCCTCGCAAGTGGGTACACTTGCCAGGTTGAATTGGCAGTTTAAACCTGTAGATGACGACACTGCAGTGGCAGGTCTGAGCCATGCTTATTTAGCTTCTTGTGGCTGGCACAACCAGTGCTGCAGGCCCATTAGTAGCATTTGATTTACCGGCCCTGGGCACCTCTAGTGTACCTTACTAGGGACTTACTAGTAAATCAGATATGTCAATCATAGATAAACCAATCACCAATACAATGTACACAGACAGCATAAGCACTTTAGGACTGGTTAGCAGTGGTAAAGTGCCCAGAATCCTAAAGCCAAAAAAAACTGGTAAAAACATTTGGAGGAACGAGGGAAAACGTTTGGGGATGCCATTGAAAAAGGGCCAGGTGCAACACTAACTTTTCTGCATACAATTAAAATGGTTTATGAGTACAGTCAATCTTGAAAAAAGAATCATGTAGTTGACGGCACTATTTAATTATGTGCTGCAGTGCATGCAGTGAAACAGCCCTCAGCAAAAATAACACAGCCTGAAATCTCCCTATCATCTATTAGATGTTTTATTCAAGAGTGATACTCCTTTGAGTTTCTCGTGCTCCATGGATAGGCCCAAGCTTTCATTAAGTTATGAAAGGAAGGAAGGCGAGTTTCATATCCTCAAGTAAGAGACCTGGACACAGAAATTAAAATAATAACAGGTGAGGCATATTGGACTGGCCTCACAGGACCCCTCACAATTTGTGAGTTCCTTTGATATTCACATATGAAGTATCAATTACCCCCAGTGTGTTGTTTCCCACCCTATCCATTTTACCACTATAAAATATTTCTCCACATTAATTATAATTGAGGTAATCAGAGAAGGTGTGAATTTTCTCACCGGGTCATTAGTTCTGTTACGATTAATTTTTAACAACATTGGGCTTTTACACGTGTGTTAACTGTTAGATAAAGCGGCCTCGTCATTCATTTTGATGGTACAGTCAAACACTATATTTCCTTCACTTTGCCATCCTTAAGTGTTTTAGGCCCATATTTATACTTTTTGACGCAACCCAGCGCCGGTGCTGGTTTGCGTAAAAAAATGTACCGCCTGCTAACGCCATTCCTACGCACCAGGCAGGTGCCTTATTTAAGGATTGACATTAGCCGGTGCTGCAGGCTGGTCAGCGTAAAAAAAAAATACTCAAACCAGGCAGCGCCAGCGTAGGGAAAAATGGGGGTTGTGCGTTAAAAAATGGTGCAAGTCAGGTCTGAGTCAAAAATCATGGCTCAAACCGGACTTGCACCATTTTTTGACGCTCAACCCTCATTGAAATGACTCCTGTCTTAGCAAAGACAGGAGTCATGCCCCCTTGCCCAATGACCATGCCCAGGGGACTTCTGTCCCCTGGGCATGGCCATTGGGCACAGTGGCATGTACTGCCCAAATTAAACCCCCCATGCCACTTTAAAAAAAATAAAAAGATTATACTTACCTCAACTTACCTGTACTTACCTGAGATGGGTCCCCCCATCCATGGGTGTCCTCCAGGAGTGGGCGAGGGTGGCAGGGGGTGTCCCTGGGGGCAGGGAAGGATACCTCTGGACTGCTTCCATGGTCCGAGACCATGGAAGTGAGCCCACAGGTTCCTTAACGCCTGCCCTCACCCAGGCGTTAAAAAACAGCGCACATCAGGCTGTGTGCCTTTTTTAAGACCCCCCCCCCAAGTGCGTCAAAATGACGCGGGAGTATAAATAAGGCGCACAGGCCTTAAAGTCATTTTTGGGATGGGAACGCCTACCTTGCATGTCATTAACTCAAGGCGGTTTCCCGCATCCAAAAAATGACACACACAGAGGATTTTTGACATCCGCTGGGTCGGGCGTCATAGTATAAATATGGTACACAGTTTGTGCCGAATGTGCGTCAACATTTTTGACGCACATTTGGCGCACGAGGAGTATAAATATGCCCCTTTGTTTTGAATTTAGATTTAAGTCTGCATTTAGCTGGGGATGTATATTTCCTTGTTGTGGCCATAAGTAGTGTAAAACATACTCAAAAGGAATATATTTTATAAAGCCACACAAATAGTCATTAAATCAGGAAACTCAGAGTGTGGTATTACATTGTATCTGATACTATCAATTTTCCACCGCTTTTTCAGGATTACCTTCCATAAGTAGGTAATTTCATCCATAGTGCTCAAAGACGTGGAGCAATGAAAGTGTGCTTGGGCCACTAAAGCCCCAGCAACAAAACCTGCTACAAAGACCTAGGAGCTCAGCATACCAGAAGATTGTGTTTCCGGATATTTCTAGTACTACTACTTTCCCTGCTTAGGTGGAAGGATTTTAGCCTGGGCCCGCAGTCCATGTCTGAATGGTACCACTAATTGACCGGCCCACTTGCCCCCATAAGGGAGCTGAGTCCTTCTGTGATGCACAGGGAGTCCTCGAGCAGCAATACAGATGGAAACTGAAGAGCAGAGATGCAGGATATGGAGGTCAGGGTTCCTCAGCCAAATACAAGGAGACTGCGAGGAACTACCCTAATGGTGCAGTGTCCCAAATCTGTCGTACAGGTATTCCCCTTATAAAGATAATCACAATTAGGGGCCTGATTTACAAAGGTCTTTTTATGTGCGGACACTTCACACATGTAAAGATAGTGCTCGTTAATCCATTTGTGAATAGCAACCAATCGCAACCTTACACAAAAGTGTGTTTACCTTTGTAAATCAGGCCCTGCATTTTGTGTCACTATTGGTTTATGGAGTTCACATATTATTGATCAGTTTGCCCACTGGCCTTAACACTGCTCTTTATTCCCTTAATAAGCATTTATTCCATCATTCTAATATGTGAACTTCCTTTAGCAACTGAATTAACGAAATTAATTTTACCAGTGCACTCCTGCAGTTTATTAACTTTTCACAAGACTTTCCTGAGTTTTTAGGTAACTAAACGAATGTAGATGTGGTTTATTGTGCCTTTTACTCTCTTTCTGCCTGTTACTGGCCCAAGCTTTTTCGGGACTTGATGAGCTTCCGAATGTTTATTTTTATTTGAGCTTTTTGTACAGTTTCTCATAACTAAATAAGTGGCAAATAAAGCAAGATTTTGTAGCTGTTGAGTTGTTGATTATTCGCAGAATAGTAATTCTAAAAATAAAAATCATTCAGAACATAGGTTGCCATATTGAAAAAGAAACAACAAAACATAGGCAGTCTCTTTTTTTATTGAAATAATTAATACAAACGGGAAAAACACCGCTTCCGTTTCCCCAAAAACATAATTACATAACATAATCTCTGTGAGAATTATTTATAAAGAAGATGTAATGGCAAACAAACAAATGTTGCTTCTATATATGTAGCCTAAAACATTGTTCGTGCACTTTTGTCCTCTCCAAGTTCCTTTCAGTTCCAGTGGAAGTTGGAAATAACATCAATTTTGAACAAGAGCCACTCTTTGCCACCTCTGCCTTCAAATATCTTGTCAACCCTTGCAGTGTAATGGTGTGTGGGTCACTGAAGTGCTCACTCAGGGAGTGCTGAATCTTCAGCTGACCTTACAAGACAGTGTAGTGGCCTTTGGAGGAGCAAAAGCACTCTTCATTTTTCTTCATTTCTCCTTTTGTCTATTTGCTGTAAGTGTCAAATCTTGAATTGAAAGTTCCTGCACTACTCACACATGTGGCTTATTGTACTGTATAGTTTCACATGCTTGCGGGTGAAATAAGGTATTTAAACCGTTTTTTAGATGTACCTCTTAAACTTTCTTCCAGTATGTCTGCTGTTGTTGCTGGAGTCTGAATAGCACAAGAAGGCTCCCAGTAGCTCTTTTCAACAATCACAGTTTGGTACTGTCAGTTTTTAAAAGCTTGCAATATTGCTTGAACCATTAAGGACCTCATTGCGAGTTAGGTGGAGTGGAATTACCTCATGGAGCTCCTCTCCGTCTGATTCCAAGTGGTTACGTTTTCGACACTTTAGTATTGCTGGGTTTGTGAAACCAGACCCAATTTTGCCATGTGCTACTTTTACCAATAAAACGTTTTGAGGTTTTGGCAGCAGCTGCAGCCAAGCTGCATTCTCCTTTTGCTCTGACAAGCTGCCAGTAATCACTTGGCTTCCCTTTTTTGCCCATCTCACCTAGAGACCCACAGATATGTTTATCACCTACTCAGAGTAGGTGGTAAATCTAGATGTTAAACACTTTACGAATGGGAATTCGGGCGATTGTAAGAGTGAAAAATCGAATCCCAAATCGAAATTCCCCATTCCATGGGGTTTAACCTTTAATTGCCTGGAGGACTTACCACATGGTAACAGTAACATCATATGAAATTTTACTGTGCCCTCAGTAGCTTGCAACTCGGATGAGGATGTTATGAGATTAATTCAAGAGGAGAACATTTTTTAGAACGTTAAACGGGTGCAAAGTGCTTAATGTAAATGATCACACAATAGATGCGTCAAATATCACTTTCAAATTATGATTCAAAGATGTGTACAAATACATTTAAATGGGGCTAATACAGATTAGATTGTCATGAACATTGACCGTAATGCACTAAAAACATTTGTAGCCAAGATGAGGGGAACACCATAGGCATTGCTTCATCAACTTCCAGTCACCTAATTTAATAAGGTACATGCTCATCAGATTTGTACACTGCTCACAACCGTGGCTGTGCATTGTCAATAGTCCAGTTTACAAAGCCAAGCCCAAATCACCCAATATCAGGGCACCGTCACTATATTGGAAAGCATGTCAGAATTATTGTGATTGTTTTTTCTCTGTCAATGAAGAGGGATTATTTTAATCAAAACTGTGAAGCTGTTAAATTGTTTTTTGAAGAATGTTTAAATTCTGCACATTGCTTATTGGGCTCAACTGTTATTGGTGATTTGCCCTGGTATTTTCACTGTAGTCAAGATTATGGCCCTCATTATGACATTGGCGGTAAATCCCACTTACTGCCATGACAACTGCTGCCAACATAACGCCGCAGCGGCGGCTAACCGTCAACCTTATTATGACACACACATACTAATTCATCACTACACAGCCACACACACATAAGTCCGCCAGTCCAAAGGTCAGTGATAAACTGGTGGTATCCAAACCCACACCGTTACGCCAACGGAACTACGCCCATCATATTATGATCCACGAATCACTGCGGACATTCAATGGTGGTTAACCATTGGCAGGACATACCGCCATGCTCAAAATACACCCACTCAAACAAAATGACCCCACATTGGACAATTCAAACTGCACACACCCGACACCCATACACACACCACACACCCACACCAATATAAAACACATATCACAATACCCACATCCCTTTATGACTAGAAATAATTGCCCCAAGAGAGAGATACAGCAAGAGCACCCACACAACCAGTGCCACATAACAGCATCACCTATATACCATCCACACACCTTACATCACACTCCCCAACACATCCCCCCACACACCCTCACCCACACCACTCACACTACACCCATGGCACCACAACGACACCTGAGGTTCTCAGAGGAGGCGCTAAGGGTCATGGTGGAGGAAATCATCCGGGCTGAGCCACAGCTATTTGGATCACAGGTGCAACACATATCCATTGCTAGGAAGATGGAGCTATGGCAGAGGATCGTGGACAGGGCCAATGCCGTGGGACAACACCCCAGAACAAGGGATGACATCAGGAACAGGTGGAACAACCTACGGGGGAAGGTGCGTTCCGTGGCAGCAAGACAACAACTAGTTGTACAGAGGACTGGCGGTGGTCCCCCACCTCCTCCCCCGCAACTAACAACATGGGAGGAGCAAGTCTTGGCGATTATGCGTCCTGAGGGCCTGGCTGGAGTAGGAGGAGGACTGGACTCTGGTAAGTCAATTTTACACTACTATCACCCCTCTACCTGCATGCCAACACATACCCCCACCCTCACCCTCACTCCCATCAACTCCACCACCTCCCACACACCCCACCATCATGTCCCACCCATCCCAATGGCAAGCCTTGCATGCAGCACCAGTGCATGGACATCACTCATAGCCCTGCAGGGACACCTATCACCAAAGCATGTACACTAGAGAGAATCAGCTAGCCCATCACATATTAACGTACACAAGTTAAAGCTGCCAGGGCAAATACAACCAAAGAGGGCAACCCACTGATGCACAATATGTCACACACAGAAACAATGACACATCATTTACATCCCCACATGTATCCAAGCCAATGTCAGCGGAGAAGAGGTGCCAGCACTATCCAGTCACCCAACTGAAGAGGCCCACAGAGATGACAGCAACTCTGGTTGCCTTGATCTGGATGACCAACCTGGCCCATCAGGAATCTCTAGACAGTCGGTTAACCAGGTCCAGTCACAGACAACCACAGAGCCTCCCCCATCTGGGAACACCACCACAGCACCCACCCAGCGTACCCATACCTCTGTCCCCAGGTCACGTCAATCAACAGTGTGTCCACCTCTACAGGGACCCCAGGCCTCACCACATACCCAAGAAAATCAGGGACCTGAGGACAGTGGCAGTGGGGGCACGGTTCAGGGGACAGAGGCACAGGACAACAGGAAAATTGAGAAGACTGCTGTGTGCCAGAGGGAGGACAAGCAAAGAGAACCGACCCTTCAGGAGGCACTCACTGAGACTATGGGAGCTTACCAACATTCCCAGGACACGATGGGCCAGATCCCGGACAATGCGCAGGAGAACAGGTGGCTACAGGAGGGACAGTACCAGGGGATCAGGGAGGACTTGCAGGCCATCAACACCACCCTGGTCTCCATTGCAGGTGTGCTGGCAGAAACCTGTCTGAGGGTTGGCAGCAGCCGTAGCTGTAGAGAAAACCCCAGAGAGTTAGTTTGGCAGTACCCGGGGTCCATGCTGGAGGCCCGGGGATGCATGGGATTGGCACCCCAATACCATATTTGGCTTGGGGGGGCAATTCCATGATCTTAGACATGTTACATGGCCATGTTCGGAGTTACCATTGTGAAGCTACACATAGGTATTGACCTATATGTAGTTCACTCGTGTAATGGTGTCCCCGCACTCACAAAGTCCGGGGAAATTGCCTTGAACATTGTGGGGGCACCTTGGCTAGTGCCAGGGTGCCCTCACACTTAGTAACTTTGCACCTAACCTTCACCAAGTGAGGGTTAGACATGTAGGTGACTTATACGTTACTTAAGTGCACTGTAAAATGGCTGTGAAATAACGTGGACGTTATTTCACTAAGGCTGCATTGGCAGTTCTGTGTAAGAATTGTCTGAACTCCCTATGGGGTGGCAAAAGAAAGGGAATGAATGAATGGACCCGAGGCCTAGTGTAGTGTGTAGAGGGTCGCTGGGAGGGTAAGAAATCACTATGGGTGTCCAAGATACCCCATCCCAAGCCCCTAAAAAATAGGAGTAAAGTTACCCTACTACCCCAGAAAGACAGTAAAGTCGAGATAGGGGATTCTGCAAGAACAACAACTGACTGCAAAGCAACTGAAGACGGATTCCTGGACCTGAGGACCTATAAAGGAAGGGGACCAAGTCCAAGAGTCACACAAGTGTCCGTGGGGCAGGAGCCCACTAAACCACGGATGAAGGTGCAAAAGGGCTGCCTCTGGGTTGAAGAAGCCAAAGATTCTGCAACAACAGAAGGTACCAGGAACTTCTCCTTTGGTCAGAAGATGTCCCACGGAGAATGCAGAGTTGTTTCCACGCAGAAAGAATGCAAACAAGCCTTGCTAGCTGCAAGAGTCACAGTTATGTATTTTGGGTCCTGCCAGGGCCCAGGAAGGACCAGGAGGTCACCCCTTGGAGGGGGAGACAGAGGGAGCGCTCAGCAAAACGGAGAGCCCATGCAGAAGCAGGCAGCATCCGCAGAAGCACCTGAACAGGCGCTTAGAAGATCTGAGGATGGTGGTCAACTCAGTACAACAAAAGGAAGTCCCACGAAGTCGGAGTCCATCTCAGCGAGTTGGGCAATGCAGGACAGAGTGCGGAGGCCTGGGCTAGGTTGTGCACGAAGGAAGTCTTGCAAAAGTGCACAGAAGCCCTAGCAGCTGCAGTTCACGCAGAACACAGGATTACTGTCTGGCATGGGGAGGCAAGGATTTACCTCCACCAAATTTGGACAGAAGGGCCACTGGACTGATGAAGACACTTGGTCCAGCTCCTGTGTGCCAGGGACCATGCTCGTCAGGATGAGAGGGGACCTAGAGGAGCGGTAATGCAGAAGTTTGGTGCCTGCGTTGGCAGGGGGAAGATTCCCTCGACCCACTGGAGATTTCTTCTTGGCTTCCAGTGCAGGGTGAAGGCAGACAGCCCTCAGAGCATGCACAACCAGGAAACATTCAAGAAAGCCGGCAGGATTAGGCACTACAATGTCACTGGTAGTCTTCTTGCTACTTTGTTGCAGTTTTTCAGGCGTCCTAGAGCAGTCAGGGGTTGATCCTTGGCAGAAGTCAAAGAGGGAAGTGAAGAGGAACTCTGGTGAGCTCCTGCATTTGTTTTCTGGTGAGATACCAACAGGAGAGACCCTAAATAGCCCACAGAGGAGGATTGGATGCAAAGAAAGGTGACCATCTATCAGGAGGGGTCTCTGACATCACCTGCTGGTACTGGCCACCCAGAGCTGTCCATTGTGCCCTCACACCTCTGCATCCAAGATGGCAGAGGTCTGGGACACACTGGAGGAGCTCTGGGCACCTCCCGTTGGAGGTGCTGGTCAGGGGAGTGGTCACTCCCCTTTCCTTTGTCCAGGTTCGTGCCAGAGCAGGGCTGGGGGGATCCCTGAACTAGTGTAGACTGGCTTATGCAAGGAGGGCACCATCTGTGCCCTTCAAAGCATTTCCAGAGGCCAGGAGAGGCTACTCCTCCCATGCCCTTCACACCTATTTCCAAAGGGAGAGGGTGCAACACCCTCTCTCAGAGGAACTCCTTTGTTCTGCCTTCCTGGGACCAGGCTGCCCATGCCCCCGGGCAGCAGAAACCTGTCTGAGGGGTTGGCAGCAGCGGTAGCTTCAGAGAAACCCCCAAAAGTTAGTTTGGCAGTACCCGGTCTCTATGCTGGAGACCCGGGGATGCATGGAATTGTCCCCCCCCAATACCAGAATGGTATTGGGGTGACATTTCCATGATCCTAGACATGCAACATGGCCATGTTCGGAGTTACCATTGTGACGCTACATATAGGTATTGACCTCTATGTAGTGCACGCTTGTAATGGTGTCCCCACACTCACAAAGTCCAGGGAATTTGCCCTGAACAATGTGGGGGCACCTTGGCTGGTGCTAGGGTGCCCACAAACTAAGTAAGTTTGCACCTAACCTTCACTAAGTGAGGGTTAGACATATAGGTGACTTATAATTTACTTAAGTGCGGTGTAAAATGACTGTGAAATAACGTGTACGTTATTTTGCTCAGGCTGCAGTGGCAGTCCTGTGTAATAATTGTCTGAGCTCCCTATGAGTGGCAAAAGAAATGCTGCAGCCCATAGGGATCTCCTGGAACCCCAATACCCTGGGTACCTAGGTAGCATATACTAGGGAATTATAAGGGTGTTCGAGCGTAGCATTCAGAATTGGTAAAATTAGCCACTAGCCTGCAGTGACAATTTTAAAAGCAGAGAGAGCATACACACTGAGGTTCTGGTTAGCAGAGCCTCAGTGATACAGTTAGGCACCACACAGGGAACACATACAGGGCATACTTTATGAGCACTGGGGTCCTGGCTAGCCGGATCCCAGTGACACATAGGCAAAAACAAACATACATACAGTAAAAATGGGGGTAACATGCCAGGCAAGATGGTACTTTCATACAGCGCCATTTTTTAAGGCCGCCCCCTCCTGTGCGTCAAAATGACAATGGAGTATAAATAAGGCGCAGAGGCCTTAAAGTCATTTTGTGGGCGAGAACGTCTACCTTGCATGTCATTAACGCAAGGCAGTTTCCTGCATCCAAAAAATGACTCACACGGAGGAATTTTGACGTCCGCGGGCTCGGGTGTCAACGTTTAAATATGGGGCAGAGTTTGTGCTGAATGTGTGTCAAAATTAGGCGCAAACAGAATATAAATATGCCCCTAAGGGTGTCCAAGATACCCCACCCCAAGACCCTGAAAAGTAGGAGTAAATTTACCCTAATACCCCAGAAAGACAGTAAAGTCGAGGTAGGGGATTCTGCAAAGATAGCAACTGACTGCAAATCACTGAAGACGGATTCCTGGACCTGAGGACCTGCAAAGGAAGGGGACCAAGTCTGAGCGTCACGCAAGTGTCCAGGGGGGGCAGGAGCCCACTAAACCCCAGATAAAGTTGCAAAAGGGCTGCCTCTGGGTGGAAGAAGACGAAGATTCTGTAACAACGGAAGGCGCCAGGAATTCATCCTTTAGTCAGAAGATGTCCCACGGCGTGCTGGAGGAAGCACAGTTATTCCCACGCAGAAAGACCGCAAACAAACCATGCTAGCTGCAAGAGTCGCGGTTGAAGGTTTTGGGTACTACCAGGGCCCAGGAAGGACTAGGAAGTCTCCCCTTGGAGGAGGAGACAGAGGGGTCGGTCAGCAGCAGAGAGAGTCCATGCAGAAGCAGGCAGCACCCGCAGGAGAACCTGAACAGTCATTCTGAAGATCTGAGCACGGCGGTTGTCTTAGCACAACAAAAGTGGGCCCTACGAAGTCGGAGGTCAACTCAGTGAGTTGAGCCATGCAGGACGGAGTGCTGGGGACCTGGGCTAGGACGTGCACAAAGCAATCCTTGCAAAAGTGCACAGAAGCCCTAGCAGCTGCAGTTCACGCCGTACACCGGATTACTGTCTGGCGTGTGGAGGCAAGGACTTACCTCCACCAACTTTGGACAGAAGGACCACTGGGCTGTTGGGGTCACTTGGATCCAGCTCCTGTGTTCCAGGGACCACGGTCATCAGTATGAGAGGGGACCCAGACGACCAGTGATGCAGAAGTTTGGTGCCTGCGGTAGCAGGAGGAAGATTCCGTCGACCCATCGGAGATTTTTTCTTGGCTTCCAGTGCAGGGTGAAGGCAGACAGCCCTCAGAGAAAGCACCACCAGGAAACAGTCGAGAAAGCCGGCAAGATTAGGCACTACAATGTTGCTGGTAGTCTCCTTGCTACTTCGTTGCAGTTTTGCAGGCATCCTGGAGCAGTCAGCGGTCGATCCTTGGCAGAAGTCGAAGAGAGAAGTGCAGAGGAACTCTAGAGAGCTCTTGCACTCGTTATCTGATGAGGAACCCACAGGAGAGACCCTAAATAGCCCTCAGAGGAGGATTGGCTACCTAACCAGGTAAGGGCCTATCAGGAGTGGTCTCTGACTTCACCTGCTGGCACTGGCCACTCAGAGGTCTCCATTGTGCCCCTACACCTCTGCATTCAAGATGACAGCGGTCTGGGACACACTGGAGGAGCTCTGGGCACCATCCCTGGGGTGGTGATGGACAGGGGAGTGGTCACTCCCCTTTCCTTTGTCCAGTTTCGCACCAGAGCAGGGGCTGGGGGATCCCTGAACCGGTGTAGACTGGTTTATGCAAGGAGGGCACCATCTGTGCCCTTCAAAGCATTTTCAGAGGCCAGGAGAGGACACTCCTCTCAGGCCCTTAACACCTATTTCCAAAGGGAGAGGGTGTAACACCTTCTCTCAGAGGAAAACCTTTGTTCTGCCTTCCTGGGACTGGGCTGCCCCAGGCCCCAGGGGGGGCAAAAACCTGTCTGAGGGTTGGCAGAAGTGGTAGCTGCAGAGAAAACCCCAGAGAGCTAGTTTGGCAGTACCCGGGGTCCATGCTGGAGCCCCGGGAATGCATGGAATTGTCACCCCAATACCAGAATGGTATTGGGGAACAATTCCATGATCTTAAGCATGTTACATGGCCATATTCGGAGTTACCCTTGTTAAGTTACACATAGGTATTGTCCTATATGTAGTTCACACGTGTAATGGTGTCCCCATACTCACAAAGTCCGGGGAAAGTGCCCTGAACAATGTGGGGGCACCTTGGCTAGTGTCAGGGTGCCCTCACACTTAGTAACTTTGCACCTAACCTTCACTAACTGATGGTTAGACATATAGGTGACTTATAAGTTACTTAAGTGCAGTGTAAAATGACTGTGAAATTACGTGGATGTTATTTCACTCAGGCTTCAGTGGCAGTCCTGTGTAAGAATTGTCTGAGCTCCCTGTGGGTGGCAAAAGAAATGCTGCAGCCCATAGGGATTTCCTGGAACCCCTATACCCTGGGTACCTTGGTACCATATACTAGGGAATTATAAGGGTGTTCCAGTGTGCCAATCAGAATTGGTCAAATTAGTCACTAGCCTGCAGTGACAGTTTTAAAAGCAGAGACAGCATAAACACTGAGGTTCTGGTTAGCAGAGCCTCAGTGATACAGTTAGGACCAACCATAGGGAACACATACAGGGTATACTTTATGAGCACTGGGGTCGTGGCTAGCAGGATACCAGTGACACAGGCAAGAACAAACATACATACAAGTAAAAATGGGGGTATCATGCCAGCCAAGATGGTACTTTCTTACAGCAATGGCCTATCCTGAGCTGGATGGGCACTTGAGGGCATCACTGCAGCCACAAGGGGGTGAGTACAGTTCCCTCCATTACAATTCACGCATGGTAAGGTGGTATCTGGGTGGGGGATGTATTTTAGTGGGTGCCCCTAGTTCAGGCCTGACACTGCAGAGCAGGTCCCATGGTGGCCAGGGTTCTAAAGTGATGATCCTGCTACCTAGCTCATAGGCATCCACTACTGGTCAGGGCTGTGTGGTCCCAGGTGTTCTGCATTTGGTGGTGTGTGCCCCTCCCTATTCCTTGGGGGCTAGCAATATAACTGGTAGTGCAAAGCATAGTCCGTAGGGCTATTCCCTGTGTGTGGGAGTGGTGTGTATGCCAACAGTGGTGTTGGTGCAGCCATTGACCCAGTGTATCCTTTGACTCCTCCCACCCCTTTTTGTTTTGTCATCCTATCCTTATGTGCATTACCATCATCTGGCAGAGGAGCAGAGGCACCGGCGATGGAGGGAGCTGCATCCCACAGGACCCAAGAGGCAGAGTCCACCGACGGTGAGGGCACCAGCGGGATAAAGGGCGAGGGGAGCACCATGGCGGAGACTGGAGGGGACAGTTTGGACACAGATACCTCCTCCGATGAAAGCTTCCTGGTGGTGATGGACACCTCTGTGACCACCCCAGCTGCAGGTACAGCCGCCACCCCACATACCAGCACTGCCCTCCCAGCAGCCCCTCATTGAGTTGCCCGTGCCCGCTCACCCAAGAGGGTGGTTATCTCCTTCGCACCAGGCACATCAGGCCCTGTACCAGTGAGCACTGCTGCCTTAAGTGAGGAGGCTATTGACCTGAGATTCATCTCTGTAGGGCAGACAACCATTGCGAATGCCATCCACAGGCTAGCAGCCCAGATGCAACAGACTAAAGCATTTCTGGAGGGCATTCACACTGGATTAGCGTCCCAACAGAGATCAATCCAGGCTCTGGCCTCCTCTCTGATGGCAGCCAATGTCCCTGTTTCCACCCTCCCCCTCCAACTTCCTCTTCCTAATCCCATTCCCCTCAACCCCAACCTATCCCAAGCACACAGGCAGACGCGCATGCACACAAGACAATACACAAGAGTGGCACAGGCAAACACAAGCACCACACATCATCCCACAGGCACTCACACAAACACTATCCAGATGCAGACATACCAGCATCCACAGTTTCTACTGTCTCCTCCTCCACCTCCCTCCCAGTAGCATCTACACTCACATCTGCATGCACTACATCCTCAGCCACTACCAGCATCACCACCACACCTAGCAGAACACACACCTCACTGGCAGAACACCTCCACAACAGCCATGCTCACGTCCCCTGTGTCTCCTCCCACTGTGTCTGTCCCCCCTCCCAAGGTACACAAACGCAAGAACTCAGACACCCAACAGCCATCCACCTCACAACAGCATCCAGCCCATACATCTGCACCCAAAATCAACAGACAGACACCTCCTACAACCACTCCCTCTTCCTCCGCTCCAAATCCTTCTCCCTCTTCCCGCCCCAGTGTCTCTAAGATGTTTTCCCTCTCCACAATTGACCTCTCCCCTACCCCTCCCACCCCGTCCTTCATGTCTGGCCAGGGTTGCAAAAACCCAGGCAAGCACCTCAGCCTACCAGTCCACGGGCCCAGTAGTCCCCACACCCACTCGTGGTGGGAAAGGATCCAGGACACATGTCCAGAGGTTGAAGGAGCCTGCACCCGCCAGCATCAAGGAAAGGTTGCCTGCCCGAGCTGCGGCATGGAGGACTAATGAGCCAGCCCCAGCTGCTGCAAGGCAGCACAAGGAGCCAACCCCAGCTGCTGCCAGGAAGGGCAAAGAGCCAGCCCCAGCTGCTGCCAGGAACTGCAAGGAGCCAACCCCAGCTGCTGCCAGGAAGGGCAAGGAGCCAGTCCCAGCTGCTGCCAGGAAGGGCAAGGAGCCAGCCCCAGCTGCTGCCAGGAAGGGTAAGGAGCCAGCCCCAGCTGCTGCCAGGAAGGGTAAGGAGCCAGCACCAGCAGGCAGGAAGGACAAGGGGCCTGGTGCAGGGACTCAGACAGAGACCCCACCACCAAACATGGTTGTGAATCTGTCTGAGGCTGCAGGGGCTAGACTGGAGCCTCCCCCCACCAGCAGCAGCACCACCACCACCACCAGTGGGCAGCCGTCCAAGGCTGCAGGGAATGGGCTGTAGCCTCCCCCCACCAGCAGCAGCAGCAGCACCACCACCACCACTGAGAAGCTGGCGGATGGTATGTAGTCCTGCCTCCATGGGCTGCTGTGCGGCCTGCCCCCTGCAAATCCAGTGGGTATGACATCCACCCAAGAGACTGTGACCTTGCACTCCCCAGGATCAAAAGCACAGGGCACAATGTCGCCTCCAGAACTAGTGGGTAAGACACCCACCAACCCTAGCCTCCCTGGGATCAAGAGCACAGTGCATGAGCCCCCTCCAGAACCAGTGGGTAAGACACCCACCAACTTCAGCCTCCCCAGGATCAAGAGCCCAGGGCACAATGCCCCCTCCAGAACCAGTGGGTAAGACACCCATCATCCCCAGCCTCCCCAGGAACAAGAGCACAGGGCATGGTGCCCCCTCCAGAGCATGTGGGCAAGTCACCCACTCAAGAGACTGTGGCCTTGCACTCCCTAGGACCAAGCACAGGGCATGTTGCCCCCTCCAGAGCAAGTGTGCAAGTCACCCACTTGAGAGACTGTAGCCTTGCACTCCTGAGGACCAAGCACAGGGCATGTTGCCCCTCCAGAACAAGTGATCTTCTTTCATCTTCCGGCTGAGTTGCCCCCGTTCCCTACCCCCCTGAGGTGCCTGCCCATTTTCCAACTGGTGCCTCTACAGTGTTCTCTCTGTGTTGATGCAGGTGACAAGTGGGGCCTTGGACTGTGGCCCTGTGGCTCACGCACAATAAGGACTTGGCAGTGTCCCTTGAACTGTACATATGTATATAAGAGTTACTTTGCATTTTCCTATTTCTGCTGTGTTGATCTCATTACATTAACTTTTGCGAAATAATTTTGTCCTTGCATTATTCATCAGTGGTACGGGGTAACTATGTTTTATTACTGCAGCTGATTTTGTGTATGGTGTTGGGGGTGGGAGGGGTGTTGTGCGTGTGTGTATGTCACTCTCTTTTTCCTCCCTCCCTCCCCTGTGTGCTTGGCGGCTGTACTCACCATCGTCGTCTTCACCTTCGTTGGTGTTCCTGGTGGAGCAGGACGTAGGAAATCATTGGGAAGACATGCAGCTCGGGCTCCATGGCGGCGTGGTTCTTCCCTGTGTCTCCAAAGGTGAGTCCTTTCCCTTCTGTGCAGTGTTTGCGTCAGGCTTTTGATGTCATTGGAACCACCCCAGAAAAGGTTGCGGTTTCTGGTGTCTCAATATGGTGGGAGAAACATTGGCTTCCACCATGGCTGTAGGTGGCTACCGCCGTGGTGGCTATTGTTTCCACCCTGGAGGTCGGTTTGGTAAAGTGGCTGTCTATCTGAGTTCTCACCACCATGGTCATAATTTGGCAGTACTTACTGCCAGCCTGGTTGTGGTATTACCGCCACTTTATCACCGACCGCCAGGGTTGTAATGAGAGCCATTCTCTTCTCCCATAAAAGTGAATGAGTTGTGGATTGTAGAGAGCAAGGACTATTAATTTGTACTTCACAACCAGCAAGCAAACTTTTTCTGATCTAAATTAACTGTTACTAAATTGCTATAACATTGCTTTTAAATATTTCTATACATCACTTTTAATAATCATAAAGTAATGACAACAAAATGTGTTTTTATACTTTGGGAAATTCGTTTTTAAATTAGGATTAGAATAATGCTCTGTATTTAATAGAATATAATTAAATAATTAAATATTTAATTCAAAATAAGTTAATAGAGCTGTAACTTTCTATTAAATTTGACTTTTTAGATTGATATCTATAATAAGTATACAATACTATTCAACTTCAAAGCATTTCTTTACTTTCTCCATAGTTTACCACAGGGAGAATGCACAGTCGGAGTGGAGATCCATATACATTTTCACTAAAATACTGAAAATAGTTATAGTTATTAGAAGTGAGGTATGCAATTAAATAAAATACTTTAATAATATCAATTATGTTTTCAACATCAAAAGTGTTTCTTCAGTTTTGTCACTAAAACAGAGAAGAACACAATAAAAAGTTCCAACGATACACTAACATTAAATATGATATCAAAACAGTTATTACTCACTCTTTAAAAACTTAAAAAATGTTCAAAATCAATTTACATTCTCAATTTAACAGCTCTATAAAAGAATCCTGAAATAGAGAAATGTGTTTTGATTAGATAGAAGCTTTAATTAAAGCAATGAGGATGTTCTTTTTCAACAAGGGAATTAAGATTTGTTTATGCAAGTGCTAAAGAAATAAAAGAGAACAAAGTGCATGATATGTTGTTTAGAAACAGAATAACATTTACAGGGGGTAAAAAAGAGGCAAGAGTCCATCCTTTGGGTACAGCAAGAAGAAAGTGAATCAAATATTATCTCAATCATATTAAAAGAAAAAAGGGAGTATGTCTTGTAACAAACTATAAACAATTTTCAAGAAAAAGGTACAGTTATAAGAATGATAAAATATCTAACAGTACACTTACATTAATTAACTATTAGACTCCATAAAAAACAGGCACCTTTCGTTCAGGCCAGGTCAGCTTCTACAACAGCTTCTGTTTGGTAAACAAATACTGGCACCTCAGATCTTTAAAATTGGACTCAGTATATTTCAACCGGTGCATTTTTCTAGCTGAGCCCAACCTCAAACAATCATTAGTCATATCTCGGTTCAGAGAGGACTATAATCTCATCCAGACTGACAGCCATAGCAAAAGCAGACGCAATAGAATCACATCTGATATATATCTGTGGCCCAGTTCCTCATGCACAATAAAAGAGGCTGGATTATGTTTTTTATTTGCAAAAAAAAGTAATACTTGTATATCCACAGATGTTAAATATATTTATATGTTGCATATTTTGAATGAATGTACTATTTTTATATATTTCTTTAACAATAAATTGGTTTATTTATATTTTGACTTTTTTATATAGTGCAATTTAATTTATCATTATTTCTTATTTTAAGCTCCTATCTCCATTATATGCTGTGGGAGTTTGTTGTAGTATCAATGGTTGGCTATGTGTGGTGCAAGATTTACCAGTGTTTCTTTGTTTGAAAGAAGTACTTAAACTCAAATGTAGTTCAAACCTCTTTATCAGGGAGTGAAAACATGTAGGTTTTCACTTTTGAGTAATTTTATACTCAGATTTTGTGAATAGTCAAAATACACAGTGGAGACATATTTTCCAACAGGAGACTAGAAGAAAAGGCAGCAATATAATTACTTTAATCATCTCTTCTAATAAGCAAAAGAGCTCAGTGTACAGGATTATGCTGAGACATTGGGACATCCTAGATTTGGACAGTTCATTAAACAAACCCCTACCATAGAAAGTGATGACCACATACAGATATGGATTCACACCACTAAGCCATTTATTTCACAGTTTTCTGAAAAACATAAGGAAAACTGCCAGCCATTGCCTTATGCATACCATTAATAGATCCTACAAACGTGATCATTGCATTATGTCTAGTTCTCAGTCAACAAAATCAAGATATTTTGTAACAACTCCAACAAAACCTGTACAATGCATGACTTTATCAACTGAAACAAAAAGGGCCTGAGTCACAAAAATAATGTATTCTTTTTTACCAATCTATACTTTTGAATAATTTTACAACTTGACTATTCAACAAAAACATGGAGGAAATAAAAAAGATATATTTAACTTGAATGTAAATTTAAAAATATTTTATCTTAAAGATTTAGGCCTTCATTACAACCCTGGCGGTCGGTGATAAAGCGGCGGTAATACCGCCAACAGGCCGGCGGTAAAAAAAAAAATGGAATTATGACCACGGTGGAAACCGCCAACACATACAGCCACTTTTAACACACCGACCGCCACGACGTTAGCAACAAGCACCACAGCAGTAACCGCCAACAGCTAGGCGGAAGACAATGCACTGCCCACAATATTATAACTGGCCTATCCACAACCTTTTCCGGGTTGGTTCCAACACCATCAAAAGCACGGCCGAAACAGTACACAGAAGGCAAAGGATTTACCTCTGGACACTCAAGGAAGAACCACAACGCCATGGAGCCCAAATTGCACATATTTCCCATGACTGTATACCTCTGCATTCACCAGGAATACCAACGCCGGAGACAACGACCACGGTGAGTCCTGCCGCCTAGCACACAGGGGAGGGGGGAGGAAAAAGAGAGTGACACACACACGTGCAAAACTCAACACCCCAAACACCATACACACAACCAGATGCAATAACATTACACATTTACCCCCCACCCCTCAGGAATAATGCAAGAACAAAATGATTTGAAGAAAGTGAGTGTAATAATATAAAATACTAGAAATACGTCCTCAAAATTCAAAAACAGTATTTACAGATATACAAATGAAGGGACACTGCCCAGTCCATAATGTCTGTGGGCCACAGTGCCATATCACATAGGCCAGGGGGACAGGAGCCCACTAAACCCCAGATGAAGGTGCAAAAGGGCTGCCTCTGGGTGGAAGAAGCCAAAGATTCTGCCACAACTGAAGGTGCCAGGAACTTTTCCTTTGGTCAGAAGATGTCACATGGAGTGCTGGAGGATGCAGATTTGTTTCCACGCAGAAAGACCGCAAACAAGCCTTGCTAGCTGCAAGAGTTGCAGCTGAGGACTGCCAGGTCCCATGAAGGACCAGGAGGTCGCCCTTTGGAGGAGGAGACAGAGGGACAGGCAGCAAGATGGAGAGCCCATGCAGAAGCAGACAGCACCTGCAGAAGTACCTGAACAGGCATTCAGAAGATCTGAGTATGATGGTTGACTCAGCACAACAAAAGAGGGTCCCACGAAGTCGGATTCCAACTCAGCAAGTTGGGCAATGCAGGACGGAGTGCTGGGGACCTGGGCTATGCTGTGCACAAAGGAAGTCTTGCAAAAGTGCACAGAAGCCTAAGCATCTGCAGTTCACGCAGTACACAGGATTACTGTCTGGCGTGGGGAGGCAAGGACTTGCCTCCACCAAATTTGGACAGAAGGGCCACTGGACTTTCGGGGACACTTCGACCAAGCTCCTGTGTTCCACGGGACCAAACTCATCAGGATGAGAGGGGACCCAGAGGACCAGTGATGTGGTAGTTTGGTGCCTGCGTTGGCAGGGGTAGGATTCCTGCGACCCACAGGAGATTTCTTCTTGGCTTCCAGTGCAAGGTGAAGGCAGACAGCCCTCAGAGCATGCACGACCAGGAAACAGTTGAGAAAGCCGGCAGGATGAGGTGCTACAATGTTGCTGGTAGTCTTCTTGCTACTTTGTTGCGGTTTTGCACGCGTCCTGGAGCAGTCAGCGGTCGATCCTTGGCAGAAGTCGAAGAGGGAAGTGCAGAGGAACTCTGGTGAGCTCTTGCATTCGTTATCTGGTGAGATACCCACAGGAGATACCCTAAATAGCCCTCAGAGGAGGACTGGCTACAGAGAAATGTAAGCACCTATCAGGAGGGGTCTTTAACATCACCTGCTGGCACTGGCCACTCAGAGGTGTCCATTGTGCCCTCACACCTCTGCATCCAAGATGGCAGAGGTCTGAGACACACTGGAGGAGCTCTGGGCATCTCCCCTGGGAGGTGCTGGTCAGGGGAGTGGTCATTCACATTTCCTTTGTCCAGTTACATGCCAGAGCAGGGCTGGGGGATCCCTGAACCTGTGCAGACTGGCTTATGCAAGGAGGGCACCATCTGTGCCCTTCAAAGCATTTCCAGAGGCCAGGAGAGGCTACTCCTCTCAGGCCCTTCACACCTATTTCCAAAGGGAGAGGGTGTAACCTCCTCTCTCAGAGGAAATCCTTTGTTCTGCCTTCCTGGGACTGGGCTGCCCAGGCCTCAGGGGGGCAGAAACCTGTCTGAGGGTTGGCAGCAGTGGTAGCTGCAGAGAAAACCCCAGAAAGTTAGTTTTGCAATACAGGGGCTCTATGCTGGAGCCCCGGGGATGCATGGAATTGTCCCCCCAATACCAGAATGGTATTGGGGTGACAATTCCATGATCCTAGACATGTTACATGGCCATGTTCGGAGTTACCATGGTGACGTTACATATAGGTATTGACCTATTTGTAGGCACACGTGTGATGGTGTCCCCGCACTCACAAATTCTGGGGAATTTGCCCTGAACAATGTGAGGGTACCTTGGCTAGTGCCAGGGTGCCCTGACACTAAGCAACTTTGCACCTAACCTTCACTAAGTGAGGGTTAGACATATAGGTGTCTTATAAGTTACTTAAGTGCAGTGTAAAATGGCTGTGAAATAACGGGGACGTTATTTCACTCAGGCTTCTGTGGCAGTCCTATGTAAGAATTGTCTGAGCTCCCTATGGGTGGCAAAAGAAATGCTGCAGCCCATAGGGATCTCCTGGAACCCCAATACCCTGGTACCATATACTAGGGAATTATAAGTGTGTTCCAGTGTGCCAATCAGAATTGGTAAAATTAGTCACTAGCCTGCAGTTATAATTTTAAAAGCAGAGAGAGCATAAACACTGAGGTTCTGGTTAACAGAGTCTCAGTGATACAGTTAGGCACCACACAGGGAACACATACAGGGCACACTTTATGAGCACTGGGGTCCTGGCTAGCAGGAATCCAGTGACACAGGCAAAAACAAACATACATAGAAGTAAAAATGGGGGTAACATGCCAGGCAAGATGGTACTTTTCTACACCAATGGCCCACCATATCCCTCCCATCCCTTAATCACATACATTGCCCACCATACATGCTGCACACTGCCCAGGACCCTTCCCCCACACCCCCTTCCCCCTGGCCCTCACACACATCACACCATGCATTCATATTCCATGCATCGTGCCTACAGTGTACTCACTTGTTGGTCTGGAGGCCCATAAAGCAATCGGTACTGGGGTAGGACCCCATCCACTAGTTTCTCTAACTCTGCAGCTGTGAAGGCAGGGGCCCTTTCCCCAGTGACTCGAGCCATGGTCTGTTCCAGACATAGGTCACAGCAGCACTGTAAGGAAATGCCTCCTTGGCATGGTTGCCCCCTGACTTTTTGCCTTTGCTGATGCTATGTTTACAATTGAAAGTGTGCTGAGGCCTGCTAACCAGGCCCCAGCACCAGTGTTCTTTCCCTAACCTGTACTTTTGTATCCACAATTGGCAGACCCTGGCATCCAGATAAGTCCCTTGTAACTGGTACTTCTAGTACCAAGGGCCCTGATGCCAAGGAAGGTCTCTAAGGGCTGCAGCATGTCTTATGCCACCCTGGAGACCTCTCACTCAGCACAGACACACTGCTTGCCAGCTTGTGTGTGCTAGTGAGGACAAAACGAGTAAGTCGACATGGCACTCCCCTCAGGGTGCCATGCCAGCCTCTCACTGCCTATGCAAGTATAGGTCAGTCACCCCTCTAGCAGGCCTTACAGCCCTAAGGCAGGGTGCACTATACCATAGGTGAGGGTACCAGTGCATGAGCATGGTACCCCTACAGTGTCTAAACAAAACCTTAGACATTGTAAGTGCAGGGTAGCCATAAGAGTATATGGTCTGGGAGTCTGTCAAACACGAACTCCACAGCACCATAATGGCTACACTGAAAACTGGGAAGTTTGGTATCAAACTTCTCAGCACAATAAATGCACACTGATGCCAGTGTACATTTTATTGCAAAATACACCCCAGAGGGCACCTTAGAGGTGCCCCCTGAAACTTAACCGACTGTCTGTGTAGGCTGACTAGTTCCAGCAGCCTGCCACACTAGAGACATGTTGCTGGCCCCATGGGGAGAGTGCCTTTGTCACTCTGAGGCCAGTAACAAAGCCTGCACTGGGTGGAGATGCTAACACCTCCCCCAGGCAGGAGCTGTGACACCTGGCGGTGAGCCTCAAAGGCTCACCCCTTTGTCACAGCCCAGCAGGGCACCCCAGCTTAGTGGAGTTGCCCGCCCCCTCCGGCCACGGCCCCCACTTTTGGCGGCAAGGCTGGAGGGAACAAAGAAAGCAACAAGGAGGAGTCACTGGCCAGTCAGGACAGCCCCTAAGGTGTCCTGAGCTGAGGTGACTCTAACTTTTAGAAATCCTCCATCTTGCAGATGGAGGATTCCCCCAATAGGGTTAGGATTGTGACCCCCTCCCCTTGGGAGGAGGCACAAAGAGGGTGTACCCACCCTCAGGGCTAGTAGCCATTGGCTACTAACCCCCCAGACCTAAACACGCCCTTAAATTTAGTATTTAAGGGCTACCCTGAACCCTAGAAAATTAGATTCCTGCAACAACAAGAAGAAGGACTGCCTAGCTGAAAACCCCTGCAGAGGAAGACCAGAAGACAACAACTGCCTTGGCTCCAGAAACTCACCGGCCTGTCTCCTGCCTTCCAAAGAACTCTGCTCCAGCGACGCCTTCCAAAGGGACCAGCGACCTCTGCATCCTCTGAGGACTGCCCTGCTTCGACGACGACAAGAAACTCCCGAGGACAGCGGACCTGCTCCAAAAAGACTGCAACTTTGTTTCAAGAAGCAGCTTTAAAGAACCCTGCAACTCCCCGCAAGACGCGTGAGACTTGCAACACTGAACCCGGCGACCCCGACTCGGCTGGTGGAGAACCAACACCTCAGGGAGGACCCCCGGACTACTCTACGACTGTGAGTACCAAAACCTGTCCCCCCTGAGCCCCCACAGCGCCGCCTGCAGAGGGAATCCCGAGGCTTCCCCTGACCGCGACTCTCTGAAACCTAAGTCCCGACGCCTGGAAAAGACCCTGCACCCGCAGCCCCCAGGACCTGAAGGACCGGACTTTCACTGCAGAAGTGACCCCCAGGAGTCCCTCTCCCTTGCCCAAGTGGAGGTTTCCCCGAGGAAGCCCCTCCTTGCCTGCCTGCAGCGCTGAAGAGATCCCTTGATCTCTCATTGACTAACATTGCGAACCCGACGCTTGTTCTAACACTGCACCCGGCCGCCCCCGCGCCGATGAGGGTGAAATTTCTGTGTGGGCTTGTGTCCCCCCCGGTGCCCTACAAAACCCCCCTGGTCTGCCCTCCGAAGACGCGGGTACTTACCTGCAAGCAGACCGGAACCGGGGCACCCCCTTCTCTCCATTCTAGCCTATGCGTTTTGGGCACCACTTTGAACTCTGCACCTGACCGGCCCTGAGCTGCTGGTGTGGTGACTTTGGGGTTGCTCTGAACCCCCAACGGTGGGCTACCTTGGACCAAGAACTGAACCCTGTAAGTGTCTTACTCACCTGGTAAAACTAACACAAACTTACCTCCCCCAGGAACTGTGAAAATTGCACTGTGTCCACTTTTGAAATAGCTATTTGTGAATAACTTGAAAAGTATACATGCAATTGAAATGATTCAAAGTTCCTAATGTACTTACCTGCAATACCTTTCAAACAAGATATTACATGTTAAATTTGAACCTGTGGTTCTTAAAATAAACTAAGAAAATATATTTTTCTATAACAAAACCTATTGGCTGGATTTGTCTCTGAGTGTGTGTACCTCATTTATTGTCTATGTGTATGTACAACAAATGCTTAACACTACTCCTTGGATAAGCCTACTGCTCGACCACACTACCACAAAATAGAGCATTAGTATTATCTATTTTTACCACTATTTTACCTCTAAGGGGAACCCTTGGACTCTGTGCATGCTATTCCTTACTTTGAAATAGCACATACAGAGCCAACTTCCTACATTGGTGGATCAGCGGTGGGGTACAAGACTTTGCATTTGCTGGACTACTCAGCCAATACCTGATCACACGACAAATTCCAAAATTGTCATTAGAAATTGATTTTTGCAATTTGAAAAGTTTTCTAAATTCTTTAAAGTCCTGCTAGGGCCTTGTGTTAGTCCCTGTTAGCATTTTTTTTAGAGTTTAAAAGTTTGTAAAAGTTTGAATTAGATTCTAGAACCAGTTTTAGATTCTTAAAAAGTATTCCAACTTTTAGAAGCAAAATGTCTAGCACAGATGTGGCTGTGGTGGAACTCGACACCACACCTTACCTCCATCTACAGATGAGAGAGCTAAGGTCACTCTGTAAACTAAAGAAAATAACAATGGGCCCCAAACCTACCAAAATACAGCTCCAGGAGCTTTTGGCAGAGTTTGAAAAGGCCAATCCCTCTGAGGGTGGCAACTCAGAGGATGAAGATAGTGACTTGGAGGGAAATTCCCCCCCTCCAGTCCTACTTAGGGAGAGCAGGGCTACTCAAGCCCTGACTCCACAAAAAATAGTCAGAGATGCTGGTTCCCTCACAGGAGGGACCAACAACTCTGAAATCACTGAGGATAACTCCAGTGAAGAGGACATCCAGTTAGCCAGGATGGCCAAAAGATTGGCTTTGGAAAGACAGATCCTAGCCATAGAGAGGGAAAGACAAGAGATGGGCCTAGGACCCATCAATGGTGGCAGCAACATAAATAGGGTCAGAGATTCTCCTGACATGTTGAAAATCCCTAAAGGGATTGTAACTAAATATGAAGATGGTGATGACATCACCAAATGGTTCACAGCTTTTGAGAGGGCTTGTGTAACCAGAAAAGTGAACAAATCTCACTGGGGTGCTCTCCTTTGGGAAATGTTCACAGGAAAGTGTAGGGATAGACTCCTCACACTCTCTGGACAAGATGCAGAATCTTATGACCTCATGAAGGGTACCCTGATTGAGGGCTTTGGATTCTCCACTGAGGAGTATAGGATTAGATTCAGGGGGGCTCAAAAATCCTCGAGCCAGACCTGGGTTGACTTTGTAGACTACTCAGTAAAAACACTAGATGGTTGGATTCAAGGCAGTGGTGTAAGTAATTATGATGGGCTGTACAATTTATTTGTGAAAGAACACCTGTTAAGTAATTGTTTCAATGATAAACTGCATCAGCATCTGGTAGACCTAGGACCAATTTCTCCCCAAGAATTGGGAAAGAAGGCGGACCATTGGGTCAAGACTAGGGTGTCCAAAACTTCCACAGGGGGTGACCAAAAGAAAGGGGTCACAAAACCTCCCCAGGGGAAAGGTGGTGAGACAGCCAAAAATAAAAATAGTCAAGAGTCTTCTAAAGGCCCCCAAAAACCTGCACAGGAGGGTGGGCCCAGAGCCTCTTCACAAAACAATCCTGGGTACAAGGGTAAAAACTTTGATCCCAAAAAGGCCTGGTGTCGAAACTGTAGTCAGTCTGGACACCAAACTGGAGACAAGGCCTGTCCCAAGAAAAGTTCCACTCCAAACTCCAATCCAGGTAACACTGGAATGGCTAGTCTCCAAGTGGGATCAACAGTGTGCCCAGAGCAAATCAGGGTCCACACTGAAGCTACTCTAGTCTCTGAGGGTGGGGTGGATTTAGCCACACTAGCTGCCTGGCCCCCTAACATGCAAAAATACAGGCAGCAGCTCTTTATTAATGGGACAAGTGTAGAGGGCCTGAGGGATACAGGTGCCAGTGTCACCATGGTGACAGAGAAACTGGTTTCCCCTGGCCAATACCTGACTGGAAAAACTTATACAGTCACCAATGCTGACAATCAAACTAAAGCACATCCCATGGCAATGGTAACTTTAGCATGGGGAGGGGTCAATGGCCTGAAACAGGTGGTGGTCTCCTCAAACATCCCAGTAGACTGTCTGCTTGGAAATGACCTGGAGTCCTCAGCATGGGCTGAGG
Source organism: Pleurodeles waltl (assembly GCF_031143425.1). Classification (NCBI taxonomy): domain Eukaryota; kingdom Metazoa; phylum Chordata; class Amphibia; order Caudata; family Salamandridae; genus Pleurodeles; species Pleurodeles waltl. The sequence continues at coordinate 902,484,759 of NC_090447.1, read as the reverse complement.
TAGAACTAAAAACCCATGCAGCCATGCTGGGTATCCCTGAACTGGTGTGTGTAAAAACAAGAGCACAGTGCAAGGCACAGGGTGAAAAAGTAGAGCTGGAGCCTGGAAAAATGGCCCAGCCTACCAAGAGAAAAGGAAAGTCAGTTGGGAAACCAACTGCAACACAGTCAGAAAAAGAGAACCTCTCTTCTCAGGAAGAAGTTCTGCCCTCTGAGGGAACTGAGCCTTTGGAGCTTGAACCTTATCAGGTTGAGCTCTTAGGCCCAGGGGGACCCTCAAGGGAGGAGCTGTGTAAGGGACAAGAAACCTGTCCCTCTCTTGAAGGCCTTAGGCAGCAAGCTGCTGAAGAGTCCAAGGGCAAGAAAAATGGAACACATAGGGTCTATTGGGAAGATGGACTCCTGTACACTGAGGCCAGAGACCCCAAACATGGTGCCACTAGGAGAGTGGTAGTGCCTCAGTCGTTCAGAGAGTTTATTCTGACCTTAGCCCATGATATTCCCCTTGCTGGGCATTTGGGACAAACCAAGACGTGGGAGAGGTTAGTCAACCACTTCTACTGGCCCAATATGTCCCAGAAGGTTAAGGAGTTTTGCCTCTCCTGCCCCACCTGTCAATCCAGTGGTAAGACAGGTGGGCACCCAAAGGCCCCCCTCATTCCACTTCCAGTGGTGGGGGTCCCCTTTGAAAGAGTGGGTGTGGACATAGTTGGTCCACTGGAACCTCCCACAGCCTCAGGAAATATGTACATCCTAGTAGTAGTGGATCATGCTACTAGGTATCCTGAAGCTATTCCCCTTAGGTCGACTACTGCCCCTGCAGTAGCCAAGGCTCTCATTGGTATCTTTACCAGAGTGGGTTTCCCTAAGGAGGTGGTGTCTGACAGAGGTACCAACTTCATGTCAGCATACCTAAAACACATGTGGAATGAGTGTGGAGTGACTTACAAATTCACTACACCATACCATCCACAAACTAATGGCTTAGTTGAGAGATTCAACAAGACATTAAAAGGCATGATCATGGGGCTCCCAGGAAAGCTCAAAAGGAGATGGGATGTCCTCTTGCCATGTCTGCTTTTCGCTTACAGAGAGGTGCCACAGAAGGGAGTAGGATTCTCACCCTTTGAACTTCTGTTTGGTCATCCTGTAAGGGGACCACTTGCTCTTGTTAAAGAAGGCTGGGAGAGACCTCTTCATGAGCCTAAACAAGACATAGTGGACTATGTACTTGGCCTTCGCTCTAGAATGGCAGGGTACATGGAAAAGGCAACCAAAAACCTTGAGGCCAGCCAACAGCTCCAGAAGTTTTGGTATGACCAAAAGGCTGCAATGGTTGAGTTCCAACCAGGGCAGAAAGTCTGGGTTCTGGAGCCTGTGGCTCCCAGGGCACTCCAGGACAAATGGAGTGGCCCTTACCCAGTGCTAGAAAGGAAGAGTCAGGTCACCTACCTGGTGGACCTGGGCACAAGCAGGAGCCCCAAGAGGGTGATCCATGTGAACCGCCTTAAGCTCTTCCATGACAGGGCTGATGTGAATCTGTTGATGGTAACAGATGAGGATCAGGAGGCAGAGAGTGAACCTCTCCCTAATCTTCTGTCATCAGACCCAAAAGATGGCTCAGTAGATGGAGTGATCTACTCAGACACCCTCTCTGGCCAACAGCAAGCTGATTGTAGGAGAGTCCTACAACAGTTTCCTGAACTCTTCTCCTTAACCCCTGGTCAGACACACCTGTGTACCCATGATGTGGACACAGGAGACAGCATGCCTGTCAAGAACAAAATCTTTAGACAGTCTGACCATGTTAAGGAAAGCATTAAGGTGGAAGTCCACAAGATGCTGGAATTGGGAGTAATTGAGCGCTCTGACAGCCCCTGGGCTAGCCCAGTGGTCTTAGTCCCCAAACCTCACACCAAAGATGGAAAGAAAGAGATGAGGTTTTGTGTGGACTACAGAGGGCTCAATTCTGTCACCAAGACAGATGCTCATCCAATTCCTAGGGCTGATGAGCTCATAGATAAATTAGGTGCTGCCAAATTCTTAAGTACCTTTGACTTGACAGCAGGGTACTGGCAAATAAAAATGGCACCTGGAGCAAAAGAGAAAACAGCATTCTCCACACCTGATGGGCATTATCAGTTTACTGTTATGCCCTTTGGTTTAAAGAATGCCCCTGCCACCTTCCAAAGGTTGGTGAATCAAGTCCTTGCTGGTTTGGAGTCCTTTAGCACAGCTTATCTTGATGATATTGCTGTCTTTAGCTCCACCTGGCAGGATCACCTGGTCCACCTGAAGAAGGTTTTGAAGGCTCTGCAATCTGCAGGCCTCTCTATCAAGGCATCCAAATGCCAGATAGGGCAGGGAACTGTGGTTTACTTGGGCCACCTTGTAGGTGGAGGCCAAGTTCAGCCACTCCAACCCCAGATCCAGACTATTCTGGACTGGGTAGCTCCAAAAACCCAGACTCAAGTCAGGGCATTCCTTGGCTTGACTGGGTATTACAGGAGGTTTGTGAAGGGATATGGATCCATTGTGACAGCCCTCACTGAACTCACCTCCAAGAAAATGCCCAAGAAAGTGAACTGGACTGTGGAATGCCAACAGGGCTTTGACACCCTGAAACAAGCAATGTGCTCAGCACCAGTTCTAAAAGCTCCAGATTATTCTAAGCAGTTCATTGTGCAGACAGATGCCTCTGAACATGGGATAGGGGCAGTTTTGTCCCAAACAAATGATGATGGCCTTGACCAGCCTGTTGCTTTCATTAGCAGGAGGTTACTCCCCAGGGAGCAGCGTTGGAGTGCCATTGAGAGGGAGGCCTTTGCTGTGGTTTGGTCCCTGAAGAAGCTGAGACCATACCTCTTTGGGACTCACTTCCTAGTTCAAACTGACCACAGACCTCTCAAATGGCTGATGCAAATGAAAGGTGAAAATCCTAAACTGTTGAGGTGGTCCATCTCCCTACAGGGAATGGACTTTATAGTGGAACACAGACCTGGGACTGCCCATGCCAATGCAGATGGCCTTTCCAGGTTCTTCCACTTAGAAAATGAAGACTCTCTTGGGAAAGGTTAGTCTCATCCTCTTTCGTTTGGGGGGGGGTTGTGTAAGGAAATGCCTCCTTGGCATGGTTGCCCCCTGACTTTTTGCCTTTGCTGATGCTATGTTTACAATTGAAAGTGTGCTGAGGCCTGCTAACCAGGCCCCAGCACCAGTGTTCTTTCCCTAACCTGTACTTTTGTATCCACAATTGGCAGACCCTGGCATCCAGATAAGTCCCTTGTAACTGGTACTTCTAGTACCAAGGGCCCTGATGCCAAGGAAGGTCTCTAAGGGCTGCAGCATGTCTTATGCCACCCTGGAGACCTCTCACTCAGCACAGACACACTGCTTGCCAGCTTGTGTGTGCTAGTGAGGACAAAACGAGTAAGTCGACATGGCACTCCCCTCAGGGTGCCATGCCAGCCTCTCACTGCCTATGCAAGTATAGGTCAGTCACCCCTCTAGCAGGCCTTACAGCCCTAAGGCAGGGTGCACTATACCATAGGTGAGGGTACCAGTGCATGAGCATGGTACCCCTACAGTGTCTAAACAAAATCTTAGACATTGTAAGTGCAGGGTAGCCATAAGAGTATATGGTCTGGGAGTCTGTCAAACACGAACTCCACAGCACCATAATGGCTACACTGAAAACTGGGAAGTTTGGTATCAAACTTCTCAGCACAATAAATGCACACTGATGCCAGTGTACATTTTATTGCAAAATACACCCCAGAGGGCACCTTAGAGGTGCCCCTGAAACTTAACCGACTGTCTGTGTAGGCTGACTAGTTCCAGCAGCCTGCCACACTAGAGACATGTTGCTGGCCCCATGGGGAGAGTGCCTTTGTCACTCTGAGGCCAGTAACAAAGCCTGCACTGGGTGGAGATGCTAACACCTCCCCCAGGCAGGAGCTGTGACACCTGGCGGTGAGCCTCAAAGGCTCACCCCTTTGTCACAGCCCAGCAGGGCACCCCAGCTTAGTGGAGTTGCCCGCCCCCTCCGGCCACGGCCCCCACTTTTGGCGGCAAGGCTGGAGGGAACAAAGAAAGCAACAAGGAGGAGTCACTGGCCAGTCAGGACAGCCCCTAAGGTGTCCTGAGCTGAGGTGACTCTAACTTTTAGAAATCCTCCATCTTGCAGATGGAGGATTCCCCCAATAGGGTTAGGATTGTGACCCCCTCCCCTTGGGAGGAGGCACAAAGAGGGTGTACCCACCCTCAGGGCTAGTAGCCATTGGCTACTAACCCCCCAGACCTAAACACGCCCTTAAATTTAGTATTTAAGGGCTACCCTGAACCCTAGAAAATTAGATTCCTGCAACAACAAGAAGAAGGACTGCCTAGCTGAAAACCCCTGCAGACGAAGACCAGAAGACAACAACTGCCTTGGCTCCAGAAACTCACCGGCCTGTCTCCTGCCTTCCAAAGAACTCTGCTCCAGCGACGCCTTCCAAAGGGACCAGCGACCTCTGCATCCTCTGAGGACTGCCCTGCTTCGACGACGACAAGAAACTCCTGAGGACAGCGGACCTGCTCCAAAAAGACTGCAACTTTGTTTCAAGAAGCAGCTTTAAAGAACCCTGCAACTCCCCGCAAGAAGCGTGAGACTTGCAACACTGCACCCGGCGACCCCGACTCGGCTGGTGGAGAACCAACACCTCAGGGAGGACCCCCGGACTACTCTACGACTGTGAGTACCAAAACCTGTCCCCCCTGAGCCCCCACAGCGCCGCCTGCAGAGGGAATCCCGAGGCTTCCCCTGACCGCGACTCTCTGAAACCTAAGTCCCGACGCCTGGAAAAGACCCTGCACCCGCAGCCCCCAGGACCTGAAGGACCGGACTTTCACTGCAGAAGTGACCCCCAGGAGTCCCTCTCCCTTGCCCAAGTGGAGGTTTCCCCGAGGAAGCCCCCCCTTGCCTGCCTGCAGCGCTGAAGAGATCCCTTGATCTCTCATTGACTAACATTGCAAACCCGACGCTTGTTCTAACACTGCACCCGGCCGCCCCCGCGCCGATGAGGGTGAAATTTCTGTGTGGGCTTGTGTCCCCCCCGGTGCCCTACAAAACCCCCCTGGTCTGCCCTCCGAAGACGCGGGTACTTACCTGCAAGCAGACCGGAACCGGGGCACCCCCTTCTCTCCATTCTAGCATATGCGTTTTGGGCACCACTTTGAACTCTGCACCTGAACGGCCCTGAGCTGCTGGTGTGGTGACTTTGGGGTTGCTCTGAACCCCCAATGGTGGGCTACCTTGGACCAAGAACTGAACCCTGTAAGTGTCTTACTCACCTGGTAAAACTAACACAAACTTACCTCCCCCAGGAACTGTGAAAATTGCACTAAGTGTCCACTTTTGAAATAGCTATTTGTGAATAACTTGAAAAGTATACATGCAATTGAAATGATTCAAAGTTCCTAATGTACTTACCTGCAATACCTTTCAAACAAGATATTACATGTTAAATTTGAACCTGTGGTTCTTAAAATAAACTAAGAAAATATATTTTTCTATAACAAAACCTATTGGCTGGATTTGTCTCTGAGTGTGTGTACCTCATTTATTGTCTATGTGTATGTACAACAAATGCTTAACACTACTCCTTGGATAAGCCTACTGCTCGACCACACTACCACAAAATAGAGCATTAGTATTATCTATTTTTACCACTATTTTACCTCTAAGGGGAACCCTTGGACTCTGTGCATGCTATTCCTTACTTTGAAATAGCACATACAGAGCAAACTTCCTACATTGGTGGATCAGCGGTGGGGTACAAGACTTTGCATTTGCTGGACTACTCAGCCAATACCTGATCACACGACAAATTCCAAAATTGTCATTAGAAATTGATTTTTGCAATTTGAAAAGTTTTCTAAATTCTTTAAAGTCCTGCTAGGGCCTTGTGTTAGTCCCTGTTAGCATTTCTTTTAGAGTTTAAAAGTTTGTAAAAGTTTGAATTAGATTCTAGAACCAGTTTTAGATTCTTAAAAAGTATTCCAACTTTTAGAAGCAAAATGTCTAGCACAGATGTGGCTGTGGTGGAACTCGACACCACACCTTACCTCCATCTACAGATGAGAGAGCTAAGGTCACTCTGTAAACTAAAGAAAATAACAATGGGCCCCAAACCTACCAAAATACAGCTCCAGGAGCTTTTGGCAGAGTTTGAAAAGGCCAATCCCTCTGAGGGTGGCAACTCAGAGGATGAAGATAGTGACTTGGAGGGAAATTCCCCCCCTCCAGTCCTACTTAGGGAGAGCAGGGCTACTCAAGCCCTGACTCCACAAATAATAGTCAGAGATGCTGGTTCCCTCACAGGAGGGACCAACAACTCTGAAATCACTGAGGATAACTCCAGTGAAGAGGACATCCAGTTAGCCAGGATGGCCAAAAGATTGGCTTTGGAAAGACAGATCCTAGCCATAGAGAGGGAAAGACAAGAGATGGGCCTAGGACCCATCAATGGTGGCAGCAACATAAATAGGGTCAGAGATTCTCCTGACATGTTGAAAATCCCTAAAGGGATTGTAACTAAATATGAAGATGGTGATGACATCACCAAATGGTTCACAGCTTTTGAGAGGGCTTGTGTAACCAGAAAAGTGAACAAATCTCACTGGGGTGCTCTCCTTTGGGAAATGTTCACAGGAAAGTGTAGGGATAGACTCCTCACACTCTCTGGACAAGATGCAGAATCTTATGACCTCATGAAGGGTACCCTGATTGAGGGCTTTGGATTCTCCACTGAGGAGTATAGGATTAGATTCAGGGGGGCTCAAAAATCCTCGAGCCAGACCTGGGTTGACTTTGTAGACTACTCAGTAAAAACACTAGATGGTTGGATTCAAGGCAGTGGTGTAAGTAATTATGATGGGCTGTACAATTTATTTGTGAAAGAACACCTGTTAAGTAATTGTTTCAATGATAAACTGCATCAGCATCTGGTAGACCTAGGACCAATTTCTCCCCAAGAATTGGGAAAGAAGGCGGACCATTGGGTCAAGACTAGGGTGTCCAAAACTTCCACAGGGGGTGACCAAAAGAAAGGGGTCACAAAACCTCCCCAGGGGAAAGGTGGTGAGACAGCCAAAAATAAAAATAGTCAAGAGTCTTCTAAAGGCCCCCAAAAACCTGCACAGGAGGGTGGGCCCAGAGCCTCTTCACAAAACAATCCTGGGTACAAGGGTAAAAACATTGATCCCAAAAAGGCCTGGTGTCGAAACTGTAGTCAGTCTGGACACCAAACTGGAGACAAGGCCTGTCCCAAGAAAAGTTCCACTCCAAACTCCAATCCAGGTAACACTGGAATGGCTAGTATCCAAGTGGGATCAACAGTGTGCCCAGAGCAAATCAGGGTCCACACTGAAGCTACTCTAGTCTCTGAGGGTGGGGTGGATTTAGCCACACTAGCTGCCTGGCCCCCTAACATGCAAAAATACAGGCAGCAGCTCTTTATTAATGGGACAAGTGTAGAGGGCCTGAGGGATACAGGTGCCAGTGTCACCATGGTGACAGATAAACTGGTTTCCCCTGGCCAATACCTGACTGGAAAAACTTATACAGTCACCAATGCTGACAATCAAACTAAAGCACATCCCATGGCAATGGTAACTTTAGCATGGGGAGGGGTCAATGGCCTGAAACAGGTGGTGGTCTCCTCAAACATCCCAGTAGACTGTCTGCTTGGAAATGACCTGGAGTCCTCAGCATGGGCTGAGGTAGAACTAAAAACCCATGCAGCCATGCTGGGTATCCCTGAACTGGTGTGTGTAAAAACAAGAGCACAGTGCAAGGCACAGGGTGAAAAAGTAGAGCTGGAGCCTGGAAAAATGGCCCAGCCTACCAAGAGAAAAGGAAAGTCAGTTGGGAAACCAACTGCAACACAGTCAGAAAAAGAGAACCTCTCTTCTCAGGAAGAAGTTCTGCCCTCTGAGGGAACTGAGCCTTTGGAGCTTGAACCTTATCAGGTTGAGCTCTTAGGCCCAGGGGGACCCTCAAGGGAGGAGCTGTGTAAGGGACAAGAAACCTGTCCCTCTCTTGAAGGCCTTAGGCAGCAAGCTGCTGAAGAGTCCAAGGGCAAGAAAAATGGAACACATAGGGTCTATTGGGAAGATGGACTCCTGTACACTGAGGCCAGAGACCCCAAACATGGTGCCACTAGGAGAGTGGTAGTGCCTCAGTCGTTCAGAGAGTTTATTCTGACCTTAGCCCATGATATTCCCCTTGCTGGGCATTTGGGACAAACCAAGACGTGGGAGAGGTTAGTCAACCACTTCTACTGGCCCAATATGTCCCAGAAGGTTAAGGAGTTTTGCCTCTCCTGCCCCACCTGTCAATCCAGTGGTAAGACAGGTGGGCACCCAAAGGCCCCCCTCATTCCACTTCCAGTGGTGGGGGTCCCCTTTGAAAGAGTGGGTGTGGACATAGTTGGTCCACTGGAACCTCCCACAGCCTCAGGAAATATGTACATCCTAGTAGTAGTGGATCATGCTACTAGGTATCCTGAAGCTATTCCCCTTAGGTCGACTACTGCCCCTGCAGTAGGCAAGGCTCTCATTGGTATCTTTACCAGAGTGGGTTTCCCTAAGGAGGTGGTGTCTGACAGAGGTACCAACTTCATGTCAGCATACCTAAAACACATGTGGAATGAGTGTGGAGTGACTTACAAATTCACTACACCATACCATCCACAAACTAATGGCTTAGTTGAGAGATTCAACAAGACATTAAAAGGCATGATCATGGGGCTCCCAGGAAAGCTCAAAAGGAGATGGGATGTCCTCTTGCCATGTCTGCTTTTCGCTTACAGAGAGGTGCCACAGAAGGGAGTAGGATTCTCACCCTTTAAACTTCTGTTTGGTCATCCTGTAAGGGGACCACTTGCTCTTGTTAAAGAAGGCTGGGAGAGACCTCTTCATGAGCCTAAACAAGACATAGTGGACTATGTACTTGGCCTTCGCTCTAGAATGGCAGGGTACATGGAAAAGGCAACCAAAAACCTTGAGGCCAGCCAACAGCTCCAGAAGTTTTGGTATGACCAAAAGGCTGCAATGGTTGAGTTCCAACCAGGGCAGAAAGTCTGGGTTCTGGAGCCTGTGACTCCCAGGGCACTCCAGGACAAATGGAGTGGCCCTTACCCAGTGCTAGAAAGGAAGAGTCAGGTCACCGACCTGGTGGACCTGGGCACAAGCAGGAGCCCCAAGAGGGTGATCCATGTGAACCGCCTTAAGCTCTTCCATGACAGGGCTGATGTGAATCTGTTGATGGTAACAGATGAGGATCAGGAGGCAGAGAGTGAACCTCTCCCTGATCTTCTGTCATCAGACCCAAAAGATGGCTCAGTAGATGGAGTGATCTACTCAGACACCCTCTCTGGCCAACAGCAAGCTGATTGTAGGAGAGTCCTACAACAGTTTCCTGAACTCTTCTCCTTAACCCCTGGTCAGACACACCTGTGTACCCATGATGTGGACACAGGAGACAGCATGCCTGTCAAGAACAAAATCTTTAGACAGTCTGACCATGTTAAGGAAAGCATTAAGGTGGAAGTCCACAAGATGCTGGAATTGGGAGTAATTGAGCGCTCTGACAGCCCATGGGCTAGCCCAGTGGTCTTAGTCCCCAAACCTCACACCAAAGATGGAAAGAAAGAGATGAGGTTTTGTGTGGACTACAGAGGGCTCAATTCTGTCACCAAGACAGATGCTCATCCAATTCCTAGGGCTGATGAGCTCATAGATAAATTAGGTGCTGCCAAATTCTTAAGTACCTTTGACTTGACAGCAGGGTACTGGCAAATAAAAATGGCACCTGGAGCAAAAGAGAAAACAGCATTCTCCACACCTGATGGGCATTATCAGTTTACTGTTATGCCCTTTGGTTTAAAGAATGCCCCTGCCACCTTCCAAAGGTTGGTGAATCAAGTCCTTGCTGGTTTGGAGTCCTTTAGCACAGCTTATCTTGATGATATTGCTGTCTTTAGCTCCACCTGGCAGGATCACCTGGTCCACCTGAAGAAGGTTTTGAAGGCTCTGCAATCTGCAGGCCTCTCTATCAAGGCATCCAAATGCCAGATAGGGCAGGGAACTGTGGTTTACTTGGGCCACCTTGTAGGTGGAGGCCAAGTTCAGCCACTCCAGCCCAAGATCCAGACTATTCTGGACTGGGTAGCTCCAAAAACCCAGACTCAAGTCAGGGCATTCCTTGGCTTGACTGGGTATTACAGGAGGTTTGTGAAGGGATATGGATCCATTGTGACAGCCCTCACTGAACTCACCTCCAAGAAAATGCCCAAGAAAGTGAACTGGACTGTGGAATGCCAACAGGGCTTTGACACCCTGAAACAAGCAATGTGCTCAGCACCAGTTCTAAAAGCTCCAGATTATTCTAAGCAGTTCATTGTGCAGACAGATGCCTCTGAACATGGGATAGGGGCAGTTTTGTCCCAAACAAATGATGATGGCCTTGACCAGCCTGTTGCTTTCATTAGCAGGAGGTTACTCCCCAGGGAGCAGCGTTGGAGTGCCATTGAGAGGGAGGCCTTTGCTGTGGTTTGGTCCCTGAAGAAGCTGAGACCATACCTCTTTGGGACTCACTTCCTAGTTCAAACTGACCACAGACCTCTCAAATGGCTGATGCAAATGAAAGGTGAAAATCCTAAACTGTTGAGGTGGTCCATCTCCCTACAGGGAATGGACTTTATAGTGGAACACAGACCTGGGACTGCCCATGCCAATGCAGATGGCCTTTCCAGGTTCTTCCACTTAGAAAATGAAGACTCTCTTGGGAAAGGTTAGTCTCATCCTCTTTCGTTTGGGGGGGGGTTGTGTAAGGAAATGCCTCCTTGGCATGGTTGCCCCCTGACTTTTTGCCTTTGCTGATGCTATGTTTACAATTGAAAGTGTGCTGAGGCCTGCTAACCAGGCCCCAGCACCAGTGTTCTTTCCCTAACCTGTACTTTTGTATCCACAATTGGCAGACCCTGGCATCCAGATAAGTCCCTTGTAACTGGTACTTCTAGTACCAAGGGCCCTGATGCCAAGGAAGGTCTCTAAGGGCTGCAGCATGTCTTATGCCACCCTGGAGACCTCTCACTCAGCACAGACACACTGCTTGCCAGCTTGTGTGTGCTAGTGAGGACAAAACGAGTAAGTCGACATGGCACTCCCCTCAGGGTGCCATGCCAGCCTCTCACTGCCTATGCAAGTATAGGTCAGTCACCCCTCTAGCAGGCCTTACAGCCCTAAGGCAGGGTGCACTATACCATAGGTGAGGGTACCAGTGCATGAGCATGGTACCCCTACAGTGTCTAAACAAAATCTTAGACATTGTAAGTGCAGGGTAGCCATAAGAGTATATGGTCTGGGAGTCTGTCAAACACGAACTCCACAGCACCATAATGGCTACACTGAAAACTGGGAAGTTTGGTATCAAACTTCTCAGCACAATAAATGCACACTGATGCCAGTGTACATTTTATTGCAAAATACACCCCAGAGGGCACCTTAGAGGTGCCCCTGAAACTTAACCGACTGTCTGTGTAGGCTGACTAGTTCCAGCAGCCTGCCACACTAGAGACATGTTGCTGGCCCCATGGGGAGAGTGCCTTTGTCACTCTGAGGCCAGTAACAAAGCCTGCACTGGGTGGAGATGCTAACACCTCCCCCAGGCAGGAGCTGTGACACCTGGCGGTGAGCCTCAAAGGCTCACCCCTTTGTCACAGCCCAGCAGGGCACCCCAGCTTAGTGGAGTTGCCCGCCCCCTCCGGCCACGGCCCCCACTTTTGGCGGCAAGGCTGGAGGGAACAAAGAAAGCAACAAGGAGGAGTCACTGGCCAGTCAGGACAGCCCCTAAGGTGTCCTGAGCTGAGGTGACTCTAACTTTTAGAAATCCTCCATCTTGCAGATGGAGGATTCCCCCAATAGGGTTAGGATTGTGACCCCCTCCCCTTGGGAGGAGGCACAAAGAGGGTGTACCCACCCTCAGGGCTAGTAGCCATTGGCTACTAACCCCCCAGACCTAAACACGCCCTTAAATTTAGTATTTAAGGGCTACCCTGAACCCTAGAAAATTAGATTCCTGCAACAACAAGAAGAAGGACTGCCTAGCTGAAAACCCCTGCAGACGAAGACCAGAAGACAACAACTGCCTTGGCTCCAGAAACTCACCGGCCTGTCTCCTGCCTTCCAAAGAACTCTGCTCCAGCGACGCCTTCCAAAGGGACCAGCGACCTCTGCATCCTCTGAGGACTGCCCTGTTTCGACGACGACAAGAAACTCCTGAGGACAGCGGACCTGCTCCAAAAAGACTGCAACTTTGTTTCAAGAAGCAGCTTTAAAGAACCCTGCAACTCCCCGCAAGAAGCGTGAGACTTGCAACACTGCACCCGGCGACCCCGACTCGGCTGGTGGAGAACCAACACCTCAGGGAGGACCCCCGGACTACTCTACGACTGTGAGTACCAAAACCTGTCCCCCCTGAGCCCCCACAGCGCCGCCTGCAGAGGGAATCCCGAGGCTTCCCCTGACCGCGACTCTCTGAAACCTAAGTCCCGACGCCTGGAAAAGACCCTGCACCCGCAGCCCCCAGGACCTGAAGGACCGGACTTTCACTGCAGAAGTGACCCCCAGGAGTCCCTCTCCCTTGCCCAAGTGGAGGTTTCCCCGAGGAAGCCCCCCCTTGCCTGCCTGCAGCGCTGAAGAGATCCCTTGATCTCTCATTGACTAACATTGCGAACCCGACGCTTGTTCTAACACTGCACCCGGCCGCCCCCGCGCCGATGAGGGTGAAATTTCTGTGTGGGCTTGTGTCCCCCCCGGTGCCCTACAAAACCCCCCTGGTCTGCCCTCCGAAGACGCGGGTACTTACCTGCAAGCAGACCGGAACCGGGGCACCCCCTTCTCTCCATTCTAGCATATGCGTTTTGGGCACCACTTTGAACTCTGCACCTGACCGGCCCTGAGCTGCTGGTGTGGTGACTTTGGGGTTGCTCTGAACCCCCAACGGTGGGCTACCTTGGACCAAGAACTGAACCCTGTAAGTGTCTTACTCACCTGGTAAAACTAACACAAACTTACCTCCCCCAGGAACTGTGAAAATTGCACTAAGTGTCCACTTTTGAAATAGCTATTTGTGAATAACTTGAAAAGTATACATGCAATTGAAATGATTCAAAGTTCCTAATGTACTTACCTGCAATACCTTTCAAACAAGATATTACATGTTAAATTTGAACCTGTGGTTCTTAAAATAAATTAAGAAAATATATTTTTCTATAACAAAACCTATTGGCTGGATTTGTCTCTGAGTGTGTGTACCTCATTTATTGTCTATGTGTATGTACAACAAATGCTTAACACTACTCCTTGGATAAGCCTACTGCTCGACCACACTACCACAAAATAGAGCATTAGTATTATCTATTTTTACCACTATTTTACCTCTAAGGGGAACCCTTGGACTCTGTGCATGCTATTCCTTACTTTGAAATAGCACATACAGAGCCAACTTCCTACATTGGTGGATCAGCGGTGGGGTACAAGACTTTGCATTTGCTGGACTACTCAGCCAATACCTGATCACACGACAAATTCCAAAATTGTCATTAGAAATTGATTTTTGCAATTTGAAAAGTTTTCTAAATTCTTTAAAGTCCTGCTAGGGCCTTGTGTTAGTCCCTGTTAGCATTTCTTTTAGAGTTTAAAAGTTTGTAAAAGTTTGAATTAGATTCTAGAACCAGTTTTAGATTCTTAAAAAGTATTCCAACTTTTAGAAGCAAAATGTCTAGCACAGATGTGGCTGTGGTGGAACTCGACACCACACCTTACCTCCATCTACAGATGAGAGAGCTAAGGTCACTCTGTAAACTAAAGAAAATAACAATGGGCCCCAAACCTACCAAAATACAGCTCCAGGAGCTTTTGGCAGAGTTTGAAAAGGCCAATCCCTCTGAGGGTGGCAACTCAGAGGATGAAGATAGTGACTTGGAGGGAAATTCCCCCCCTCCAGTCCTACTTAGGGAGAGCAGGGCTACTCAAGCCCTGACTCCACAAATAATAGTCAGAGATGCTGGTTCCCTCACAGGAGGGACCAACAACTCTGAAATCACTGAGGATAACTCCAGTGAAGAGGACATCCAGTTAGCCAGGATGGCCAAAAGATTGGCTTTGGAAAGACAGATCCTAGCCATAGAGAGGGAAAGACAAGAGATGGGCCTAGGACCCATCAATGGTGGCAGCAACATAAATAGGGTCAGAGATTCTCCTGACATGTTGAAAATCCCTAAAGGGATTGTAACTAAATATGAAGATGGTGATGACATCACCAAATGGTTCACAGCTTTTGAGAGGGCTTGTGTAACCAGAAAAGTGAACAAATCTCACTGGGGTGCTCTCCTTTGGGAAATGTTCACAGGAAAGTGTAGGGATAGACTCCTCACACTCTCTGGACAAGATGCAGAATCTTATGACCTCATGAAGGGTACCCTGATTGAGGGCTTTGGATTCTCCACTGAGGAGTATAGGATTAGATTCAGGGGGGCTCAAAAATCCTCGAGCCAGACCTGGGTTGACTTTGTAGACTACTCAGTAAAAACACTAGATGGTTGGATTCAAGGCAGTGGTGTAAGTAATTATGATGGGCTGTACAATTTATTTGTGAAAGAACACCTGTTAAGTAATTGTTTCAATGATAAACTGCATCAGCATCTGGTAGACCTAGGACCAATTTCTCCCCAAGAATTGGGAAAGAAGGCGGACCATTGGGTCAAGACTAGGGTGTCCAAAACTTCCACAGGGGGTGACCAAAAGAAAGGGGTCACAAAACCTCCCCAGGGGAAAGGTGGTGAGACAGCCAAAAATAAAAATAGTCAAGAGTCTTCTAAAGGCCCCCAAAAACCTGCACAGGAGGGTGGGCCCAGAGCCTCTTCACAAAACAATCCTGGGTACAAGGGTAAAAACATTGATCCCAAAAAGGCCTGGTGTCGAAACTGTAGTCAGTCTGGACACCAAACTGGAGACAAGGCCTGTCCCAAGAAAAGTTCCACTCCAAACTCCAATCCAGGTAACACTGGAATGGCTAGTATCCAAGTGGGATCAACAGTGTGCCCAGAGCAAATCAGGGTCCACACTGAAGCTACTCTAGTCTCTGAGGGTGGGGTGGATTTAGCCACACTAGCTGCCTGGCCCCCTAACATGCAAAAATACAGGCAGCAGCTCTTTATTAATGGGACAAGTGTAGAGGGCCTGAGGGATACAGGTGCCAGTGTCACCATGGTGACAGATAAACTGGTTTCCCCTGGCCAATACCTGACTGGAAAAACTTATACAGTCACCAATGCTGACAATCAAACTAAAGCACATCCCATGGCAATGGTAACTTTAGCATGGGGAGGGGTCAATGGCCTGAAACAGGTGGTGGTCTCCTCAAACATCCCAGTAGACTGTCTGCTTGGAAATGACCTGGAGTCCTCAGCATGGGCTGAGGTAGAACTAAAAACCCATGCAGCCATGCTGGGTATCCCTGAACTGGTGTGTGTAAAAACAAGAGCACAGTGCAAGGCACAGGGTGAAAAAGTAGAGCTGGAGCCCGGAAAAATGGCCCAGCCTACCAAGAGAAAAGGAAAGTCAGTTGGGAAACCAACTGCAACACAGTCAGAAAAAGAGAACCTCTCTTCTCAGGAAGAAGTTCTGCCCTCTGAGGGAACTGAGCCTTTGGAGCTTGAACCTTATCAGGTTGAGCTCTTAGGCCCAGGGGGACCCTCAAGGGAGGAGCTGTGTAAGGGACAAGAAACCTGTCCCTCTCTTGAAGGCCTTAGGCAGCAAGCTGCTGAAGAGTCCAAGGGCAAGAAAAATGGAACACATAGGGTCTATTGGGAAGATGGACTCCTGTACACTGAGGCCAGAGACCCCAAACATGGTGCCACTAGGAGAGTGGTAGTGCCTCAGTCGTTCAGAGAGTTTATTCTGACCTTAGCCCATGATATTCCCCTTGCTGGGCATTTGGGACAAACCAAGACGTGGGAGAGGTTAGTCAACCACTTCTACTGGCCCAATATGTCCCAGAAGGTTAAGGAGTTTTGCCTCTCCTGCCCCACCTGTCAATCCAGTGGTAAGACAGGTGGGCACCCAAAGGCCCCCCTCATTCCACTTCCAGTGGTGGGGGTCCCCTTTGAAAGAGTGGGTGTGGACATAGTTGGTCCACTGGAACCTCCCACAGCCTCAGGAAATATGTACATCCTAGTAGTAGTGGATCATGCTACTAGGTATCCTGAAGCTATTCCCCTTAGGTCGACTACTGCCCCTGCAGTAGGCAAGGCTCTCATTGGTATCTTTACCAGAGTGGGTTTCCCTAAGGAGGTGGTGTCTGACAGAGGTACCAACTTCATGTCAGCATACCTAAAACACATGTGGAATGAGTGTGGAGTGACTTACAAATTCACTACACCATACCATCCACAAACTAATGGCTTAGTTGAGAGATTCAACAAGACATTAAAAGGCATGATCATGGGGCTCCCAGGAAAGCTCAAAAGGAGATGGGATGTCCTCTTGCCATGTCTGCTTTTCGCTTACAGAGAGGTGCCACAGAAGGGAGTAGGATTCTCACCCTTTAAACTTCTGTTTGGTCATCCTGTAAGGGGACCACTTGCTCTTGTTAAAGAAGGCTGGGAGAGACCTCTTCATGAGCCTAAACAAGACATAGTGGACTATGTACTTGGCCTTCGCTCTAGAATGGCAGGGTACATGGAAAAGGCAACCAAAAACCTTGAGGCCAGCCAACAGCTCCAGAAGTTTTGGTATGACCAAAAGGCTGCAATGGTTGAGTTCCAACCAGGGCAGAAAGTCTGGGTTCTGGAGCCTGTGGCTCCCAGGGCACTCCAGGACAAATGGAGTGGCCCTTACCCAGTGCTAGAAAGGAAGAGTCAGGTCACCGACCTGGTGGACCTGGGCACAAGCAGGAGCCCCAAGAGGGTGATCCATGTGAACCGCCTTAAGCTCTTCCATGACAGGGCTGATGTGAATCTGTTGATGGTAACAGATGAGGATCAGGAGGCAGAGAGTGAACCTCTCCCTGATCTTCTGTCATCAGACCCAAAAGATGGCTCAGTAGATGGAGTGATCTACTCAGACACCCTCTCTGGCCAACAGCAAGCTGATTGTAGGAGAGTCCTACAACAGTTTCCTGAACTCTTCTCCTTAACCCCTGGTCAGACACACCTGTGTACCCATGATGTGGACACAGGAGACAGCATGCCTGTCAAGAACAAAATCTTTAGACAGTCTGACCATGTTAAGGAAAGCATTAAGGTGGAAGTCCACAAGATGCTGGAATTGGGAGTAATTGAGCGCTCTGACAGCCCATGGGCTAGCCCAGTGGTCTTAGTCCCCAAACCTCACACCAAAGATGGAAAGAAAGAGATGAGGTTTTGTGTGGACTACAGAGGGCTCAATTCTGTCACCAAGACAGATGCTCATCCAATTCCTAGGGCTGATGAGCTCATAGATAAATTAGGTGCTGCCAAATTCTTAAGTACCTTTGACTTGACAGCAGGGTACTGGCAAATAAAAATGGCACCTGGAGCAAAAGAGAAAACAGCATTCTCCACACCTGATGGGCATTATCAGTTTACTGTTATGCCCTTTGGTTTAAAGAATGCCCCTGCCACCTTCCAAAGGTTGGTGAATCAAGTCCTTGCTGGTTTGGAGTCCTTTAGCACAGCTTATCTTGATGATATTGCTGTCTTTAGCTCCACCTGGCAGGATCACCTGGTCCACCTGAAGAAGGTTTTGAAGGCTCTGCAATCTGCAGGCCTCTCTATCAAGGCATCCAAATGCCAGATAGGGCAGGGAACTGTGGTTTACTTGGGCCACCTTGTAGGTGGAGGCCAAGTTCAGCCACTCCAGCCCAAGATCCAGACTATTCTGGACTGGGTAGCTCCAAAAACCCAGACTCAAGTCAGGGCATTCCTTGGCTTGACTGGGTATTACAGGAGGTTTGTGAAGGGATATGGATCCATTGTGACAGCCCTCACTGAACTCACCTCCAAGAAAATGCCCAAGAAAGTGAACTGGACTGTGGAATGCCAACAGGGCTTTGACACCCTGAAACAAGCAATGTGCTCAGCACCAGTTCTAAAAGCTCCAGATTATTCTAAGCAGTTCATTGTGCAGACAGATGCCTCTGAACATGGGATAGGGGCAGTTTTGTCCCAAACAAATGATGATGGCCTTGACCAGCCTGTTGCTTTCATTAGCAGGAGGTTACTCCCCAGGGAGCAGCGTTGGAGTGCCATTGAGAGGGAGGCCTTTGCTGTGGTTTGGTCCCTGAAGAAGCTGAGACCATACCTCTTTGGGACTCACTTCCTAGTTCAAACTGACCACAGACCTCTCAAATGGCTGATGCAAATGAAAGGTGAAAATCCTAAACTGTTGAGGTGGTCCATCTCCCTACAGGGAATGGACTTTATAGTGGAACACAGACCTGGGACTGCCCATGCCAATGCAGATGGCCTTTCCAGGTTCTTCCACTTAGAAAATGAAGACTCTCTTGGGAAAGGTTAGTCTCATCCTCTTTCGTTTGGGGGGGGGTTGTGTAAGGAAATGCCTCCTTGGCATGGTTGCCCCCTGACTTTTTGCCTTTGCTGATGCTATGTTTACAATTGAAAGTGTGCTGAGGCCTGCTAACCAGGCCCCAGCACCAGTGTTCTTTCCCTAACCTGTACTTTTGTATCCACAATTGGCAGACCCTGGCATCCAGATAAGTCCCTTGTAACTGGTACTTCTAGTACCAAGGGCCCTGATGCCAAGGAAGGTCTCTAAGGGCTGCAGCATGTCTTATGCCACCCTGGAGACCTCTCACTCAGCACAGACACACTGCTTGCCAGCTTGTGTGTGCTAGTGAGGACAAAACGAGTAAGTCGACATGGCACTCCCCTCAGGGTGCCATGCCAGCCTCTCACTGCCTATGCAAGTATAGGTCAGTCACCCCTCTAGCAGGCCTTACAGCCCTAAGGCAGGGTGCACTATACCATAGGTGAGGGTACCAGTGCATGAGCATGGTACCCCTACAGTGTCTAAACAAAATCTTAGACATTGTAAGTGCAGGGTAGCCATAAGAGTATATGGTCTGGGAGTCTGTCAAACACGAACTCCACAGCACCATAATGGCTACACTGAAAACTGGGAAGTTTGGTATCAAACTTCTCAGCACAATAAATGCACACTGATGCCAGTGTACATTTTATTGCAAAATACACCCCAGAGGGCACCTTAGAGGTGCCCCTGAAACTTAACCGACTGTCTGTGTAGGCTGACTAGTTCCAGCAGCCTGCCACACTAGAGACATGTTGCTGGCCCCATGGGGAGAGTGCCTTTGTCACTCTGAGGCCAGTAACAAAGCCTGCACTGGGTGGAGATGCTAACACCTCCCCCAGGCAGGAGCTGTGACACCTGGCGGTGAGCCTCAAAGGCTCACCCCTTTGTCACAGCCCAGCAGGGCACCCCAGCTTAGTGGAGTTGCCCGCCCCCTCCGGCCACGGCCCCCACTTTTGGCGGCAAGGCTGGAGGGAACAAAGAAAGCAACAAGGAGGAGTCACTGGCCAGTCAGGACAGCCCCTAAGGTGTCCTGAGCTGAGGTGACTCTAACTTTTAGAAATCCTCCATCTTGCAGATGGAGGATTCCCCCAATAGGGTTAGGATTGTGACCCCCTCCCCTTGGGAGGAGGCACAAAGAGGGTGTACCCACCCTCAGGGCTAGTAGCCATTGGCTACTAACCCCCCAGACCTAAACACGCCCTTAAATTTAGTATTTAAGGGCTACC
The DNA here is from genome assembly GCF_031143425.1 of Pleurodeles waltl. NCBI lineage: Eukaryota > Metazoa > Chordata > Amphibia > Caudata > Salamandridae > Pleurodeles > Pleurodeles waltl. The sequence goes on along the minus strand of NC_090447.1, from coordinate 902,464,895 downwards.
CTGAACCCTAGAAAATTAGATTCCTGCAACAACAAGAAGAAGGACTGCCTAGCTGAAAACCCCTGCAGACGAAGACCAGAAGACAACAACTGCCTTGGCTCCAGAAACTCACCGGCCTGTCTCCTGCCTTCCAAAGAACTCTGCTCCAGCGACGCCTTCCAAAGGGACCAGCGACCTCTGCATCCTCTGAGGACTGCCCTGCTTCGACGACGACAAGAAACTCCTGAGGACAGCGGACCTGCTCCAAAAAGACTGCAACTTTGTTTCAAGAAGCAGCTTTAAAGAACCCTGCAACTCCCCGCAAGAAGCGTGAGACTTGCAACACTGCACCCGGCGACCCCGACTCGGCTGGTGGAGAACCAACACCTCAGGGAGGACCCCCGGACTACTCTACGACTGTGAGTACCAAAACCTGTCCCCCCTGAGCCCCCACAGCGCCGCCTGCAGAGGGAATCCCGAGGCTTCCCCTGACCGCGACTCTCTGAAACCTAAGTCCCGACGCCTGGAAAAGACCCTGCACCCGCAGCCCCCAGGACCTGAAGGACCGGACTTTCACTGCAGAAGTGACCCCCAGGAGTCCCTCTCCCTTGCCCAAGTGGAGGTTTCCCCGAGGAAGCCCCCCCTTGCCTGCCTGCAGCGCTGAAGAGATCCCTTGATCTCTCATTGACTAACATTGCGAACCCGACGCTTGTTCTAACACTGCACCCGGCCGCCCCCGCGCCGATGAGGGTGAAATTTCTGTGTGGGCTTGTGTCCCCCCCGGTGCCCTACAAAACCCCCCTGGTCTGCCCTCCGAAGACGCGGGTACTTACCTGCAAGCAGACCGGAACCGGGGCACCCCCTTCTCTCCATTCTAGCATATGCGTTTTGGGCACCACTTTGAACTCTGCACCTGACCGGCCCTGAGCTGCTGGTGTGGTGACTTTGGGGTTGCTCTGAACCCCCAACGGTGGGCTACCTTGGACCAAGAACTGAACCCTGTAAGTGTCTTACTCACCTGGTAAAACTAACACAAACTTACCTCCCCCAGGAACTGTGAAAATTGCACTAAGTGTCCACTTTTGAAATAGCTATTTGTGAATAACTTGAAAAGTATACATGCAATTGAAATGATTCAAAGTTCCTAATGTACTTACCTGCAATACCTTTCAAACAAGATATTACATGTTAAATTTGAACCTGTGGTTCTTAAAATAAATTAAGAAAATATATTTTTCTATAACAAAACCTATTGGCTGGATTTGTCTCTGAGTGTGTGTACCTCATTTATTGTCTATGTGTATGTACAACAAATGCTTAACACTACTCCTTGGATAAGCCTACTGCTCGACCACACTACCACAAAATAGAGCATTAGTATTATCTATTTTTACCACTATTTTACCTCTAAGGGGAACCCTTGGACTCTGTGCATGCTATTCCTTACTTTGAAATAGCACATACAGAGCCAACTTCCTACATTGGTGGATCAGCGGTGGGGTACAAGACTTTGCATTTGCTGGACTACTCAGCCAATACCTGATCACACGACAAATTCCAAAATTGTCATTAGAAATTGATTTTTGCAATTTGAAAAGTTTTCTAAATTCTTTAAAGTCCTGCTAGGGCCTTGTGTTAGTCCCTGTTAGCATTTCTTTTAGAGTTTAAAAGTTTGTAAAAGTTTGAATTAGATTCTAGAACCAGTTTTAGATTCTTAAAAAGTATTCCAACTTTTAGAAGCAAAATGTCTAGCACAGATGTGGCTGTGGTGGAACTCGACACCACACCTTACCTCCATCTACAGATGAGAGAGCTAAGGTCACTCTGTAAACTAAAGAAAATAACAATGGGCCCCAAACCTACCAAAATACAGCTCCAGGAGCTTTTGGCAGAGTTTGAAAAGGCCAATCCCTCTGAGGGTGGCAACTCAGAGGATGAAGATAGTGACTTGGAGGGAAATTCCCCCCCTCCAGTCCTACTTAGGGAGAGCAGGGCTACTCAAGCCCTGACTCCACAAATAATAGTCAGAGATGCTGGTTCCCTCACAGGAGGGACCAACAACTCTGAAATCACTGAGGATAACTCCAGTGAAGAGGACATCCAGTTAGCCAGGATGGCCAAAAGATTGGCTTTGGAAAGACAGATCCTAGCCATAGAGAGGGAAAGACAAGAGATGGGCCTAGGACCCATCAATGGTGGCAGCAACATAAATAGGGTCAGAGATTCTCCTGACATGTTGAAAATCCCTAAAGGGATTGTAACTAAATATGAAGATGGTGATGACATCACCAAATGGTTCACAGCTTTTGAGAGGGCTTATGTAACCAGAAAAGTGAACAAATCTCACTGGGGTGCTCTCCTTTGGGAAATGTTCACAGGAAAGTGTAGGGATAGACTCCTCACACTCTCTGGACAAGATGCAGAATCTTATGACCTCATGAAGGGTACCCTGATTGAGGGCTTTGGATTCTCCACTGAGGAGTATAGGATTAGATTCAGGGGGGCTCAAAAATCCTCGAGCCAGACCTGGGTTGACTTTGTAGACTACTCAGTAAAAACACTAGATGGTTGGATTCAAGGCAGTGGTGTAAGTAATTATGATGGGCTGTACAATTTATTTGTGAAAGAACACCTGTTAAGTAATTGTTTCAATGATAAACTGCATCAGCATCTGGTAGACCTAGGACCAATTTCTCCCCAAGAATTGGGAAAGAAGGCGGACCATTGGGTCAAGACTAGGGTGTCCAAAACTTCCACAGGGGGTGACCAAAAGAAAGGGGTCACAAAACCTCCCCAGGGGAAAGGTGGTGAGACAGCCAAAAATAAAAATAGTCAAGAGTCTTCTAAAGGCCCCCAAAAACCTGCACAGGAGGGTGGGCCCAGAGCCTCTTCACAAAACAATCCTGGGTACAAGGGTAAAAACATTGATCCCAAAAAGGCCTGGTGTCGAAACTGTAGTCAGTCTGGACACCAAACTGGAGACAAGGCCTGTCCCAAGAAAAGTTCCACTCCAAACTCCAATCCAGGTAACACTGGAATGGCTAGTATCCAAGTGGGATCAACAGTGTGCCCAGAGCAAATCAGGGTCCACACTGAAGCTACTCTAGTCTCTGAGGGTGGGGTGGATTTAGCCACACTAGCTGCCTGGCCCCCTAACATGCAAAAATACAGGCAGCAGCTCTTTATTAATGGGACAAGTGTAGAGGGCCTGAGGGATACAGGTGCCAGTGTCACCATGGTGACAGATAAACTGGTTTCCCCTGGCCAATACCTGACTGGAAAAACTTATACAGTCACCAATGCTGACAATCAAACTAAAGCACATCCCATGGCAATGGTAACTTTAGCATGGGGAGGGGTCAATGGCCTGAAACAGGTGGTGGTCTCCTCAAACATCCCAGTAGACTGTCTGCTTGGAAATGACCTGGAGTCCTCAGCATGGGCTGAGGTAGAACTAAAAACCCATGCAGCCATGCTGGGTATCCCTGAACTGGTGTGTGTAAAAACAAGAGCACAGTGCAAGGCACAGGGTGAAAAAGTAGAGCTGGAGCCTGGAAAAATGGCCCAGCCTACCAAGAGAAAAGGAAAGTCAGTTGGGAAACCAACTGCAACACAGTCAGAAAAAGAGAACCTCTCTTCTCAGGAAGAAGTTCTGCCCTCTGAGGGAACTGAGCCTTTGGAGCTTGAACCTTATCAGGTTGAGCTCTTAGGCCCAGGGGGACCCTCAAGGGAGGAGCTGTGTAAGGGACAAGAAACCTGTCCCTCTCTTGAAGGCCTTAGGCAGCAAGCTGCTGAAGAGTCCAAGGGCAAGAAAAATGGAACACATAGGGTCTATTGGGAAGATGGACTCCTGTACACTGAGGCCAGAGACCCCAAACATGGTGCCACTAGGAGAGTGGTAGTGCCTCAGTCGTTCAGAGAGTTTATTCTGACCTTAGCCCATGATATTCCCCTTGCTGGGCATTTGGGACAAACCAAGACGTGGGAGAGGTTAGTCAACCACTTCTACTGGCCCAATATGTCCCAGAAGGTTAAGGAGTTTTGCCTCTCCTGCCCCACCTGTCAATCCAGTGGTAAGACAGGTGGGCACCCAAAGGCCCCCCTCATTCCACTTCCAGTGGTGGGGGTCCCCTTTGAAAGAGTGGGTGTGGACATAGTTGGTCCACTGGAACCTCCCACAGCCTCAGGAAATATGTACATCCTAGTAGTAGTGGATCATGCTACTAGATATCCTGAAGCTATTCCCCTTAGGTCGACTACTGCCCCTGCAGTAGGCAAGGCTCTCATTGGTATCTTTACCAGAGTGGGTTTCCCTAAGGAGGTGGTGTCTGACAGAGGTACCAACTTCATGTCAGCATACCTAAAACACATGTGGAATGAGTGTGGAGTGACTTACAAATTCACTACACCATACCATCCACAAACTAATGGCTTAGTTGAGAGATTCAACAAGACATTAAAAGGCATGATCATGGGGCTCCCAGAAAAGCTCAAAAGGAGATGGGATGTCCTCTTGCCATGTCTGCTTTTCGCTTACAGAGAGGTGCCACAGAAGGGAGTAGGATTCTCACCCTTTAAACTTCTGTTTGGTCATCCTGTAAGGGGACCACTTGCTCTTGTTAAAGAAGGCTGGGAGAGACCTCTTCATGAGCCTAAACAAGACATAGTGGACTATGTACTTGGCCTTCGCTCTAGAATGGCAGGGTACATGGAAAAGGCAACCAAAAACCTTGAGGCCAGCCAACAGCTCCAGAAGTTTTGGTATGACCAAAAGGCTGCAATGGTTGAGTTCCAACCAGGGCAGAAAGTCTGGGTTCTGGAGCCTGTGGCTCCCAGGGCACTCCAGGACAAATGGAGTGGCCCTTACCCAGTGCTAGAAAGGAAGAGTCAGGTCACCGACCTGGTGGACCTGGGCACAAGCAGGAGCCCCAAGAGGGTGATCCATGTGAACCGCCTTAAGCTCTTCCATGACAGGGCTGATGTGAATCTGTTGATGGTAACAGATGAGGATCAGGAGGCAGAGAGTGAACCTCTCCCTGATCTTCTGTCATCAGACCCAAAAGATGGCTCAGTAGATGGAGTGATCTACTCAGACACCCTCTCTGGCCAACAGCAAGCTGATTGTAGGAGAGTCCTACAACAGTTTCCTGAACTCTTCTCCTTAACCCCTGGTCAGACACACCTGTGTACCCATGATGTGGACACAGGAGACAGCATGCCTGTCAAGAACAAAATCTTTAGACAGTCTGACCATGTTAAGGAAAGCATTAAGGTGGAAGTCCACAAGATGCTGGAATTGGGAGTAATTGAGCGCTCTGACAGCCCATGGGCTAGCCCAGTGGTCTTAGTCCCCAAACCTCACACCAAAGATGGAAAGAAAGAGATGAGGTTTTGTGTGGACTACAGAGGGCTCAATTCTGTCACCAAGACAGATGCTCATCCAATTCCTAGGGCTGATGAGCTCATAGATAAATTAGGTGCTGCCAAATTCTTAAGTACCTTTGACTTGACAGCAGGGTACTGGCAAATAAAAATGGCACCTGGAGCAAAAGAGAAAACAGCATTCTCCACACCTGATGGGCATTATCAGTTTACTGTTATGCCCTTTGGTTTAAAGAATGCCCCTGCCACCTTCCAAAGGTTGGTGAATCAAGTCCTTGCTGGTTTGGAGTCCTTTAGCACAGCTTATCTTGATGATATTGCTGTCTTTAGCTCCACCTGGCAGGATCACCTGGTCCACCTGAAGAAGGTTTTGAAGGCTCTGCAATCTGCAGGCCTCTCTATCAAGGCATCCAAATGCCAGATAGGGCAGGGAACTGTGGTTTACTTGGGCCACCTTGTAGGTGGAGGCCAAGTTCAGCCACTCCAGCCCAAGATCCAGACTATTCTGGACTGGGTAGCTCCAAAAACCCAGACTCAAGTCAGGGCATTCCTTGGCTTGACTGGGTATTACAGGAGGTTTGTGAAGGGATATGGATCCATTGTGACAGCCCTCACTGAACTCACCTCCAAGAAAATGCCCAAGAAAGTGAACTGGACTGTGGAATGCCAACAGGGCTTTGACACCCTGAAACAAGCAATGTGCTCAGCACCAGTTCTAAAAGCTCCAGATTATTCTAAGCAGTTCATTGTGCAGACAGATGCCTCTGAACATGGGATAGGGGCAGTTTTGTCCCAAACAAATGATGATGGCCTTGACCAGCCTGTTGCTTTCATTAGCAGGAGGTTACTCCCCAGGGAGCAGCGTTGGAGTGCCATTGAGAGGGAGGCCTTTGCTGTGGTTTGGTCCCTGAAGAAGCTGAGACCATACCTCTTTGGGACTCACTTCCTAGTTCAAACTGACCACAGACCTCTCAAATGGCTGATGCAAATGAAAGGTGAAAATCCTAAACTGTTGAGGTGGTCCATCTCCCTACAGGGAATGGACTTTATAGTGGAACACAGACCTGGGACTGCCCATGCCAATGCAGATGGCCTTTCCAGGTTCTTCCACTTAGAAAATGAAGACTCTCTTGGGAAAGGTTAGTCTCATCCTCTTTCGTTTGGGGGGGGGTTGTGTAAGGAAATGCCTCCTTGGCATGGTTGCCCCCTGACTTTTTGCCTTTGCTGATGCTATGTTTACAATTGAAAGTGTGCTGAGGCCTGCTAACCAGGCCCCAGCACCAGTGTTCTTTCCCTAACCTGTACTTTTGTATCCACAATTGGCAGACCCTGGCATCCAGATAAGTCCCTTGTAACTGGTACTTCTAGTACCAAGGGCCCTGATGCCAAGGAAGGTCTCTAAGGGCTGCAGCATGTCTTATGCCACCCTGGAGACCTCTCACTCAGCACAGACACACTGCTTGCCAGCTTGTGTGTGCTAGTGAGGACAAAACGAGTAAGTCGACATGGCACTCCCCTCAGGGTGCCATGCCAGCCTCTCACTGCCTATGCAAGTATAGGTCAGTCACCCCTCTAGCAGGCCTTACAGCCCTAAGGCAGGGTGCACTATACCATAGGTGAGGGTACCAGTGCATGAGCATGGTACCCCTACAGTGTCTAAACAAAATCTTAGACATTGTAAGTGCAGGGTAGCCATAAGAGTATATGGTCTGGGAGTCTGTCAAACACGAACTCCACAGCACCATAATGGCTACACTGAAAACTGGGAAGTTTGGTATCAAACTTCTCAGCACAATAAATGCACACTGATGCCAGTGTACATTTTATTGCAAAATACACCCCAGAGGGCACCTTAGAGGTGCCCCTGAAACTTAACCGACTGTCTGTGTAGGCTGACTAGTTCCAGCAGCCTGCCACACTAGAGACATGTTGCTGGCCCCATGGGGAGAGTGCCTTTGTCACTCTGAGGCCAGTAACAAAGCCTGCACTGGGTGGAGATGCTAACACCTCCCCCAGGCAGGAGCTGTGACACCTGGCGGTGAGCCTCAAAGGCTCACCCCTTTGTCACAGCCCAGCAGGGCACCCCAGCTTAGTGGAGTTGCCCGCCCCCTCCGGCCACGGCCCCCACTTTTGGCGGCAAGGCTGGAGGGAACAAAGAAAGCAACAAGGAGGAGTCACTGGCCAGTCAGGACAGCCCCTAAGGTGTCCTGAGCTGAGGTGACTCTAACTTTTAGAAATCCTCCATCTTGCAGATGGAGGATTCCCCCAATAGGGTTAGGATTGTGACCCCCTCCCCTTGGGAGGAGGCACAAAGAGGGTGTACCCACCCTCAGGGCTAGTAGCCATTGGCTACTAACCCCCCAGACCTAAACACGCCCTTAAATTTAGTATTTAAGGGCTACCCTGAACCCTAGAAAATTAGATTCCTGCAACAACAAGAAGAAGGACTGCCTAGCTGAAAACCCCTGCAGACGAAGACCAGAAGACAACAACTGCCTTGGCTCCAGAAACTCACCGGCCTGTCTCCTGCCTTCCAAAGAACTCTGCTCCAGCGACGCCTTCCAAAGGGACCAGCGACCTCTGCATCCTCTGAGGACTGCCCTGCTTCGACGACGACAAGAAACTCCTGAGGACAGCGGACCTGCTCCAAAAAGACTGCAACTTTGTTTCAAGAAGCAGCTTTAAAGAACCCTGCAACTCCCCGCAAGAAGCGTGAGACTTGCAACACTGCACCCGGCGACCCCGACTCGGCTGGTGGAGAACCAACACCTCAGGGAGGACCCCCGGACTACTCTACGACTGTGAGTACCAAAACCTGTCCCCCCTGAGCCCCCACAGCGCCGCCTGCAGAGGGAATCCCGAGGCTTCCCCTGACCGCGACTCTCTGAAACCTAAGTCCCGACGCCTGGAAAAGACCCTGCACCCGCAGCCCCCAGGACCTGAAGGACCGGACTTTCACTGCAGAAGTGACCCCCAGGAGTCCCTCTCCCTTGCCCAAGTGGAGGTTTCCCCGAGGAAGCCCCCCCTTGCCTGCCTGCAGCGCTGAAGAGATCCCTTGATCTCTCATTGACTAACATTGCGAACCCGACGCTTGTTCTAACACTGCACCCGGCCGCCCCCGCGCCGATGAGGGTGAAATTTCTGTGTGGGCTTGTGTCCCCCCCGGTGCCCTACAAAACCCCCCTGGTCTGCCCTCCGAAGACGCGGGTACTTACCTGCAAGCAGACCGGAACCGGGGCACCCCCTTCTCTCCATTCTAGCATATGCGTTTTGGGCACCACTTTGAACTCTGCACCTGACCGGCCCTGAGCTGCTGGTGTGGTGACTTTGGGGTTGCTCTGAACCCCCAACGGTGGGCTACCTTGGACCAAGAACTGAACCCTGTAAGTGTCTTACTCACCTGGTAAAACTAACACAAACTTACCTCCCCCAGGAACTGTGAAAATTGCACTAAGTGTCCACTTTTGAAATAGCTATTTGTGAATAACTTGAAAAGTATACATGCAATTGAAATGATTCAAAGTTCCTAATGTACTTACCTGCAATACCTTTCAAACAAGATATTACATGTTAAATTTGAACCTGTGGTTCTTAAAATAAATTAAGAAAATATATTTTTCTATAACAAAACCTAGTGGCTGGATTTGTCTCTGAGTGTGTGTACCTCATTTATTGTCTATGTGTATGTACAACAAATGCTTAACACTACTCCTTGGATAAGCCTACTGCTCGACCACACTACCACAAAATAGAGCATTAGTATTATCTATTTTTACCACTATTTTACCTCTAAGGGGAACCCTTGGACTCTGTGCATGCTATTCCTTACTTTGAAATAGCACATACAGAGCCAACTTCCTACATTGGTGGATCAGCGGTGGGGTACAAGACTTTGCATTTGCTGGACTACTCAGCCAATACCTGATCACACGACAAATTCCAAAATTGTCATTAGAAATTGATTTTTGCAATTTGAAAAGTTTTCTAAATTCTTTAAAGTCCTGCTAGGGCCTTGTGTTAGTCCCTGTTAGCATTTCTTTTAGAGTTTAAAAGTTTGTAAAAGTTTGTATTAGATTTTAGAACCAGTTTTAGATTCTTAAAAAGTATTCCAACTTTTAGAAGCAAAATGTCTAGCACAGATGTGGCTGTGGTGGAACTCGACACCACACCTTACCTCCATCTACAGATGAGAGAGCTAAGGTCACTCTGTAAACTAAAGAAAATAACAATGGGCCCCAAACCTACCAAAATACAGCTCCAGGAGCTTTTGGCAGAGTTTGAAAAGGCCAATCCCTCTGAGGGTGGCAACTCAGAGGATGAAGATAGTGACTTGGAGGGAAATTCCCCCCCTCCAGTCCTACTTAGGGAGAGCAGGGCTACTCAAGCCCTGACTCCACAAATAATAGTCAGAGATGCTGGTTCCCTCACAGGAGGGACCAACAACTCTGAAATCACTGAGGATAACTCCAGTGAAGAGGACATCCAGTTAGCCAGGATGGCCAAAAGATTGGCTTTGGAAAGACAGATCCTAGCCATAGAGAGGGAAAGACAAGAGATGGGCCTAGGACCCATCAATGGTGGCAGCAACATAAATAGGGTCAGAGATTCTCCTGACATGTTGAAAATCCCTAAAGGGATTGTAACTAAATATGAAGATGGTGATGACATCACCAAATGGTTCACAGCTTTTGAGAGGGCTTGTGTAACCAGAAAAGTGAACAAATCTCACTGGGGTGCTCTCCTTTGGGAAATGTTCACAGGAAAGTGTAGGGATAGACTCCTCACACTCTCTGGACAAGATGCAGAATCTTATGACCTCATGAAGGGTACCCTGATTGAGGGCTTTGGATTCTCCACTGAGGAGTATAGGATTAGATTCAGGGGGGCTCAAAAATCCTCGAGCCAGACCTGGGTTGACTTTGTAGACTACTCAGTAAAAACACTAGATGGTTGGATTCAAGGCAGTGGTGTAAGTAATTATGATGGGCTGTACAATTTATTTGTGAAAGAACACCTGTTAAGTAATTGTTTCAATGATAAACTGCATCAGCATCTGGTAGACCTAGGACCAATTTCTCCCCAAGAATTGGGAAAGAAGGCAGACCATTGGGTCAAGACTAGGGTGTCCAAAACTTCCACAGGGGGTGACCAAAAGAAAGGGGTCACAAAACCTCCCCAGGGGAAAGGTGGTGAGACAGCCAAAAATAAAAATAGTCAAGAGTCTTCTAAAGGCCCCCAAAAACCTGCACAGGAGGGTGGGCCCAGAGCCTCTTCACAAAACAATCCTGGGTACAAGGGTAAAAACATTGATCCCAAAAAGGCCTGGTGTCGAAACTGTAGTCAGTCTGGACACCAAACTGGAGACAAGGCCTGTCCCAAGAAAAGTTCCACTCCAAACTCCAATCCAGGTAACACTGGAATGGCTAGTATCCAAGTGGGATCAACAGTGTGCCCAGAGCAAATCAGGGTCCACACTGAAGCTACTCTAGTCTCTGAGGGTGGGGTGGATTTAGCCACACTAGCTGCCTGGCCCCCTAACATGCAAAAATACAGGCAGCAGCTCTTTATTAATGGGACAAGTGTAGAGGGCCTGAGGGATACAGGTGCCAGTGTCACCATGGTGACAGATAAACTGGTTTCCCCTGGCCAATACCTGACTGGAAAAACTTATACAGTCACCAATGCTGACAATCAAACTAAAGCACATCCCATGGCAATGGTAACTTTAGCATGGGGAGGGGTCAATGGCCTGAAACAGGTGGTGGTCTCCTCAAACATCCCAGTAGACTGTCTGCTTGGAAATGACCTGGAGTCCTCAGCATGGGCTGAGGTAGAACTAAAAACCCATGCAGCCATGCTGGGTATCCCTGAACTGGTGTGTGTAAAAACAAGAGCACAGTGCAAGGCACAGGGTGAAAAAGTAGAGCTGGAGCCTGGAAAAATGGCCCAGCCTACCAAGAGAAAAGGAAAGTCAGTTGGGAAACCAACTGCAACACAGTCAGAAAAAGAGAACCTCTCTTCTCAGGAAGAAGTTCTGCCCTCTGAGGGAACTGAGCCTTTGGAGCTTGAACCTTATCAGGTTGAGCTCTTAGGCCCAGGGGGACCCTCAAGGGAGGAGCTGTGTAAGGGACAAGAAACCTGTCCCTCTCTTGAAGGCCTTAGGCAGCAAGCTGCTGAAGAGTCCAAGGGCAAGAAAAATGGAACACATAGGGTCTATTGGGAAGATGGACTCCTGTACACTGAGGCCAGAGACCCCAAACATGGTGCCACTAGGAGAGTGGTAGTGCCTCAGTCGTTCAGAGAGTTTATTCTGACCTTAGCCCATGATATTCCCCTTGCTGGGCATTTGGGACAAACCAAGACGTGGGAGAGGTTAGTCAACCACTTCTACTGGCCCAATATGTCCCAGAAGGTTAAGGAGTTTTGCCTCTCCTGCCCCACCTGTCAATCCAGTGGTAAGACAGGTGGGCACCCAAAGGCCCCCCTCATTCCACTTCCAGTGGTGGGGGTCCCCTTTGAAAGAGTGGGTGTGGACATAGTTGGTCCACTGGAACCTCCCACAGCCTCAGGAAATATGTACATCCTAGTAGTAGTGGATCATGCTACTAGGTATCCTGAAGCTATTCCCCTTAGGTCGACTACTGCCCCTGCAGTAGGCAAGGCTCTCATTGGTATCTTTACCAGAGTGGGTTTCCCTAAGGAGGTGGTGTCTGACAGAGGTACCAACTTCATGTCAGCATACCTAAAACACATGTGGAATGAGTGTGGAGTGACTTACAAATTCACTACACCATACCATCCACAAACTAATGGCTTAGTTGAGAGATTCAACAAGACATTAAAAGGCATGATCATGGGGCTCCCAGAAAAGCTCAAAAGGAGATGGGATGTCCTCTTGCCATGTCTGCTTTTCGCTTACAGAGAGGTGCCACAGAAGGGAGTAGGATTCTCACCCTTTAAACTTCTGTTTGGTCATCCTGTAAGGGGACCACTTGCTCTTGTTAAAGAAGGCTGGGAGAGACCTCTTCATGAGCCTAAACAAGACATAGTGGACTATGTACTTGGCCTTCGCTCTAGAATGGCAGGGTACATGGAAAAGGCAACCAAAAACCTTGAGGCCAGCCAACAGCTCCAGAAGTTTTGGTATGACCAAAAGGCTGCAATGGTTGAGTTCCAACCAGGGCAGAAAGTCTGGGTTCTGGAGCCTGTGGCTCCCAGGGCACTCCAGGACAAATGGAGTGGCCCTTACCCAGTGCTAGAAAGGAAGAGTCAGGTCACCGACCTGGTGGACCTGGGCACAAGCAGGAGCCCCAAGAGGGTGATCCATGTGAACCGCCTTAAGCTCTTCCATGACAGGGCTGATGTGAATCTGTTGATGGTAACAGATGAGGATCAGGAGGCAGAGAGTGAACCTCTCCCTGATCTTCTGTCATCAGACCCAAAAGATGGCTCAGTAGATGGAGTGATCTACTCAGACACCCTCTCTGGCCAACAGCAAGCTGATTGTAGGAGAGTCCTACAACAGTTTCCTGAACTCTTCTCCTTAACCCCTGGTCAGACACACCTGTGTACCCATGATGTGGACACAGGAGACAGCATGCCTGTCAAGAACAAAATCTTTAGACAGTCTGACCATGTTAAGGAAAGCATTAAGGTGGAAGTCCACAAGATGCTGGAATTGGGAGTAATTGAGCGCTCTGACAGCCCCTGGGCTAGCCCAGTGGTCTTAGTCCCCAAACCTCACACCAAAGATGGAAAGAAAGAGATGAGGTTTTGTGTGGACTACAGAGGGCTCAATTCTGTCACCAAGACAGATGCTCATCCAATTCCTAGGGCTGATGAGCTCATAGATAAATTAGGTGCTGCCAAATTCTTAAGTACCTTTGACTTGACAGCAGGGTACTGGCAAATAAAAATGGCACCTGGAGCAAAAGAGAAAACAGCATTCTCCACACCTGATGGGCATTATCAGTTTACTGTTATGCCCTTTGGTTTAAAGAATGCCCCTGCCACCTTCCAAAGGTTGGTGAATCAAGTCCTTGCTGGTTTGGAGTCCTTTAGCACAGCTTATCTTGATGATATTGCTGTCTTTAGCTCCACCTGGCAGGATCACCTGGTCCACCTGAAGAAGGTTTTGAAGGCTCTGCAATCTGCAGGCCTCTCTATCAAGGCATCCAAATGCCAGATAGGGCAGGGAACTGTGGTTTACTTGGGCCACCTTGTAGGTGGAGGCCAAGTTCAGCCACTCCAGCCCAAGATCCAGACTATTCTGGACTGGGTAGCTCCAAAAACCCAGACTCAAGTCAGGGCATTCCTTGGCTTGACTGGGTATTACAGGAGGTTTGTGAAGGGATATGGATCCATTGTGACAGCCCTCACTGAACTCACCTCCAAGAAAATGCCCAAGAAAGTGAACTGGACTGTGGAATGCCAACAGGGCTTTGACACCCTGAAACAAGCAATGTGCTCAGCACCAGTTCTAAAAGCTCCAGATTATTCTAAGCAGTTCATTGTGCAGACAGATGCCTCTGAACATGGGATAGGGGCAGTTTTGTCCCAAACAAATGATGATGGCCTTGACCAGCCTGTTGCTTTCATTAGCAGGAGGTTACTCCCCAGGGAGCAGCGTTGGAGTGCCATTGAGAGGGAGGCCTTTGCTGTGGTTTGGTCCCTGAAGAAGCTGAGACCATACCTCTTTGGGACTCACTTCCTAGTTGAAACTGACCACAGACCTCTCAAATGGCTGATGCAAATGAAAGGTGAAAATCCTAAACTGTTGAGGTGGTCCATCTCCCTACAGGGAATGGACTTTATAGTGGAACACAGACCTGGGACTGCCCATGCCAATGCAGATGGCCTTTCCAGGTTCTTCCACTTAGAAAATGAAGACTCTCTTGGGAAAGGTTAGTCTCATCCTCTTTCGTTTGGGGGGGGGTTGTGTAAGGAAATGCCTCCTTGGCATGGTTGCCCCCTGACTTTTTGCCTTTGCTGATGCTATGTTTACAATTGAAAGTGTGCTGAGGCCTGCTAACCAGGCCCCAGCACCAGTGTTCTTTCCCTAACCTGTACTTTTGTATCCACAATTGGCAGACCCTGGCATCCAGATAAGTCCCTTGTAACTGGTACTTCTAGTACCAAGGGCCCTGATGCCAAGGAAGGTCTCTAAGGGCTGCAGCATGTCTTATGCCACCCTGGAGACCTCTCACTCAGCACAGACACACTGCTTGCCAGCTTGTGTGTGCTAGTGAGGACAAAACGAGTAAGTCGACATGGCACTCCCCTCAGGGTGCCATGCCAGCCTCTCACTGCCTATGCAAGTATAGGTCAGTCACCCCTCTAGCAGGCCTTACAGCCCTAAGGCAGGGTGCACTATACCATAGGTGAGGGTACCAGTGCATGAGCATGGTACCCCTACAGTGTCTAAACAAAATCTTAGACATTGTAAGTGCAGGGTAGCCATAAGAGTATATGGTCTGGGAGTCTGTCAAACACGAACTCCACAGCACCATAATGGCTACACTGAAAACTGGGAAGTTTGGTATCAAACTTCTCAGCACAATAAATGCACACTGATGCCAGTGTACATTTTATTGCAAAATACACCCCAGAGGGCACCTTAGAGGTGCCCCTGAAACTTAACCGACTGTCTGTGTAGGCTGACTAGTTCCAGCAGCCTGCCACACTAGAGACATGTTGCTGGCCCCATGGGGAGAGTGCCTTTGTCACTCTGAGGCCAGTAACAAAGCCTGCACTGGGTGGAGATGCTAACACCTCCCCCAGGCAGGAGCTGTGACACCTGGCGGTGAGCCTCAAAGGCTCACCCCTTTGTCACAGCCCAGCAGGGCACCCCAGCTTAGTGGAGTTGCCCGCCCCCTCCGGCCACGGCCCCCACTTTTGGCGGCAAGGCTGGAGGGAACAAAGAAAGCAACAAGGAGGAGTCACTGGCCAGTCAGGACAGCCCCTAAGGTGTCCTGAGCTGAGGTGACTCTAACTTTTAGAAATCCTCCATCTTGCAGATGGAGGATTCCCCCAATAGGGTTAGGATTGTGACCCCCTCCCCTTGGGAGGAGGCACAAAGAGGGTGTACCCACCCTCAGGGCTAGTAGCCATTGGCTACTAACCCCCCAGACCTAAACACGCCCTTAAATTTAGTATTTAAGGGCTACCCTGAACCCTAGAAAATTAGATTCCTGCAACAACAAGAAGAAGGACTGCCTAGCTGAAAACCCCTGCAGACGAAGACCAGAAGACAACAACTGCCTTGGCTCCAGAAACTCACCGGCCTGTCTCCTGCCTTCCAAAGAACTCTGCTCCAGCGACGCCTTCCAAAGGGACCAGCGACCTCTGCATCCTCTGAGGACTGCCCTGCTTCGACGACGACAAGAAACTCCTGAGGACAGCGGACCTGCTCCAAAAAGACTGCAACTTTGTTTCAAGAAGCAGCTTTAAAGAACCCTGCAACTCCCCACAAGAAGCGTGAGACTTGCAACACTGCACCCGGCGACCCCGACTCGGCTGGTGGAGAACCAACACCTCAGGGAGGACCCCCGGACTACTCTACGACTGTGAGTACCAAAACCTGTCCCCCCTGAGCCCCCACAGCGCCGCCTGCAGAGGGAATCCCGAGGCTTCCCCTGACCGCGACTCTCTGAAACCTAAGTCCCGACGCCTGGAAAAGACCCTGCACCCGCAGCCCCCAGGACCTGAAGGACCGGACTTTCACTGCAGAAGTGACCCCCAGGAGTCCCTCTCCCTTGCCCAAGTGGAGGTTTCCCCGAGGAAGCCCCCCCTTGCCTGCCTGCAGCGCTGAAGAGATCCCTTGATCTCTCATTGACTAACATTGCGAACCCGACGCTTGTTCTAACACTGCACCCGGCCGCCCCCGCGCCGATGAGGGTGAAATTTCTGTGTGGGCTTGTGTCCCCCCCGGTGCCCTACAAAACCCCCCTGGTCTGCCCTCCGAAGACGCGGGTACTTACCTGCAAGCAGACCGGAACCGGGGCACCCCCTTCTCTCCATTCTAGCATATGCGTTTTGGGCACCACTTTGAACTCTGCACCTGACCGGCCCTGAGCTGCTGGTGTGGTGACTTTGGGGTTGCTCTGAACCCCCAACAGTGGGCTACCTTGGACCAAGAACTGAACCCTGTAAGTGTCTTACTCACCTGGTAAAACTAACACAAACTTACCTCCCCCAGGAACTGTGAAAATTGCACTAAGTGTCCACTTTTGAAATAGCTATTTGTGAATAACTCGAAAAGTATACATGCAATTGAAATGATTCAAAGTTCCTAATGTACTTACCTGCAATACCTTTCAAACAAGATATTACATGTTAAATTTGAACCTGTGGTTCTTAAAATAAATTAAGAAAATATATTTTTCTATAACAAAACCTATTGGCTGGATTTGTCTCTGAGTGTGTGTACCTCATTTATTGTCTATGTGTATGTACAACAAATGCTTAACACTACTCCTTGGATAAGCCTACTGCTCGACCACACTACCACAAAATAGAGCATTAGTATTATCTATTTTTACCACTATTTTACCTCTAAGGGGAACCCTTGGACTCTGTGCATGCTATTCCTTACTTTGAAATAGCACATACAGAGCCAACTTCCTACATTGGTGGATCAGCGGTGGGGTACAAGACTTTGCATTTGCTGGACTACTCAGCCAATACCTGATCACACGACAAATTCCAAAATTGTCATTAGAAATTGATTTTTGCAATTTGAAAAGTTTTCTAAATTCTTTAAAGTCCTGCTAGGGCCTTGTGTTAGTCCCTGTTAGCATTTCTTTTAGAGTTTAAAAGTTTGTAAAAGTTTGAATTAGATTCTAGAACCAGTTTTAGATTCTTAAAAAGTATTCCAACTTTTAGAAGCAAAATGTCTAGCACAGATGTGGCTGTGGTGGAACTCGACACCACACCTTACCTCCATCTACAGATGAGAGAGCTAAGGTCACTCTGTAAACTAAAGAAAATAACAATGGGCCCCAAACCTACCAAAATACAGCTCCAGGAGCTTTTGGCAGAGTTTGAAAAGGCCAATCCCTCTGAGGGTGGCAACTCAGAGGATGAAGATAGTGACTTGGAGGGAAATTCCCCCCCTCCAGTCCTACTTAGGGAGAGCAGGGCTACTCAAGCCCTGACTCCACAAATAATAGTCAGAGATGCTGGTTCCCTCACAGGAGGGACCAACAACTCTGAAATCACTGAGGATAACTCCAGTGAAGAGGACATCCAGTTAGCCAGGATGGCCAAAAGATTGGCTTTGGAAAGACAGATCCTAGCCATAGAGAGGGAAAGACAAGAGATGGGCCTAGGACCCATCAATGGTGGCAGCAACATAAATAGGGTCAGAGATTCTCCTGACATGTTGAAAATCCCTAAAGGGATTGTAACTAAATATGAAGATGGTGATGACATCACCAAATGGTTCACAGCTTTTGAGAGGGCTTGTGTAACCAGAAAAGTGAACAAATCTCACTGGGGTGCTCTCCTTTGGGAAATGTTCACAGGAAAGTGTAGGGATAGACTCCTCACACTCTCTGGACAAGATGCAGAATCTTATGACCTCATGAAGGGTACCCTGATTGAGGGCTTTGGATTCTCCACTGAGGAGTATAGGATTAGATTCAGGGGGGCTCAAAAATCCTCGAGCCAGACCTGGGTTGACTTTGTAGACTACTCAGTAAAAACACTAGATGGTTGGATTCAAGGCAGTGGTGTAAGTAATTATGATGGGCTGTACAATTTATTTGTGAAAGAACACCTGTTAAGTAATTGTTTCAATGATAAACTGCATCAGCATCTGGTAGACCTAGGACCAATTTCTCCCCAAGAATTGGGAAAGAAGGCAGACCATTGGGTCAAGACTAGGGTGTCCAAAACTTCCACAGGGGGTGACCAAAAGAAAGGGGTCACAAAACCTCCCCAGGGGAAAGGTGGTGAGACAGCCAAAAATAAAAATAGTCAAGAGTCTTCTAAAGGCCCCCAAAAACCTGCACAGGAGGGTGGGCCCAGAGCCTCTTCACAAAACAATCCTGGGTACAAGGGTAAAAACATTGATCCCAAAAAGGCCTGGTGTCGAAACTGTAGTCAGTCTGGACACCAAACTGGAGACAAGGCCTGTCCCAAGAAAAGTTCCACTCCAAACTCCAATCCAGGTAACACTGGAATGGCTAGTATCCAAGTGGGATCAACAGTGTGCCCAGAGCAAATCAGGGTCCACACTGAAGCTACTCTAGTCTCTGAGGGTGGGGTGGATTTAGCCACACTAGCTGCCTGGCCCCCTAACATGCAAAAATACAGGCAGCAGCTCTTTATTAATGGGACAAGTGTAGAGGGCCTGAGGGATACAGGTGCCAGTGTCACCATGGTGACAGATAAACTGGTTTCCCCTGGCCAATACCTGACTGGAAAAACTTATACAGTCACCAATGCTGACAATCAAACTAAAGCACATCCCATGGCAATGGTAACTTTAGCATGGGGAGGGGTCAATGGCCTGAAACAGGTGGTGGTCTCCTCAAACATCCCAGTAGACTGTCTGCTTGGAAATGACCTGGAGTCCTCAGCATGGGCTGAGGTAGAACTAAAAACCCATGCAGCCATGCTGGGTATCCCTGAACTGGTGTGTGTAAAAACAAGAGCACAGTGCAAGGCACAGGGTGAAAAAGTAGAGCTGGAGCCTGGAAAAATGGCCCAGCCTACCAAGAGAAAAGGAAAGTCAGTTGGGAAACCAACTGCAACACAGTCAGAAAAAGAGAACCTCTCTTCTCAGGAAGAAGTTCTGCCCTCTGAGGGAACTGAGCCTTTGGAGCTTGAACCTTATCAGGTTGAGCTCTTAGGCCCAGGGGGACCCTCAAGGGAGGAGCTGTGTAAGGGACAAGAAACCTGTCCCTCTCTTGAAGGCCTTAGGCAGCAAGCTGCTGAAGAGTCCAAGGGCAAGAAAAATGGAACACATAGGGTCTATTGGGAAGATGGACTCCTGTACACTGAGGCCAGAGACCCCAAACATGGTGCCACTAGGAGAGTGGTAGTGCCTCAGTCGTTCAGAGAGTTTATTCTGACCTTAGCCCATGATATTCCCCTTGCTGGGCATTTGGGACAAACCAAGACGTGGGAGAGGTTAGTCAACCACTTCTACTGGCCCAATATGTCCCAGAAGGTTAAGGAGTTGTGCCTCTCCTGCCCCACCTGTCAATCCAGTGGTAAGACAGGTGGGCACCCAAAGGCCCCCCTCATTCCACTTCCAGTGGTGGGGGTCCCCTTTGAAAGAGTGGGTGTGGACATAGTTGGTCCACTGGAACCTCCCACAGCCTCAGGAAATATGTACATCCTAGTAGTAGTGGATCATGCTACTAGGTATCCTGAAGCTATTCCCCTTAGGTCGACTACTGCCCCTGCAGTAGGCAAGGCTCTCATTGGTATCTTTACCAGAGTGGGTTTCCCTAAGGAGGTGGTGTCTGACAGAGGTACCAACTTCATGTCAGCATACCTAAAACACATGTGGAATGAGTGTGGAGTGACTTACAAATTCACTACACCATACCATCCACAAACTAATGGCTTAGTTGAGAGATTCAACAAGACATTAAAAGGCATGATCATGGGGCTCCCAGAAAAGCTCAAAAGGAGATGGGATGTCCTCTTGCCATGTCTGCTTTTCGCTTACAGAGAGGTGCCACAGAAGGGAGTAGGATTCTCACCCTTTAAACTTCTGTTTGGTCATCCTGTAAGGGGACCACTTGCTCTTGTTAAAGAAGGCTGGGAGAGACCTCTTCATGAGCCTAAACAAGACATAGTGGACTATGTACTTGGCCTTCGCTCTAGAATGGCAGGGTACATGGAAAAGGCAACCAAAAACCTTGAGGCCAGCCAACAGCTCCAGAAGTTTTGGTATGACCAAAAGGCTGCAATGGTTGAGTTCCAACCAGGGCAGAAAGTCTGGGTTCTGGAGCCTGTGGCTCCCAGGGCACTCCAGGACAAATGGAGTGGCCCTTACCCAGTGCTAGAAAGGAAGAGTCAGGTCACCGACCTGGTGGACCTGGGCACAAGCAGGAGCCCCAAGAGGGTGATCCATGTGAACCGCCTTAAGCTCTTCCATGACAGGGCTGATGTGAATCTGTTGATGGTAACAGATGAGGATCAGGAGGCAGAGAGTGAACCTCTCCCTGATCTTCTGTCATCAGACCCAAAAGATGGCTCAGTAGATGGAGTGATCTACTCAGACACCCTCTCTGGCCAACAGCAAGCTGATTGTAGGAGAGTCCTACAACAGTTTCCTGAACTCTTCTCCTTAACCCCTGGTCAGACACACCTGTGTACCCATGATGTGGACACAGGAGACAGCATGCCTGTCAAGAACAAAATCTTTAGACAGTCTGACCATGTTAAGGAAAGCATTAAGGTGGAAGTCCACAAGATGCTGGAATTGGGAGTAATTGAGCGCTCTGACAGCCCCTGGGCTAGCCCAGTGGTCTTAGTCCCCAAACCTCACACCAAAGATGGAAAGAAAGAGATGAGGTTTTGTGTGGACTACAGAGGGCTCAATTCTGTCACCAAGACAGATGCTCATCCAATTCCTAGGGCTGATGAGCTCATAGATAAATTAGGTGCTGCCAAATTCTTAAGTACCTTTGACTTGACAGCAGGGTACTGGCAAATAAAAATGGCACCTGGAGCAAAAGAGAAAACAGCATTCTCCACACCTGATGGGCATTATCAGTTTACTGTTATGCCCTTTGGTTTAAAGAATGCCCCTGCCACCTTCCAAAGGTTGGTGAATCAAGTCCTTGCTGGTTTGGAGTCCTTTAGCACAGCTTATCTTGATGATATTGCAGTCTTTAGCTCCACCTGGCAGGATCACCTGGTCCACCTGAAGAAGGTTTTGAAGGCTCTGCAATCTGCAGGCCTCTCTATCAAGGCATCCAAATGCCAGATAGGGCAGGGAACTGTGGTTTACTTGGGCCACCTTGTAGGTGGAGGCCAAGTTCAGCCACTCCAGCCCAAGATCCAGACTATTCTGGACTGGGTAGCTCCAAAAACCCAGACTCAAGTCAGGGCATTCCTTGGCTTGACTGGGTATTACAGGAGGTTTGTGAAGGGATATGGATCCATTGTGACAGCCCTCACTGAACTCACCTCCAAGAAAATGCCCAAGAAAGTGAACTGGACTGTGGAATGCCAACAGGGCTTTGACACCCTGAAACAAGCAATGTGCTCAGCACCAGTTCTAAAAGCTCCAGATTATTCTAAGCAGTTCATTGTGCAGACAGATGCCTCTGAACATGGGATAGGGGCAGTTTTGTCCCAAACAAATGATGATGGCCTTGACCAGCCTGTTGCTTTCATTAGCAGGAGGTTACTCCCCAGGGAGCAGCGTTGGAGTGCCATTGAGAGGGAGGCCTTTGCTGTGGTTTGGTCTCTGAAGAAGCTGAGACCATACCTCTTTGGGACTCACTTCCTAGTTCAAACTGACCACAGACCTCTCAAATGGCTGATGCAAATGAAAGGTGAAAATCCTAAACTGTCGAGGTGGTCCATCTCCCTACAGGGAATGGACTTTATAGTGGTACACAGACCTGGGACTGCCCATGCCAATGCAGATGGCCTTTCCAGGTTCTTCCACTTAGAAAATGAAGACTCTCTTGGGAAAGGTTAGTCTCATCCTCTTTCGTTTGGGGGGGGGTTGTGTAAGGAAATGCCTCCTTGGCATGGTTGCCCCCTGACTTTTTGCCTTTGCTGATGCTATGTTTACAATTGAAAGTGTGCTGAGGCCTGCTAACCAGGCCCCAGCACCAGTGTTCTTTCCCTAACCTGTACTTTTGTATCCACAATTGGCAGACCCTGGCATCCAGATAAGTCCCTTGTAACTGGTACTTCTAGTACCAAGGGCCCTGATGCCAAGGAAGGTCTCTAAGGGCTGCAGCATGTCTTATGCCACCCTGGAGACCTCTCACTCAGCACAGACACACTGCTTGCCAGCTTGTGTGTGCTAGTGAGGACAAAACGAGTAAGTCGACATGGCACTCCCCTCAGGGTGCCATGCCAGCCTCTCACTGCCTATGCAAGTATAGGTCAGTCACCCCTCTAGCAGGCCTTACAGCCCTAAGGCAGGGTGCACTATACCATAGGTGAGGGTACCAGTGCATGAGCATGGTACCCCTACAGTGTCTAAACAAAATCTTAGACATTGTAAGTGCAGGGTAGCCATAAGAGTATATGGTCTGGGAGTCTGTCAAACACGAACTCCACAGCACCATAATGGCTACACTGAAAACTGGGAAGTTTGGTATCAAACTTCTCAGCACAATAAATGCACACTGATGCCAGTGTACATTTTATTGCAAAATACACCCCAGAGGGCACCTTAGAGGTGCCCCTGAAACTTAACCGACTGTCTGTGTAGGCTGACTAGTTCCAGCAGCCTGCCACACTAGAGACATGTTGCTGGCCCCATGGGGAGAGTGCCTTTGTCACTCTGAGGCCAGTAACAAAGCCTGCACTGGGTGGAGATGCTAACACCTCCCCCAGGCAGGAGCTGTGACACCTGGCGGTGAGCCTCAAAGGCTCACCCCTTTGTCACAGCCCAGCAGGGCACCCCAGCTTAGTGGAGTTGCCCGCCCCCTCCGGCCACGGCCCCCACTTTTGGCGGCAAGGCTGGAGGGAACAAAGAAAGCAACAAGGAGGAGTCACTGGCCAGTCAGGACAGCCCCTAAGGTGTCCTGAGCTGAGGTGACTCTAACTTTTAGAAATCCTCCATCTTGCAGATGGAGGATTCCCCCAATAGGGTTAGGATTGTGACCCCCTCCCCTTGGGAGGAGGCACAAAGAGGGTGTACCCACCCTCAGGGCTAGTAGCCATTGGCTACTAACCCCCCAGACCTAAACACGCCCTTAAATTTAGTATTTAAGGGCTACCCTGAACCCTAGAAAATTAGATTCCTGCAACAACAAGAAGAAGGACTGCCTAGCTGAAAACCCCTGCAGAGGAAGACCAGAAGACAACAACTGCCTTGGCTCCAGAAACTCACCGGCCTGTCTCCTGCCTTCCAAAGAACTCTGCTCCAGCGACGCCTTCCAAAGGGACCAGCGACCTCTGCATCCTCTGAGGACTGCCCTGCTTCGACGACGACAAGAAACTCCCGAGGACAGCGGACCTGCTCCAAAAAGACTGCAACTTTGTTTCAAGAAGCAGCTTTAAAGAACCCTGCAACTCCCCGCAAGAAGCGTGAGACTTGCAACACTGCACCCGGCGACCCCGACTCGGCTGGTGGAGAACCAACACCTCAGGGAGGACCCCCGGACTACTCTACGACTGTGAGTACCAAAACCTGTCCCCCCTGAGCCCCCACAGCGCCGCCTGCAGAGGGAATCCCGAGGCTTCCCCTGACCGCGACTCTCTGAAACCTAAGTCCCGACGCCTGGAAAAGACCCTGCACCCGCAGCCCCCAGGACCTGAAGGACCGGACTTTCACTGCAGAAGTGACCCCCAGGAGTCCCTCTCCCTTGCCCAAGTGGAGGTTTCCCCGAGGAAGCCCCCCCTTGCCTGCCTGCAGCGCTGAAGAGATCCCTTGATCTCTCATTGACTAACATTGCGAACCCGACGCTTGTTCTAACACTGCACCCGTCCGCCCCCGCGCCGATGAGGGTGAAATTTCTGTGTGGGCTTGTGTCCCCCCCGGTGCCCTACAAAACCCCCCTGGTCTGCCCTCCGAAGATGCGGGTACTTACCTGCAAGCAGACCGGAACCGGGGCACCCCCTTCTCTCCATTCTAGCCTATGCGTTTTGGGCACCACTTTGAACTCTGCACCTGACCGGCCCTGAGCTGCTGGTGTGGTGACTTTGGGGTTGCTCTGAACCCCCAACGGTGAGCTACCTTGGACCAAGAACTGAACCCTGTAAGTGTCTTACTCACCTGGTAAAACTAACACAAACTTACCTCCCCCAGGAACTGTGAAAATTGCACTGTGTCCACTTTTGAAATAGCTATTTGTGAATAACTTGAAAAGTATACATGCAATTGAAATGATTCAAAGTTCCTAATGTACTTACCTGCAATACCTTTCAAACAAGATATTACATGTTAAATGTGAACCTGTGGTTCTTAAAATAAACTAAGAAAAGATATTTTTCTATAACAAAACCTATTGGCTGGATTTGTCTCTGAGTGTGTGTACCTCATTTATTGTCTATGTGTATGTACAACAAATGCTTAACACTACTCCTTGGATAAGCCTACTGCTCGACCACACTACCACAAAATAGAGCATTAGTATTATCTATTTTTACCACTATTTTACCTCTAAGGGGAACCCTTGGACTCTGTGCATGCTATTCCTTACTTTGAAATAGCACATACAGAGCCAACTTCCTACAAGCACTTGTAGTGTAGGTCCTCTCCTGTTGAAGGTCAGGTAGCAAGTTAGTGAACAGATAGAAAATGGCGTCAACACCGGCGTACATCACCATTGGCTACTGTAACCCATAGGGCCTAATGATAACCAATGAGGAGTTGCACGGCGGCACAACGTCAGCGGCATTATCTAATTTCCACCTGTCCCTCCACACAGGACATGCATCTGCCACTTCAGGGGGAGGCAGGCCATGGCACCTAACTGTGTCACAACCGACATAAGCACATTTTGGGAATAAACATAAACATACTGTTTCTGTCACAACGCGCAATGCATTGTACAATGAGGAAATGTTGAAAACTGACCAGATGCTCATTGTTTTTCCCCCTAGAGTACAATCCCTGAGGATGAATAGAAGATGGAGACATCCCACCATGTACAGGCCTCTGGTGGACTTGGCAACAATGGAGGACAGGCACATTATCCTCAACTAAAGACTTGATAGGGCCACAATCCAAGAGCTGTGAGCCCAATTGGAACCAGACTTGATCTCAGCTATCCGTCAGCCCACTGGGATCCCCAATCTTGTGCAAGTCCTATCTGTCCTCCATTTCTTGGCAAGTGGCTCCTTCGAAGTGACAGTGGCCATAGCAGCAGGAATGTCCAAGCCAATGTTCTCAAATGTGCTGACCAGAGTGTCGTATGGCCTGATGAACCATCTGCACAGCTACACTGTTTTCCCCCAGGTGGAGGATTTGGCCACAGTGAAAGCTGACTTCTATACAATGGGACATATCCCCAACATTGCTGGGGCAATTGATGGTACACATGTTGCCTTTGTCCCCTCTCCCCCTGGAGAAATGAACAGGTGTTTAGAAATTAAAAGAGGTTTCACTCTTTGAGTGTGCAGATAGTGTGCCTGGTGGACCAGTACATCTCCCATGGAAATGAAAAGTATCCTGGGTCTGTGCATGATGCCTGTATCCTGAGGAATAGCAGCATCCCATATGTGATGGCTCAACTCCAGAGGCACAAGGTGTGGCTAATAGGTGAGCCCATGGTCCCCACCCAGTGTATGTTGGTATATGGGTGTGGGGTTGGCCCTAAGGGTGTGAGTGTCTGGATAACAGGTATCCCTCGATATTTACAGGTGACTCTGGTTACCCCAACCTCTCATGGCTACTGACCCCAGTGAGGAATACCAGGACAAGGGCAGAGGAACATTACAATGAGGCACATGGGCGAACAAGACTAATTATAGAGCGGACCTATGGCCTCCTGAAGGCCAGGTTTCAGTGTCTCCATCTAACAGGTGGATCCCTGTGGTACTCACCCAAGAAGGTGTGCCAGATCATCGTGGCATGTTGCCTGTTTCACAACTTTGCTTTGAGACCCCAGGTGTATTTTCTTCAGGAAGATGAGGCTGGAGATGGGCGTGTGGCAGTGGTGGAGCCTGTGGACAGTGATGAAGAGGAGGCAGAGGATAAGGATGTGGAAAACACAACATCTATCATTCGACAATACTTCCAGTGACACACAGGTAAGACACTGTAACTTCACATTCAACTGCAGTTTTGTGTTTTAAATTGTCACTGGCAGGCTGCTGTTCCCACTACTATGGCCACTTACTGTACCCTTTCACATGTCTATTCACAGATATTTGTGCCCTACTGTGGCTCCTGGTGAATTGACTACAGCACAATACAGGTCATACCTATGTACACAATACTGTACAGTCTACTTGCAATGTCTACAGATTGTTAAAGGAATACATACTTAAATCATTTGACATACTACATACTTGTATTTTTCAAAGGGTGTTTATGTAATTGCTGAAAATTTAATGGGAATGTGCAGTGGGCTTGGGTGATGGTGGAGGAGAGTCCAGGATAGACTCCAGTCTCTTTGTATCACAGGTGCATTTACCAAGGGGGCATAGGAAGTGGAGCAATGGCAGTTCAAGGTGGACAGGGTGACAGAGTAGGACACAAGGGTGAAAATCAGGAGAGTCTTATTTCCTGGCTGGGGTCTTGGCAATGTTCTTTGGCTTCTGCCTGGATTGTTGGGACCGTTTGCAGGGTGGTTCTCCTTCTGCAGGGGGAGGGGTGCTGGTGGCCTGTTGTTCCTGTGGCGGGGCCTCGTGCCCAATAGCGTCAGAGGAGGTGGAGGGCTGTTCATCGGTGTGGCTAATGCCAGGGCCCCGTTTGTGTGCCACTGCCTCCCTTGTGGTGTTGGCCATGTCCGCCAGCACCCCTGCAATGGTGACCAGGGTGGTGTGGATGTCCCTCAGGTCCTCCCTGATCCCCCGGTACTGTCCCTCCTGTAGCCGCTGGGTCTCCTGCAACTTGGCCAGTATCTGGCCCATGGTCTCCTAGGAATGGTGGTATGCTTCCAGGATGTTGGTGAGTTCCTCCTGGAGAGTCGGTTCCCTGGGCCCTTCCTCCTCCTGTCACACAGCAGTCCTCCCAGCTTCCCTGTTGTCCTGTGCCTCTGTTCCCTGAACCGTGTGCCCACTGCCACTGACCCCAGGTCCCTGATCGTCCTTTGTTTGTGGGGTTGCCTGGGGTCCCTGTAGTGAAGGACACACTGCTGTTTGATGTGTCCTGGGGACAGAGGGATGGGCCGGCTGGGTGGGTGCTGTGCTGGTGTTTCCTGAGGGGGAGTCTCTGTGGTGGTATGGGACTGTGGCTGGGTAACCGACTGTTCGGAGGTCCCTGATGGGCCAGGTTGGTCATCCTGATCCAGGCGTGCAGAGCTGTTGTCATTACTGTGGGCATCTTCTGTGGGGGGACTGGATGTTGCTGGCACCTCCTCTCCAGTGACATTGTGTGGGGGACCTGTGGGGATGTAAATGCAGTGTTATTGTTTCTGCGTTTTACATCTTGTGCGTGGGTGTGTTGGCCTCTATGGTTGTGAGCGCCCTGTCAGCTTATCTTTGTATGAGTAGTTATTTTGTGTGCTAGGTGATTCTCTCTATTGTGAATGCTGTGGTGATGGGTGTCCATGCAGGTCTGTAAGTGGTGTCCATGCATTGGCGGTGCATGCAGTGCTGGGTACTGGGATGGGTGGGCTGTGATGGTTGGTTGTCTGTGGAGGTGGTGGAGTGATGGGAGTAAGGGTGAGGGTTGGGGTATGTGAGGTCATGCAGGTAAGAGGGTGAAAGTCAAGTAAAGATTTGACTTATCAGAGTCCAGTCCTCCTGCTACTCCTGCCAGGCCCTCAGGATGCATGATTACATGATTGCCAAGACTTACTACTCCCATGTTGTTAGTTGTGGGAGAGGAGGTGGGGGTCCACCGCCAGTCCTTTGTACTGTTATCTGGTGTCTTACTACCACGGAACGCACCTCCCCCGTAGGTTGTTCCAACTCTTCCTGATGTCATCCCTTGTTCTAGGGTGCTGTCCCACAGCATTAACCCTGTCCACAATCCTCTGCCATAGCTCCATCTTCCTGGCAATGGATGTCTGCTGCACCTGTGATCCGATAAATATATATATGTATATATATATATATATATATATATATATATATATATATATATATATATATATATATATATATTTCATAATTATTATTCATTAATAATTCTTAAAAAGTGATGTATAAAATTAATAACAACTAATTTAGTCATATTTGAATAACAATTATTGTTGCATGCATTTTTAAATTAACAAAAGGGGGCTAAAATATTTTATAACTAACTAGTAAATATTTACTATAATATGTTTGTTTAACCCCTTTGCTGCCAGGCTTTTTCCCCCTCAGGTGGCAGGCTTTTTTTGTCTATTTGGGGCAGTTCACGCTTAGGGTCTCATAACTTTTTGTCTACATAAGCTACCCATTCAAAATGTTTCCAACATCATAGGGATTCTAGAGGTACCCAGAGTTTATGGGTTACCCTGGAGGACACCAAAAAATTAGCCAAAATACAGCAAAAATGTTTTTTTTTAGAAAAAAATTGGAAAAAAAGGGCTGCAGAAGAAGGCTTGTGGTTTTTACCCTGAAAGTAGCATCAAAAAAGGGTTTGCTGTGCTAAAATCTCCATCTTCCCATCTCTCAGGAACAGGCAGACTTGAATGAGAAAAATACAGGGGCATATTTATACTCTGCTTGTGCTGAATGTGCGTCAGAAATTTTGATGCACATTCGGCACAAACCCCGCCCCATATTTATACTTTGACGCCCGACCCCGCGGATGTCAAAATCCCACCATGTGCGTCATTTTTTGGAAGGGGGAGCCTGCCTTGCATTAATGATATGCAAGGTAGGCGTTCCCTTTCAAAAAATTACTTTAAGGCCTGATGGGCGCCGTTTTTTAATGCCTGGGTCAGGGCAGGCATTAAGGGACCTGTGGGCTCGGAAGGAGCCCAGAAGTGCCCTCCCCTGCCCCCAGGGACACCCCCTGCCACCCTTGCCCACGCCAGGAGGACACCCAAGGATAGAGGGACCCATCCCAGGGAAGTTGAGGTAAGTAGGGGTAAGTATTTTTTTTCGTTTTTTTAAAGTGATTTGGCCCCCCTACATGCCACTATGCCCAATGACCATGCCCAGGGGACAGACATCCCCTTGGCATGGCCATTGGGCAAGGGGGCAGGATTCCTGTCTTTGCTAGGACAGGAGTCATGTCAATGAAGGTTGGGCGTAAAAAAAATGGCACAAGTCTGGTTTGAGGCCTGATTTTTGCCTCAGACCTGACGTGCACCATTTTTTGATGCACAACCCCCATTTTCCCATACGCCGGCTAACGTCATTCCATAAATAAAGCGCCCGCATGGCGGCAGTAAAAACTTTGATGCACAACTGCGTTGGTGCAGTTGTGCGTCAAAGTATAAATATGGGCAATATTTTTCAAAACAAGTTTGCCCTTTTACTGGGACATACACCATTTTTACTATATTTTGTTCTTTTAGCCTCCTTCCAGTTAGTGACAGAAATAGGTGTAAAACCAATGCTCGATCCAGGAAAGCTACACATTTCTGAAAAGTGGACAGCATTCTGAATTCAGCAAGGGGTCATTTGTGTTGATCCTACAAGGTTTTCCTACAGAAAATAACAGCTAAAATAAAAAATATTGAAATTGAGACAAAAAAAAAACATTTTTCTCCACGTTTTACTCTGTGACTTTTTTCTGCAATGTCAGATTTTGGAAAGCAATATACCATTACGTCTGCTGGACTCTTCTGGTTGTGGGTATATAGAAGGCTTGTAGCTTCATGCGGAGCCCTATGTACCCTGAGCCAATAAATGAGCTGCACATTGCAATGGGTTTTCATTGTATACTGGATGTACAGCAATTAATTTGCTGAAATATAAAGAGTGGAAAATAGGTATCAAGGAAACCTTTGAATTTACAAAATGGACAAAAGATAAGGTGTTGAGAAACAGTGGGTATTTGCACACCTCTAAATCCTGGGGTCCCAATTTTAGCATATAAATTACAATACATTTCTCACATGGACGTTTTTTTACACAGTGTCTTACATTTGGAAGGAAAAAATGTAGAGAAAGACAAGGGGAACTAACACTTGTTCTTCCATTCTGTGTTCCCCCAAGTATCCCAATAAAAGGGTTCCTCACTTGTGTGGGTAGGACTAGTGCCTGCAACAGGAAACGCAACATGGACACATCACATTTTTACATTGAAATCTGATGTTTTCTGCAAAGTGCCTAGCAGTGGATTTTGGCCTTTAGCTCTTCTGGCACCTAGGGAAACCTACCAAACATGTGCACTTATGAAAACTAGACATCAAGGGTAATCCAGAATGGGGTGACTTGTGGGGCTCTCATCAGGTTCTGTTACCCAGAATCCTTTGCAAACCTCAAAATTTGGCCTAAAAACACTTTTTCCTCAAATTTTGGTGACAGAAATGTCTTGAATCTGAGAGGAGCCACAAATTTCCTTCCACTCAGCATTCCACCAAGTCTCCCGATAAATATGGTACCTCACTTGTGTGGCTAGGTCTAGTGCCCGTGACAGGAAATGCCCCAAAACACAATGCGAACACATCACATTTTTCCAAAGAAAACAGAGCTGTTTTTTGCAAAGTGCCTAGCTGTAGATGTTGGCCGCTAGCTCAGCCGGCACTTAGGGAAACCTACCAAACCCATGCATTTTTTAAAACTAGACACATAGGGGAATCCACAATGGGGTGACTTGTGGGGCTCCCACCAGGTTCTGTTACCACAGAATCCTTTTCAAACCTTAAAATTTGGCAACAAAAAAATGACTTTTTCCTTACATTTCGGTGACAGAAATTTCTGGAATCTGAGAGGAGCAACAAATGTCCTTCCACCCACCTTTCCCCCAAGTCTCCTGATAAAAATGGTACCTCACTTGTGTGGGTAGGCCTAGTACCTGCAACAGGAAATGCAACATGGACACATCACATTTTCACATTGAAATTTGACGTGTTTTTTGCAAAGTGCCTAGCTGTGGATTTTGACCTGTAGCTCAGCCGGCACCTAGGGAAACCTACCAAAGCTGTGCAGTTGTTAAAAGTAGACACCTAGGGCAATCCAGGATGTGGTGACTTGTGGGGCTCTCACCAGGTTCTGTTACTGTGAATCCTTTGCAAACCTCAAAATATGGCCAACAAACACTTTTTCCTCACTTTTCGGTGACAGCAAGTTCTGGAATCTCAGAGGGTCACGGATTTCCTTCCACCCAGCGTTCCCCCAAGTCTCCCGGTAAAAATGGTACCTCACTGATGTGGGTTGACCTAGTGCCCACCACAAGAAATGCCCCAAAACACAATGTGGACGCATAATGATTTCCCAAAGAAAACAGCTGTTTTTGGCAAAGTGCCTAGTTGTGGATTTTGGCCTCTACCTCACCCGGCACCTCAGGAAACCTACCAAACCTGTGCATTTTTGTAAACTAGACACCTAGGGGAATCCAGGATGGTTTGACTTGTGGGGCTTTCACTGAGTTCTATTACCAGCTCACCCAAGGCACCCGAGGGGTTAATAATACGTATTTATTTATATGTGTATCTATTTTAAATAGTGTAAATTAATTTAACATTATTTCCTATTGGGTTTTATTTTAACTCCCTTACTCCATTATTGTATACAAAAAGGTGTAGCGTTATCAATGGTGCCCATGTGGTTGGCCATGTGTGCTGCTACACTAACTACAATGATTTCTTTTTTTTAGTAGTAGCCTACTTTTGTGTTTTGCTAATGGCTAAAAGAGCAAGGGCCTTATTATGAGTTGGGCAGAGGGATTGCTCTGTCACAAATGTGACGGATATCCCACCCACCGAATTACAAGTTCCAAAGGATCTAAAGGAACTTGTAATACAGCAGGTGGGATAACCATCACGTTCGTTACAGAGTAATCACCTCCACTAAACTTGTAATGGGGCCCTAAATGTACTCAAAAATGTAAATGACTCAAAGCATAAATTACCTCTGTGAATCAGGCACTTAGGGCCACATGTGTCAAACATTTTTGCATTCGCAAACAGTGCAAATCGCAAAAATCGGCTATTTGTGAACACAAAAATGGCAAATACGATGTGTGAAAGACATTCGCAGTGCGAAAATAAGGAATTGCTAAAATAGTGATTCTTTGCGACTGATATATGATTTTGCATTTCGCAATCTGCGTATCACAAATAGCATCATGATTTAGCCAATCACTATCTGCTTTACGCAAATTGTGACCTAGATTAGTGAATCGCAGAGAGCGATTAGCAAAATCATGTCCCTATTTGCAATACACGGATTGCGACATGTAAAATTCCATTTCACAGTGCGATGCATCAAAAATTCCTAAATAGTGAATATTCGCAGAATGGCCTTTCGCACATGCAATTTACCATGAATTGAAATCAGGTGATAACCAGGTGCAACCTACATAAAGAGGCCCAGAATGACTCAACCTCTTTTCCACAATGGCTGCACTCTACGTGATGGCGAGGAGAATGAGGATCCTGGCAGGTTTGAGGAGAGGGAGGAGGAGACAGGAGCGCATTTTCAGAGTGCACACAACCCTTTTTGACCAGACAGAGGAGGAGATATATGACAAGTACAGGTTAAGCTCAACCATGATACTTGACCTGATAGCTGATCTACAACCCATACTGCAGCGCACCACACACAGGACCAATAGTATACTCACCCATGTACAGGTATTATGCTCCATGCACCTATTCGCCTCAGGGAACTATCAAGGGGTCATAGAAGCAGCAGTAGGGGTCTCACAGAGTGCCCTCTCACGATTTTGAAATGCATTTCTTAATGCCATGCTGAGCAAAATTCAACAGCACATAAGATTCCCCAACACCCCCACAGGAATTACTACATACAAAATTCAATTTCTACCAGATTGCCCTATTCTCACATCATAGGTGTCATAGATGGGACACATGTAGCTATCTGTCCACCATCGTCCACTGAGTATGTTTATCGGAACCATAAGAACCATCATTCCATGAACATACAAGTGATTAGCAATGCCTCGAACATCATAACCGATCTCAGGCCAGATACCCAGGTAGCACATATGACTTGTACATCTTTCGCCACAGCGGAATTCACACAAGACTACTATCTGGGGAGTTTGGGGAAGGATATCTACTGGGTCATTTGATAATTGACAATGTTGCATTGATGTAAATGTGATGTTAGATATCACAAGTACTCATTTTACTCTCTTTTCATTCCAGGAGACAGTGTCTACGCAGTGTGGACCTATATACTGACGCCCTACCTGAGCCCTATAACGCCAGCCAAGAGGAAGTACAATACTGCATATAGGGCAACCCGCAGTGTGGTGGAGAGGACCTTCGGACTGCTGAAGAGCCACTTCAGGTGCATCCATAAGAGTGGAGGTGCACTACATTACAGCCCAGAGACAACCTGCAAAATTGTGGCTACATGTGCTATGTGCACAACATTGCAACGACAAGGGGCATACTTGTGGAACCCAATGAGCCAGACTCAGATGAGGATTTCTGATGTGAGTAATGACAACACCACTTACATTTTATGGATCCCCTGTTTCATTGAGTGCATCCAACTGCTTGTGCAGTGCTCCCATATTGTCATTGTGAGACATCAACTGCCTGTGCTTTGACCTCATGTGTTTGCATTGCAGGTGCTGCACTTTCAGCATGGAAGCTTCAAGGGCGCCAAAGATTGATGGGCCCTCTTCTGCATCTGTGCACTGTCTGCCTGCATCGTGATGCCTCCTGAGGGAAGTTGACTGACACTGGTGCAGGGACTGATGTCTTCCTGTGGATCTAGCCTCTGGCGGTGGTGTGGGTACTTCCTCCAGCATTTCATCTGAGTCCAGGTTATACCCCGGGAGAGGTAACACCCTTGCCCTGCGTCTAGTTGGGGCAATACTGAAGGACCCACTGGTGTTTGAGTCGGACTGTGGCTGTGTTTTGCTATCCCCCCATTTCCGCCTTTTGCTGCGTCAGGGCCCGGGACTTCTACAATGTGCAGCATGTCATTTATGAATATTTCACAAAATGTTGCACAATAGTGATGACTGTATACTAACATCGTCTCACTGTGAGTTGTTTATGTTGTTGCTCTGTGTGGATGTACACTAACTTGCTATATATGTGGAATTAGCACTTTAGGGGTGTGGACTACCACTGATATAAGGAATTGTTGCACTGTATGTAAGATGTGGCATGGACTACTTATCACAATGCATTGTTCTAATTGCTATTTTCTAAGGGGCATTTGTACATGCATATATGGGGGTACACATCATTACTGCCCTTGCCTTTGCTGGTGCTGGGTGTCTCTGATGTATCAATGTCAGTAACACCACTGACAGCTTCGGAAGCAGTGTGGACTCCACCATGTCTTCCATTGGTGTAGACAGTGTCTTGGTGGGTGGTCCACCACCAGTACTCTTTGCCTCCTTTAGCCTGCTGGCCACCCTCTCTTTGGCACAGGAATGCAAGTCGTACCATCGCTTGCTTATCTCCTCAACAGAGCACTGCGCAACACCCACTGCCCATATTTTTGTCTGGATTTCTGATCACAGTTTCCTCTTCTCACTTTCAGGAGTGAGTTCTTGTCAAAAAGTTTGTCATGGTTCTTTACCACCTCCGCAGTGAGCACTTCTAATTCCTGCTCACTGAATTTGAGCTTGCGCTTCCTGTCTCCTTTCTCCTTCACATTCCCATCATTGGCCATGTTGCTGTTTGGTCATGGCTGGCTCACACAACTGCCTCCCTGATGCTGGGCTGTGTCTCTCTGCTTGCTCCTGTAAGTGTGGCTCTTGGAAACTCCATGGGCTAACTCACTTCCTGGTTGTGATGTCATCAGCCTGTTCTGGTTTGTAGTGTTAGTAATTTGTGATTTTCAAATACTGATTGGCGAATTTCTTTGCAATTCGGTATTTGCAACTCGCAAATTGCATTTGGGAATTTTAAGAAATCGCTATTACCGACTCGCAATTTTGATACATCTCATTTTGCATTTCAAAAATAGCCATTTCTTAAAATTTGCTATTTAGGAAATGCAAACCAGGAGCTTGATACATCTGGCCCTTACTTTGTTATCTACATTTTACAATGCCTTTGAAATCTCATGCACGTAAGAGCACAATACACATTCTAAAAGGAAGAACACAGGAACACATCAGGGTCATCTACAACTGGAAAAAACCTTGTCCAAACCCAATATACTACACCATTCTCAGGATGAAAAGACTAATATCAAATTCCATGACATAGACATAGTCATCTACATACCAGAGGTGGTGACTATAGATAAGTGGCTATACCAAGATAGAGAACTACAATTCTTTTTGGGAGAAAAGCAAATGATCTATCTAAAATATATGGCAATTGTGAAGCGAAGTCGCTCTGATAATGATATGCTCAGAAATTGAAACCATTATTATGATTGCCATCACCTTTTCAACATGCATAGTGTCATAAATTATTGACAAGTGGTTTCTACTGTATGTGGGTTATATTTAACACATCTATTTGAAAAAATATAATTGCTGGACAATAACTTCCATACAGTACTACACAATCTTGCCAGGTTTCGCTACACCAGTTGAACATTTACTTTTCAATTGATTTGTTTGTAACAAATGTAACAGTACTATCCTCTTGTATTTGTCTATTACCATGCTAGGATGTGAATTATTTACCAGGATGTGGATACAGGTCTTCTAGTCTTTACTGTAGCTTCTTTTTGGAGTCACTTTTCTTCACATTTTTTTTCCTGAATTATTACTACATTTAGGCCCTCATTATGACATTGGTGGTAAATGGCGCCTACTGCTGCGGTGACGGCCACCAACATACCACCACGGTGGCGAATATCCGTTCGCCATAATATGACACATACACCAAACCAACAGAATACTGCCACATACACAAATTTGCCAGCCCAAAAGTAAGTGCTAAAGTGTTGGTATGAACATCCATACCATTACACCAACAAAACAACACCCATCACATTATGGCCCACAAATCACCATAGCGGACATTCAATGGTATTAAACCATTGGCAGTACACATGCGCTTAGAATGGTCACCCAAATACAAAACAACTCAACGTTGGCCTAAATGAAAATCACACATCTGACAGTGATACACACACCAACCCACAGCACTATAAAGCACACACCAACATTACCCACAACCCTTTACGAACACCAATAATCACCACAAGACTAGCACGAAGACCACTGAGA
This sequence comes from Pleurodeles waltl, assembly GCF_031143425.1. Classification (NCBI taxonomy): domain Eukaryota; kingdom Metazoa; phylum Chordata; class Amphibia; order Caudata; family Salamandridae; genus Pleurodeles; species Pleurodeles waltl. The sequence goes on along the minus strand of NC_090447.1, from coordinate 902,428,483 downwards.
CAACTACACACTACAAACACCCTTCCATCATCAAGCACCCAACACCCCACATCCCACCACATCACTCAACACCCTCTGCACCACACACACTACACAACACAACACCCATATCCCCACTAGGGCAACCCTCTTTCACTGATGAGGAGTTGCAGGTCATGGTGGAGGAAATAGTCAGGGTAGACCCATAACTATTTGTAGCACAGATACAGCAGATATATATTGCCAGGAAAATGGAGCTATGGCGGAGGAAAGTGGACAGGGTGAACACCGTGGGACAGCATCCAAGAACAAGGGATGACATCAGGAAGAGGTGGAACGACCTACGGGAGAAGGTATGTTTCATAGCAGCAAGGCACCAGCTCATCATCCAGAGGACTGGCAGTGGACCCCCCACCTCTTCGCTGACAGCATTGGAGGAGCAAGTCTTGGCAATCCTGCATCCTGAGCGACTCACTGGAGTAGTCGGAGGACTGGACACTGGTGAGTCAATATTTACTACTAATCACCCCCATCCCTGCATGCCATAACACCCCCTCACCCTCACTTCCATCACTCCACTCTATCCCACACACTGCACCTACACATCTGACTAACCACAATGCCAAGCCCTGCATGCTATATCAATGAATGGACGGCCCTCCCAGCCCTGCATGTACACCCATCACCAAAGCATGCACAGCATGGAGAACTAATAATCCCAAAATGCATCACCATACAGAAACAAAGGTGGCAAGGCAACACCAACAATAGAGGGGAAGCTAGAGATGTACAATATGTCACAAACATAAAACATAATACATCCCTTACATCCCCGCAGGTGCGCCAGCCAATGTCAGCGGCAAGGAGGTGCCACGACTATCAAGTCCCCCAACAGAAAGTGCCCCCAGTGATGACAGTAACCCTGGACTTCAGGATCTGGATGAACTACTTGGTCCATCAGGCACCACTTGTCAGTCGGCCACCCCAGACCACACACAGTCCACCACAAAGCCTCCCCATCAGTATCCAACAGCACAGCACCCACCACAATGTCCCCACACCTCTGTCCCCAGAACACATCAATCAGCAGTGTGCCCTCCTGTACAGGGACCCCAGTCCTCACCTCACCCCAAAGACAATCAAGGACCTAGGGTCAGCGGCAGTGGGCACACCATTCAGGGGACAGAGGCTCAGGGGAACAGGGGCACTGGGAGAACCGACTCTCCATGAGTTACTCACTAATGTCCTGGGTACTTACCAACAATCACAGGACAAGATGGGCCAGATCCTTACCAACATGAAGGAGAACAAGCGGTTGCAGGAGGTACACCCTCAATAGATCAGGGAGGATTTGCAGGCCCTCAATACCACCATGGTCTCCATAGCAGGGGTGCTGGCAGATATGGCCAACATCATGATGGAATGGACAACACACCACTGGTCCCCTACCACTAGCCAGTCTATTGACCAGCCCACCACATCCACTGCAGTTAGTTGACAGGAAGCCCCGCCACCCACAGGCCACCAGCACCCCTCCCCTGAAGAAGGTGAACCACCCCGCAAACTTTCCCTGTGAACCAGACACAAGCCAGATATACTTGCCAAGACCAAGACCACCGCCAGGAAATGAGACCCTCCTGAATGTCCCTCTTGTGTCCCACCTATCACCTTGTCCACTTTTAACTGGCTTTGCACACCTTCCTATTGCCCCTTGGATACTGGACCTGTGCTACAAACAGAATGGAACAATACCCTGGACTCTCCACTACCATCATCCCATTCAATTGCACTTTTCCATCAATCATTTGCACTACAATAAACATCCTTGAACACAACTTGAGTGATAGTGTTTTATGCTATGAAAATGTGCATTTATGGAAACAGTCACATCTTGTGCAAATGATCTGAACACTGTGATAGCATACAATAATGCGCTGTAGCTGTCTGTAGTGATCACATCAGAACACAGTTGTTATATCACCAACATCTGCAAAATGAAAAACCTTAGGTGACAGTAAGTTGAGAAGTAAAGGAAGTGAATGCCATCCTGCTACAGCCACACAGAAAACATCAGTATTCAGAGGAATGGTCAGTTCCACTGTCTCACCTGTATGTCATTGGACGTATAACTGATGTTCTGTTGTCCACATCTTCATCCTCTGTCTCCTCATCCTCGCTGTCCTCAGGGCCCACTGCTGCCACAGGGGCATTTCCATTCTCCTCCTCCTGCAGATAACGCACATGTCATTTAAAGGCTAGGTTGTGCTACATGCAGCATGCCACTGCTATCTGGCAGACCTTCTCAGGTGAGTAGTACACGGATCCACCTGTCAGAGGGAGACATCTGAACATGGTCTTCAGGAGGCCTAAGGTTCTTTCAATATTCTCCTGGTTCACCCATGTGCATCAATATAACGATTCACAGCCCCTGTCCCGGCATTCCTCACATGGGTCAGGAGCCACAATAGGTTTGGGTAGCAAAAGTCACCTGCAAGTATTGAGGTACAAACATTAGCCTTACACAAAGGTATGGGGTTAACACTAGAAGGTATACACTGACATACATTGGATGTGGAGTCAGGCTTCCCAATTAGCCACACCCTGTGCCTCTGTAGTTGTGCCATCACATTTGGGATGCTGCTATCCCTCAGGACGAAGGCGTCATGCACTGACCCAGGATACTTGGCAGTGACATGGGAGATGTACTAGTCCGCCACGCACACCATTTGCACATTGATTGAGCGGAAACTCTTCTGATTCCTGAACACCTGTTCATTCTGGCGGAGAGGACAAACGCAATGTGTGTACCATCAATCGCCCCAATAATATTGTGTATATGCATCATTGCATAGAATACTGCCATCACAGTGGCCAAATCTGGGGGAAATCAATGTAGCTGCATATGTGTTTGACATAGGAAGACAAAACCCTTGCCAGCACAATTGAGAACATTGGCTGTGACATTCCTGCTGCCAAGGCACTGTCACTTGGAAATGGAGCTCTGATAGAACTTGCACAAGAGGGGGGATCCTAGTGGGATGACGGATAGCTGATATCAGATCAGGCTCCAATTGGACACACAGCTCTGTGATTGTGTACCTGTCCATTCTATAGGTGAGTATTATGTGCCAGTTCTCCAGTGTTGCCAAGTCCACAAGGGGTCTGTACAGGGGGCTTGTCTCCTCCTCCTAATCATCCACAGTGGTAGGTATCTAAGGGACACAAGAGTCAGTAAGCTGTCACAAATTGAACAATGGAACCACCACCTCAGTGTACATTGAGCATTGATGTGATGGGACAATGGAATTGTCAATGTATGTGCAAATTGTAGCAATGACACAGATGTGGATTATCTGAATGTAGTCCACCACCATAAAATGGCGACTGCCTGTCCTGCATCTAGGGGCAGGTGGAAGTGAGGTAACTCCGCCGACGTCGGGCGTCATGGCAGAAGACAGTCTTGCATCATCATTGGCTAATATGGGGCTCTATGGAGTACAGTGGCCATTGGGGATCAACGGCGGCGGTGACAGTGTACACCGCCGCGGACGTGACTGCCATTTTCTATCTGAATCCTCACTTGATTCCTGACTTTCCTCGCAACAACACCTACAATGAATGTGTTGCTGTGACCTATGTCTGGATCCTGCCATGACCCATGTGACTGGGGAAAGGATCCCTGCCCTCACTTCGGAGGATTTGGAGCGCTTGTTGGATGGGGTCCTACACTGATATGGACAGCTTATGGGACTCCAGACCAACAGGTGAGTACACCTTGGGCATGATGCATGTGGCAAGTTTGCAAGGAGATTTGTGTGCAAGTGTTGGACTTTTTAGTTCATGCAGGGTCATCCCAACTCTTTCTGCCTCCTGCCTCCTATTTTCCTGACCTGTTGCTGTTGCCTTTTGAACTCTGAGCACTTTACCACTGCTAACAAATGCTAAAGTACATATGTTCTCTGTGTAAATTGTATTGTTGATTGGTTTATCCATAATTGGCATATTTTATTTACTAGTAAGTCCCTAGTAAAGTGCACTAGATGTGCCAGGGCCTGTAAATCAAATGCTACTAGTGGGCCTGCAGCATTGGTTGTGCCAGCCACAGAAGTAGCTCTGGAATCATGTCTCAGACCTGCCACTGCAGTGTTTGTGTGTGCGGTTTTAACTGTCAATTCTACTTGGCAAGTGTACCCACTTGCCAGGCCTAAACCTTCCCTTTTCTTACATGTCAGACACCCCTAAGGTAGGCCCTAGGTAGCCCCAAAGGAGGGGTGCAGTGTATGGTTAGAGTAGGACATATAGGCCCTCATTCTGACCTTGGCGGGCGGCGGAGGCCGCCCGCCAAAGTCCCGCCGTCAGGTTACCGTTCCGCGGTCGAAAGACCGCGGCGGTAATTCTGACTTTCCCGCTGGGCTGGCGGGCGGTCGCCTTCAGGCCGCCCGCCAGCCCAGCGGGAAAGAGGCTTCCACGATGAAGCCGGCTCGGAATCGAGCCGGCGGAGTGGAAGCTGTGCGACGGGTACAGTTGCACCCGTCGCGTATTTCACTGTCTGCGCAGCAGACAGTGAAATACATTTAGGGGCCCTCTTACGGGGGCCCCTGCAATGCCCATGCCAGTGGCATGGGCACTGCAGGGGCCCCCAGGGGCCCCGCGACCCCCCCTACCGCCATCCGGATCCCGGCGGTCGGACCGCCGGGATCTGGATGGCGGTAGGGGGGGTCGGAATCCCCTCGGCGGCGCAGCAAGCTGCGCCGCCTTGGAGGATTCAATGGGGCGGCGGTACACTAGCGGGAGACCGCCAGTGTTGCCGGTTCGACCGCGGCTTTACCGCCGCGGTCGGAATCCCCATTGGAGCACCGCCGGCCTGTCGGCGGTGCTCCCGCGGTCCTCCGCCCTGGCGGTCTTTGACCGCCAGGGTCAGAATGAGGGCCATAGTAATGTGTTTTATATGTCCTGGCAGTGAAATATAGCTACATTTGTTTTTCACTGTTGCAAGGCCTGTCCCTCTCATAGGTTAATATGGGGGCTACCATTAAATATGATTAAAGTGTAGATTCCCTTTGGGAGCGGATGGACATGTGGAGTTTGGGGTCTCTGAGCTCACAATTTAAAAATACATCTTTTAGTAAAGTTGATTTTAAGATTGTGTGTTTGAAAATGAACTTTTACAAAGTGAGCATTTTCTTGCCTATACCATTTCTGTGACTCTGCCTGTTTGTGGATTCCCTGTCTGGGTGAGTTTGACAGTTGGAATCGTTGCACCTCACACTAGACAGTGACACAAAGGGAGCTGGGGTGTAGTCTGCATTTCCTGATGAGCCATTTGTGCTAGAAGGGAGGGAAGGAGTGGTCACTGACACCTGAAAGGCCTGTGTCTGCCCTCACACAATGCAGTCTCCAACCCCCTGGTGAGTGTCTGGGGCCTGGCCTGGGCAAGGCAGGATTTCACATTCATGAGAGACTTTGCTTTGAATTAGGCCTACTTCAAAGGAGAAATTAGGTATAAGAAGGGCACCTAAAATCACAGACTTTAGAACACTTCTGGAAACCAAGAGAAAACTCTGCCTGGAGAAGAGCTGAAGAACTGAGGAAGAAGAGCTGCACTGCCTGTGACTGTGCTTTGTGGAGCTATACTGCAGTTGCTGCTTCTGTCAGAGTAAGAGGACTGGACTTTGTGTGCCATCCATCTTTCGAAGAAATCTCCTGTTGTTTGAAGTCTCGGTGTTAGTGTGTGTTTTAAACTACAGAAAGACTCTTTTTGTTTTTTAATTGATAACTTAACTTGTGTATTGTGGATTTTGTCGTTTTGTTGTTTTGTTTAGATAAATATTTCCTATTTTTCTAAACCTGTGTTGTGTCCTTTTGTAGTGTTTTCCTTAAGTTACTGTGTGTGTTGGTACAAATACTTTACACCTAGTACTCTGAAGTTAAGCCTACTGCTCTGCCAATCTACCAAGGGGGTAAGTAGGGGTTAGCTAAGGGTGATTCTCTTTTACCCTGACTAGAGTGAGGGTTCTGGCTTGAACAGGGGGTAACCTGACTGTCAACCAAAGACCCCATTTCTAACAGCAAGCATCGTGCCATTTTGGGGGGTGGCAGGTCTTGTAGTAATGTACATGGTGGACGCTAGTTGGTGTGTGTGCCAATGGAGATGGAAATGGGCTTTGTGGGCCATATATGTGACAGGCTGAATTGTATGTGTAATGGTGTCCTCCTTTCTGTGTTTCATCTGCACACCAACGCCCATCAGAAGAAGGGATTGTGGTTTGCCATTGCCAGAGGACGTACGGACCCTGGGGGTCTACAGTAGGAGGAGCACCCACTGTAGGAAAAGGTGGAGGACCTGAAACGCTGGGCCCGGAAGACCACAGAGGCCCAGCTGGGGATGACCTCCCAATGAGGGTGGGGTGCAGGTCGGAACCTGACCTCCCTGATGGCACGCATACTGGCAATGGCCTACCCAGAGCTAGATGGGCGCTTGAGGGCATCACAGCAGCCAAAAGGGTTTGGGTACAGTGGGCGTTATAACTATAATTGGTAGGTGGCATGGGATCTGGTGGTGTGTGTTAGTTAGTGAGTGTCCCCTAATGCCTGTTCAGACATTGCAGGGTGAACCAACTCAAGGGTAACGGGTGTATTGCAAAATCTGGTAACCTAGCTAGGTTGAATTCCATGTAAGACAGGGCTTAGTGACTCCCAGGAGGGGTGCAGTTGGTGGTGGTTGGGTCACATCTTGCTCTGGTACCTTGCCAATGGAATGCCAGTGCGATGCATGGTGCTCAATCCTGATCCCTGTGTGTGATGATAATGTGTATGCCATCTGTGGTTTTGGTGTTGTAATTGACCCAGAACTCCCTTTCTCTCTCCCCTCCTTTCTACTTCTGTCATCCTCTGCATGTGTTCATTAGCATCATCTGGCGGAGGAGCAGGGGCACCGACGACAGAGGGTGCTGCATCCCACAGGAACCAAGAGGCAGAGTCCACGGACGCAGAGGGAACCAGTGGGATGGAGGGCGAGGGGAGTACCACCCAGGACAGGAGGTGACAACACAGACTCTGATTCCTCCTCTGATGGAAACTCCATGGTGCTGCTGGACACCTCGGGGCCACCCCAGCTACAGGTACAGCCATCACCCCCCGTATCAACACCACCCTCCCAGCAGCCCCTCTCCAAGTTGCCTGTGCCCTCTCACCTGGGCATCTCCTTCGCCCCAGGTACCTCAGGCCGTTCTCCATTCACCCTGCTGCCCTCAGTGAGGCTATTGACCTCCTGAGATCCATCTCTGTAGGGCAGTCAACCATAATGAATGCCATCCAGGGCCTGGCACCCCAGATGCAGCAATGCATTCCAGGAGGGCATTCACTGTGAATTGGCAGTCCAACAGAGATCGTTCCAGTCTCCCGGCCTCCTCTCTGATGCTGCCATTGTCCCTGCTCCTACCATCCCACCTCCAACTACCACTTCTCAGTCCCAATCTCCTCAACCTCAACCCATCCCATGCACACATACAGATAAGCATGCACACAAAACATCACACAAGAGTGGCGCAGACAAACACAGGCATCACACTTTAGGCCACAAGAACTCACACAAACAACAAACACTGCCTCCACTGTCTCCCCCTCCTCCTCCACCTCCTCCCCCACAGCCACATTACCACTCACACCTGCATGCACTTCATCAACAACCACCACCACCTCCAACATCACCACACCAAGCAGCACATACACCTCACTTGCAGACACCCCCACAACATCCATCCACGTGTCCCCTGTGTCCTCTCCCACCCTGCCTGCCCCCTAAGAGACACACACGCATGCACTCAGACTCCCAACAGCCATCTACCTCACATCTGCACACTGCCCATGCACCTGCACCCAAGTCCAGCAGACGTACATGTAGAAAAGTACCATCTTTCTTGGCATGTTACCCCCATTTTTACCTGTATGTCCGAATGTTTTGCCTGTCTCACTGGGTTCCTGCTGATCAGGACCCCAATGCTCATAGTTTATGGCCAAATGTGTGTCTGTATAGTGCTTAACTGTTTCACTGAGGTTCTGCTAATCAGAACCTCAGTGCTTATACTCTCTCTGCTTTTCAATTTGTCACTATAGGCTAGTGACTTAATTTGCCAATTTCAATTGGCACACTGGACACCCCTTATTAGTCCCTAGTATATGGTATCAGGGTACCCAGGGCATTGGGGTTCCAGGAGATCCTTATGGGCTGCAGCATTTCTTTTGGCACCCATAAGGAGCTCAGACAAACCCTTTCACAGGACTGCCACTGCAGCCTGCGTGAAATAAGGCACAGCCATTTTCACTGCACTCAAGTAACATTTAAGTCACCTATATATATACAGGGTTCTGCCCTCCTGGGGTCTGAGCAGCTCAGTCCCAGGAAGGCAGAAGAAAGCATTTCCTTTAGGAGCAGGGTGTTACACCCTCTTCCTTTGGAAATAGGTGCCACAGGCTATGGAGGTGTAGCCTCCCCAGTCTCTGGAAATGCTTTGAAGGGCACAGATGGTGCCCTCCTTGCATAAGCCAGTCTACACCGGTTCAGGGACCCTTTGTCCCCTGCTCTGGCGGGAAACTGGACAAAGGAAAGGGGAGTGACCACACCCCGGTCCATCACCACCCTAGGGGTGATTCCTAGAGCTCCTACAGTGTGTCCCAGACTTTAGCCATCTTGCTTTGCAAGGTGTGTGGGCACTCTGGAGGGCTCTGAGTGGCCAATGCCAGCAGGTGATGTCAGAGACCCCTCCTGATAGGTCCTTACCTGATACGGTAGCCAATCCCCCTCTGAGGACTATTTAGGGTCTCTGCTGTGGATTCTCTTCAGATTCTAGTTGCACGTTTCCAGCAGGAATCCTCTGCAACTACTACTTCATCCTCTGACCTCAGATCAACCGCAGCCTGCTCCAGGAACCACTGTAACAGCAACATTTTTCTTCTGCAACTTCAGCTCCAGTCAGCAACTGCAACAGTTTCCATGGTGTGCACGCTCTGAGGACTCCCTGTCTTCACCCTGCACCAGAAAGACCGAGGAAATCTCCTGTGGGGAGATGGAGTCACTCCCCTGCTCACACAGGAACCTTCTAAGTCGATGACTGGTTCTCTTGGACTCCTCTCACAGTGAGGAGCTTCGTCTTTCTAACACAGAGGGTGGACCTCAGCAACACAAACTGTCCTGAGGTCCTGCTATCTCAATTTGGAGGAGATAAGACCTTGCCTTCCCACAGAACAACAGTACCCATATACATTGCATCTTCTTCACCTCCTGAGGCCTCTCTGCACTATTTGCAAAATTCCTTCATGCACAGCCTGGCCCAGGTCCCCAGCACTCTATCCTGCGACTCTGAACTCGCTGAGTTGTTCTCCGGTGACGTGGGACCTTCCTGTGTAGTGCTGCACCAACTGCATTTTGCACCTCCTTTGTCCCTGTGTTCTGGGAATCCCGTCAGTGCCAAATGGCGCTCTGAGGGCTCTCTGAAGTGCTGAGAGCCCCCTCTTCCTCCTCACACAGAGTTGAGGCATTCAGGTCCCTCCTGGGTCCAGGTAGCACCTAGTTGATGCATAACGTGACTTTACCGAAACCAAGGCTTGTTGGAGGAATCCAGCACCAAAATTCACCTGCATCCAACTTTACGACGTGGGACATCCTTTGCATCTTGCAGGAACATCCTAGCATCTTCCTAGGGTGCATTTCTGCAGTCTTCATCCAACCAGGGACTCTTCGTTTGCACCCTCTTCTGGGTTGACAGAGGCTCTTGTCCTTCCTGGAACTTCTTTCAACTTCTGGAGTGGGTCTCCTTCCTTTGCAGGTCCTCAGGTCCAGGAATCCACCATTTGTTGTTTGCAGACTTGGTTGTTTCTTGCAATAATTCCAATCACAAGATGTTGTGTGTCCTAAGAAAACTTGCAGTACTTTACGCCTGCTTTTCTGGGCTTTTGGGGTGGGGTAATTTACATACCTTTACTGTATTCTCACTCTCCCAGCGATTCTGCACACACTACAGTTGTCTAGGGGGGAATTTGTGATCGCATTCCACTTTCTTAGTATATGGTATATGGTTTGTGTTGGCCCTAGACCTATTTTCTCCCATTGCATTCTATAGCATTTCCTATTGTTTGCACTATCCTTTGTCTAATTACTTACCTTATTTTGGTGTCAATGCATATATTTTGTATAATACTTACCCCCAGAAGGAGTATTGCCCCTAAGATATTTTTGGTACTGTGTCACCCAAATAAACTACCTTTATTTTTGATAAACACTGAGGCCCATATTTATACTTTTTTAGTGCCGCTTTTGTGCCGGATAAGTACTTGCAATTGCTTTACCACTTTGTTACTTGTGCTTTTCACAAGAAAAGCTTGCTCCAATACTTAGAGCATTTATAATATATACCTAGAAGTAATTTTCTAACTTTCTAAGAAGTCCTTTAAACTTTGCAATAAGTTTTCACAAAGTTCTGAAAAGTTTTCTTCTTTTCTATAAAACGTTAGCTCTGTTATTCTACTAACATTTTACTCACTTTCCTAAGCTTTTTCTCTTTCAATATGTCTTCAAGTGGGAAGGCTTCACACACTAGTAGGGGGCCCTTCACCCCTAGAGGCCAGGTCAATAGGGTGGCACCTGCTAGAGATAAATCTGCCTCTGCACATTCCAATGTTACCTGTTTCAGAGGCATCCCACACATCTAACCCAGATAAGCAGTCCCTAGATAGAGAACTCAGAAAGCTGAGGTTAGAGGAGGCCAGACTGAGGCTAATGCACCAACAGTAGGCCATAGATAGGGAATCCCTGGCTGTGGAAAGGGAAAGGCAGGGTTTGGGGTTAGTTCCACATGGTGGCAGCAGCAGTTTCAGAAATTCAAATGTATGGGAACCATCATTTGACTCTAGGAGAGACGGACTCACCACACCAAACTTCTGCATCAGTGGTCCTCTGGGTCCCCGCTCATCCTGACGAGCGTGGTCCCTGGAACACAGGACCCATGTCTAAGTGTCCGTGACAGTCCAGTGGCCCTTCTGTTCAAATTTGGTGGAGGTAAGTCCTTGCCTCCCCACGCCAAATAGTAATCCTGTGTACTGCGTGAACTGCAGCTGCTCGGGCTTCTATGCACTTTTGCAAGACTTCCTTTGTGCACAGCCTAGCCCAGGTCCCCAGCACTCTGTCCTGCATTGCCCAACTCGTGAGTTGGATCCGACTTCATGGGACCCTCTTTTGTTGTGATGAGTCGACCGTCATGCTCAGATCTTCTGAATGCCTGTTCAGGTGCTTCTGCGGATGCTGCCTGCTTCTTTGTGGGCTCTTCGTGTTGCTGAGCGTGCCCTCTGTCTCCTCTTCCAAGGGGCGACCTCCTGGTCCTTTCTGGGCCCAGGGAGTACCCAAAACTTTCAACTACAACTCTTGCAGCTAGCAAGGCTTGTTTGCGGTCTTTCTGTGTGGAAACAACTCTGCTTCCTCCAGCACGCCATAGGACATCTTCTGACAAAAGGAGAAGTTCCTGGCACCTTCTGTTGGTGCAGAATCTTTGGCTTCTTCCACCCAGAGGCATCCCTTTTGCACCTTCATCTGGGTTTAGTGGGCTCCTGCCCCCCCGGGGACTTGTGTGACTCTTGGACTTGGTCCCTTTCCTTTACAGGTCCTCAGATCCAGGAATCCATCTTCAGCACTTTGCAGTCAGTTGTTCTTGCAGAATCCCCTATCTCGACTTTACTGTCTTTCTGGGGTAGTAGGGTAACTTTACTCCTACTTTTCAGGGTCTTGAGGTGAGGTATCATGGACACCCTTAGTGCTTTCTTACACTCTAAGCGACCCTCTACATAATACATTAGGCCTGGGGTCCATTCGTGGTTCGGATTCCACTTTTGGAGTATATGTTTTGTGTTGCCACTAGGCCTATTGTTCCCTATTGCATTCTATTGTGTTCTACAGTGTTTGCACTACTTTTCTAACTGCTTACTTACCTGATTTGGTTTGTGTGTGTATATTTAGTGTACATTACTTACCTCTTAAGGGAGTATATCCTCTGAGATTCTTTTAGCATATTGTCACTAAAATAAAGTACCTTTATTTTTGTAACTCTGAGTATTGTGTTTTCTTGTGATATAGTGAAGTTCCTGGCACCCTCCGTTGGTGCAGAATCTTTGGCTTCTTCCACCTGGAGGCATCCCTTTTGCACCTTAATCTGGGGTTTAGAGGGCTCCTGCCCCCCTGGACACTTACGTGACTCTTGGACTTGGTCCCCTTCCTTTACAGTTCCTCAGGTCCAGGAATCCGTTTTCAGTGCTTTGCTGTCAGTTGTGGTCTTTGCAGAATCTCCTATCACGACTTTAGTGTGTTTCTTACACTCCCAGTGACCCTCTACACACTACACTAGGCCTGGGGTTCCTAAGTGGTTCGCATTCCACTTTCTTAGTATATGGTTTGTGTTGCCCCTAGGCCTATTGCTTCCTCTTGTCTTCTACAGTGTTTGCACTACTTTTCTAACTGTTTACTTACCTGATTTTGGTTTGTTTGTATATTTTGTGTATTTTTACTTACCTCCTAAGGGAGTACATCCTCTGAGACATTTTTGGCACATTGTCACTAAAAGAAAGTACCTTTATTTTTAGTAACTCTGAGTATTGTGATTCTTATGATATAGTGCTATATGATATAAGTGGTATAGTAGGAGCTTTGCATGTCTCCTAGGTCAGCCAAAGCTGCTCTGCTATAGCTACCTCTATCAGCCTAAGCTGATAGAACACTTCTAATCTACTAATAAGAGATAACTGGACCTGGCACCACAAGGTGTAAGTACTACAAGGTACCCACTACAAGCCAGGCCAGCCTTTTACAGTGTTGCCTAGTGCCAACACAGGAAACCTTGTACCATTGTGAAAGGGTGCCTGCATTGGAGACAGGATTTTTTTGTACAGGAACTGGTAACTTTCTGCAGAAAAATAATCCTTTAAGACGGTTTCCTCTCTCTATGTGTGCTGCAGAATGTAGAAACAGTACAAAAGGAACATAAATAAATATATTTCTCCTTATTATGCCCTGGGTAGGTGTAGCATTTTGATGCATTACCAGGTCTACTACTCATGGTAAATCTGAAAATGGAATGCCTTGCTGGGGCAGAGTAACACAATGCAGTGACTTGCATCATCTTGTGTTACTCCAGATTTACCATGAACCCCAGATCCACAAGGTGACCTACATGGCTTGGTAAATCTCATTTAGGTTTCACATGACCCTTGCATTACCGTGAGTGGTGCAAAGGGTGATGCAAAGCCTTGATAAATATGGACCCCAATCTTTGTTATCCCTACAATATACAATCCCTCTCATATGACCCTATACATTTTTCACTGAAGCAAGAGATACTGCCATGAGGGTGCAACATAATTGAAATGATAATTTGCAGTTTTTGCTAGTCTTACTCAGAAATTGTGGTCATTGATAAATAGCTTCTTTACCAGACCTTTTCCTCTGTCATCCAGTTATCATTTATATCTGGCACCAATCTGTATTCAGCATCATTACTTAATGCTATCAAGCAGGTATATATTTATTGATGACCTCAAGATCCGTACCTTTTGCCCCATTTTTCTGACCTTTATTGAATATCCTCCTTCTGTTTGTGGACGCTATGGAGGTCATTACGAGTTTGGTGGTCTCAGGACCACCATGGTGGCAGTGGCGGATGTACCACCAACAGGCTGGAGGAGAAGACCACCAAATTATGACCATGGCAGTATTCACAACTGAATACAGCCAAACCACCACTGGTACCGTCAGTGTGGTCAGGCCGACACGGTCAACGGTAGCTACCTGCAGGCCAGCAGAGAGCATGTTTCCGTCAGACATATTAAAAGGCTGCAGGCTGCCAAGGTTTACGCTGCGGTCACACCACCACGGAAACGACGCCAGAACCCACAATGATGACAGTAACTGTGAGTGCACACACTTACCTGTCATGGTTTAATAAAGCCAAACTACCTACGCACACACAACATACACATTGGAAATAGATCTCGAGGGCGAAACACACATGTAACCTCACATTGACATGTGCACACAATCAATCAATCAATCAATCACTGCATTTGTAAAGCGCGCTACATACCCACGGGGGTCTCAAGGTGCTGGGGGGGGATTGCTACTGGTCGAAGAGCCAGGTCTTGAGGAGTCTTCTGAAGGCCAGCAGGTCCTGGGTCTGTCGTAGGATGGTGCGGAGAGTGTTCCAGGTCTTGGCGGCAAGGTAGGAGAAGGATCTGCCACCGGCGGTGGTTTTTCGGATGCGGGGGACTGTAGCGAGGGTGAGGTTGGCTGAGCGGAGGCTTCGGGTGGGGGTGTGGAAGCTGAGTCGGTTGTTGAGGTAGGTGGGTCCGGTGTTGTGCAGTGCTTTGTGTGCGTAGATCAGGAGCTTGAAGGTGATCCTTTTGTTGACGGGGAGCCGGTGCAGGCCTCTCAGGTGGAGTGTGATGTGGCTGCGGTGGGGGACATCGAGGATGAGTCGGGCTGAGGTGCTCTGGATGCATTGGAGTCGACTCATGAGCTTGTTTGTAGTTCCTGAGTAGAGGGCGTTCCCGTAGTCGAGTCTGTTGGTGATGAGGGCCTGGGTAACGTTTTTTCTCGTGTCGAGGGGGATCCATTTGAAGATCCTGCGGAGCATACGGAGGGTGTTGAAGCATGACGCAGAGACGGCGTTAACTTGAGGATGACCCCCCCAGGTTGCGTGCGTGGTCTGTGGGTTCCAGGGCTGTGCCTAGTGGCGTGGCCCACCAAGAGTCGTCCCAGGCTGATGGGGTGGATCCGAGAATGAGGACCTCCGTCTTGTCTGAGTTCAGCTTCAGTCTGCTGTCCTTCATCCAGTCGGCTACGGCCTTCATTCCTCGGTGGACACACAGAGCCACATACACACACGCACATATATAGTACACACACTACAGCGATCACACACACACTACAGCGATCACACACATGGCTGGAACACACGCCAACCCTCAGATACACAGCACCACCACAGTCACACACAACTCCACTAAATGACACTACAGCACCACAAATGCAATACCACAAAATCACTGTTAAGCACCCATGATACACACGTCCACTTGACAAATCATACATACAACTCTATATAACAATACCAGAAGACGAACACACACAATCACACATCCTAACAATGAGGCATACCTCATAGCCCACAAATACACATCACAACACATCAAACATACCAATACCCAGACACACTCACACACAAAGTACAAACATACAAAGGCACACAACACCGCAAATAATACATGTCAACACTAACACCACACAATACCAACACAATTACATGTCCCTAACAGACACATGCCCATTACACAATACACACCTATCACTGTAAGACAAAAGCGGAGCACACAACCACACATGCTGCCCAGACACAACTGGTAGCACAACCCACCACTCACACAAAGTTTACTCACACACAAACAAAAGCAGCAAAGACAAAATAAGCCCTATGACAATAAAGGCAGGACAAAGATGTAACTCAGCAACTGGATGGCCAAGATATATATAAATTATTAAATAAAAATACGTATATAAATATGTACTGAAAAAAAGGCCATAAACCATCCAAACAAATATGTGCAACATGCATATATAGCACTTATTAGTGCCCCAACTTGACTCCTGACTGTCATGTAACCTCCACAGGTTGGGGCATCAAGGGGGCAGGCACCTCAGGGACTAGGTTAGTTGGTGGGATTTGGGTTCAGGTTTGGGAGGGTGATCTTTGGGCTTGGATTTGTGAGGGGTGCTTAGGTCGAGTCTCAAGGGAGGGCTGGAAACTCCTTGGAGGGGTGGACTTCCTAACAGGGGAGGCACATGGGTATATGCAGGATGGCAGGGGAGGTCTTGGTGGTGAAAAAGCTGGACTTGGTGAGAGACACAGAGCGTTTCGGGGTCACACAGGGTGGGAGAGGTGTAGGGAAAAGGTTAAACTCCTAGAGGAAAGATTTCTTAGACACACGAGGATGGTCATGGCAAAAGGGTTTGGGTGTGGAGACAGAGGGAGTAGTTGTCTGAGGTGGTTTGGTAGATGACTTAGGTGCATGTGTATGTGAAAGGTATGCTTGTGGGTGCTGGGTGTCTGTTGCGTGGGTGATTGCTGGCGTTTATGTGTCTTGGGAGAAAGGGGGAGGTGCAGGGAGATGCTGTGGTTGATGGGTGACTGTCTGTTGGGTTGATGACTGCAGGCATGGTGGATGTGCTGCATGTGAGTGTGTCTGTGCATGTGGTGGCTGTGGATGTAGTGACTAGGATGGATGTCTGAGGGTCTGCTATTGTGTTGACTGTGGGTAGAATAGGTTTTGTGAATGTTGGTGTGGTGCCTGCAGGTGTGCCAGGTGTTGTGTATGTGATCCTGGCGTAGTGGGTGTGTCAGTGCAGGTAGTGAATGTTAGTGTGTCAGCAGGTGGGTGTTGTCTGTGTACATAGCGGTGGAGTGTCTTGCCGTGCTTGTCTTTGTCAGTGCTACCCTTGGATGTTGAGGTGGATGCATGCTTGTCTGTGTGCTTTGGCTGGGTCAGGGAAGAGGGGTTTGGGATTGGGAAGAGGATGGTGGAGGGCGGCAGAAGACAAAGGGTGACTGGCTGCAGTGAGTGTGGAGGCCAGAGCCTGAAAGGATCTCTGTAGGCCAGCCAGTGCAACGTGAATGCCCTTAGGAATGTATCACTCAGGTGGACTTGAGTTGCTATTCCCTCAATGATATTCACAATGGTCGACTGACCCACAGAAATTGACTTCAGGAGGTCAATAGCCTCCTCACTGAGGGCAGCAGGGCAGATTGGGGCAGGGGTAAAAGTGCCTGCATCAAAGGAAATGCCCATCCTCTTGGGTGAGCAGGCACAGACAAGTGGGCGAGGGGCTACAAGGAGGGTGGTGGTAGTAAGTGGGGTGGCAGACAAAGAGGGGCTAGGGTGGTCCCAAAGGGTCCACCACCGCCAGGGAGTATCCACTGGAGGAGGATTCCAAAGATGATGAAGCAGAAGATCCAGTCTCCCCTGTGCCACTCCCCTCGCCCTCTGGGCTACTGGGTCCCTCGCTATAGATGGTCTCAGCACTCCGGGTCCATTCGTTGGCAGCATCCTCACTCACCTGTGCCCTGTCTCCTTCACCTGCTGGTGCTGATGCACACAAACAGAGAGAAAGGGAGTTAGAGAGAGGGTCATCACATTTGTCACATACACACATTACATCTCCTGACTAGGGAATTCCATATAGAATACCACATATCCTACATCATGTTCCAACATGTTTCTTCAATCCATGTCTTCATGTCATATCCCTCACCGACATCATAATCAATGTAAGGTAGTAGTACTGGAGCTTTCCATCAATTCACCTGTAAACCTATGTCATATCTCTCCATACTCCTATCAGCATTAGGAAAAGCAGTTGACTGATAACACCATATCATGTGTGTTCCGAATCAAAACCTGACCAGTCCATGTCCATAAGTAAGGTTCCATGAAAGTAAAGACAACTCTATTCACAAACAACACCTCACCTACCATTTCAATCACATTCCTAGCTTAACCTTCGGTATGTATATCACTGGATGGATACAATCCCTGATGAAAACACAACATGTGGCAGTCCCATTCAGGTGCCATCTGATTCTTAGAATCCATGTCTGGAGAATAGCCATGCCAGTGCATATACCAAATGCTAGGTGAATAGCTGCAGTCACAAAACACAGATACTCAACATAACATCATACATGCATGTACAGCAACAGTTGCCTTCCTAGTACACATGAGACATCCACTGATAATCCCAGAGAGCAGTGTAACAACAACTAAACAAAGAACAGCCAAATAATTCCTAATAGTGCATTTGATATTCCACCTGACATTCAGATACAGAACCAAAACATGACAACATGAGTGAACCAACATCACGCACACCAAATGCATGATAAGACCAAATAGACAATGTCAGTCACCCATAGTTGGATGTCGTCCTTCAGTTACAAACTTCACATTCCCTGTAGTATTCATATGAAGGGACAATGGGGACACAACCACAAACCCATATATACAGTCCAATATTGCCCGTATCTGTTGACTGATTGAGATGCCAAATTCAGATGTGTTCAATATCTGTATCAAGACAAAAGATAACTAGACCATGTGCCAAATATGTCAGGCGTTCTCTAGTAAAACAGCTGATCTACACAGATGGGAGTGGTCTCACACATTAGAGCTACATATTAAAATAATCTGAACTATGGACCTGGAAATACTAGATGGGTGCATCTCATATACAGTCATAGGTTACACAAACCTACACATGTGCAGGCCTAAGGAAGATCTCCATCTCTTAGTCAGGCAAAATGATACTATGTATTTCCAGTAGCCAACATACATGTAGCACCAGCTACATTGTCACAGCTACTGAAGTGTGACAGCAAACACCAAACTATCAGAGCTAAGTACAAGGATACAGTCAGTACTTACCCCCTTGTGGCTGTTGTGCTGCCCTCAATCACCTATTCACCTAAGGTAGGGTACGGCCAAAATGTGAGCCATTAGGGGGGTCAGGGTCTGACGGGCACCCCTTCCTTGTTTGAGGACATCCCCAGCTGGGCCTCCACGATCTTTCAGTCCCAGCATCTCAGGTCCTTCCACCACTTTCTGCAATGGACCAGACCCCTTCAAATGCCTGCATAGCGTGGTGAGAAGCGCATTCTGTTTTTGTGAAAATAGTGCCCGGAGAAGAGCTCCACTGGCTGTCTTGGTGCCTGGTGAGCACTGAGTATTTTCCTGCTGAAGTGCGTGGTGAGCACTTTTGTTTTAATCTGAAGAGCGCTTGTTGACATGCCAAAATCACCGCTGCGACACAGGCATTTTGTAATTGACAAGCATGTTGGAAATGCGCCTTTTTAAGGGCACCCGGGGCACGAGTAAAACAAAGGCTGGAGCGAGTTCGCTCTTAAAGGTGCCTCCAGGGCGAAGTACACTCTGAGGAGCACCCTCAGGGCATGAGCAGGCACCAACTATTGTCCGATCAACGCTGTGGCCCGGGCAGGCTGAATTGGACATGCGCATCAGGTTGGGTGCGGGCGAGCCAGCTGATGTGGGCAGGACAGGCAGGAATGAGGCTACATTGGAGGCTCTACCGGGCCCTCAAGTCAGCACTGTGAGGACCGGTGAGGAAGAGGCCTCATTGGAGGCTCCCCATACCAGCAAGCCCCCAAGTCGGCACTTTGAGGACAAGTGGGAAGAAGGACTTATCAGAGGCTCCTCGCCCCACCTGGGCCTCCGCTTTTAGCCAGAGGTCGCAGGTGGGGAGGAAGCCTCATTGGAGGCCCCCACAGCACTTGGTCCCTTGTTTTGTGGCTCTTCTCCCCCTGGGGGGGCAGTCGTGCACCGTGGACCCCCTAGTTCTGTTGCAGGCCCCAGGAGTGGCCCCAGCATAAAAGTGGAGGGTGTGCATGCTGCCCCTCCACCATAAAAAGACCCCATTTTGGCACTGAGGAGCACTGGGGGTCCCCATTTTCCTAGTGGCACATGAAGTGCCC
Organism: Pleurodeles waltl; assembly: GCF_031143425.1. Lineage (NCBI taxonomy): Eukaryota > Metazoa > Chordata > Amphibia > Caudata > Salamandridae > Pleurodeles > Pleurodeles waltl. The sequence continues at coordinate 902,408,930 of NC_090447.1, read as the reverse complement.
TCACCATAAAAAGACAGGTACCATTTTCCGGTTTGAAGGACTTTCTTCATATGGTGTTTCTAGAGACTTGCCATATACTTTTCTGATGTTCCTTTTATGGGCATGCTGGAAATGTTATACTAACCTGTTTTTTTATGATGTGCCATATGCTTGCTAATGTTCCTGTTATGGACATGTGTGCTAATATGTGTCTATGACTTGCCATGTGTTTCCAAATGTTTCTGGTATGGGCATTTAATGAGGATGTTATGACGTGCATTATTGTTGTAATGTTTTCCTGACTACTGCTTATGTTGCAGAATAATGAGTAACCTCTGTGTTATATGTGACTACTGCTGATTTCTGCAGGCTAACAGTACTGTGTAATGTTCTGACAACTGCTTGGGTAGCAGGGTATTACTGACATGTTGTGTTTGGTCTAACAATGTTGTGTACAGTACAGTTTATTTTTATATAACTTGGTGTTGTGTTTCCTTTGTGGTGGGAATAGTGCGTCACGTGTGTTGTGTTGTGCAATCACTTCACACATTGCCTCTGGGATGGGCCTCACTGCTCGTGCCAAGCTACCACAGGGTGAGCAAGGGTTATCTTGGGTGTGTAACTCCCTCGACCTAACTAGAGTGGTTGGGTTCTGTCCCCAGAGTTTATGGTTTACGCTAAAGTCTAATTAGGTTGCTAAACTTTACAGTTTTCCCTTAAGAAGTATTTTTTCCAGCAGTTCCCTCAAATAGTCTATGGCTTGTGGGTCATTTCTGAAACCTCATAACATAGATTTGAGCCTTTAGATGCTCAGTTTTGTCTTCACGTTCAGTAACACTCCCCATTCCCCCTCTGAGTTTAATGTGGAGTCTTCCTGTGTCAGTAACTATTTAGTCCAAATGAGTGTGTCACTATCTTGTGGTTATATTTACATGTCAGTTTTTGTGTCAAATTATCATCTTCCACCTGTGTTAGGACATTGTTGATTGCAAGTCGTGGTAGAGGATTATTTGGCTGTCTTTCTAGTTATGCCCTGATTGTTGAAATGCCATGCAGAACACTTCCTTGATGTAATAAGTATTCATTTTAGCTCCTATGCCTCTGGGCCTCACATTTGAGTCTTAAAGTCATATTACAGCCCTATGGACTCTCCATGGTATACCTCTCCACATATCAGGCACCACTTGTTAGATGTCTTCAAATATTTATGTTATACATTAGAAAATATCTATCCATTCTGCTTTCTTTGAAATTCCTCATCCTAATATTATCCCTTTGAGATTTACTCTCTAAGTATTTTTATTTGTCAAGTAACAGCTTTGTTTACATTTCCAGGTGTGCCATTTTTAAGTGTAAACCTTAACCATTGGCAGTGACTAAATCTAAATGGCTTTCTGCTAAATCCAGCCATTGATTCATTGCTTGCCTGTTGTTGAACTCACTGATATCCCTACTAATGTCTGTTCTCAAGGCATTTATATTTGCTGTGGAAGATTTCTCAAAGCCCTTTTTCTGCCCTGCCAGACATGCTTGTAAAATGGTCTTTTGTTAGGGTTTGGTTTGACTTGAGATCCATGCTGTTTTGTGGTGGCAGTTATTGATGATGCAGAAAAAAATAATGTAATCAATTTCTCCAATCCTTTGCTTCTTCTGATGGTATGACACCAAAAATAGGTCCCTGAGTGAACATTCTTCTTAGATCCCATGCCTATGTATCTGGATCCATAGCCCTTAAACACTTAAGCAACCTACAGTTTTCTGAAACACTTGCCCTTACTAGCCTACACTCACTCTAGAAAGTCATGCCTGCCGCAGTACCACTATGTTCCTCTTCTGAGGCAGATTTCCTTTCTCCAGTTTTCACTGTTTGTTTTTCACATGTCACGTCTTTCCTTTGTGACTATAATATATGGTCCATTTCATCTTTCCCAGCTTTCCAATCACTGTCTTTTTATTGCCGCACTACAAAGTACTCCATAAGCCCATGTACAATAACCATATAATTTGGCTCCTGGCACTCCACTTATGAAGCATTGTATCCAAGCTCTTCTGTACTCAGTCGCTAGATTGATCCGTGCCACACTCTCAAATTCCTTTCTCTGGGATCAGAGTTTGCTCTTTGTGGAACCCATTCACTGCCTCCTGCTTGCTCTTCCTTACGTCAGATGCTCCTTTCACTAGTTGTGCTATAGGACTCCCACTGTGCACGTGCAAGTCAAATTCAGGGTCTGATGCACTCTTGCACCACTCTGCGGTCACCGGATTGCTTATGGTTTTGTTTCCTTCCACACCATTGGCCCTGGTTACAAAGCCTCAAGGCTGGCAGTATGAAATATTTGCTTTCTGGTGGGCTTGGACTGTTCAGGGTTTTCCAGCTTTTTTGATGTTTTTGTGCCACCTTTGCATTCCTAATTGCTTTTGGGATATACCAGTGAAGTCTGTGTTGCCCACTTGTCATGGAGGTTTACTGTTAGCAGAACATCCTCTCAATGACCGTCTTGCTAGGAAGTTCAAGGAATCATTTTTCAATTCAGTTTGTCGAATATATTCACACATTACATTGACAGTCAAAAATTATTTTTTATAGTTCTCAATTATAACATGATGCTTCATAATAAACATATGATGTTGCTTGTGTCTTGATGTGAACAAAAAATCTCTGCATCACATGTAGGTCAGTGCCACATGTCATACACCAAAAATGGGGGTTTGATTTGCTGCATAGGAGTTCAAAGTTACTATGCCTCATTGCAGTGAAGAGAAAATAGTGCACCAACATATGTATCTTATCTGGTTCTCAGCATGGCGATGCGGTCGCAAATAGGAAGGGAACACCCCTTCCTATTTGCGAGTCGCATCCTAAAATTGCGAGTCGGTACTGACTCGTAATTTGAGGATGAGCATCGCGTTCGGCCTTTTGCATGCCGCAAACTGCGTTTTTCGCAGTTTGCGACATGCAAAAGGCTTCCTACATCTGGCCCTTTGTTCCTATCATTCTTTGTTTCTTTTTTTTCACTTGCCATATTTAATTCTGGGTAGGTGATTGCATGTTATTTCACTTCACAGCAGGTTAGTACATTAAGATACTTCACTATCATACGTTATTATACAACAACAGTATAAGAAACAACCAATATTCTGTGTGGGTTCCCGACAATGTCTGCCCTATTGTTTTGATGGTATTATAACTCTGTGAACTTTATTTTAGCTAAACAGGAGTACAGTGCCTGTACTGCCCTTTAAACATTTTGAAATTGAGTTAAACATGATTGGTTGCAATTTACTTTTTATAATGACATAGGCGGTCATTCTGACCCTGGCGGTCAAAGACCGCCAGGGCGTAGGACCGCGGGAGCACCGCCGACAGGCCGGCGGTGCTCCAATGGGGATTCCGACCGCGGCGGTAAAGCCGCGGTCGAACCGGCACCACTGGCGGTCTCCCGCCAGTGTACCGCCGCCCCATTGAATCCTCCAAGGCGGCGCAGCTTGCTGCGCCGCCGAGGGGATTCCGACCCCCCCTACCGCCATCCAGATCCCGGCGGTCCGACCGCCGGGAACCGGATGGCGGTAGGGGGGGTCGCGGGGCCCCTGGGGGCCCCTGCAGTGCCCATGCCACTGGCATGGGCATTGCAGGGGCCCCCGTAAGAGGGCCCCTAAATGTATTTCACTGTCTGCTGCGCAGACAGTGAAATACGCGACGGGTGCAACCGCACCCGTCGCACAGCTTCCACTCCGCCGGCTCGATTCCGAGCCGGCTTCATCGTGGAAGCCTCTTTCCCGCTGGGCTGGCGGGCGGCCTGAAGGCGACCGCCCGCCAGCCCAGCGGGAAAGTCAGAATTACCGCCGCGGTCTTTAGACCGCGGAACGGTAACCTGACGGCGGGACTTTGGCGGGCGGCCTCCGCCGCCCGCCAAGGTCAGAATGAGGGCCATAGTGTATGGATCAGAAATAAACCCTTGGTAGGGAAAGTTAAATGCCACAAGTGGACCACAGAATTGATTGTGCAACACACTACATAGACAGAGAAAACATGGCTTCAGACATACTCTATGTAGCTTGATAGCAGCAGCTTGAACCCTGCTTCTCAAATCTGTAAAAATCACCATTGTGACAGGTAGGAGAACATGATTTAACATATTAAATAAGACAATCAATCAATCAATCAAACAGGGTTTATAAGGGGCAGATAATCACATGTGAGGGTATCCAGGGACTGAGAGTATAGCTTCAAAGAAGTTCAGTTTAACAGCCAGATCTTTAGTCTTCAATGAATCGTATAGACAGGAGGAGGCTCATATGCGAAGGGCAAGGCCCTTCCAGGATTTTGCTGCAAGGTAGGAGAAGGAACATCCTCCACTATTGCTTCAGTGGATGTATAGTGTGAGTAAGAGGGAAGCAGAGCCCAGGTGTCTGGAGGGTTGATAGGAGTTCAGGTGGTGGGTGATGTATGCTTGCCCTTGATTGTAAAGGACCTTGTAGTTGTGGATTAGCATCTTAAAATGACATTTCTTCTGAATGGGGAGCCAGAGGACCTTCTTGAGGTACTCCATTTGGGGAGGTCAAGGATCAGTCTGGCTGAGGGTTTTGTATGGTCTGTAGTTTCTTCAGGAGGTGCATGTGATTCCTACATAGAGTGTGTTTCCGTAGTCCAGCCAGCTGGTATCTAAGCCCTGGGAGACTGTTCATCTGTTGTTGACAGGGAGCCATTTTAGGATCTTTCAGAGCATGCAAAGAGTGAGGGAGCAGGCAGAAGAGACTGTGTTGATCTGGTTTTTCATGGTGAGCTTACTGTCCAGAATGAGGCAAAGGTTCTGAGCATGTTCTGTCAGAGTGGATGCTGATCCTACTGGTAGGTCACCAGGAGTAGCCCCATGGGGTGGTGCTGTTCCAGCTTCAATCTCCATTCAAATACATCTGATGTTGAAGACTGATTTTTATGAAATATTATAAATGTAACGTTCAGAAAGTTATGCTTACTCTGCCTGAAGTTGCTGGAAGCTACTCTGCATTGGCAGTTTAGGAACTGCCCTACAGTATGTGGCCTGCATGAGGTCTGATAGAGGTATGAAAACTGCTCCCAGAGAAGAGACAAGTCCCTGAGTATGGGAGGTGTTTTCTTCCCTTGCAGGACAAACAGTTAGGCTAGGTCCATGAACTTCATTAACTTCAAATGGGCCTCCTCTGTCACAAGCAAATGTTAGATGGTAACCAGAAAGGCCCACACTTCGTCCCATTATTCAGGCTGACACCACTTCCAGTGGGTGAAAAGTTACCCCCAAAAACCAGTTTTGAGTGACTATAGAGTAGAGAACTGCTTGTTACACCTGCCATACTTCTGGCTGGGCACTCATGCTCGGCACAAAGAGAGAAGCATGTCTCCATCTTCAATTTTGAGAGTAAGGGGCACTATGTGATTGCTTACAGTAAGGTAACCAGGAACTACTGAAAAAGTGGGGACGTTTGCAACTAGAAACCCCAATTGGTTAGGGAGGGCTCACAAGTCTTTCCTTTCTGCTAGCTTGTGCCAGGCATAAATGTGGCATCACCAGGAACCATCCTCAGAACATTTACTGGACCTGCAGAAGAAAAAATAATATTTGACTTGCTGTCTGTAACCTAAGAGGAGCTGTGAAGGACTAGACATGCTCCCTCTCATACCCAGGATGAAGAAGTAGACCCCAAGGGACAGTTGGCTGAACTCCTGTGTGGCTACATGGATACAACAAGCTGCAGGAGACCTTTCCTCCGAATTACTGAGATGATGAATAGCAACTGGAACTGGAATGGACTTTGCTGTTGACCTGTGCCTGACACCCTTTGGCCCATATTTACAAGTGGCCTGCACTGTCTGTGCATCACTTTGTGTGGCTTTACATGGCCTTGTAGATATGGAGTAAAGCAAAGCAGCGCAAGTTGCTGTGTTGCCTTACTATGCATCATGGATGCCATTCCATGGGTGGAATGTGGGTGTTCCCACGCAACACCCATGGATTTTGCCGCATTCCCAGGTTTATATGGTTTCATAAATCTGGTAATGCTTCAAAAGCCTATGCCTCCCTAGGGAGTGATGCAACAAGGGGAAATAACATTATTGCATTCTGCAGTACACATAGAAAAAAAATCAACTACATTGATTGTTTTTGTGCAGGAAGGTGCCAATGCATTGGCGCATTGCAGGAATGCAGGAATGCAGGCGGAGAGGACCAAAATGCACCATATCCTGTAGATAGGGTGCATTTCTGCCCTTTCACTGTGGCGCAGGGCAGGACAGGTCAGCAAGGCAATTGCTGTGCCACCCTGTGCCAAAGGCCTTGTAAATAAGGATATTAGAGTTTCTTAGAGTCTTCCCTTGATTTACTGGGGACATTAGAAGTTTATTCTGTGATTGATTGGGCATCAGAAGAAAGGTTGGAAGCTTTTGAAAACTTTTTCTCCAGAGTTTCAGTGGGATCTGGCTGAAAAGATATCAGACAGCAGTTTCAAGGCATTGAATAGAATTTCAGCTTTGTTTCATTTAAGACTCTCAGCACCTCCAAGAAAACTACTCCCATTCTGCACTGGAACTTAGACAATTTTCAGCAACAAATCTCCAAGGCTTCAGAAGCAATCTGCTTCAGGTATCCAGTATGTCATTCCAAAGTGGCAGTTACTATTTCAACTGCAGCTCACATGAGGAGAGTTTTTTCCTCAAAAAATGACAAAGTCCCATTCTGCATTAGAATATAAAATAAACATCTATGCCTCTCTTCAAAAAAAGTGAGAAATTCAATTTCTGAAGTGGGACTTAAAATTGTGTTTGAAGTTTATGACTTCCACACTTTCATTGTGACCAATCCACTTGTTGTTTCAAACTAGGACTCTATTTTGAAGAGAAGAAGAGTTATTATTCATGAAGGTGGGCATTTACAACCCCCAACCGAAAATAATCCACTTTCTTACAAACAATGATGAGAAATTATGGGTACTTGTACATATCTAGTGTAGATGTGATTTTTTGCTCTGCGTGTATCTTTGGAACATTTAGACAAAAACACAAGATAAATAAATTGCCCTTCTGTGGAACTGCACACAAAAGAAAAACAACTGAAAGTGAAGCAAGACAATGAGTTTAAAATAAAATTTTCAGTATGGACAATGTTTAAAAGGAATGAAACCACATCACCTGCTAGTCAGGAGAGAGAAAGCAAGTGAGTGTTACTGACGAGGTCTTCCTAGGGATTCAAAGAAGAGAATATTCCAAGCCTTTCCATCTTTGCTTTTTTACTGTAAAGCTACAGTGTGCTGCAAAGAATAAAACCCCTATAGTGGGAAAAAAGATGATGGAGGGCCACTCCAAAATATTTTTGAAAAAAATAAAGGCAACACCTTGTTTGCAATTTTAAACAGGCTGTTTACCACTTCAGTGTGGGCACTGCTTATTGAAAAAACTAAAAAGCTACAAAATCTTGAGACCAAAGAGCTTGTCTCTACTAACTCTCAGGTCATGCATCCAACCTGCACTTCTCATGGCAGAAGGCAATCTGCAGCATGACCGGACACCCATGGGCAGAAAGGAGCAATTCATCATTTGGAAGCTTAACTATCATTGGCCATTAAAGAGTTGTTTTTATTTTTACTTCCAAACCATACCTATTCATCAACTGTGATTTTTAATTGCATTTCGTTTTTTTAAACATTTGTATAAAACATGTATACAAAATATAAAGATTAATGCTGAAAAAATAAAGATGAAACTGATGTTATGGATAGGTGCATAAATGAAAAAAAAATGATGTTCAAAAGCAAAAAAACGTAATTCACCGCTTAGGTCCTCAAGTATCACATGAGTCATGACATATTCAATGATGACAAATGGCATCGATGACATCACAGTGCATGGTGAGAGAACGAGTTACTTGAGTTAAGTATAATTGGTGCATTTTAAAACTTTTTTGAGTTTTGAATGTTCTGTTTAAACTGAAATTTTCATTTAAATATAGCCTCACTTTAGCCTTTGTATTTTTTATTACATTTCTGAGGGGTGGTTTATTGTAAAGTAAGATATTATTAGTATATCTAGCTCTAAAGTCATTTTACCTTTTTCTTTGTACACAGGGTGATGCATCAAGTGTGGGCCCAAAAAAAGGGGGCTTCCAAAATGCATTTTTCCCATTTACTTTCAACAGGGCTTTTTGAACAGTGCTATAACCAAAATGTCTGAACCACATTACACTAAATTTAGCAGAAAGTTAGATCTTTATCCTGAGTGCGTGTATATCCTTTCTGTAGATTTTAAGAAATGAATGTTCAAAATGTATAGATATAATGAACTCTGGTGTCTAGATGTGCTTTGATAGGTCAATTTACAGGAGACTAGTCAATTCTGAATGGTTTGTCACAACCTGAACAATTTGTTGTGGCAGCCATTACATGAATCGGGGACCTGGAGCACACATGAAGTACAATAACTGATTTTAATCACAACATAATCTTTTGTAGTACCATAATCATTTTAGGAATTGTGCTATTTTCTAAAGTATTTCTCCCCTGTTTGAAATGCTGATACTCTGTTGGGATTTGTTGAACTATATTTTAGAGGAAACTGATTTCTCTCATGATTTTTCCATAGAAGTTATGGAAGGTACCACAGAATCTAAAATATGAATATATATATCCAAACCTATGCAGTCAAAATAATGATGCACTCACCAGCTGGTGTAAAGCACAATGGTAGACTGATCCCTCTATTGAATTTTGCAACAAAAAGAAAATTGCAAAGTACTCCGTTTAGGCTTGTTCCTTCATGTAATTTTGACCCGTAGGGTGCCTTTGATGAGGTGACCTCATCCAAGGCACCGGTTCCCAGGTGCCTTGGACGAGGTCACCTCGTCCTACACCCGGGAACTGGGGGGAGCGCTAGCGCTGCCCCCATGTGCTCCCCACCCACCCCCCCAAGGCAGGGATGGAAGGGGAAGCCCTTCCCCTTCCACCCTGACCCCCCACCCCCCATGCGACATCAGCGCGCGCTGATTTGTCACAGGGCCTCCTCCCATTGCGCTGGAAGCTCAGCTTCCAGTGCGATCGGAAGAGAAATGCAAAGCATTTCTCTTCCGATCATGTGGGGGAGGCCGAGAGATGCTTCAAAGGGAAGGAAACGTATTTCCTTCCCTTTGAAGTCTCTATCTGTGTTTTGGCAGCCGGATTGAAAGCAATCCGGCTGTCAAAACGCCCACTAGACACCACGGATTTTCTTTTTTATTTTTGTAACTGACATAAGGGAGCGACCCCTTGGGCAAGGATCACTCCGGGGGGGGCATTTTTTTGGAATGCCTTTTTTGCCCCCCCCGGGGGCAAAAACCTCTAGGCACCCAGGATCATTTTTTTTTTTTTTCCTTTTTGTGTTGTTTTGTTTTTTTAGAGGTGGGGAGCGAGCCCTTAGGCAAGGGTCACTCCCCTAGGGGGCAAATTATATTTAGGCCATTTCTGCCCCCCTTGGGGGCAGATTTGCCTATTTTTATGAGGCCAATCTGCCCCCAAGGAGGACAGAAACCACTAGACACCAGGGATTTTTTTTTTTTTTACGTGAATTTCACGCAAGGGGAGCGACCCCTTAGGCAAGGGTCATTTCCCTGGGGGACAAATTTATTTTAGGCCATTTGGGGCAGATCAGCCTATTTTGATTAGGCCGATCTGCCCCCATGGGGGGCAGAAACCACTAGGCACCAGGGATTTTTTTTGTTTTTTTGTTTTACAGATGGAGAGCGACCCCTTGGACAAGGGTCACTCCCCTGGAGGGGAAAATTGTATTTAGGCCATTTCTGCCCCCTTTGGGGGCAGATCAGCTGATTTTTTTCTACGCCAATCTGCCCCGAAGGGGGGCAGAAACCACTAGGCACCTGGGATTATTATTTTTTTGCTCCAATGTCACGCAGGGGGAGCGACCTCGTAGGCAAGGGTCGTTCCGGGGGGGTGAGTTGGGGGGGTGGGGGCAAATTTATTTTAGGCCATTTCTGCCCCCCCGGGTGCAGATCGGCCTATTATTAGGCCGATCTGCCCCGGGGGGGGGCAGAAACCTCTAGGCACCAGGGAATTTGTTTTTTTTTTGTGTTTTTTTTTTTGGTTTGTTTGTTTTTTTAGAGATGGGGAGCGACCCATTAGGCAAGAGTCGCTCTCCTGAGGGGCAAATTGTATTTAGACCATTTCTGCCGCCCTTGGGGGCAGATCGGCCGATTTTAGGTCAATCTGCCCCCAAGGGGGCAGAAACCACTAGCCACGGGGGATATTTTTTTTGCGCCAATGTCACGCAAGGGGAGCGACCCCGTAGGCAAGGGTCGCTCCCGGTGGGGGGCCAAATTTATTTTAGGCCATTTCTGCCCCCCCGGGGCAGATCGGCCTATTATTAGGCCGATCTGCCCGGGGGGGTGCAGAAACCTCTAGGCGCCAGGGCAAATTTTATTTTTGTGTTTTTTATTTTTGTTTGTTTTTTTAGAGATGGGGAGCGACCCATTAGGCAAGGGTCGCTCTCCTGGGGGGCAAATTGTATTTAGACAATTTCTGCCCCTCTTGGGGGCAGATCGGCCGATTTTAGGTCAGAAACCACAAGGCACCGGGGAGTTTTTTTTTGCGCCAATGTCACGCAAGGGTAGCGACCCCGTAGGCAAGGGTCGCTCCCGGGGAGGGGGTGGGGGGGCAAATTTATCTTAGGCCATTTCTGCCCCCCCTGCGGCCAGGTGAGCTAGAGGCCAAAATCCATAGGTAGGCACTTTGCAAAAAACACCTCTGTTTTCTGTGAAAAAATGTGATGTGTCCACGTTGTGTTTTAGGCCATTTCCTTTCGTGGGCGCTAGGTGGAAGGAAATTTGTGGTTCCTCTCAGATTCCAGAACTTTCTGTCACCGAAATGTGAGCAAAACGTGTTTTTTTAGCCACATTTTGAGGTTTGCAAAGAATTCTGGGTAACAGAACCTGGTCAGAGCCCCACAAGTCACCACATCTTGGATTCCACTAGGTCTCTAGTTTTCACAAATGCACAGGTTTGGTAGGTTTCCCTAGGTGCCGGCTGAGCTATAGGCCAAAATCTACAGGTAGGCACTTTGCAAAAAACACCTCTGTTTTTCTGTCAAAAAATGTGATGTGTCCACTTTGTATTTTGGGGCATTTCCTGTCGCGGGCGCTAGGCCTTCCCACACAAGTGAAGTATCATTTTTATCGGGAGACTTGGGGGAACATAGAATAGCAAAACAAGTGTTATTGCCCCTTGTCTTTCTCTACATTTTGTCCTTCCAAATATAAGAGAGTGTGTAAAAAAGACGTCTATTTGAGAAATGGCCTGTAATTCACATGCTATTATGGTCACCCCGGAATTCAGAGATGTGCAAATAACCACTGCTCCTCAACACCTTATCTTGTGTCCATTTTGGAAATACAAAGGTTTTCTTGATAGATATTTTTCACTCTTTATATTTCGGCAAATTAATTGAATGAAAACGCACTGCAGGGTGCAGCTCATTTATTGGCTCTGGGTACCTAGGGTTCTTGATGAACCTACAAGCCCCATATATCCCCGCAACCAGAAGAGTGCAGCAGACGTAACAGTATATTGCTTTAAAAAATCTGACATTGCACGAAAAAGTTACAGAGTAAAACGTAGAGAAAAATTGCTGTTTTTTTCACCTCAATTTCAATATTTTTATTTTTCAGTTATTTTCTGTAGGAAACCCTTGTAGGATCTACACAAATTACCCCTTGATGAATTCAGAATTTTGTCTACTTTTCAGAAATGTTTAGGTTTCTGGGATCCAGCATTGGTTTCACACCCATTTCTGTCACTGACTGGAAGGAGGGTGAAAGCACAAAAAATTGTAAAATTGGGGTAAGTCCCAGTAAAATGCTAAATTTGTGTTGAAAAATTGGGTTTTCTGATTCAAGTCTGCCTGTTCCTGAAATCTGGGAAGCTGGTGATTTTAGCACCGCAAACCCTTTGGTGATGCAATTTTCAGGGAAAAAAAACACAAGCCTTCTTCTGCGGCCACTTTTTCCCATTTTTTTTAAAAAAACGAAATTTTCACTGGGGAACCCACAAAGTCTGGGTGCCTCTAGAATCTCTAGGATTATGGGAAAAAAGGACACACATTTGGCTTGGCTAGCTTATGTGGACAAAAAGTTATGAGGGTCTAAGCGCAAACTCTCCCAAATGGCCAAAAAAAGGCTTGGCACGGGGGGGGGGGGAAGGCCTGGCAGCGAAGGGGTTAATCAATGCAACAAACGACATGTTTCACCCAAACGGTCTTCATCCGATACTGCACCAACATAGGAAAATAATTACTGAATTATTTAAATGTATAATTTATTTCATATATTTTTGTGGATAAGGCAAATTAGGCTCTTATAGAGAACTGATGATATAGCAATAATAATTGATCTTGAATTCATGGATACCAAATGTGAGTAAGCAAACCATTCTTGAGAATTTTTCTGAAATATAAAGTTTTTTTAAATTCACTTTTATTATTATTTTTTGTTTATTTTTGTGAGGAAACATAATAATTTGATTTATTTATATGTGGAGAAATTGGGCTTTTAATATACTATAAATCCCATAATGCATTATATTGGTAACAGTGATTTGTGAATATAAAAGTGAACAGAGTGAAAGGACTTACGAACTTGGATGAAGAGTGTTTGGTCGAAACGCGTTGTTTGTTGCATTGATTAAAATGACATGAAGGAACAAGCCTCAACAGAAGCATTAGATGACAAAAGTGTGGCAGACCTGAAGCCACCTTGATTGAATTAAAAGAAGAAGGCCAGTTTGACACAAAAATTATGGCAATGTGGCAGCAGCACCCGTCGCGCTTTTCACTGTCTGCCAGCCAGACAGTGAAAATTGCAACGGGGCTGTGTCTGGGGGCCACTGCACTGCCCATTCTAAGTGCAGGGGCAGTGCAGGGACCCCGCGACACCCCTTTCCGCCAGCCTTTCTAGGGCGGTTTCTACCGCCATGGACAGGCTGGCGGGAAGGGGAGTCAAAATTCCCAGGGCAGCGCTGCAAACAGCGCTGCCCTGGCGGATTCAAACTGCCAGGACAACCCTGGCAGAAAACCGCCGGTCCCGGCGCGCCGCGGTCAAAATATGGCAAATTGTACCGCCAGCCTGTTGGCGGTACGATCACCACTTCAACCCTGGAGGTCTTTGACCGCCAGGGTTGTAATGAGGGCCTCTGACATGGAGACTAAAACATGCATTTTCAACATCAGCAGCAACCATCCAGTTGACGTCCTGTTGATCAACTGCAGCTTCACCATTGTGTTCCAATGAGCAACAACAGTATACTAGAATGCTACCATTCTGAATTTATGACAAACATGACATATATGAAAAATATCTTAATGTAATCAAAGCTGTAAAACTAAGAGCATTTCCGAAGAGGATACTGCAGAAAATGAGGGAATGAGGGAGCTCGATATTAAAGAAGTCTCCAAAGATGACTATCATAGAAAAAATAACCCAAATATAGCCCACCTATAGCCAGATGACAAAAGGGTGCAAAACACTTAGCTAATTTTTCCAACAAATATTCAAGTGATCAATTGGATAAAAAGCATGAAAATAGTAACTAGTTTAAAAGTCATTTGCAATTATTTGAGAACTCCAAAAATATATCCTAAGTTTTTAGGGCACTAAACATAATTTTTATGAGAAAAATACCCCAATAATTTTTTTCATTTGTAAAGGAAATGCTTAATGTTTTAAAGTTTTGATTTCATTAAGAAGACTTCAGGCGAGCCACACTTTTGTCATTAATAGTTGGTTTGTATTCTAGTTGTTCATTAGAACACTGTGAGGAAGGAGGGAAGGGAACAGGGACACAGACTCAGACAATTAATAAAAGGGGGCAGTGGCAGCACAACAGACCACACAGGGCAAGTGGGAGGGGCAGTGGCAGAGCAATGAACCATGGAGGGTAGGGTAGAGTGTGGTGGAGAAGTAAGCAAATGATGCAAGACTGGCCAGAGAGGCTGTTGCAGCAGAATGGACAATGGAGGCAAGGAGGGTGGGGCAGTGGCAGCAAAACGAACCATGGAGGGCAAAAGTATTGGAATAGTGACACAGACTCGGACAACGGAGGGCAAGGGGAGGTGGCAGCGGCAGCAAGCTTAGCATGGAGGGCAGGTTGTAAAGGAAGAGGCAGTACAGTGGACCACAAAGGGCAGTTGGGAGGGCAGTGGCAACAACATGAACCATCAAGTATAAGAGGGAGGGGACATGAGGAAGCTAATGTACAAAAGAGGGCAAGGGGAGGAAGCAAGGACAAGCTGATAATGCAGGGATAATAGGAGGGGTAATGGCAGTGCAACAGAATGTGGGGTGCAGGAGACATGAGCAGGAGCGCATCACCGAATCATGAAAAGAAAGAGGAAGATGAGGGCACTAACTCAGAAGGAGGGCAGGAGAGGAGAGGGACAACAGGCTACCCATGCAGGAAAGGTGGAAGGGCCAGTGGCACCACGATGGACAGTGCGGGTAGGCATGAGGGAAAGTGACTTCACAGAGGACCAAGGAGGGCAGGAGAAAGGAGGTAAGGGCACAGACAACAGAGGGCAGGGGAGTTGATAGGGACAGCAACCTGACCACAGAGGAGAGGTGGATGGGAGTGTCACACTACAGACCATGTTGGGCAGGGATGAGAAGCAATAGCAGCACAACAGATCTTGGATGTCAGGAAGGAGGATGTAGGGGCCCACCCAAGGACAACCATGGACATGGCAAAGGTCACAGATCAAGAACAACAAGCTAGCTGGCCATGCAGAGTATAGTGAAGGGGCAGGGAAAGTGCAATGAACAATGAAGGGCATCAGGGAGGGAGCAAGGGCACACATAAGAACAATAGACAGAAGGTGAGGGGGTCAGGGGCAGCAAGATAACCATGTAGGGCAGGTAGGAGGGACAGTGGCAGCACAACAGATCACACATGGCAGGCAGGGGTTACTGTAGTGCTTAATTTGTAAAAATGTAAGGACCAGTGCCCTTCCCAGGAGGTGACTGCAGGTTGCACCACAATTGCCCCTGCCAGTGCTGCCAATAACTGTGTCAGCATCACTGCAAACTATTGCACTCCTAAAAGTTCTAGAATTCAGGCTATTTCATACCATCCTAGAGCTATAAGAATGATGTGGGTGGCAGGTATTAGTAATTGTTTAATGTATATTGCAGTATTAAACACTGTTGTTATGTCCATCTCTAAATTAGACAGACGTGCCACCATATGGTGAACTGTCATTAGTTCTGGTGTTGAGAAGTAAGTGGCAATGCTGAGCACCAGAAAATACAAGCTCAAATTGAGCACTGGGTTAGTGACAGCACAACAGACCATGGTGAACAAAAGGAAGGGGATGAAGTGCATGCAGGGCAGAAGGGATGGGGTTATGTTGGACTCAGACATAAAAGTGCTTGGGTAAGGGAACAGGGTAGCACGACTGACCAAACAAAGTGGGAAGGAGGGTTGTGGCAGTGAAATGGATCATGGAGGGCAAGAGGGAGGAGCAGCATAATGGAACATAAAGGGCAAGAGGGAGACAATAGTGGCATGGACTAGGACAATGGAGAGCAGGGTGGAGGGCACAGAGGCAGAAAGCTGAATATGGTGGACAGGTAGGAGGGGCAGCGTCAGCCTAATTGAACATAGAGGACAAGACTTGGGTTGACGGCCATGTGCAGGTACATTTGAGGAAAAGATGAAGCATGGTAGCAAAAGCAAGCTAAGCATGGAGGCCAAGCAAGAAGGCAGTGACTAAAGCATAGATTCATGCAACGGAGGGCAGGAAGAGGTGATAGGGGAAGGGACAGCAACCTAACCACATAGGGCAAGTGGGAGGGTAGTGGCAGAACATTGGACCATTAGGAAAGGATGCAGGGGCAGGGACATGAACTCAGAGGGCAGAGAGGAGCTGGGCAGGGACAGCAGGCTAAGCATGCAAGGCAAGTTGAAAAGGCAATGGCTGCACAGCACCCACATACTTCTGGAGTGAGGCGGCAGGGACATGGACGAGGACAATGGAGGGATGGGAGAAGCCAGACAAGGGCAGCAAACTGAAGTCGGAGGAAACGCCTACTTGGGCAGGGCAGCATAATGGGCCATGGACAGAGGGAGGGAGAGAGGGATTGAAGGGGCTTGGCCACACATAGAAAGAAGGGCAGGTGGTAGGGCACAAGCAAGGATAGTAAGTTTACTACAGAAGGAAGGTCAGCAGGGGCAGCAAGTTATCCACAGAGGGCTGGTAGGATGGGGCAGGAATATACAGATAGCGAATGGAGGACAGACAGAAGTGGGTAATGGCAGAAATCTGGCCAGGGCAAGCAGGATGGACAATGGAGGGCAAGAGGGAGGGACAAGGGCATATACATTTAAGACAGAGGGGAGGGAAGGGGGCAGTGGAAGCCCACTCACCATGAAGAGTAGGTGTGAGGGGCAAGCAGAATGTAGATGGAGAACAGAGGAAATTCACGAGGTAGGTAGGGACAGCAAGCTCACAATGGAGGCCATGTGGGAGGGGCTAGGGACATGCAGATAGAGAGCAGAAGGCATTGAGGGGTGGAGGCAGTAAGCTGATCACAGAAGTTGGCAGGATGAGACTGGAGCATCCAGATGGTGAAAAAATAGCAAGCATCAGGGGAGCAGGGGCATCAAGCTGACCACATGGGGTGGGCTGCAGTGGATTGGCCACCAACTGGGGGTGGGCCTGAGTCATCTCCCTGCTGCAAATAGCAGAAGGTTGTGCGCAGTGGAGATGCTTGCTGGATATATTAAAAAAAGCCTAGACATTCACTGATAAAACAAAGGTTAAATTGCCATTATGGACAGGTTTAGTAATATGATCTTCTCTAGCATAAAAAACTGAAATGTACTGAAAAAAGCAAAGGTAACAATGAAGTTATAGTTAGGTATGTAATAAGATCATAGCTTACATTAGCAAAAACCCCTAAAAATTAACTGAGAAAACAAAGATAAAATTAATGTTATATTTATTTGTTGAAATGAGCAAAAAACAAATGCTCAAAAATGGAAAAGTCACTGAAATCCACCCGATGCCCCTTGTAGTCACGCTATCCTCAAATGGGCATTGTTCCTGGCCACTTATTTGTTCCTCCACCCATTGCTACCACCCCAGACCAGGGGTCAGTGATCCTGATGAGTTAGGAAATAGGTCCCTTTACAAGTGGAGTAATCCCCTGTTCCTTTTTAATCAGTGTGTGTCTCTTCAGGAACGGATAGGTCTCTTCACACTCCTCAGTGAACAGGGAACTTATGCCCTGAAGAATGCCCCATACCAATTATGTCTCATCATGAGGGCAGAAACATGCTGGCCTCAACAACGAAAGGGACAGTATGAGTCACTGTACTCAAACATTGCCCATCCTTTGCTTTTAAGCTTACCAACAGACACCCCGATTAAATGTGTGAAAGACCTTGGTGATCTTGTAGGTAATATTAATTATTAACTGGATCCCTGAACTATCCAGAGTAACAACATTTGAATACTCCCTCTGGGAAGCCCAGACCAAAAGTTGAGTCTGCCCTGGTTGCATTGTCCTACCAGTGTGGTCAAGTGATAAAGTATGACACTTTTATGAGTGTGAGACTACCTATTCTGTAAAGGTAAGGCCCCACATGTAGGTGCCGACCTGACTGTCTTCACAAAACGTAATTTCACCCCATACTATATTTTGTGTTGTTGGTGCATGTGTTGGGAGGCAGTATAGGGGTGTGAACCTTCTTTTCTCTCCCCTTTGTGTATTAAAAAACAAAGTATATGGTGCACAGTTTAAGTACTAGCAAAATTTTAATGCAAACAGTACTTCGTTTAAGCAAGGTATAAACTGAGCGCAACAAGTGTGAATTGCAGATGTATGTTACAAATAGGTTGTGGCTTAAAACTAAGTTCTGTTGCAAAAGCATGTGAGACAAATGAAAGCTTATATTTATAATACATTATTCACCGCTAGACTTTTGTGCACATTTTGAAATTAAAAGGTTGACAGTGCTATCTGCAATCTATACATAAGCTGGAGTTTTTTAAGGTACAGCTACTTATTTTTTGAAGTTCAATAAAAATTCTGAGACATTATAAATGGTTGAAGAAGATAGAACCTATGGGTGAGTCATAAACAGTTCAAGTTGCAAAAGGATTTTAAGTGTTGTTGAAATAGTGTACACCATTCATCTCATTCCAAGAATATGTGTAAGGTACTTTTACAAATACCATATCAGTGGTTAGAGCATAGATGTGAATGTATTGACTTAAAATTCCAACACTTCCATGGCAGGCTGGGGTGGAGACCCCCTCATACAACTCTCGCTAAACTGAGAGCGCGGGCTAAGCAATGCCGTTTGTGTGCACCTATACTGATAGGCTGATGGGCCCTGGATCACGGTGGAGAGCCCCTGAATCCTGCAACAGCATGTTCACCGAGGCCAGCTCGGCTCTCCCCCACAGCCTTGAGTTACTACACTGCATGGCACCCCAGGGACCGTCTAAAGTCCACCATTGGTGAGGGTGCGGATCAGCTTCATGACACAGAGTGGTAGCCCAGCATGGAATCAGCTGTGCCGGAGGAGACTGGAAGGACCAATCCCTGTGAGTGCACCACCACGCTGCTGCAAGTGGGATTAGACATGGAGAGAAGTCACTGCCTCTGTTGAACATGGTCCGAGTTTCCTTGAGTTTCCTCACCCCATTTCTCACTGTTTGTTGCTGCCACCCTCAGAGCAGTCATGGCCAGCCAGGTGAAAAGCCCCATCTCACACTCAGATGGGAGGTAAGTAAGTAAGTAATAATTTATTGTACAGATAATAAAATCCAATACAAATGAACAAGGGAAAAAAAAAAAACAATCAATGACAATCAAAATAAATACCCTCAAGGACTGAATTCAAACTAAAAGCACATCATAAGTTGCGCATGCGACATGTTAAAAGATGTTTCTCCCAATAATAAATAAAATACAAATCACCCAACCCAAAACTCCACATAAAACACAAGGCAATACACATAGGAACAGCCTTAAGGTGCATGGTGCATGAATTAGTAATTGCTCTAAGCATCCGCTTATACCTTTAGAGCTCCTCATCCTAACCAATAGTGAGCAAAATGACAAGGGCGTGGAAAGAATCCAACTAGACATGTTCGTTGCTCGCAGTGCCATTAAATTTAGATCGAGCAATTTTAATAAATTTGGTCAGTAACACATTTAGTATTGGATTGCCAGGTTCCAGAGACTGGATAATAGCTTGTCGACAGGAGCGGACTCCCAATTCAATCCATTTGCTCCTGAGCAAGAGTCTACGCTCCTTTAGTAGAGCTTGGCACAGACAAACCACATGATCATTGGTTTCGTCCGCATTACTACAGCCTCTACATGTCACGCTGTCCCCAGGGGGTAGCTGCCATTTGGGCTCGTGTTTTAAAAAACCCTAATCACCCATCCTTAGGGCAAAAAAACCCTTTTTCAACCAAAACCCATATGTACAAGAGAAAAAACTGGAGGGCATACCTGGTTTAAAGGAACTAATTACTGCCCAGGCATGCTTCCGATGGACAAGAAGAGAACAATCTGAATGATAAAAATACAGTTGGATAAGCCTTTTAATCTCTGATTTAAACAAGTTATAGGGGGGATTATTTTCCCAAAGATCGCCAGCAACCAATCGCCGTTTGCATTCAACCAAAGATTGGGAATAGGTGCACTTCGATTTTGGCTCGCTAATTACTTGCCACAGGACTACCTCCAAGTGGCCTTCCGAGGCCTGACGCATTTTATAACACAACTTCAAAAAAGCACCAGCATCAACTGCCACCAAATCCGGAAGCCCAAATTCCAGCCGTACCTGCGCGGGTGAGGCCAGGTGAGGAACATGAAAGACTCTCTTGTAGATTTATTAACCAACCTATTTAATAGGCAAGAGCCTTTGCCCAACAGAATTTCTTGAACATAGGCCAACAAGGGAGTGATTTCTGCTCTCATAACATTCATTAAAGGAAGAAGGGTCAGCCCCTTTAAAACCTTAGCTAATTTGGAAAAGGCCACCTGCAAGGCCATAGCTTTAAGTTTCATTTCCTTCTTATGTTTAACAAAACTGTCCCTGGAGTCAAAATGTACCCCTAGATATTTGTAGGACTGGTCGGTAACAAGTTTATGGTTTTTATAGTACCAGCTAAAGCCCGAATGTTTTTTCCTCCCAAAGGGGACCACTTTTGTTTTAAACAAGTTAACTTCTCACTGATTGGCGCAAGTATACGTCGTAAGTTGGTTGAGCAACCGTTGAAGGCCGATATTAGTGCAACTAAACAAAACAAGGTCGTCGGCATAAAGCAGGTGACTAAGCCTGAAGCCACCAATCTTGGGGGGTGAGAGTTGATGGTGTCAAAAGGTGTTGACATATGTGCAATGAACAGATTAAAAAGTAGAGGAGCCAGTACACAATACTGTTTCACACCACGAGTGGTGGGAATTTTCCTAGATAAGGAGCATCCGTCACCAAGCTTAATACAGACCCAGGTGTTATTATGGAGTTCTATAATGGCACCAAAAAGAACTGGGGGAATGCCACAGCTTTGTAGTTTGGCCCATAGGGCACTCCGGGATTTCCAATCAAATGCTGCCTTGAGGTCCACAAAGCAGCAATTCAGCATCAGGACTGACGAGATCGCCCTATCAATCAAGATAGAGAGTGCTAATAAATTAGTTGAAGTGCCTGAACCAGCAGAGAACCCTTTTTGGAATATATGAATTAGTGATTTTGATTCAGCTCAAAAACTGAGATCGTGCAACAAAAGGCTGGCATAGAACAAGGCCTCATTGTCCAGCAGGGCTTTCATCCTAAAATTGGCAGGATCTGATCTTGAGCCATTTTTATATAGAGGATGAAGGATGGCACCATGCCAGGACTCAGGTATGGTTGAAGTTAAAAGGCAATGTTCAAACAAATGTGCAAAATGGTTGGCACCGAGGAGGGGATCCTGCTTGAATAATGCCTGTGGAAGACCATTGGGACCGGGGGCTCTGAATTGCTTAGCCCTCGCGATGATGGGGGGGGAGGCGTAATTGGAAAGACTTCCTTACTCCATCAAGTAGGCCACCCATGCTTCTTCTGAAATGTCAACAACTCCTGAGCCCCTTTGGTTGCTGTTTAGATTATTGATAAGGGAACAAAATTTTGTGGAGTTTGAATCTCTACTTGCACTTAAAAGTTTGCCCCAAAACTGTTTGAGATAGGTCTGATAGTCATCATAAACAGCCTTCCTATAATCTTTCCTCAGTTGTTTATATTCAATGAATAGACACTCAGAATCAGGTTTTTTCCTGATTGCCCTGACTAACCTATTCCGTGCTTTCTTTAAGTTCTTGGTTCCCTTGGAGACAACAAAAGACCGGGATGGGACACAATTGCTCACGGATTGATGGAATTTTGACCATAAAAGGTAAGAAAGTTTGACCCACAACTTAATTGGGGACACACAACCCAATCCTTCAGAATTAAAAAAGTTTATACATATAATCAGTACAGCACCGCTAACAGAAGCATTCCATTTTATGCGCTTTAGTGATTCGAAACAAGCACCACCACCCACTGTCCGCATGACATCATAAGCAGAAAATCTTGATTTAATAGATACAATTTGAGGACAATGGTCGCTCTCACTCCGGGTGGAAACCAGAAACCTTTCAATGAGGGGAAACAATTCAATATTACAGATGGTGTAATTTAAATAGGAGTGAGATCAACCATCGGATCTTGTCCACCGCGGGGGCATCATCGCGTAAGCGACCATTCAAAACTTTGAAACCCATACTGTTAAAATGCATTACTAAGTATTCTCCCAGCGGGCAGTGCAGACAACCCTGGGGTCCTAATTGTTTGGGAATTAGCTGGTGGTTATCACAATCTGGACCCTCAAGAGCCTCCGTTGTCTCCTGAAACAGGTTTGTATTGCAATCACCAGTTATAAGATAGCTAGCACGTGGGTAATCCCCAACTAAATTGGCTACAATCTGCATCAGTCGAGACAACCTGCCCCTTTTTTCCTTAGTTCCGGGGGCAATGTAAACATTGATTATTATGAGGGTCTCCTGCACATTCCTATTCCTTATGACAATCCCCTAGATTCAGTTATCCTCCCAGACCAGAGGTAGTATACTCCCATCTAATTTGACGGTCACATAAATGGCCTAACCACCCTTGGCAAGGCCATTCTTGCTCGTTCTATTGGCAGATTTCCATATTTCTAGGTACCCTGGCAGTGGACAACTGTTCTCGGCCCTGGTTTCCTGGAGGGCAATCACATCGTGACTGTTAAAGTATGTTAAAAGTTCGGCCGAAGCAAACTTATGCACAACCCCATTGATGTTCCATGAGCATAGGGACAGATATTCAGGTGTTGGAACAGAACCGCCCACCCGGGATGGTCAATGGGGATGACCGTGCAAGACGGTGGATGGCAGCTGATCCCGATTAAAAAACCCAGAACAACCAGAGCCAGTGTGGGAAATACCATTAAAAGAGGAGGAGCCACCCAGGGCACTTTTTAAGATTGAGAATGGTTTCAGAACTGTGGGTACCATCAAACATTGAGATTCTGATAGTATCACAGGGTAGCCAGGCTCCTTAAAGGGAGTTATTGTAATACCCCATGAGCAAAATAAATCTCTCCTGGACAGAATAGACTGAGCTATTGTGGCAGAAGTTAGTGTAACCAAGGTAGAGTCTCTTGGATAGGGCCCCCTGGAATCCAAAAATCCAATGACACAATTTCCTTAGAATCAATGTAGTTAAAATCCGAGGTAGCATTGAGGAGTCTTAAAATATTCACCCTGTTCAATATGTCGTGGGGGCCCCTAGAGCGATATTCTGGGGTAAACACAAGTTTTAAAGTTGAGCTTTCCACTCGAGTCTTGAAAAGGTGCGTGGGAATTGGAGGCTGTGGCGGTTCCTCTGCCATCGGTAGTCCTGCAGGGCCCCCCGGGACCAGAATTTCAACCAAAATGGTCCGCAGGCTTGGAGGCAAGATTGCAGGACCCCCCAGGACCAGATTTTCAATGAAAACGGTCTGCAGGCTTAGAGGCAACATTGCAGGAGAACTGCTTCTGTTAGCAGATGCCAATTTAGAGAAATTGGGGGAACCGAGGGCCGGAACATCGCCAATCGTATTCCCATGGACAGTTTTGGATACAAACAGTGTTGTGATTGGGCGACCAGATCCTCCACCACCACAATGAGGGGCTCTCATAGGCAGATGGGAGGTGAAGGAAGACTCTCATGCAGCCCCATCTAACCCTGAGAGGAGAATTGAAGGAAGCCTTGCGTGCAGTCAAGATGGCCTGTCTTGGCCAGTCTTGCCCTGAAAAGCCCGGCCCGGGTCCATCCTATTTGACGTTTGACTCCTTGTCCCTGCCCCCAAGCAGCAGCTATTGTCAGCTCCAGTATAAGGTACTGTGTGATATTTTGATCTGTACTCTCTTTGTGTTACTTTTGCTTCAGGCATGGGGAAAAGGAAATGTGTTTCTGAGGATCTAGCAGATCACCCAGCTCATGTAAATGTCCAACCCTGCACAACTATTGACAGTTTTCTGGGCAGTGGGCGTCACATCAAACAAAATAAAGCTGACAGAATGACTGCTTTCCCTTACAGCTTAGGATCTTAATCGATCCATTCCATCTGTGTCACTCAGGCCCATTTCACCTGATAATATGCACTTTGTTGTGCCCCTAGCCAACCACTCCATCAAGCAAACCACCTGTATAAGGGCTTGAAATGTGAATGATAGGAAAGATGGAGATTATATAGGGGATACAGGGAACAAGCTAGCCCAACAGAATACCCCAAATCAGCAGTTTGTTCACCTGACTTGAAGCCAGTATTGAAACGTAGGAAAGGGTCTAGAAACCTGATCCGGGTTATTTGAAACAAGCATAGGGAATGCAAAATCAGTGTGCAGAGTCATCCCTGCTATCATAGGGCCGTGATTTCTGGGATGTTATAAGTGGCCAGCTTAGTGAACTATTGGATAAAAAACTGAGCCCAGTGTATGACTAGCTTGCTGCCATAGAGGCCAGTCTGATATCCCTAACAAGTTCCAGTAAGGCCCGCACTGAGGTTCACTTACAGGTACAGACATTAGGGGTTGCTGGAGCAACATCTGAATCACTGATTGTAGCCAGTTCTGCTGACCACAGGGCAGGGGTGGAAAGATGTGGTAAAAACACACAAAAGATCAAGTAGCATAGTTCCCCTCCCTGTGATCAATCTCGCTCCTGCCACCAGCCCGTCTGTAGTTCTTGTAGCTAATGTTCCCAAACCGCTTGCAAGCTCATTGAAAACAACTGAAGCCCTGAAAAACAAGGTGGTTTATTGGCTAAATACAAATATGAGTAGCCAGTGGGACCTTTTCAACAAGATAATGTTTGTTTACAGTGTGGGGGTTGTTGAGCCTTTGAAAAGACAATATTCAGGTGATTGTATAAGTTTACATTTTCAAAGCACACGGATAGTAGGGGAAGTTTTAGGGCAGGCTAAGGCAGGCATGATAAAATCAAGCATTACAAAGATTTTGATGTTGTTTTAAAAAAAAAAAAAAATCATTTATCCCCACCTACTCTAATGAAAATGGGCAATCATACCTTCACTCATCCCAGCATAAAGCCAACTCCGGATTGCCAACTCCTGATTGGAAACACATTTATGGTCCTTTCCGCCCTGGAAGAAATTGATTGACGTCAAAACAGGGGAGAATGACAACACCTTGACTTCTGTTGGCTGCAGGACAAACTTAGTTATGCTTAGCAGTTCCTTGAGTTGTGAGATGACTGCCCCGGAACCAGACTTATGGTGTAACACAGAAGCAGAGGAGGGTTTGGTATTACAACCTTTCGGTAAAACCATGAATACACATTTGACAGAAGTAAGGCCTGTATACATACTTTTTTAACGCTGCATTTGCGCCATTTTTTGACGTAAAAACGGCACAAACTTACAAAATACATTTGTATTTTGTAAGTTTGCGCCACTTTTGCATCAAAAAGTGGTGCAAATGCGGCTCTAAAAAAGTATAAATATGGGCCTAAGTGTCCACAATGATCAAGGCCTGAGGAATCAGTTTTCATTAAACAATCTACAGGCTAAATAAAAAACATACTTGGAAGGTTTGAAAATAGCCACATGGAACATCACTGGTGCTTGTGTGAAGTTAAAGAGCTCAGACTGGTTACATTTTATCTCCTCCTTTGATGTAATTTGTGTACAGAAGACTTATATGACTGATCCATTTCATGTAGATGGCTTTTATGCTTTATTTCAACCAGCTCTTGCTTCAACAGCAGGAAGGGCATGAGGTGGCCTTGCCACTCTGGTATCCGTAGAAATATCAAAAGTTGATGTTTTACCTTAAATGGTCTTCACCACAGATTTTGGTCACCCTGATTTCATTAATGGGGAAACACGATATATTGTTGATAAATGTGTATAATACAATTTTCAACCAACAAGTGCTGAAAGCCATTGAAAACACTGACGAGTTTTCAGATAGTTTTTACCTTCACCTCGACAAGGAGGTCATATTGGTGTAGTTTGGGGACTTTAATATTCCATTATGTTCTATGGGAGATAATCTTCTGTGTAGTCTCCATATTGATGATAGTTCTGGTAGGGCACATTTTAAAAACATGCTCATTGGAAATGCTCTGAACACTTTTATGGTGAAATATGATTTAACAATCACAAGTAATTTAATGCACAATGACTGCCACTCTATCCCTATATTCACGGAAGGGGGTTTTGGAAGTACTATAGATTTTATAATAGTATTCTCAGTCGCTTCCTGATTGTCTCAGCGATTATAACTCAGTATGCATTACTTTAGTATTGAATGGCAAGAAAAATTGCATAGATAAAGATTGCACACTAGTGTTCTCAAAGAATAAAGAAATGAAAGTGAAGTGGGAAAAAATTGATGCGGTAAGGTATAGCTAGAAAATGATTAAAGAAAACATGGAATCCTTGCTGGCTTTTTTGGCAGAATATCCAAATCACACAATTGTATTAAAGGAATGTGTATAGCTGAGGGTTTAACCTCCCTGAAGCCAAATCAGAAGGCCACCTCCCTCTGTTGGTTTAATGCCATCTGTTCAATGGCCCATAAACGTGAAGAATCCGCTCTTAATCATCTTCTTGTAATTTAGTGGACTATGAAATGCAAGGTGAGATTACAAGGCCATGGTGGAAGAAAGGAAAATGGAATTAAGAAATAAAGCCTAGATCTATTAGCTACTGCCACATTAAGGGATAGTACTAAGTTCTGCAAGGTGATTAATAATTCCTTTTTTCTGCTCATGACTCCCCTAAAGTAGAAGCCCTTAACCCTGAAGACATGTGAGTGAGACACTTCTTCATTGTTTTTAGATCCAGTGACAGGACTCTACAGCTGAATGATACCTTGGTCAGGCCTGTCACTGTAGAACTAGCCATGGGGCCCCTTAATATGATGGCTGAGCTGAAAGAGGTGGTGACAGCTATCAACCAGTCCACCTCCGGAAAGGCCTTAATGGGGTCCCGGCTGATCTTTTCAAATTAAAAATAAATTTTTGGGAGCTGGTGGTAACAAATGTACTACAGAGTGCTGTGGTGGGCAATATTCCTGAGTCTTGTAGATCTGCCACCCTAGTTTAAATTTTTAAAAAGGGAGCTAAATCATTGTGAGCTTGTTATAGGCCAAATTCTATAATTGGCACCACAGCAAATCACATGGAGTGTGTGATCCTGGCTTGTTTGGAGACCTGGGCGGAGGAAAACGAGATCTTAACACTGGCCCAGTTTGGTTATATACCAGGTATAGGAATAGTAGAGCAAATCTTAAATCTCCACTTTGTACAAGTAAAGACGTAAAACCAAAATGGGGGGGTATTCATGTGGCATTCATTGATTTATCAAGTGCTTTCAATTTAGTAAACAGAGAGAAACTGTGGGAAATTAAGCTGATTCTGGGGGTCAAACCTGATCTTCTTACCCTAGTAAAGTGATTACACTTTGATCTGTAAGTCCTGATACAATATGGCCCTCAGGGATAACTAACTTCCCAAATAGAGTACCCATGCGGAGTAAGGCAGGGTTGTATACTAGCACCATTCCTCTTCTTGATCTATATGAATGGAATAACTGAACACCCATCATGGTTAGGCAAGGACCTGCCAAAGATAGGAGGGTGACCAGTGCCCAGATTATTTTATGCAGCTGATGCGGTCCTGATCGCCCGCATGACAAATGATCTGCAGGTCTTGTTAGATCAGTTTGTAAATTAAATTGACGGCCTGTACCTAAAAGTGAACCAATCTACATCCTATACAATAATGTGCGGGCCATCAAGAACAAAACAAAGGAATGTAGAATGGGGGGTATACCTATCAAAAAGATAAATAATTTTAGTTATCTGGGGATAACCTTCGTCACCTCCTTAAATTGGAAATCACATCTCCAAATAAAATCACAAAAGATGGAAAGAAACACTGAAGCGATTTCCTTCTTTGCGCAGATTTTAAAGCACAGACCATCAGTAAAAATGCTGTCCCTACTTAAGAGAAAATGCACCTCGGCCCCCCTATATGGGGGACGGGTGTGGGGATATCAAAAAGCAGACACACTCCAAACTATAGAGAATGGTTTTACACATAGATTGCTAGCAGTGTCAAAAAACATTGCAAATGTTATTTACCATGAGGAGTTGGGCTTAGCTTTCATAGGGGATCAGTTATGAATGCCCCCCCCTCCTCTAATGGACCATATGTTGGCAGAATCCTGAGGCGAGCTTGAGAGTGTTTATGACAGCGGCCTTCATTAGGAGTTTGGCAGGTGGAAAAGGCTGCCCACCAAACTCCTTCAGGGCAAGAGACTGCCAGTGCGGCCACCTTCCTGCTGGATCTATTATGTGTTTCCCTCTGGGCTAGCGGGTGGAAACACATTTTGGCTCACTGGCCCAGCAGGTAATACACAACAACATTGATGCTGGCTCATAATAGAGCCGGCAGCAATGCTGTTGTGCTTCGGGTGCACCAACACCCGTCGTGCAAATCACTGTCTGAAAAGCAGAGAGTGATTTGCACAATGGGGTTGGCCAGGGGGACCCCTGCACTACCTTTGCCAAGTGCATGGGCAGTGCAGGGGCCCCCCCGGGGCACCCAGCATCCCATCTCTGTCAGCATTTACATGGCGGTTAAACAGCCATGTCAATGGTGGCAGAGAGAGGGGTCGTAATCCCCAGAACAGCATTGCTTGCTGCTCTGCCAGGCCATCTGGTGGACGAAATGTGGTGGTGCTGGTGGTTCGACTGGGGTGCTTTCGCCACAGTCGTAATGTCATGGTCGGACTGCTGCTTTGAAATGTTCTCATATCCACAGTCTTGGGCCTGATGCAAAGGAAATAGTTAAATGCTGTTTCCTGGGCTTATGTTTGAAGAAAAGATTATTAAATGTGCATAAAATGAAGACCATGGAGTTGCATTTACAAATTGTAACAGTAATAAATGCTGAACCATACTTGGCATTGTCAGAGATTTTAACCTATCACTTATTTTCAACATCTGTTAAATTGAATTTAATTCATTTTAAAAATGTGTTTCTATAGCAGTGTGTGTGGCTGAATGGTTTACCTCAAAACAGAGTAGCTTTAATTTTATTTTATTTTGGTTCTTATATTCCGGCCCAAGAGTTTCTTTTTGGCCCTTTTGTTACGTCAGGCACGGATTAGACAATATTTGACAGCATTTGAGTTTTTACAAAAAATTGCCTTCAGTATATATGTGAATTGCAGTATTAAATTTTACTAAGCGTGGGCTACAACATTAGAAAGCACTATGAATTAGTAATTGTTTAAACATTTCTTTTTTAGGGTGAAATATAGATTTTAAGGCCCGTATTTATACTTTTTTAACGCCAGATTTGCGTCATTGTTTTACACAAAAGCGGCACAAACTTACAAAATACAACTGTATTTTGTAAGTTTGCGGCACTTTTGCGTAACAAAGTGACGCAAAAGTGGCGCAAGGGAAGTATAAATATGGGTCAAAACTTTTAAGGAAGAAAGTGCCACCTGAGATACAATAACAGATTGTCTTTTTTAATGTTTTTATATATTGCATATTTTGAATATAACAATTTATTCTAATGTATATAGCGGTTTATTTATACTTTTATGACTAACTGACCTAAAATTCTATGTCATATTTAATAGGTAAATGTCGCTGAGGTAAATAACAACAAAACATTCTCTTGAACAGTATTTAAGGTTTAAATAGTTGCTGATTGCATTAATACCTGCATAGACTTTGTTTCTAACACACATAAATACCAGCAAAAGAAGCATCATCTTGAGTAAATATTGGTGCTTTCACAGATATGCTTTTTGTTCTGCATCCGTAAGCACTGCGCAGGTGATAGTCATTTGCCTCTGGTTGTAGCTGGTCAAATACCTTTCAATATGAAAAGCATAAAGGGAACAATCACATTCATTGGATGGTGTCATTAGTAATGCCTTCAATTATGTTATTTGATATGTTATCAGTGATGTCATTAATGATGCCATTTAAAATGAGTTCAAAATGGTATATTTAGCTGACATTTTCATCTATTACCCCTCCTTATCCAAACATGGCTTAATGTAGGTTGAAAGCTCTGTACTTTGAAAAGCCACATTCTATTGTGAATATAATGTATTTACATATGAACCCATCGATCTTAATGGTCGCAATATGAATATGTCACTGCGCAAACATTTAACCACACAAATTAACCCCAGTGGTTATATCTCAGTGTTTTTTATCATTCCTGTAAAGGTTTTCATTGAAACACAAGCTTTGTTCTAATGAATCCCGTGTGTTGAAAACACAGCTCAAGGAAATGCTTCCAAGCTAAAAGTTATTTATCGGAGATCTCAGAGAGGCAATGTACTGCATACAATTCATAATCACTGTCTATCCTTAGAGATATACATGTAATTCCTCATCCGCGTTCAATCAAAAGATTCCAATGAAAGTTGCTTATTTTCAATCTCTTGTGAGTCATAAAGTCTATAACATGTAAATAAAGAGACTGATGACACAAAAATGTCTAGCTACTAAAACTAGAAAAAGGTAAAGTCGAGCTCATGTTTAAAAAACCCAGGTCAGGATCACGTAAAGTGAGCACTGGGAGCAGTAAGCTAAGACACTGTCTCTGTGACAATTTTGGGCTGACTGGTGTCATGAGAAGTTAAAGAACTGAAGCACCACTTTTTTACAACCTAAGACAGTGGTAAATTGTTGCTTGTGAAAATAACTTTAAAGGCATGCTGTGCTGTTATCTGAAAGTATAGCAGCATGTGTGACATAAATAAACTAAACAATTGAACGTAATGCTATAAAATACACAAGCAACATAACAATACAATCAT
Organism: Pleurodeles waltl; assembly: GCF_031143425.1. Classification (NCBI taxonomy): domain Eukaryota; kingdom Metazoa; phylum Chordata; class Amphibia; order Caudata; family Salamandridae; genus Pleurodeles; species Pleurodeles waltl. The sequence goes on along the minus strand of NC_090447.1, from coordinate 902,378,503 downwards.
AACATAAATGGTACATCACTTTACAAAGAAAATGTGATTCAATGCAACAGCCAAGAAAAACACAGCAACATCACATTGTAATAAAAGAGCACAAAAACACAGTTACACAGAAATAACAGAACACATCACCAACACAAAAAAATGTCACACAACAAATTTGCATAAATATTCTTGTCACAAATTGATATCTCCAGTATCCTGTTTTCATAATACGATGGTAAATGGTATTTGGAGCAAGCGCTGCCCTATGGCAATGAATAGTGCAAGTCAAAAATGTTTTGTCATCCAGACTCTGTGCTCATGTTGCATAAATCTTAGATTGTGCAAAGGAGTCAAAATTTGCTGCAAATGGGACAGTCCTGCTTCTTCCCTTCTGTCCTCATTTTGAAGAGATGATTTGAATGTGTTTTCCCTTAAATGTTCTGTCAGAACGTTCTGCACAGCAGACGTTTGGAAACAAACTTGTTCAGACAAGTCATAGATGAAGATTTGTGAGTTAAGACAAATGTGGCCAGAAAATCTGAAGAAGGTTAAAAATCTATTTCAATAAGGTTCTCTGGGGCATACTTATATTCATACCTTTTTCGGTGACCCTGATTCACAAAGGTAAACTTACACTCTAGTGTAAATTTACCTTTGTGAATCAGGCCAAGTGTGTGCAATTAATATTCTTCTCAACTTGTTTAACATGAATTTCGAACAGACACCTTATAAGCAAAAGGTAAAAAAACATAGTTATGACCATTGGCAAAGGGAAAGGAACAAATACCACGGAACGCCTTGAACAAGGTAATCAACTTTGATAATAAATGGTACAATGAGTTTCCAGTTGTTGGAAATGATCATCTTTTGCATGGTATTCTGCCAATTTTTTATTCTTTTGCATAACTCATTTTTTGTGGGCATAGAACTCAGCGCACTTTACTACAGTCAACCAGGTGTAAAGTGTTTGGGCTTTCCTCTCTCTCTAAACATGTTAGAATCAGCATTCCCCTAAATGGCACATTTAATTTACTTGTAAATCCCTAGTATATGGAACAACATGTACCAATGGTCTGTAAATTTGAAGCTACTGAAGGCTGCAGCACTCATTGTGCCACAAATATAAGTAGCACTGAAAATATGTTTCCATGCCTACCATTGCAGCCTGGGTGTGCAGCTTTAAACTTACATTTTGTGCTGGCAAAATAACCCTCTTGCCAAGCCTAAGCTGTCTGTTTTTAACACTTATGTCACACCTAAGGTGGGTTATTAATTCCCGTAGGACAAGGTGGATGGTATTTAAAAAGTAGGACATGCAAATATAGGGGCATATTTATACTCCGTTTGCGCCGAATTTGCGTCGTTTTTTTCGACGCAAATTCGACACAAAACTAACTCCATATTTATACTTTGGCGTGAGACGCGTCTAGCGCCAAAGTTCATGGAGTTAGCGTCATTTTTTTGCGTGAACACCTTCGTTGCGTTAATGATATGCAAGGTAGGCGTTCCCGTCTTCAAAAATGACTCCGATGCATATGCGTCGTATTTATACTCCCGGGCAAAAATGACGCCCGGGAGTGGGCGGGTCTAAAAAACCTGCATTAGCGCCGGATTTTAGCGCCTGGGTCAGGGCAGGCGTTAAGGGACCTGTGGGCTCAGAATGAGCCCAGAGGTGCCCTCCCCTGCCCCCAGGGACACCCCCTGCCACCCTTGCCCACCCCAGGAGGACACCCAAGGATGGAGGGACCCACCCCAGGGACATTAAGGTAAGTCCAGGTAAGTATTTTTTTTAATTTTTTTTTGTGGCATAGGGGGGCCTGATTTGTGCCCCCCTACATGCCACTATGCCCAATGACCATGCCCAGGGGACAGAAGTCCCCTGGGCATGGCCATTGGTCAAGGGGGCATGACTCCTGTCTTTGCTAAGACAGGAGTCATTTCAATGGGGGATGGGCGTCGTAAAAAAATGGCGCAAATCGGGTTGTGGCGATTTTTTTGCCTCAGCCTGACTTGCACCATTTGTGGACGCCCATACGCCATTTTCCCCCTACGCCGGCGCTGCCTGGTGTACGTCGTTTTTTTTAACGCACACCAGACAGCGCCGGCGGCTAACGCCGGCTAACGTCATTGAATAAATACGGCGCCCGCATGGCGCTTCAGAATGGCGTTAGCCGGCGCTAATTTTTTGGGCGCAAAACTGCGTTAGCGCAGTTTTGCGTCAAAAAATATAAATATGGCCCATAATGTTTTACATGTTCAGGCATTCAAAAATATCCAAAGTCATTTTAACTGTGTACAACTTAAAGAACTTATTTAAATAGTAATTTAAAATCCAACTTAATGGTGAAGTCGAATTTTATATTACTATGTTGGAAGTTGCACTTTTAGAAAGTTGTCAAATCAAAATAAAATACAATTCCTTTTTTTCGTATGTGGCTATAAAGTACAATAAATACGAACATTACAGAACAGAAAGTTGTTATTTTCCTGCCAAAGCTAAAAGGGCCCTTATGTCAGTGTCCAGTGTGACCTGTCTGCTGAGAGATCCCCTGTGATGAGATATGAATTGCTCCCAGACAGAGGACAAAGGACATGTGTGTGAGCAAGTGTTTTTATTACTTGTGCAGGATGGCCTGGACCTGTGAAATATCAGAAGGACTGACGGCTATCTGAAGAACCTGAGAGAAGAATGGAAATACCTACCTTGAACCTTGGAACCCATAGGTGATTCCAAGGGTCAAATGGTAAACCTCCAGTTCGAGCTATAGGAACACAACATGTTTCCAGAGACCTACATCCCTATAACTGCCTAGCTAACCACTTTCTGCTGAACCTACCCTGGACCCAGCTACTGTCCTTTGTTAGAGAGAGTCCTGACCTCCAAGTGGTGCCCCCAGGTCCTGGATCCTTGACTGGTGTTATAGTGTTCTCATTCTGTCCCCAAACTGCAAGAAGTGGGACTTAAAATTGATTGCAAACTTTCTGCCTGGAGAACTGACAGAGACCGGCATCGCCGCCAAAGCCGGAGCCATCAATGTCAATTTGCTGGCCTGCCTCAACTTGCAGGTTTGCTCTACCGAAAGAGATCTGACTTTCCAAGATCAAGCATAAAGGGCTTCATCGGGATTTACACTGAGCAGTATCGAGACCCTGCTCTTCAGCAACCCACCATCCCTGAGCCCCACTTTGGATCTAGCTTACAGCTTGCTTCGCCTTTGACCACTTTTTCTCTGTAATAGTTTCTACGTCTGAAGTTCCATTGTGGTCATCCTTAACTTTTGTGATTGATGCAGTCTAGCATGACTAGATAATTGTGGTTAATACTATGTGCTTTTAAGGAGCTATATTTACTCATACATTGAGTCTAAGCTAAGCCTGGCTGCTTTGTCCCACATTATCAGAGATGTAAACACAGTTCTATTGTGTTACTTTTGTGGATCACCCTGACAAATGTTGTGATTATTACTTGAAATGGGTAATCACCCCACTGAGCTAATACTCCAATTGCTTACACTGGATTTCATAAGGAATATTAAATCATTGTATAATTTATAGAGCATTATATAGTTTAATTGAATGCCAGCAGCTACTCATAATTATTTTTTATTTTTTAAATATGCTAATTCATCTGGTCCGAGGGATATTTGAAACAAATTAGTCTATGTTTTATAGGCTTTTGTAAAGTTCTACAAGTCAGAAAACAGTATGCTTTTTATCTACTCATTGTTCTATGCAAATTTTGAATAATCTGGAAGTGTAGCATTTTGATTACCCTTTTCTCTGAAATCTTTTGTGCATAAACGTGGCAAACAGTGAACTGGTAATGACCTGCTGTTACAAATCTAGCGGCCCAGCTGGAGGGCTGGCTGAAATCCGTGATATGGCTAAAATAATCTCAAAATGTAGATTTTCTGTATCAAGCAGGGTGAGGACACGATCGCATTTGTTATATAAACACAAACACGATTTTTTTTATCTAAGTATAATTGTTGCTTTTTCCAGACATTAAAATACAGTGGAACTTTTTATTCTAACCAGGCAATAAAAAGACAACCTTTGAGAACTTTTCATGAAGCACACCTCTTTACCCTTCCATAGAAACAAATCTCCTTTAAATGAATTATGCATGCTTGAGAGCAAGGAAGAAAAGCAGTAAGCACACCATATGAACAACATAGCTGTGACCACCCGTTAAAGACAAATACTAAGGCAGTTCTGTACGAAACTGAAACAACATGCTTGCCTTCAGATGACCATTACCAAAGCAAATATACACATATTCAACAAAAACAAAAAAGTAGTTCTGCATTGCTATATAGCTTATGTGATGCTACGTGTATAACTATTTGTGAAGGTGACAGTAGAAATCATACTGGCGCGTTATCGTAGTCTCAATAGACCGAGTTAATTTTTCGGTCTGGTTTGACAACGTAGGTATCTGTTGCCATGTTATTATATCAGCTATACCTAATGTGGGCCTTTCCTTCACCGGAGGAGTATTTCTCATCCACCTAGGGCTCTTGGCTGTTTGGTGTGTCATTTTGTGTTCTACGAAGCGCTTCTACTGAAATATACGGGGAATTGTTATACATCGGGATAGCAGTATTTCATCAGTCATTTATCTGCTATATTCATTTCTGACGGAAAGCAATCCTAATGGCTACATTTTACATATTAGTAAATCAATTAGGAATGCCCTTAATGAGATATGAATCAGAATTTATGAATTCCTGTGTTTTCATGTATTGGTATATTACAGCCAGCCATATATGTTGTCTCAATGCTTGTTTACAATTCTGAGCAGGATAATACTCTGTAATGGGTACTGTGAAAGGAAAACACCCATTTCTGTTTTCTTCGAATTTGCACAGCTGTTTGCTACTTATTCAATGTATACTATCTGGTGGAGAATGTAGCACACGTAGAAGTAGCAAATTGTAATTATTTAATGATTGTTTATGTGCAGGAAGGGACACCTTCCTGCACATAAACAATCATTCATGGAGATTTGCTTTATCAATGTGTGCTGCAGAATGCAGCACACACAGAAAAGTAAAAACGAGGAGAAATAAAAGTATTTTACCTTGTTGCGCCTTGCTAACGCCACCCCTAGGGTGGCATTAGTTTTTTGGCGCAGCCTCAGGTTTACAATTTTTCATAAATCTGGGGCACAATCAAAATACAATGGGTGTTGCCCATTGCAAGCTCTTTCACGCCAAGTGATGCAAATAAGGGGCCATATTACCAAGGCAGCTTTAAGCCACAAAACGTGCCTTTTAAATAAGGCGCAGGGCATTGTGCCACCGGAGCATCACTAAAAATGATGCTGCGGTAGAGCAAGGGCCTCGTAAATGATGCCCGCAATGAGCCACGACTTTCAAACTTTAGTGAGTTCTTACTCTAAATGTTTTGTCGACACTGAACATTACATTTTATTTTTTACTTATCTCTGACAAGTAGTTTTATTTCCCCCTTCCTAATTGTGGGGTATTTTGGAAAATACTTGGGTGAGTTGTATACTAAACCACTTTCTTGTGTGATGTACATACATATAGATACACTGCTTGATATTATGCCCTTATGGGACCATATTGTCATTTGCATTTTAGGTTGCTTACATGTGAAATGCCAGTCCACTTTCTTTCATCATGGCTAGCCCTTTGGCAGACCAATATCTGGAACACTATTCAATAATGCTTTATACATGTATTTGCTAATCTATGGTTTTACACATGTGACCCCTGGATGAGTGAAGTTGGATTTGCACCTGGTTGCAGAGGATCTTCTTGTGACACAAGGTGCAATCCCTTCCACACGGCAACTGTTAGAAATGGGGTTTCTAGTTGGCAGAGATATACACCCTTGTCCAAGTAGGGATCACAATCCGACGCAGGACAGACAATGCATTGTTTCTTTACACGCTGCAAGGGGTTTGTGTCATTTTTCAGCACGCAGTCTTGGTTCCTCACTGTGATGCAGGGATCTTTTGAAGCCCAGGGACGATGCGGGGAAAATCCTCGACGCACTCGAAGTAGACATGGGTGCTGTGTCGATCCGGTAGGCGATGTGTTCAATTTTCTGGCTCAACGGAGGTGGTGCATCAAATTTACAGACAGGAAATCAGTGCTGTGTCATTCTGGTCGGCTGTGCAGCGATTTATCAGTCACAGTGCAGGCTTTGCATTGATTCTGGCAGGCAGTGTGTTGATTTTCAATGTTCAAGGGGTTTCCTGAAGAGATGATGTATTTTTTGGCCTGAGACTTCAGAACACAGGACGCAAGCTCAATCCAAGCCCTTGGAGAGCACTTTTGGGGAAGGCAGAGTCCTTCTCAGCACAGTCAGAGGGCATCAGGGCAGGAGGGCAACAGTAGGGCCGCAGCAGTCCTTCTCAGAAAAGCAGTCCCAATGAGTCATCTGTGCAGCCAGGCAGTTTCTCTTGACAGGGTGCGGGTGTATGTCCAGTAGTCTCTGAGTTGGTGGGGTCAGGGACCTCGTTTATGTACCCAAAATTGACTTTGAAGTGGGGGAAAATTCAAAGAGTGTTTTTGAAGTGCACATGTTTCCCTTTCAGTACAGTCCTGTCTGCCAGGGTCCCCGTAGGGGGTTTGACAGTTCTTTGTGTGAGGGCACGCTACTAGCCTTTGAAACGTAAGTGGCAGGCCCTCCATCCTTCCAGCCCAGGAAGACCCATTCAATATGCACATGAGTGCAGGTGTGAATGGGTGTCCTGTGTTTGTGGTGTCTGGGTGAAATGCACAAGGGAGCTGTCAACCAGCCCAGCCCAGACATTGATTGAAGACAAGCAGTAAGGCACAGATGGTTTTAAGTGCACGGAAATGCTCACTTTCTAAAAGTGACATTTCTAAAATAGTAATAAAAAATCCAACCTCACTAATAGACCATTCTGGCCATACTAAATATGTCCTGGTTACCCCTTTCAGATCAGAATCTACCACTCAAAAAGTATGTGAGGGCCGTCCTAATGCTAGCCTATGAAAGGAGCAGGCCTCACTGTAGTGGAAAACACATTTATGAGTTTTTCACTACCAGGATATTAAAACACATATGTACATTTCCTACCTTTTTCCCACATAACACCCTGCCCTATGGGATACCTAGGGCCTACTTTAGGAGTGACATATGTAGAAAAAGGGGAATTTAAGGCTTGGCAAGTACTTTTAAATGCCATGTCCAAGTGGCAGTGAAACTGCACACACAGGCCATACAATGGCAGGCCTGAGACATGGTTAAGGGGCTACTTATATGGGTGACACAATCAGTGCTGTATTCCCACTAGTAGCTTTTAATTTACAGGCCCTGGGCACATGTAGTGCACTTACTATGGACTTATAAGTAAATCAAATATGCCATTTGGGAGTGAACCAATGTTACCATGTTTAAGGGAGAGAACATGTGCACTTTAGCCCTGGATAGCAGTGGTAAAGTGCAGAGAGTCCTGGGTCAGAAAAGTGGAGGGAGGCAGGAAAAAAGTTGGGGGATGACCACCCTAAGGCTGTCAGGTCTAACAGCAACGTTATGGTGCTTACAAAAAGCCAGGCATCTATGAACTTGCAGACAATAGAGTGTACACTACAACCACTGCATGGTCTAAATGTGAAACCGCTGAAATGTACATTAATTGACAGCTCTTGCACTTACATGCACAGAATTGAACCTATATTGTGCTTGTGTTGAGTGTTACAAGAATGGTGATCGCAGATGTGATTGTAGAGGGGAGGCCGGACCACCTGGGTGAAATTTTAATCCTATTAGTCAATGTGTCCAGGATTTCCATTACGCATGCACATTGCTGCATATCTAAAGACATGTGCTTTAGAAATTTAGTTAACAAGACAACTTTATGCATACTCTCATTTTCGTTGTTAAAACCTACAATACATGTTTTTTATATAGCTCTTTATTGATTTTTTTTTTTATCAACTACATTTCAAAAACGTGTGATCAGGATTTTGGATGAAATGGAGAACGTGTCACTCCCAGCTGTGATCTATCCAGTAAGGTGACAGCAATTTGCACCAGCATGCATCCCGAGCCCCATTAAAACATAACAACTTTTCAAACTGCCTGCACGTCCAGTTCCCTCTCCTCAGAACAACTTAGAGAAAACACAGTGAGTATGGTCCGATATAATTATGAAACTTTGATGCAGATCAAGATGTGTGGGAGCACCACACCAATGAGTCTGGTAATACAAAAAAGTTGCATATACTGTGCACCTTGCGGTTGTACTTGTGGCATGGTACATATTCAGTACTTTCTGTCCCCTGTAGCAGTTTGTTATTTGATTTGTGTTTCATGGCCCTAAGGCAGGCTTTCCAATATAATGTCAATTTGGGCATCTAGTTCAGCTCTAGCATACCACTTTTGTGGAGCTTAGAGTGTTCCCCAGTTCATTATAATCTGACATTTGGTGAGGGACAAGGCCAAGTTCAGAAACTGCGTGATGAGTCAGCAGGCTTTAGTACTAGACATAAGTTCTAATAAGGAGATATTTGGTGGGGTCAAGTCCCTCTTTCCTAACCATTCTACCAGGCAGCCACTGACTTTATCCTGCCATCTGCCAACCATACAAGTACAGCCAAACTGGGATCCCAAAGCAGTCCTGGCAACTTTTTCTGACCAGCCCACGGGGGCTACCTTTGTGCGCAAAGTGAGGTCTTAAATCTGTGCGTGCAAAGGTACCACGCACAGTATTGAGACCTCATAAAGGGTTGTGCAAGTGAAAGCTTGCTGCTGTTTTGGGTGCTGAGTTCACAGCATTGCTGCAAAACCAGCCCCCAGTCACATAACCGGCTCCAACTGCTCACAAACTGGACCCCACCTTTCCAGCCCATCAGAAAAATGCCCAGGGCCTGCTACGGCCAGTATGGCCCTGCATACAAGGCTGTTTATTGATACAAAAATACTTACTGAATAGTCACAGCCCCACATTTTCTGTGCTGCTGCTATAAAATGTCGGGATATATAGGTGTCAAACCTGGATCCGTGGAAATTGTCATAGACATTCTGCCTAATGGCTTGTGTCTTCATTAATTGATCAAGGGCTTGATTTAAAGTTTGGCGGATGGGTTACTTGTCCACGGTATTACGATTCCCATAGGAGATGATGGGATCATAATACAGCGGACAGGATAGCTGTCATGTTTGTGATGGAGTAACCACAAACTCTAAACCAGACCCTATTTTTTCTTTTTCATCGAAGACCAAGCACCAAGTGCTCTCTCTGCTGTCATTGGCTACCGTATAACATGGGTACACTCAATGGCTCACATACCTCTGGGGAAATTGTCAACTGTTTAGAACATCTGTGTCACTTATCAGTTAGCAACCACATATTGTGGCAAATGTACATGATGATACATGGGAGGGACAAGACAGTTCAAGCCCTGGTCCAGACAGGATGATTAGCTAGCATGGATTAATCCACCACTGATGTCTATGGGTCTTTTAGAAGACTGTGGCAGAGACATGCAATGCTGGACAGAATGTGAGTGGAAGTTGGTTGTGGTTTGCTTTGTTTCCTATTTGTTCACCCCCAGAAAGGGATGCCATCCAGAACAAAAACTATGCCTTAACCCCTTCTGTGCCGCGGACGTAGTGGTTACGTCCCGCGGCACAGTGCTGCTGTGCCGAGGACGTAACCACTACGTCCTCGGCACACAGCCCAGAGGGAGCGCTCTCGCTCCCTCTGTGTGCTTCCCCCCACCCCCCCAAAGTCAGGGATGGAAGGGGAAGCCCTTCCCCTTCCACCCCCGACCCCCCCACCCCCCCATAATGACGTCAGCGCGCGATCGCGCGCTGACTTCATTATGGGGATTTCGCCGCACAGGAAGCCATTTGCTTCCTGTGCGGCGAACGGAGAAGAGGTGAGTTCCTCTTCCCGGTGGGTGGGGGGTTTGGGCTAAAGAGGCACCGGGGGAAAGGAAAGGCTTTTCCTTTCCCCCGGTGTCTCTTTGAGCATTCCTGCTGCCCGATCGCATTGCGATCGGGCAGCAGGAATGCCCACTAGACACCAGGGATTTTTTTTTTTTGTTGTACTTTCTGTTTCTTGTTGGCGGGGAGCGGCCCCTTGGGCAAGGGTCGCTCCCCTTGTGGGGGCAATTTGTTACGGCCATTTCTGCCCCCCTTGGGGGCAGATTGGCCTACTTTTTAGGCGGATCTGCCCCCAAGGGGGGCAGAAACCACTGGATCACCAGGGATTTTTATTTTCTGTGCATTTATGTTGGGGGGGGTGCCCCCTTGGGCAAGGGGCGCCCCCCCCAAGGGGGCAGAGAACCGTTGGCCTTTTCTGCCCCCCTTGGGGGCAGATCGGCCTATTTTTTTTAGGTCCATCTGCCCCCAAGGGGGGCAGAAGCCACTTAGGCACCAGGGATTGTGTGTGTAGTGAATGGGGGGGCGCCCCCTTGGGCAAGGGTCGCTCCCCTGTGGGGGGCATGTCCTTTAGGGCCATTTCTGCCCCCCTTGAGGGCAGATTGGCTACTTTTTAGCCAGATCCAAGGGGGGCAGAAAACACTAGATCACCAGGGTTTTTTATTTTTATGTGTATTTATGTGGGGGGGGTGCCCCCTTGGGCAAGGGGCGCCCCCCCCAAGGGGGCAGAGAACTGTTGGCCTTTTCTACCCCCCTTGGGGGCAAATCGGCCTATTTTTTTTAGGTCCATCTGCCCCCAAGGGGGGCAGAAGCCACTTAGGCACCAGGGATTGTGTGTGTAGTGGATGGGGGGGCGCCCCCTTGGGCAAGGGTCGCTCCCCTTTGGGGGGCATGTCTTTTAGGGCCATTTCTGCCCCCCTTGAGGGCAGATCAGCCTATTATTTTTAGGCTGATCTGCCCCCAAGGGGGGCAGAAACCACTAGAACGCCAGGGATGTTTTTTTATGTGTTTATTTCTGTGGGGGGGCGTCCCCTTGGGCACGGGGCGCCCCCCCAAGGGGGGCATTGACCTGTTGGCCATTTCTGCCCCCCCTGGGGGCAGATGGGCCTATTTTTCTAGACCCACCTGCCCCCAAGGGGGGCAGAAGCCACGTAGACACCAGGGATAGTGTGTGTGTGTGTGTGTGTTAGTGGATGGGGGGGGGGTTTGGGCAAGGGTCGCCCCCCACTTTGGGGGCACATGTACCCAGGCCATTTCTGCACCCCTTGGAGACAGATCAGCCTATTATTTTTAGGCTGATCTGCCCCCAAGGGGGGCAGAAACCACTAGAACGCCAGGGATGTTTTTTTATGTGTTTATTTTTGTGGGGGGGCGTCCCCTTGGGCACGGGGCGCCCCCCCAAGGGGGGCATTGACCTGTTGGCCATTTCTGCCCCCCCTGGGGGCAGATGGGCCTATTTTTCTAGACCCACCTGCCCCCAAGGGGGGCAGAAGCCACGTAGACACCAGGGATAGTGTGTGTGTGTGTGTGTGTTAGTGGATGGGGGGGGGGCTTGGGCAAGGGTCGCCCCCCACTTTGGGGGCACATGTACCCAGGCCATTTCTGCACCCCTTGGAGACAGATCAGCCTATTATTTTTAGGCTGATCTGCCCCCAAGGGGGGCAGAAACCACTAGAACGCCAGGGATGTTTTTTTATGTGTTTATTTTTGTGGGGGGGCGTCCCCTTGGGCACGGGGCGCCCCCCCAAGGGGGGCATTGACCTGTTGGCCATTTCTGCCCCCCCTGGGGGCAGATGGGCCTATTTTTCTAGACCCACCTGCCCCCAAGGGGGGCAGAAGCCACGTAGACACCAGGGATAGTGTGTGTGTGTGTGTGTGTGTGTTAGTGGATGGGGGGGGGGCTTGGGCAAGGGTCGCCCCCCACTTTGGGGGCACATGTACCCAGGCCATTTCTGCACCCCTTGGAGACAGATCAGCCTATTATTTTTAGGCTGATCTGCCCCCAAGGGGGGCAGAAACCACTAGAACGCCAGGGATGTTTTTTTATGTGTTTATTTTTGTGGGGGGGCGTCCCCTTGGGCACGGGGCGCCCCCCCAAGGGGGGCATTGACCTGTTGGCCATTTCTGCCCCCCCTGGGGGCAGATGGGCCTATTTTTCTAGACCCACCTGCCCCCAAGGGGGGCAGAAGCCACGTAGACACCAGGGATAGTGTGTGTGTGTGTGTGTGTTAGTGGATGGGGGGGGGGCTTGGGCAAGGGTCGCCCCCCACTTTGGGGGCACATGTACCCAGGCCATTTCTGCACCCCTTGGAGACAGATCAGCCTATTATTTTTAGGCTGATCTGCCCCCAAGGGGGGCAGAAACCACTAGAACGCCAGGGATGTTTTTTTATGTGTTTATTTTTGTGGGGGGGCGTCCCCTTGTGCACGGGCGCCCCCCCAAGGGGGGCATTGACCTGTTGGCCATTTCTGCCCCCCCCTGGGGGCAGATGGGCCTATTTTTCTAGACCCACCTGCCCCCAAGGGGGGCAGAAGCCACGTAGACACCAGGGATAGTGTGTGTGTGTGTTAGTGGATGGGGGGGGGCTTGGGCAAGGGTCGCCCCCCACTTTGGGGGCACATGTACCCAGGCCATTTCTGCACCCCTTGGAGACAGATCAGCCTATTATTTTTAGGTTGATCTGCCCCCAAGGGGGGCAGAAACCACTAGAACGCCAGGGATTTTTTTTATGTGTTTATTTTTGTGTGGGGGCGTCCCCTTGGGCACGGGCGCCCCCCCAAGGGGGGCATTGACCTGTTGGCCATTTCTGCCCCCCCCTGGGGGCAGATGGGCCTATTTTTCTAGAACCACCTGCCCCCAAGGGGGCAGAAGCCACTTAGGCACCAGGGATAGTGTTGTGTGTGTTTTTTTTGTTTGAGGGCTGTCCCCTTTGGCAAGGGTCGCTCTCCATGGGGACACAGTACTAAAGGTATTTTTTGGCTTCCTTGGGGCAGACAGGCCTATTTTTTTAGTAGGCCCATCTGCCCCTATGGCAGAATCCACTTAGGCACCAATTTCTAAAATGTTTGATGGTGGGGTGTTTGTCAACTGAAGAAGCCTTTGCATTTGTGATAAAAAATGTTTTCCTCCTTTTTGTTCCAGTTCAAAGCTTTTGCTTTATTTGCTGTGGCTCCTTGCGGTTTTGGCGGTGGTTGACCTGCAGTTTGCACAGTTGCATGTTTTAGGTAAGTAAAAACAATTTACTCCAAAGGAGTATTGTTGCCATGCATGAATGACATGTTTGTAGGGGGTGTACTAAATGCAGGATTGTGTGTGAAATTGTCCTTAGGTTTGTGCACAATGATATTTGTTTTGTCTTATTTCTAATTTGCCTTTCTTTCTTTCTTTTTAGTGGGATATCATTGGTGATTGCTGTGTAGTTGCTGGTGAATCAAGCTTTTTCAGGCAAGTGAGCGGTATAGTTTTTGAGTTTGTAACTCTTACTAACAAAGCTACACTTTGTTACTTGTCTTACACAGTGCTGGTTGTTGGTGGTGAATTTGTCCAGTTAATTTTAGCAGGAGAGATCATGGCTAGCCGCAGGATGACCGCTCAGCAGGTGGTTGGTATGCTTTTTGAGTCACAGTCTGATCATGACTATGAGACGGACTCTGCATCTGAGGCAGAGGAGGAAGTCAGAGATTCTGGCAGTGATGTTTCTGTTGGAGGGGAATCTTCTGATGATGAAGCCACACTCAGTGCAGATGAAGGTTCTGTTTTAGAGGAGGACATTGATGTGCCAATAGTGCAGCAACCTGGGGCTGAAAGGTTTCCCGTTAGAAGACCTGATGTCTGGGTTGCGCCAAACATGGAGCAGCCAGAGTTGCCTGCCTTTACTGGTCTCCCGGGGTGTAACGCCAATACAGAGAACTTTATGCCTATCAATTTCTTTGAGTTATTCATGGATGATGTGTTTTTGGAAGAGATTGTTGAGCAGACTAATTTGTATGCGGAGCAGCATTTGAGGGACAACGCTGCTAGACTTAGGCCACACTCTAGAGCTGCCCAGTGGATTCCCACAAATTTGGAGGAGCTAAAAAAGTTTTTGGGTTTGACTTTTTTGATGGGGTTGATAAGGAAGCCGTCACTGGCTTCTTATTGGTCTACTAGTCCCTTGATGGCAACAGCTATATTTCCAGCTACCATGAGTCGTAATCGGTATTTGCTTCTTCTTAGGATGCTGCATTTTGTTGACAATGCATTAGCCTTGCCACGAGATCACCCAGATTCTGACCGTCTTTTTAAGATTAGGCCTGTCCTTGATCATTTTGTAGATCGGTTTTCGGAGGTCTATGTTCCAGGCAAAGAGATAAGTGTGGACGAGTCTTTGGTCCTCTTCAAGGGTCGTTTGGTTTTTAGGCAGTACATTCCTAGCAAAAGGGCACGATATGGAATTAAATTGTATATGCTGTCTGAAAGTAGGACAGGATATGTGTATAGTTTCCGTGTGTACACTGGTAGGGATTCCAATATTGACCCCCCTGGTTGTCCTCCCACTTTTGGAGTTACTGAGAAAATAGTGTGGGATCTTGGTAGACGACTGTTCAACAAAGGTCACCATTTGTATGTAGATAACTTCTACACTGGTGTGCAGTTGTTCAAGGAATTGTTTAGAGTGGACACAGTTGCTTGTGGCACAATCCGTTCTAACCGGAAAGGCTATCCAAGGGAGCTTGTCTGTAAAAAACTTGAGAGGGGACAGTGCTGTGCCTTGCGGAACGAGGAGCTGCTAGCTTTGAAATTTTCAGACAAGAGGGATGTCTACATGCTAAGTACCATCCATGATGAGAGTACTTCCCCTGTGACTGTTTGGGGCCAGGTTGCTGAAGTGCGCAAACCTGTGTGCATTTTAGATTATAATAAGCACATGGGAGGTGTAGATAGAGTTGACCAGAGGTTGGAACCTTATACTGCTATTCGTAAGTCTTATGTTTGGTATAAGAAGTTAGCACTTCACCTCTTCCACTTAGCAACCTTCAATGCTTTTATTGTGTTTAGGGATAGGTCTCCAGACTCAAAGATGACATTTGTGAAATTTCAGGAGTCAGTGATAGAGAGCCTTATTGTGGTGGAACAGGCCAGAGTTCCTAGAGAAGCAGTGGTGGAGGATGTGGCTAGATTGAAAGATCGCCACTTTGCTGAGCACATTCCTCCCACACCCAAAAAAGACTTTCCAGCTAAGAAATGTAGAGTGTGTTTTCGAAGAGGTATCCGGAGGGAGTCTCGAATGTACTGCCCAGATTGTCCTTCAAAGCCTGGGCTGTGTGTCGGTGCTTGTTTTAAGAATTACCACACCCAGAAGAATTTCTGGGAACAACCATGAGTGTAAACTCATGTCTGTTTTGTATTTTCATGTGTTTAGTTTCATGGTTAGCATTTCTGTCATGTTGTTAGTTAGAGCTTTTGTGTTTGTTGTTTTGTAATTCTTTCTACTTAGTTAGGGGTTCCTCTGTTTAAAAAAAAAAAAAATATATGATGCCATTGTGTGTGGAGTGGGGCTTGGCTGAGACTGTACATATTGACTTGATGTTGGCTACTGCAACACACTGCCAGCCAAACACCAGTCCACACACTCCCATCAGCTGGTGTGATTGTTGTATCAGGCAAGTGGGCGTATGTAAGTGATGGGCCCTTGAGTGGCGCTGTCTGTCGATGTGAGTGTTGTAATGTGCTGGGCCCGTGGCTGGCGGTGTGAATGGCCTTGTGTGTGTCATGTATGAAAGTTGTGTGAATGGACTGTAAAGCGGTTGGTGCCTTGTCGCGGCTTTACAGCTCACGAGCTGTGAGTCATTGGTTCAGTTTTTTGCCTTTCAGTTACTAACAGTGCTTTTCATTTTTGTGAAAGCTCTTGTTAGTAAAATTTGATCCACTGAACCATCACTCACCCTCGTGCCAAATCCAACCAGTATGTGTGGTAAAAATGACCAAACCTGCTCCGCTGTAATCAGGCGTCGCAGCACACCTATGACACGCTAGGTGCCTCAGGTGGGACCCCGATGATGAAGCATGCCACCAACTTGGTTGGTGGGTGAGGGGTCTTTTTCACATAACCTAAGTGTGTTTCTTTTCAAAATTTTAGTGTTTGGCACATCACGGACGTATGTGGGCACATCAAAACGATATATTACAAAACTACCTGTGTTTGGGGGGGGAGAGGGCACCTATGTTTTTGGTCCTGTGTGCGGCCTTCATCTAGGGAAACCTACCAAACCCAGACATTTTTTAAAACTAGACACCCCAAGTAGTCTAGGGAGGAGTGGCTTGCGTGGATCCCCCAACATTTTCTTACCCAGACTCCTCTGTAAACCTCAAAATGTGCTTAAAAAAAGCATATTTTCCTGACTTTTCTTCGTACGATCACCACTCCAGCACAAAATTCCTACTCCCCAGTGTTCCCCTCAGTCTCCCAAATAAAATGACACCTCACGTATGTGGGTCCCCAAAGCAGAGTCAGTCTAAAGATGTATAAAAGAATATGTCCTTATAAACTCGCAGTACTATCCCCTGTATCTCTACAAGTTTTGGGCCTTATTCTGTTGGAGGCACCTGGCCCACCCACACAACTGAGGTATCATTTTTATCGGGAGACTTGGGGGAACGCTGGGTGGAAGGAAATTTGTGGCTCCACTCAGATTCCAGAACTTTCTGTCACCGAAATGTGTGAAAAATGCATTTTTTTAGCCAATATTTGAGGTTTGGAAAGGATTCTGGGTAACAGAACCTGGTCAGAGCCCCTCAAGTCACCCCATCTTGGATTCCCCTAGGTCTCTAGTTTTCAGAAATGCACAGGTTTGGTAGGTTTCCCTAGGTGCTGGCTGAGCTACAGGCCAAAAACTACAGGTAGGCACTGTTTTCAATGAAAAAATGTGATGTGTCCACGCTGCGCTTTGGGGCGTTTCCTGTCGCGGGCGCTAGGCCTACCCACACAAGTAAGGTATCATTTTTATCGGGAGACGTGGGGGAACGCTGGGTGGAAGGAAATTTGTGGCCCCTCTCAGATTCCAGAACTTTCTGCCACAGAAATGTGAGGAACATGTGTTTTTTTAGCCAAATTTTGAGGTTTGCAAAGGATTCTGGGTAACAGAACCTGGTCCGAGCCACACAAATCACCCCATCTTGGATTCCCCTAGGTCTCTAGTTTTCAGAAATGCACAGGTTTGGTTGTTTCCCTAGGTGGCGGCTGAGCTAGAGGCCAAAATCTACAGGTAGGCACTTTGCTAAAAACAGGTCTGTTTTCTGTGATGTGTCCACGTTGCGCTTTGGGGCGTTTCCTGTCGCGGGCGCTAGGCCTACCCACACAAGTGAGGTATAATTTTTATCGGGAGACGTGGGGGAACACTGGGTGGAAGGAAATTTGTGGCTCCTCCCAGATTCCAGAACTTTCTGCCACAGAAATGTGAGGAACATGTGTTTTTTTAGCCAATTTTTGAGCTTTGCAAAGGATTCTGGGTAACAGAACCTGGTCCGAACCCCGCCAGTCACCCCTCCTTGGATTCCCCTAGGTCTCTAGTTTTCAGAAATGCACAGGTTTGGTAGGTTTCCCTAGGTGGCGGCTGAGCTAGAGGCCAAAATCTACAGGTAGGCACTTTGCTAAAAACAGGTCTGTTTTCTGTGATGTGTCCACGTTGCGCTTTGGGGCGTTTCCTGTCGCGGGCGCTAGGCCTACCCACACAAGTGAGGTATCATTTTTATCGGGAGACGTGGGGGAACGCTGGGTGGAAGGAAATTTGTGGCTCCTCTCGGATTCCAGAACTTTCTGCCACAGAAATGTGAGGAACATGTGTTTTTTTAGCCAATTTTTGAGCTTTGCAAAGGATTCTGGGTAACAGAACCTGGTCCGAGCCCCGCCAGTCACCCCTCCTTGGATTCCCCTAGGTCTCTAGTTTTCAGAAATGTACAGGTTTGGTAGGTTTCCCTAGGTGCCGGCTGAGCTAGAGGCCAAAATCTACAGGTAGTCACTTCGCAAAAAACACCTCTGTTTTCTTCAAAAATTTTGGTGGTGTCCACGTTGCGCTTTGGGGCGTTTCCTGTCGCGGGCGCTAGGCCTACCCACGCAAGTAAGGTATCATTTTTATCGGGAGACTTGGGGGAACGCTGGGTGGAAGGAAATTTGTGGCTCCTCCCAGATTCCAGAACTTTCTGCCACAGAAATGTGAGGAACATGTGTTTTTTTAGCCAATTTTTGAGCTTTGCAAAGGATTCTGGGTAACAGAACCTGGTCCGAGCCCCGCCAGTCACCCCTCCTTGGATTCCCCTAGGTCTCTAGTTTTCAGAAATGCACAGGTTTGGTAGGTTTCCCTAGGTGGCGGCTGAGCTAGAGGCCAAAATCTACAGGTAGGCACTTTGCTAAAAACAGGTCTGTTTTCTGTGATGTGTCCACGTTGCGCTTTGGGGCGTTTCCTGTCGCGGGCGCTAGGCCTACCCACACAAGTGAGGTATCATTTTTATCGGGAGACATGGGGGAACGCTGGGTGGAAGGACATTTGTGGCTCCTCTCAGATTCCAGCACTTTCTGCCACAGAAATGAGAGGAACATGTGTTTTTTTAGCCAATTTTTGAGCTTTGCAAAGGATTCTGGGTAACAGAACCTGGTCCGAGCCCCGCCAGTCACCCCTCCTTGGATTCCCCTAGGTCTCTAGTTTTCAGAAATGCACAGGTTTGGTAGGTTTCCCTAGGTGGCGGCTGAGCTAAAGGCCAATATCTACAGGTAGGCACTTTGCTAAAAACAGGTCTGTTTTCTGTGATGTGTCCACGTTGCGCTTTGGGGCGTTTCCTGTCGCGGGTGCTAGGCCTACCCACACAAGTGAGGTATCATTTTTATCGGGAGACGTGGGGGAACGCTGGGTGGAAGGAAATTTGTGGCTCCTCTCGGATTCCAGAACTTTCTGCCACAGAAATGTGAGGAACATGTGTTTTTTTAGCCAATTTTTGAGCTTTGCAAAGGATTCTGGGTAACAGAACCTGGTCCGAGCCCCGCCAGTCACCCCTCCTTGGATTCCCCTAGGTCTCTAGTTTTCAGAAATGCACAGGTTTGGTAGGTTTCCCTAGGTGGCGGCTGAGCTAGAGGCCAAAATCTACAGGTAGGCACTTTGCTAAAAACAGGTCTGTTTTCTGTGATGTGTCCACGTTGCGCTTTGGGGCGTTTCCTGTCGCGGGCGCTAGGCCTACCCACACAAGTGAGGTATCATTTTTATCGGGAGACATGGGGGAACGCTGGGTGGAAGGAAATTTGTGGCTAGACTCGGATTCCAGAACTTTCTGCCACAGAAATGTGAGGAACATGTGTTTTTTTAGCCAATTTTTGAGCTTTGCAAAGGATTCTGGGTAACAGAACTTGGTCCGAGCCCCGCCAGTCACCCCTCCTTGGATTCCCCTAGGTCTCTAGTTTTCAGAAATGCACAGGTTTGGTAGGTTTCCCTAGGTGGCGGCTGAGCTAGAGGCCAAAATCTACAGGTAGGCACTTTGCTAAAAACAGGTCTGTTTTCTGTGATGTGTCCACGTTGCGCTTTGGGGCGTTTCCTGTTGCGGGCGCTAGGCCTACCCACACAAGTGAGGTATCATTTTTATCGGGAGACGTGGGGGAACGCTGGGTGGAAGGAAATTTGTGGCTCCTCTCGGATTCCAGAACTTTCTGCCACAGAAATGTGAGGAACATGTGTTTTTTTAGCCAATTTTTGAGCTTTGCAAAGGATTCTGGGTAACAGAACCTGGTCCGAGCCCCGCCAGTCACCCCTCCTTGGATTCCCCTAGGTCTCTAGTTTTCAGAAATGTACAGGTTTGGTAGGTTTCCCTAGGTGCCGGCTGAGCTAGAGGCCAAAATCTACAGGTAGTCACTTCGCAAAAAACACCTCTGTTTTCTTCCAAAATTTTGGTGGTGTCCACGTTGCGCTTTGGGGCGTTTCCTGTCGCGGGCGCTAGGCCTACCCACGCAAGTGAGGTATCATTTTTATCGGGAGACTTGGGGGAACGCTGGGTGGAAGGAAATTTGTGGCTCCTCCCAGATTCCAGAACTTTCTGCCACAGAAATGTGAGGAACATGTGTTTTTTTAGCCAATTTTTGAGCTTTGCAAAGGATTCTGGGTAACAGAACCTGGTCCGAGCCCCGCCAGTCACCCCTCCTTGGATTCCCCTAGGTCTCTAGTTTTCAGAAATGCACAGGTTTGGTAGGTTTCCCTAGGTGGCGGCTGAGCTAGAGGCCAAAATCTACAGGTAGGCACTTTGCTAAAAACAGGTCTGTTTTCTGTGATGTGTCCACGTTGCGCTTTGGGGCGTTTCCTGTCGCGGGCGCTAGGCCTACCCACACAAGTGAGGTATCATTTTTATTGGGAGACGTGGGGGAACGCTGGGTGGAAGGACATTTGTGGCTCCTCTCAGATTCCAGCACTTTCTGCCACAGAAATGAGAGGAACATGTGTTTTTTTAGCCAATTTTTGAGCTTTGCAAAGGATTCTGGGTAACAGAACCTGGTCCGAGCCCCGCCAGTCACCCCTCCTTGGATTCCCCTAGGTCTCTAGTTTTCAGAAATGCACAGGTTTGGTAGGTTTCCCTAGGTGGCGGCTGAGCTAAAGGCCAATATCTACAGGTAGGCACTTTGCTAAAAACAGGTCTGTTTTCTGTGATGTGTCCACGTTGCGCTTTGGGGCGTTTCCTGTCGCGGGTGCTAGGCCTACCCACACAAGTGAGGTATCATTTTTATCGGGAGACGTGGGGGAACGCTGGGTGGAAGGAAATTTGTGGCTCCTCTCGGATTCCAGAACTTTCTGCCACAGAAATGTGAGGAACATGTGTTTTTTTAGCCAATTTTTGAGCTTTGCAAAGGATTCTGGGTAACAGAACCTGGTCCGAGCCCCGCCAGTCACCCCTCCTTGGATTCCCCTAGGTCTCTAGTTTTCAGAAATGCACAGGTTTGGTAGGTTTCCCTAGGTGGCGGCTGAGCTAGAGGCCAAAATCTACAGGTAGGCACTTTGCTAAAAACAGGTCTGTTTTCTGTGATGTGTCCACGTTGCGCTTTGGGGCGTTTCCTGTCGCGGGCGCTAGGCCTACCCACACAAGTGAGGTATCATTTTTATCGGGAGACGTGGGGGAACGCTGGGTGGAAGGACATTTGTGGCTCCTCTCAGATTCCAGCACTTTCTGCCACAGAAATGTGAGGAACATGTGTTTTTTTAGCCAATTTTTGAGCTTTGCAAAGGATTCTGGGTAACAGAACCTGGTCCGAGCCCCGCCAGTCACCCCTCCTTGGATTCCCCTAGGTCTCTAGTTTTCAGAAATGTACAGGTTTGGTAGGTTTCCCTAGGTGCCGGCTGAGCTAGAGGCCAAAATCTACAGGTAGTCACTTCGCAAAAAACACCTCTGTTTTCTTCCAAAATTTTGGTGGTGTCCACGTTGCGCTTTGGGGCGTTTCCTGTCGCGGGCGCTAGGCCTACCCACACAAGTGAGGTATCATTTTTATCGGGAGACGTGGAGGAACGCTGGGTGGAAGGAAATTTGTGGCTCCTCTCAGATTCCAGAACTTTCTGCCACAGAAATGTGAGGAACATGTGTTTTTTTAGCCAATTTTTGAGCTTTGCAAAGGATTCTGGGTAACAGAACCTGGTCCGAGCCACACAAATCACCCCATCTTGGATTCCCCTAGGTCTCTAGTTTTCAGAAATGCACAGGTTTGGTAGGTTTCCCTAGGTGGCGGCTGAGCTAGAGGCCAAAATCTACAGGTAGGCACTTTGCTAAAAACAGGTCTGTTTTCTGTGATGTGTCCACGTTGCGCTTTGGGGCGTTTCCTGTCGCGGGCGCTAGGCCTACCCACACAAGTGAGGTATCATTTTTATCGGGAGACATGGGGGAACGCTGGGTGGAAGGACATTTGTGGCTCCTCTCAGATTCCAGCACTTTCTGCCACAGAAATGTGAGGAACATGTGTTTTTTTTGCCAATTTTTGAGCTTTGCAAAGGATTCTGGGTAACAGAACCTGGTCCGAGCCACACAAATCACCCCATCTTGGATTCCCCTAGGTCTCTAGTTTTCAGAAATGCACAGGTTTGGTAGGTTTCCCTAGGTGGCGGCTGAGCTAGAGGCCAAAATCTACAGGTAGGAACTTTGCTAAAAACAGGTCTGTTTTCTGTGATGTGTCCACATTGCGCTTTGGGGTGTTTCCTGTCGCGGGCGCTAGGCCTACCCACACAAGTGAGGTATCATTTTTATCGGGAGACGTGGGGGAACGCTGGGTGGAAGGAAATTTGTGGCTCCTCTCAGATTCCAGAACTTTCTGCCACAGAAATGTGAGGAACATGTGTTTTTTTAGCCAAATTTTGAGGTGTGCAAAGGATTCTGGGTAACAGAACCTGGTCCGAGCCACACAAATCACCCCATCTTGGATTCCCCTAGGTCTCTAGTTTTCAGAAATGCACAGGTTTGGTAGGTTTCCCTAGGTGGCGGCTGAGCTAGAGGCCAAAATCTACAGGTAGGCACTTTGCTAAAAACAGGTCTGTTTTCTGTGATGTGTCCACATTGCGCTTTGGGGTGTTTCCTGTCGCGGGCGCTAGGCCTACCCACACAAGTGAGGTATCATTTTTATCGGGAGACATGGGGGAACGCTGGGTGGAAGGAAATTTGTGGCTCCTCTCAGATTCCAGAACTTTCTGCCACAGAAATGTGAGGAACATGTGTTTTTTTAGCCAAATTTTGAGGTGTGCAAAGGATTCTGGGTAACAGAACCTGGTCCGAGCCACACAAATCACCCCATCTTGGATTCCCCTAGGTCTCTAGTTTTCAGAAATGCACAGGTTTGGTAGGTTTCCCTAGGTGGCGGCTGAGCTAGAGGCCAAAATCTACAGGTAGGCACTTTGCTAAAAACAGGTCTGTTTTCTGTGATGTGTCCACGTTGCGCTTTGGGGCGTTTCCTGTCGCGGGCGCTAGGCCTACCCACACAAGTGAGGTATCATTTTTATCGGGAGACTTGGGGGAACATAGAATAGCAAAACAAGTGTTATTGCCCCTTGTCTTTCTCTACATTTTTCCCTTCCAAATGTAAGACAGTGTGTAAAAAAGACGTCTATTTGAGAAATGCCCTGTAATTCACATGCTAGTATGGGCACCCCGGAATTCAGAGATGTGCAAATAACCACTGCTTCTCAACACCTTATCTTGTGCCCATTTTGGAAATACAAAGGTTTTCTTGATAGCTATTTTTTACTCTTTATATTTCAGCAAATGAATTGCTGTATACCCGGCATAGAATGAAAACCCACTGCAGGGTGCAGGTCATTTATTGGCTCTGGGTACCTAGAGTTCTTGATGAACCTACAAGCCCTATATATCCCCGCAACCAGAAGAGTCCAGCAGACGTAACGGTATATTGCTTTCGAAAATCTGACATTGCAGGAAAAAGTTACAGAGTAAAACTTAGAGAAAAATTGATGTTTTTTTCACCTCAATTTCAATATTTTTCTTTTTCAGTTGCTATTTTCTGTAGGAAACCCTTGTAGGATCTACACAAATTACCCCTTGCTGAATTCAGAATTTTGTCTACTTTTCAGAAATGTTGCGGTTTATGGGATCCAGCGTTGGTTTCATGCCCATTTCTGTCACTGACTGGAAGGAGGCTGAAAGCACAAAAAATCGTAAAAATGGGGTATGTCCCAGTAAAATGCCAAAATTGGGTTGAAAAATTGGGTTTTCTGATTCAAGTCTGCCTGTTCCTGAAAGCTGGGAAGCTGGTGATTTTATCACCGCAAACCCTTTGTTGATGCCCTTTTCAGGGAAAAAACCACAAGCCTTCTTCTGCAGCCCATTTTTCAATTTTTTTAAAAAAAAATGAAATTTTCACTGTTTTTTGGCTAATTTCTTGGCCTCCTTCTGGGGAACCCACAAAGTCTGGGTACCTCTAGAATCCCTAGGATGTTGGAAAAAAAGGACGCAAATTTGGCATGGGTAGCTTATGTAAACAAAAAGTTATGAGGGCCTAAGCGCGAACTGCTCCAAATAGCCAAAAAAAGGCTCGGCACAGGAGGGGGAAAAGGCCTGGCAGCGAAGGGGTTAAAGAGTTTCCTAGTTTGTGTGTCTGATGTAGAATACAGTGCATATGAAAAAAGGGAAAAAGGAGGGGGAATGAAAAATAATCTCCTTTTCATGCCAGCCTCAAGAAGGTACAGGATTTCTGAGAAATTGTCTGACTACAATATTTTGTAAACTGAGGTTTGCAGAAAAATGCATTGGTGTTTCAGTAGGAGCACCCGTGCTCCATCCATGTACCCATGATGCAGAGTAGTGCCCAGATTTATTTTTCCTTCTTGGGCAATCAAAAGAGACATTTTCCTTTTTCTAAATGTGATGCAGAGTGCAGAACTCACCGAAAGAGGACATAATAAGAAGAACAATAGATGTTTCTCCTTGTTATCCCTCTCTGTGGTACTCTTTCTCACAATTCCATACAAACCTCAGTAAATCTGGAATCATGTGAAATCAAGGAGAGCCAGGCATGGTACACCTACCACTAATAAATGTATTGCAATTGAGGCAAGTTGCTATATTGCATTACATTTCTTTACAAAGCCATGCAAGGCAGCTCAAAGCAGGTCTCACAAGTAAGCCTTTGCATTGCTCGGTATCACCTTGTGTGATACAAGGGTGATGCAAAGGCTAAGTAATTCTATCCAACGTGTTTGTAAGCCTGGGCCTATATGAACACATTTATTGTTGGCCTACTAAAAGCTATGTAAAAATACTTAGGGTCAAATCTAGTGACAGCATATGAATCATAATGAAAATGCTCCTATCGCAAGCTCACTTCTGATTCTGAGCTATACTGTGAATAACATGTATGCATGAACAAACATCTCATGTCCTACTTATTGGATATAAATAGATGTGGAAGAATTATTTTTCATGCAGTCAGATGAACTGATGCATGATAAATGTCTTGTCCAAATGTCCACATTTCTTAAAACATTGTATCATGATTTGAGGGGAGAATTCTAATAAATTCTACAATTTTCATACTCTCTCTGGGACGGCAGCACTCAGAATACCAATGTGTCTAGTCTGTCTTGATTTTTCCTCTCTCATTACTTTTATTAACAGTCATCTTATTAGAATCTCACTTTCATATACTCCTCCTATTAATTCAGCTTTTATTTTTGAAATTTTACCTGTGTAACTGTCAAAGTTTTGTCTGACTACAAGTTTTTCCTTAACTATTTTAGTTGGACTTGACCCTTTCTGCAGGGCGACCCCAGATTGTCGCCTTTCTCTGCCTTTTTTGATGAACCCATTTTTCTGGTTTTTAGTACTCTGCACTTTTCCCCTGCTAACCAGTAGTGGTAGCGTGTTCGCTCTCCTGTTTAATTCATGGAAATTAATTTCTACTTCTGATCAGTACATTTAGTTTACTTATAAACCCCCCAGTAAATGCTGATGCATGTACCCAGGACCTGTCAGTTAAATGCTATTAGTGGAGTGGGCTACAGCACACATTGTGCCAGCCACTGAAGTAGCATTGTAAAAC
The DNA here is from genome assembly GCF_031143425.1 of Pleurodeles waltl. Taxonomy (NCBI): domain Eukaryota; kingdom Metazoa; phylum Chordata; class Amphibia; order Caudata; family Salamandridae; genus Pleurodeles; species Pleurodeles waltl. The sequence goes on along the minus strand of NC_090447.1, from coordinate 902,353,091 downwards.
ATGTCTCAAGCCTGCCACTGCAGCCTGTAGGGCTGTTTTTACCTGAACTTCTGACCTGACAGGATAAGCCTTTAGCACAACTTAAACCTTCCGTTTGTGTGCTCCCATCCCCAGTTCAGGGATGTTATAGCCCCATCGTATGAGATAATGAGAAGGATGACTCTTAGTGGCAGCTAGCACATGCCTTTTATCTGTACCATATGTTATAAGGCAGCCTCCAGAACCCGGCCCAACTTGCTCTTTAAAATAAATTCAGTCTTCCATAACTATGATCCATGTATCTCCAACAGTGTGTGTACTCTGTTTTGAGGAAGATTTACATGTGTTGCGTGGCGACGGTGAGCAAGAAGAATGGGTTTACATGGAAGATAAAATAAATGACATACACAAACCATTCCCCAAGAATAACACTGAAAGTAGGATGTCCTACATCCTAAGTAGGCAGCTAAGTTTTGTTACAGTTTGTAGCTTGGACCAAGAACTGGCTAGGATTTTATGGGAAAATACAATGGTACACAGGAAGTAAGGTGGTTACCCATTGTTAATACAATGTTATCGGAGGACTTTGGACATCGGTTATAAGTGATAGTTCCCAGCACAGATACTTTCAAGTAAAAGCTGACTGACCCAGGAACTTGGAAAATTCTTCAAAATAAAATACGCCACCCCTGCTTCGTTCTTCCACTTGTTTAAAGGACGCCAGAGCAGAGGTCCACTTTTCTGCAGCTTTTTATAATACAACATTACTTTTTCATTTTTTGAAATAAATTTGCATCTCACCATGGCATCTCCTTTGCTTCATGAGGGTCAGTCAGTAATCTTATCTGCGATTCCATAGAAATATTTTTCAAGATAAATTAAATTTAGCTTTTTTGGAAATTCTGTAATGCTTGAAATTCTTCACCTTTTACATTAATGTTATTACTTTTTTTTCATTTTGTTTAAATCATACCCATGTTGGGAATGGAAATGGGACAAATTAAGATTTGATCAGTATCAAGCATCTTGTCTTGATCAGGATCAAGTGCAAAGGATAGACATCACCTACCCTACCACGCTGTTACACAGATAATGTTCCACTGGTATCCTGGTAAAAACAAAATAATCAAAATCAAAGTAAATGCAGTCGTTATCGTTCCAAGTAAGTCACACACAATTCTCCTTCTCCCTTATTGTTAGAATTACACACAGGTAAATTACCCAAATACTGGTAGAAGTAGAGACAACACTTTTGCAAGGCCATCAGGACAACTTCAAATTAAAATCCCATAGAAATGCTCAGAGATATTCTGCTTTTCCTACAGGCAGCATAGTGATGTAGCAAACATAGCATTCACAAAAGCATGCTTTAACAGCAAAAATCAAATAGCAATCAGGACATTGTAATATTGAAGTATATCTTATAATTGCATCAAATGCTATAAACAATAAAAGAAGCATGCATTTATTCCCGTTATTAACCGAAATCATCTGAAGTTAAGCCCTTGATTTCCTGCAGTATGTCAAAGACATGAAGTTGTACAATTCATAACTTAGCAACAGTGCCAATATATCTTCATAATTATTGGGCAATTTGTCTACCTATTCTATGTTGTCCAGTTTTATTTTCATGCCTTGCGCATTTGGTGCTCAATATACACATGTTAAATATTAAAATGTGTGCAGTGTATCACTTAATCAGTTGGTTGGCCACATGTATTTTTATGAAGATCACACATATTCTTAAAATGTAAATATTATACTAACACGTGTTAACTGCACCTATTTGGAATCTAATTTATATCCAGGCCCAAGATATGCACACTTTTCTGCATAAAAGGTTTTGCAAATGTGTTGTTTTTTTCCCCATCTTTTCAGGTGCATTAGGATTCTACTTCGTAAGTTAAAATATCCTTATTGTTTATTATGTTCGACTAGGGGGCAATTAACATTTTAATTAGAAGATAGCCTCTGATAAAAAGACTGAAATGGCGGGAGAGGCCATGTTGTACCAGGCATACCGGACTGATGTTATATCCAGGGTTGCCCAGATGATTCTATTTTGTAGAGAGCTTGGAAAGCTAGGAAGTCTAGTTGTTTCCTAAGAACACTGTCTTTGGATTGCTTCTTTTGGTGGAAATTGATTTGGAGAAGAAGCCTTCTGGAATCTTTTTTCAAGCTTTAATTGTATGGTCTTTAGAACATGAGACCTTGTCCTAATATCACTAAGAGAAGACTTCTTCTCTACTTTGCTGATTTCTCATGCCCAAAGTGTTGAGATTCATGCTTGAATACTCAGATTAATTCCCATCAACCTTAAACTTGGTTCACCTGAAACTGGTAAATTCTTCATAGAATTTCACCTTGCCACTTCAATACCTTTTTTAGAATAAGGATGCCCCTTTATAGAACCTGCTTGGGGAATATTTAGTTTGCTGTATGTGATACTATTTAAGTATCTTTTTTCTCATAATCTAGAAATTCAGACTGCATGGTCATTTAAATACATCTTTTCTTACAATATGCTTTCTTCAATATTGCTGACTGATTTAACTTGTAACCTGAACTAAATTGTTAATAAAACCCACAACGTTTTGACACCATCCTCTCCATCATTCTTGTGAAGCCACGTTGGTTTCATTGTACTTGAAATGTATTGCTGATGTTAGCTCCTTTTCATACTTCAAGTCGACAATCAAAGGTCCATATAATCAGTGGGAATTCTTTTGGACTATTTTACCAAAGAGAATACGATCATGTATTTTTAGCTATTTTGTTATAGCAAAAACCTAGTTGGGGAATAACAAAGTGAGGACATTGAGAGACGATAAATGATTGTGTATAATAAGTGAAAATTAACATCTTTGGCATACATAATTACATTATATTTCATACAACAATTGCATTGCGGAGACACCAAGCAATAAATAAGGATTGTTTAAAAAATATGTGGCAATTGATACTTTTCCTAAATAGTACACATGTTCATTATGTCAGAATTTATTGTTTTAGGTGGTGCCACTGTTACCTTTGGTGTCTTAATGATGAACTATACATGACCATAGTGTTTGAATTGCTAACACGTTAACTGTAGGGCACCTGAGAGCTCATATTAAGGTGCATTCGCTGTTGGTTAGTGATCTAACGTGATACAGTAGAGCTATTGTAATCGAAGTATAATCATTTATTTTGAGATCACGTTTCCTCATGATGTTAAGAAATACTTTCCTTTAAAATGGGTAGTGATTTTTTGACTGATATGCATTTAAATGTCATATGCTAATTTTGAAAATGTGTAGTTCCCCATAATACATAATGAAATGTATTTACAAATGATTTCACTTTGCAATATTACTGTAACATGATTTGTTGACAAGATTTATTAATGATGAATTTATAGTTACAACATTTATATGTGTTTTAAATAACAAGAATGAAGTGTGCCATTTTAATTCAATTCTGCCATATTGATGTGCTAGTCCTCAAACTTGCTGAACATGAGAAAGATGTTTTGTTTTTTTGTTAACGTGTCAATCCTTTCGTTATCATAAAATGTTAATTTGTAAATAGATGTGCTATTGTTTCATTCATAGTGAGCCTAAGGAAGTATTCTTGGAGATACTAAACTGGAGACTGAGAACGCAAATATAAAAAATTGTTGCAAAGTTGTAGAAGAGAGCAAAGATGAATGCCTTCCCATGATGGCATTGGGATCTTTTCCCGGTGTTGCAGATGCATGTCACATGATGTACTCTGATTGGACAATTAAACTTTCTGATCTATGTGGTGTGATTAATGGACAAATCACCATTCACTTTTTTCTCACAGTTCCCCAGTTGGATTAGGAGCAGACCTCATTTGGACTTAGAGGAGACATCCTTTGGACTTTGAGAGGTACAGACCTCTTTTTCCATTGTCCCTCACCTTCCTAATGCTTGTTGAGAGAAGATTTAGATTTTTCCTTTGACCCATGAGAAGGCTCTTGACTGAGCTTCTGAAATGCTGACACCTTCCTTTTTCACTTCCTTTTTGCCAACTTTAGTTAGCTTTATTGTGTCCCAGATGTTGTTTTTCCAAATTCTTTTTGCCCTTTATTTCCATTTTACCTTTTGTTCCTATGTGTTGTAGCCCAGCACATGTACATTAACAAAGTGTCACTTTCTCGTGGATTTCCTTTGCTTAATCAACTAATTTGGGTGACAATCAGATTGCTTCCATGTTTAGAAGAGGTGCAAAATGCTTGTTAACTGATCATCAGATCGTATACTTATAATTCTCTATAGACTTAATAGAATGCTTAGTATTGAGTGCTTAGTATGTATTATGCTACACAAGCTTTGATTGTTCCAACACCTGGGACATTCAATGGTAATATTGTACCTTTATATCCTTGTATTAACAGTAGTTTACATTAACCTGAATCCGACTCTTTAACTTATTTCCGACTTCAGTGTTCCTTTTGTGGCCAAACTGGTCATACTGTAAATTTAAATATTGATCGATTTTCTCCAACCCCTTTGCTAGAGTGAAAATACCTGTCAACCTTGTTAAAAGCCTACCAAAATGCTTCAACACTGGTTTTTAATAGACGTTATACTTTTTCTATAGCCTTGACAAAGTGACTATCCACAAAATATGTGCCAGTTGTTTTTCTGATTAGGACGATTCTGTGTCAAAGAAAAACACCACAATTTGAATAAAATGTAAGGTAATCTGAATCAAAAAGAATATTTGAAGTGCTATTATTGTTTGATGCCTCCAAAAATGTTTGATTTATCTTGTACAAATCCAGCAACAGACCATAGTTAAAATCTTGCAAATGCCCTAAGAATCAACAATGGACATAGGCCCACATTATGAAGTAGGAGGGATGCCCCGCCTCCAACCGTGCCGGCGGTCAATGGAAGTCTGTCAGTGGCGACAGTCGGCATCCTGACAAATTATGACGCCTGGAGCCTCACCGCCATTTATGGAGGTGAGGGACGCCAGGCGCCATTCTGGCGGTCAGTGGCGGGGGTGGATGCTGCTCCACCCTTAACGCCACTTCAGTCCAGACACTGCCACGCCTATAATGATGCATTCATAGGCGTGTCGGTGCTTGGAGAGGCGGCTATGGTGATGGAGCAGCATCCAGGGAGCCCGTTCCCTCCCAGAGCAGCACGATGGATGAGGTAAGTGCTGTCTGAGAGGGAAGTGGGCGGTTGTGGGTGTGAGTGTGCGAGTGCATGGTGGTGTGTGTGAGTGTATGTGGGGAGATGTGTGTCTGAGTGTATGTATGCGTGTGTGCATGTAGGTGAATATGTTGGGGTGGGGGGCAGTGAGGGTCGAGCTGGGGTGGCCTACATGGGGTTCTGGGGTTGGAGGATTGGGGGGTTGGTTTTCAGGGGTGGGGTGGATCTATGAGTTTGGGGGGTGGGTGGTGGCAGTGGCAAGGGGGGCTGGCATGTCAGTAAAAAGGTGACAGGAATGGTTATTCCTGTCACCCATTTGCTTTCCACCAGGGATTACCTGGCGGAGTATCCCTCAGGAAATCCCTGGTGGAAATGGGATCAAAATCCCACTGTCGGGTCGAAAGGGCCTACTGTCGGCCTGGCGGTCGATTCTGGTCTGGCGGTGGGTAGTAGTGAACTGGCTATTTGCAGCAAGTTCACTATGTGTTCAGGAGATGGCAGTCTGGACCTCCATGCCGTTGGCGGTAATGACCGCCTCCGCCGTCGTGGCAGTCCAGACAGCCATGTTCATAATGACCACCATTGTCTCATGTATCATAAATTACATTTACTACTAGCTTTTACATTTGTCTCTTCACAATCACACCTTACATATGTACATTTTAGGCACAAGAAGATTAGGTGATTTGCCCAGTACAACAAAGTTTTTCAGTCATGGTTATGAACACAGGATTCCGAATTTCAAAGTCAGCAGCTTAGCCACTAGACCACATTTCCTCCATAACCTTTGGTGCATTTCTGCCCCATCAACCATAACACCTCTTCCTCTCTGCCACTGTTACTTTGTTCTACTATCTCTCAATAGTATTAGCATACAGAGGGCAGAATCAATATTTGTATAGTGGACAGTGCTTAGGTACTAAGGCAACTATGACACTTAAGAAAATTGTGCTCTGCTTTTCTAAATACGTAACATTTTTAATGAAACCATGATGGCTTTGCAGTTTTAGTGAATTTATATGTGAAAATCACATATATAAACAATTGTTTTTAAGGTTGAGCCAGAATACTTTAATGAAGACGTGCATGCTAGTACAGAATGCTGTCAGGGCCGGCTTTCACTGTGGTAGTGGCCATTACGACAATCTATGTTGGTACCCACTGATGACCTCCTTCTCCCTGTAATCCCTTACCACTCCCTCCAACAGTGCCATTCACCTCTCCATAGCCCTTTCTCACATGTATTTCATTTGTTTTATGGCTGCAATCACACTAGTATAGGGTGTCAGAGCATGTTGCATCACACACATACAGAGATGATAAATCATATGTGCATCAATCAATGTATAGGAAATGTTACATAATACCATGAGGACCACAAGGTGTAGAAGTCACATGTCATCCATACTTGTAGGCAGTTTATTTTAAGAATGTTTGGTCTAGAGAAGCAAAAACTCAAGGGCATATTTTTGAGAGGGTTGCATCATGTTTGCTCCATGCAACCTGCTACATGTGTTACGCAAACCTCTAAGTCAGATTTTTTAAGCCAAGCAAAGTCATTTTGCATGGATTTGAGTGGCTTAAAAAATCTGGAGTAACGCAATGAGACAGAAATCAATGACTTTTGTTACTCTGCCCTGGGAAGGCATTCCATGGACATTACATAGGCCTTCCCATGCAATTCCAGTGGTTTCTGATGCTTGTCCAGGTTTACCAGACCTTATAAATCTGTGAATGTGCCAAAAAGATACGTCTCCCAAGGAGAGACATAACGAGGAGAAATGGTTATTTCTAATCATTACTTCCTCTTTCTATGTGTGCTGCATTCTGCAGAACACATACATAGAGGAATATGCCTCTCCAGATTGTTTTTGTGCAGGAAGGTTTACCTTCCGGCACAAAAACAATCCTGAATGTAAAAACAATCCTGAATGTGTGGGTGCTAGGCAGCCCATTGTGCGCCTGTTCAGGGGTAAAACTCAGGAATGCACTGTATGCCTTAAAACAAGCACATTTTTGCACTTTCCCTGCCATACAGTATAGCAAGGTGAGTTGCTGTGCTGCACTACGTTACTTGGCCAGTAATATGGCCCCAAGTTTTTAAAACGGAAGAAACTGTTTGGCTTTACTAATAAGATTTTGTTTCTACTTAAATGAACCCTTTTTAGCAACATTTTGATAATGAAAGAGTGGTGGAGAAACATAACTTCTAACCTATGCAATGCAGTTTGCATGCAACTCTTTGATAAAACTTCTTAATTAACTGTGCTATATTAGGATTGTAACCTATGAATTGTAAGCAACAAAAATGATCTCAGTGACAAAAGCAGCAATCCACTGAGCTGTCTACATAAAATGCAATCCTGTGATCTGCATGGTACCTGGTTATTGCAGCAGCCATATTAACCTTGGAGCATCTTTGTTATGAGTCAAAACTACCACCAGTCAATTCTTATCTCCCCAGTAGGTGCATTATTTACCAGAGTTATCACAACATTATTTATTGTGGCTGAAAATTGTTAGAAACACAAGGAACTCTGCAGTAGGCGCTTTAATTTCCATTAGATGTTTCAAAACACAGCTCCCCTCACACCGCTTCACGACTGCTGTTGATCTTGCTGCCCACTTAGCTCGTAGAATATTTTCGATTTTGCAGTTCTCTGGATTACTCTGTTTAGTGAGAGTATTCATGGCAGTTATTGCATACGGCATCCTTGAGTTCCGTAATATTTTTTTATTATTTTGCTGATCCAGGACTAAGGGCCTCACTTCGAGTTTGCCGGAGGGGTTACTCCATCACAAATGTGACGGGCATCCCGTATTACGATTCCCATAGGTTATAATGGGATTGTAATATGGTGGACAGGATATCCGTGACGTTTGTGAAAGAGTAACCTTCTCCACCAAACTCTAAATAAGGCCCTCAGTTATTGAGTGGATCCTTTTACTTAATTACCTGTATTTCTGATATTATGGATGTATTCAAGTATGGGGGTTTTGTTGAGGGAAATATTGGTGTGTCAAAATTGTGGTGTTCCTGCATGCCCACACTATCAACCTCATGGAATCTGAGTGGCTCTCTTTTCTGGCTCACATCATAATAAGCACCAGCTGCATCATCCTCAGAGCCATCACAACACACAAAACTGCCTATTTGGTGACAAGCTCACCACCTCCGGTCACTCTTGACAAACTTGCAAATGGGACATTATGAGACTGGAAAACAAGTAATTAGATGAAGTCACTAGGCCTTCTCCATCTATATGTCCAGGATTTAGAGGAATACTGCCATATCCATCTGGAGAGCAGCAAAATAAAATTTCACATACACTCTTGTAACCCAGCTATCTCTCCAATCACTCATTAATTGCATCTTTGCCTTCATCTCTCTACAGCGACGCTTGAAGCTAAAATCTGCTTCAAAACGTTATCTCGAGTGTACAAAGCTATAACTCAAAGTCTAAAGAGTTACATGGAGAGCGAAGTTTACACAAAAAGGGTAAAGAAACACAAGAAAAAAGTCCCATCTTCTCAAAAATAAAAAAAAAACATGAAAATCAGATATGACTGAATTTTGGAAGACCGCAAATGCATTTCAAGAGCCATCTAAATATCATAACCACTAGTTTAATGACAAAAGCTATCCTCTTCAATTCTAATGCCATTGTTTACTTGTATTTAAACTGATTTCTACACATTAAAGGATAAGCAATAGTGCTTTGATTGCTAAGTAACCATGCCCATGATATTTAAAGTCCCCATTAATAATTAAACACAAATATTCAGTAGTAAGGTAATTGATGGTCCTCTGCCTGTTGCTAGCCTAATTGAGTTCTTACAGTTTGTGAAGACACTTGCAGATAGTAGATCAATAGGAACGTGGTCTCCCTCTTGTGATGTCTTTCACATGTATGAAAATATCAGCTTTAAATGGTGTGTTCCAATGTTAGTTATGGTGAAGGAAAACGAGCAGGATTTGCATTCCATGCTAGGTAAATGGGCTGAGAACTGAAGAAAACGCGTTGATTTCCACAAAGAGGTCTTTGTTCCGCAGTCAAAATTTCATGCCAAAAAATGCACTACTTCAACTTAATAACTGAATACATGAAGGGTCATGACAAGGGAACGAGTTTCAAAAGCAGTCCTACTATTGATTGAGATGAAAATGGCTGACACTGACATAAATATTACAGTTTAAAGCACAACAGAAAACACTTTTTTTGCACAGTTTATTATTTTCAGCATTTTATTTTAGGACACTGTCTGTGTTGCTACTTGCAACTTCATATAGGAAGAACATTAATCAGGCGAGGTGGCGCGACAAGAGAACCACCATATAAAAGCAAAAGGCAGCTTTGTTAGAATAGTGTGCGAAAAACTCAAACATTACAATAACAAGAAAACTCTCACTAATACATCTTGTATGCTAACCCCAACCACCCCTAATCCTGCCCCAACACTGACAACTTCACCAATCAAACAATCCCAACGTCCACTCCTCTTAAACATCCTTTGAACCACCGTTCAACCAACCTACCCCAAAGGTTCACAAGTGCCATGCTCCGAAAATCCTGGTCCGGAGAGAAGCAGTAGGCTTCTCCTCCCCGGGTCCCCAATGTACCACCATGTACCACAGTGTTTACTAGGATTAAAATTCTAACACAAACGCACGTTTGCTGCTTCTTTTAGGGAAAACAGAATGCGAAAAGACAGCTGAAATAAATTGGTACTCACGAGACAAAGAATAAGATGGCTGTCTGCCTTAAAATATTGCAGTGAATGTAGTTGTGCGAATAAAAGTCCACGGCTTGCCAAATAAAGCTCGTGGACCATTATTTATTTTGCACGTAACCCAAAAGAATACGGAAACAAGTGTGGCCGCTTAATTTTACGGAATGTGAAAGTCTTGACAGAGACCAACATGCAGGCATGTTTACGCCATGGACAAGCTACTGAAAATTGATGTTGGATAAGGAATCAATACTTGTTTTAAAAGATACATTTTGCAAAGGCTTATGTGACCAACGGCAAATAAGGTATGAAAGGTAACCAAGGAAAGGCTTATGAGAGTTAATAAGAGCAAGCGCTGTCTCACATATTCTTTGAGTCAATCAAATACCTGACTATGAACCACTGATGAATTAAACTTGTTGGGCAGCCTTCTGTTGGCCTGTGCTAGATCGTGGCAGGGAAGGTACAATAAGCCATATGACCTTTTCCTCTCTATAGGATATTCTTTGTGTTGTTCAAATATATTCTACAGTCGAAAAATGGAGAAAGAAATGAGTTATAAATATTTAGATTGGTTTTGAGGGCGCCTCAAGGGGCTTAACAACAATTAAGCTCTTTTTATAGTTTGTTCCCGCATGCAAGGTAACCTGGTAAATTACTATTTTAACCTTTACAATCGGCCAATATTAATTCCTGTTTTAAATTAAAATGCACTGTTTAACTAAACTGTGATGTTCAAAGAAAAACACAGAAAAGCCATTATGATAAAATAGTTTATGAGGGACAAGACTGTAGGGTGAGTGTGGGTCTGCTGGATAGAACACATAAAGCAGGCTTTTTCTGCTACATGAAAATATACAAATTCACTAGTGATGAAACTTGCCTACCCTAGGCATTTTTTACGGACAAATTAGAATGTTCATTCCCTGGAGGGGAGTCAGGGCACATATTTGGTGGGATACTACATGAGCTTTGGTCATTTCTGAAATGCTTAAACTGATTTATATATTTTGTTATGTAATTGTGGTATTTGGTCCCTGTGTTTTTTTTTTCATTTTTGCTCTGGTGCAGTGCATAAAAGGAACAGGACAAAATGTGTTTTCTCTATTTCTTATTACATAACCGCCAAAACAGCACAAAATATTTTTGCCTTGTTTTACGAACCAGGTTAAAGTTTCAGCAATACTTCCCATCATATTAAAAATTCGGCCTGATTTATTATTCTTTCATGTTAAGGAATGCAGCAAGGGAACCTACGCAGCTGCGTTACATGAACGGGAGAGAGCAGAAATGTGCCATATGTATTATGATGAGGTTCACTTTTGCTCTCTACTTGTACTGGCACACTTGGAGCAGCCAAGCACCAACTCAGGCACACTTGCATCATGGTTCAAATGCTGTGGACAGGATTTTTTTTGTGCCGGACAGGATACCTTACTGCACAAAAACAATCCCTAGAGGTCTATTCCTCTTTATATGTGTGCTACAGAGTGCAGCACACATGCAAAGACTAAGGGCCTGATTACAACTTTGGAGGAGGTGTTAATCCGTCCCAAAAGTGATGGTAAAGTGATAGATTTACCACCAGCCGTATTACGAGGCCGTTATATCCTATGGAACTCGTAATACGGCTGGTGGTATATCCGTCACATTTGTGACAGATTAACACCTCCTCCAAAGTTGTTATCAGGCCCCAATTAACAATGGGAAATAAAGATATTGCTCCTCATTACGCCAGCCTCAGGGAGGTGCACAATTTTAGCGCAAACTGAGGTACACTGATCTTGGTAAATCTGAGTTTACATCAAAATTCATGGATAGATGCATGGGGCCGCAAATCCTTCATGCATTCGCCACTCAAGGTAATGCAAGGCAGTGTGATCCATTGACTTGCATTATTAATTAGGAGAAATGTGACACAAAGCTATGCAAACAATGATTTGTGTTGCTCAGTAAATACCGACTAACATTTTGCATTGTGTTGAGACAGTGGCTCAACAACAACACACAATGGGGGTCATTACGACCTTGGTGGGAGGCGGTAACCGCCGTGCGGCCGCCAATGCGGCCGCACTCGCGCGGCCCCCATTATGACATTCCCGCCGGCCCAGCGGGGATGAGGCCGCAACATAGGAGCCGGCTCCTAATGGAGCTGGCGGTGTTGCGGCCATGCGGCGTGTGCAGTTGCACACGTCGCGCTTTTCACTGTCTGCTATGCAGACAGTGAAAAGCTGGCTGGGGCCCTGTTATGGGGCCCCTGCACTGCCCATGCCAGTGGCATGGACATGCAGGAGCCCCCAAGGGCCCCAGGACACCCCTTACCGCCAGCCTCTTCCTGGCGGTGCAAACCGCCATAAACAGGCTGGCAGTAGGGGTGTCATAATCCCAACGGCAGCGCTGCTTGCAGTACTGCCCTGGCGGATTATCACCGCCGGGGCAAAAATGGTGGGAAACCGCCGGCCCCGGCGGTGCGACCGCGGCGCTTCCGCCGCGGTCGTAATAGGGCTGGAAGCACCGCCAGCCTGTTGGCGGTGCTTCCGTCCTATTAGCCCTGGCGGTCTCGGACTGCCAGGGTCGAAATGACCACCAATGTTTGTAACTGTAGCTGTTTACAACTTGCAAAGGCAAAGATGGCAAACCCATGTGCTTAAGTCTTATGTTTGTATGATAGACACTGAAGCAAATTGTTTCAGATTAGATGTAGCTGTAGGGCAAAAATGTGAAAGAAACCAATGTGTTTTTAATGTTCTGTATTTACACAAGAAGAAAATTAAAGTCATATACAATCAAATACAAAAAAGATAAAACTGAGGTCTTAGCATCTCATGTAATTGTAATAAGGCTAGTAGGTTATCTGTCATGGTAAATGACTCTGCTCATATCTTTAGCACACTTTAAAACTTCCACCCATTTTACCCCCTTCTTTTAAAAACATACAAACATGTACATAGGCATACGCAATGTTGTCCATACGCTTCACCCTGCTGTAATTAAAAGAAGAGTCATGCCGACATCATACAGGGCTCGGATTCACCTGTTATTACCATGATTTCTATCTCGAGAACGGGTCCTGCAGGGCTGATCAGATGCCCCTAACTACAATAGAGGAAGAAATTCAATGTTGATTCTGCATAGTCAGGTATTTCCTTACTTTTGGTGAAACATTTAAAATTCAGGAGATTATCAAAATGAATGTAATAGTTTTAAGATCTAGGAACAACTAAAATAGTACCTCTCTGTTAAGAAAGAAATAGAACCCCAACTTTCAAAGATCTAATTTGAAACATAATTTGAACCTATTTTACCCCCACAATTTATATTTTTAAAATTTTAGTTTGTTTTACTCTTTAATACTCAACAGATCATTTTATCCATTTTCTCTATCACATTTCACAAACATTTCAAATGTTCTGCTGTGGTAAATTCAGGATCAGAGCTGGGACCAAGGCTGATCCCAGATCATTGGCAGGTACCCATATTTGTTTCTGGAGTAGTAAGCAGTGCTTGCAATGGATAGCAAAATGTTCTGACACCTACTCTTTTTGGATGCCTACACCTGCTTAGAAGACAGTACTCTTCAGTTAAAAGTAACACTTTTCTGCAAAGAAAAGCTGGTGCTCCACCTGTCAAATGAGTGCAGATCAATACTCAGTGAAGTACACAGACCCTGGCAGTCCCTGTCAGAATGAACTACTAGCGGTAAGGAAAGAGATTTTCCAATGGGAAGTAAATGTTTAAATTTGAAAAAACTGACAGATAATTACATGAGCACAAGTGTTGAAGCAGATATGCTATTTAAGAAAATTATTAATGATCTACATGTTATTACTAATGGAGAATATTCTGCAGTGTACTGGCGGACAGGAGATGAGGAAGACAATTTGATACAATTATGTGTAGAGCAGGCAAAATGTACTTTACCAGGGCTTGAACAATAGAGGCACTGACTGGAGAGCCATATGCAACAATTTTGATACCTGAAGGGCCAGATGATGAGGGCACCGCATGAAGAACCAATCCGCTTCGTGTGACTCGGGATATATGAAAATTAGTAGATTTGGTAAACAAAAACTATAGGTTAAAGTCATATCTGCTGACTGACTGACAAATTAGTAATTAATGGGATGGACTGAGAGACCCTAATAAAAAGTCATGGCAAGGGGCTAAGATTTCTGAATTTAGGAGAATTGCGGGAAGAAATTGATGACATCAGGAGATGCTGTCTGAGGAGCTGACATTGGGTTCACACACTGTGAACCTGATCTGTTGCTGACTAATCGATGACCAGAAGATGAAGACTAACTTGTTGCTGAGCCATCCTGGATAGGTAGCTATGAAAATGTGACTGACGATTTTGTGCCTTTTCTTCTAGGTACCAACTGTGCTGTTTTATAAAGATTCTCACTTAGGTAGAATTTTACGAAATGATGTTTTCTCTAAATTGTTTTTCAGCATGAACACCCCCATGCTAATGCTAATCTTGGTTAGGTAGGCTGTTAGGGGTGACGTCGACAGTGCAACTGACTGACAACTTAATTGCTGAATTACATTATTAATGCTGGTATTCATAGCCTATGGTATTACATTGTCACATATGTTTTCTTTGAGAATTAATGTCTTTCTATTAATGAGTTAATAAAAGATTGATTTGAATAAAGATTGAACTAATGGATGATCTAGATTTGTAATCAATAGGGAATAAAAATTGTTAACTCCTTACTGATTAGAGCTTATTCTTGAGTATTATGGTTTAAAGCTGTAATCCATAGAATGTGTTTTTGATTATTGATGTTAGCTACCATTTCAGTGGTCATTGCATGACTTGGATACTCCATGTGATTCAAAAGGTTCATCGACCTATATGCATCCCCTTGTAAATTTACTTACTAAGGACCAGGCGCGTTATCAGCTTTTGGTAGCAGCTGAATGGTTAGTTTCCTCAGGGAAGTAGTTATGTGGTGATTATTGATTATGGTAGTAGCTTAAGCTAGAATTAGTTGTTTGTATTTTTATGAGGTTTGAATTTTGTTTTTCTGAAATGGCAATTGTAGCAAGGATGATGTCCCCTTAAGCCCAGAAATGACTTTCCCAGATCCTGGATCCTGGTAGTAAAGTTGGGTATGTTCTCGGCGTGTTTGTCATGGTGTGAAAGTGGTAGGTTGAGCTTGCACAGGTTTGAGCAAACCGCAGGTGATTTGTGATGTATGAGAGGTAAAGTAGGGAGTCTGTGTACTCCAGTTAAGGTTCGTAGGAGTGTGCGTACTCCGCAGTATGAGAGTAGGGAAGTCGTCGAACTTCACATGTTTGTGGCGCTTTGTGCTAAAAAATTATCCACTTGGTTGTTGGTGATGTACGGACCCTGCGTGGTCTAACACTCAGGAGTATATTAACAAGTGTAGGAGACACTTGGTTGTATGTTGTAATCTGTCAGATTTAGTAGGTTGATCGAGCGTGGTCAACAAATCAGTGAGTGAGTTAACTGAGTAAGTGGAAAATTTTGACTGGAATTTGGTGAGTTCAATGTGCACCAGGACAGACCCATTGATCAGTGAGAGTAAAATTTGCGGGTTGAATTTTGCTTGCAAATGTGGGAGACTGAGAAAGAGGAATAGCTACATGAGCGAAAAGGGCCATTAGTCTAAATCCGTAAAGTCTCTAAAGCGATTGTGTTCCTTCCTATAGTAAACCAGCAGGTTTGTTTTAGTTATTGGTATTTGGCTAAAGTACTCGCAATAATTTGCATTAGTTGTGTGAAACGGAGTAGGAGGACAAACCACAAGACTTTGTCAGCCACTGTGTGTGGGTGTGATGTCAGAGTATGCCGCACTGGGATAGGTTGGTCAGTGAGAAGAGTTGCGAGCGGATTGGTAGCCGTCCGTAAGAGGCAATTGGTTGAGTAAGTGGGAGAAGAGAATCTTGGGAGTAAAAGTCATTTCATTATTGAATCAAAATAAATAAAACAGACTAATTGAAGTATTTCAAGGCGTTTAGAAGTGCAATGAAAGGTGATTGCTTTATTAAAGCATCAGTGGGGGAGTTGACCCCGCCAGAAAATTCTCCGGCTTACATTGTGATGGAGGAGCGAGGTGTAGCACTGTGTTGGTGGTTAAAGCAGTGGTGCAAGTTAACTAAGAAGCGAGGGTCCTTAGCATTTCCAGAGCATGGAATGTTTAATTTGAGAATTTTGGACCAATTGCAAATGGCATTATATGAGATGAAGCTGTTACCAAGGCCAGCACAGTTTGAGGCTTTAGCCATTTGGGAACTGGTAGCCAGACAGCATCAAACAATGAAGTTTAAAAAGAGAATGACATGAGTAGAGAAATCTTTAGCTAAAGCAAGATAGGATTGGGAACAGAAAAGACGGAGAGTGGAGACACTACAGTGTGCTAAATTGTTTCCTGCCATTATGGAAGAAGATGAGGCAGAGAAGGAAGATAGTGCTAAAGAGGACGAAAGTGCAGGAAAAAAGAAAAAGAGAAAGTCTTATGTAGATGATGAGGATTCTGATGTTGAGGATCTCATTACGCAGTTGTTGAGGGATAGACCTCCACCTTTTGGGACGTACTCAGGGGTCCAAGTACTAGTTCCACTACAACAGCTCTAACACAAGCACAGAGATCTGAGGGAGCAGCTCAGATAGATAGTGGACATATACCAGGGGTAGTACAGAGTATACCTAATGTAGGGACTACTGTGATCTAAGCGCAGATGCATCCACCTTTGAGATGTACCAATTCTTGAGACAGTCTCAAACATAATGGTGCCAAGGGAGCAAGCGCTTCCGAAGCTAATGCTAGTTCAGACAGGACCGACATCAATGTTATTGCCTTCAGCACAGGCGCCGGGTTTGCCGAAGTTTACACCGATGACAGGAACACAGTCAGATGTTACACCAGTCATAAATCAAGCGATGGGAGTGACTTTTCCACAAGGTGCGAGTGTCAGGGCAGCTCCAGATGCAATATCACTACCAATTACTGTTGGGCCACCGGTACCCTTATTTGCACAAAAGAAATCAGACACAGGGGAGCAAAGCGAGAAGTCACAAAGTCTTGTAAGAAGGGGAGTAAGTGATTTGGTGCAAGTGATGTCATCAGTAGGTCAGACTTTCAATGGATCTAGACCATTGATGGATCTTAGTCCACTTGTAGTGCTTCCAGATGCAGTAAATGGACGGAATGCGAGTCAAAGATTGAAACTTTTGACGCAGCAGATTCCAGGTGCAGTGGTGCAACAGTTACCAGTGGCAAATGCAAATAATATCTCAATACAGGGATTGTCAGTTCAGCAATTGAGTGAAGGGCTAGATAGTCTAAACACTCCTCAAAATGCATCCAAATGTGAAGAGCAGATAAATCGTGTGAGGTTAAATATAGAAGCAACCAAACTAGTTGAGGGAACAATGGGTGTGCACAGATTGGAACCCTAAACTGAAGAAGAGCTGAGATATTTGAGCCCAAAGATTACAAGAGAAGTGAGTAAAATACATCAGAAATTGGCAGAATTAGCGGAGAAACATGATATTGAAATTAAGAAAACTAAGCATTTGAAATGCAGTTACAGATTAGATTTCGAGGCAAAGGATTTTGAACACATGAGATCAGCAGGAATGAAGGCACATTTAAGAGAATTGCTGCAGAGTGCTCAGATCTGGGGAGCATTAGAGAAGTAGGAAGGTAGATGGACAAAGAAAAACGATCAGCGAAAACGGGATTCACAAGAGGGGTCTGAGGAGGTTTAAAAAGAAAGAGAGTCAGTAAAGATGGTTCCGATGAGAGAGATTCCTGGAGGGCAGTTTGTTCATGTCCCATGGCATAGAAGTGATATACTGTCATTTACAAATGATAATCCAAAATTGAGAGACAAGCCGGTCAAGTGGTATCAGCAAACAGATAGATTTGTGAAACTTTCCAAATGTTTGTGGGAAGACTTGAACAATCTATTGGAAATAGTGCTACCAGCTGACTTGTGTGTTGAGTGTAAGAGAGCAGTGGACTGGCCAACAAGTGAACCAGAAAGGAATAGAGTAACTGGTGCACCTTCACCTGAGGTGATGAAACATTACTATAAAGTGATTGAGTTTCTGAAGACAATAATTTCTCCCAAAAATATTGATTGTCAGGGGATTGACAGAACGGTTCAGGAGTCTAAAGAGTCAATACATGCCGACTATGAAAGATTGTTAAACGTATTCAAGGAGTACAGTGGTAAGGAAGCGATTTAGCCGAAAGACATGTTGCACTTTGTGTTCAGGTTTGTCAAAGGTTTAAGACCAGATGTAGGGCAGATGATTAAGAATCATTTGATTTGCTGGCAGACAAAGCCAATTGACGAAGTGTTGCATTATGCAAAATACTGTTGTGACAAGATTGAATTGAAACAGAAAAAGTTGAAGGAGAAAGCGATGGTCATGCAAATAAAGGCAGCTCAGACAGCAGTGCAGGGAGCTATAGTACCGCATATGCCACCGCAACAGAGAGCTGTTATGTTCCAGCCTCCGATGAGAGATAGAGGAAGTGGAGTTGACACGATGCTTGGTCCGGAGTACGGGACTGTAGTGGTTCAGAATGACATGCAGGGGATGAAAAAGATGTTGCTGTGTCATTTGTGCGGAAACGTGGGACACTGGAAGCGGGAGTGTCCGTTGATGGCGCAGGATGGTGTTGTTCAACAAGGTGACGTCAGTACATTTCAAACTGTGAAAGTCCCAAGAATGAAAGGATTTATTCCGAACGTTCAGAATCGAGGACAGGATTTCCTACCAGTGCAGCAAATGCAGGTGCCACGTGCACAATTTACACTGATGCAACCAGTACAGCAGAAGGTCCCCATGGTACCTAGACAGCAAATACGAATACCTCAAGCCCTGATGCAGCAGCAACAGGTGATGCTTACTCAGCAGGTCACAGGTCAGAGACAAGACAGTGCACCAATTTCCATTTTACAGTGAGGATGAAATAAATGAAGAATGGATGAGTGACAGTTCGGATGAAGGACCTTGTATGCTTGCTGCTTCCCTAGAAGTACATCAGAGAGGACCTTTTGTGAAGGGAAAAGTGATGGGTTACAAAGTCTCATTCTTAGTGGATACAGGAGCCACGCGCTCTAATGTGGGACGTATAGAGGTCACAAATTTACCTCTTTCAGGCAGGACAGGTCAAGTTGTGGGTGTGGAGAATAGATAGTTGACAAACCCAATCACATTACCAGTGTAGGTTGAAATTGGTAACTACCAGGGACTACATAGATTTGTGGTGTGTGATTCAAGTCCCGTATCACTATTGGGAAGAGATTTACTGTGTAAGACAAAATGCTCCATTAATTGTTCGGACACTGGAATAGAAGTACAAACGAATAGTGATGATGAGGAAGAGCAGCTAACTGAAAAGATGGTTAACAATGCCAATGAAGAATACCCGTTGATTGAATTTTTCCCAATGTTTACTGTAAAGGTATTGCATGCAGACTTGCAGGGAACAGTGAAGGAAGAAGTCTGGGACCTACCAGGTAAAGAAGTAGGTCTGATTAAGGGGGTGGAGCCGATTAAGATCACTTTGAAGCCCAATGCAGTATTTACGCAGCTTCCACATTATAACATGCCACAAGATGTTTTGGTGATGGTGAAGGTGGGACAAATAATTGGAGACTTTCTAAAACAAGGAGCCCATGCAATTCACCAATAATGGGCTTGAAAAAGCCATGTGGTAAAGTGCGTCTTGTGCAGGACTTGCGAAAAGTGAATAATTTGGTGGTTAAATGTTGTCCAGTGGTGCCAAATCTAGCAGTGATACTGTTTCAGATTCCTTGTGATGCAGAGTGGTTCACATTGGTAGATCTGTAACAAGCTTTCTTTTCTGTGCCACTTCATGAGAATAGTCAGTTTCTTTTTAGTTTCAAATTCCTAGACACAGTCTACAGCTGGTGCAGGCTTCCACAAGGGTATACGGATTCACCATCACTGATTAATCAAATCTTGAAAACGAACCTGGAGACATTGGAATTACCATATCAATCGATTCAAGTGCAATACATTGATGATTTGTTGATCGCATCCAGAACAAAGGACGAGTGTAAGTATGACTTGATTGCCCCTTTGAATCATTTGGGAGAATGTGGACATAAAGTCTCATCTGTGAAACTGTAGTATTGCCAAAAATCAGTAAAATACCAGTTTCAGAAGAGATTAGGAAGAATCTCCAGGGAAAGAATTACCATGATTCTGCAGGGAAGCCCCCCGACTTCACAGAGAGATGTCAGAATGTTTCTGGGAGTGGTGGGGCACTGTAGACAGTGGATTCCGAATTTTGCTGAAATTGCTAAACCTTTACAGCAGTTGACACATAAGGAAGTTACAGATCCCATTGCCCTAGATGAAGATCAGATGAAAGCATTCACTGAATTGAGAGAGAGTTTGTGCAGAGCTCCAGCTTCAGGAATTCCTGATTACACATTGCCTTTCTCTTTGTTTTGTCATGAACGTGATGCTTGTTCTTTGTCTGTTTTGACACAGGTCCATGGAGGTTCTTATCGCCCAGTAGCCTATTTTTCCGCTACCTTGGACCTGGTCACAGCAGCTTTACCAGGTTGCCTGTGTGCAGTTAGTCAAAGTCTTTCCCAATGTGATTGGGTAGTCATGGGATACCCTTTGACCGAATGGTACCACATTCTTGAGATTTTACTGAAAAGGACAAAAACGCAATAATTGATGGGTGCAAGACCAACAAGGTATGAGACGAGCATATTGGGTGCTCCAAATGTAACATTGAAGAGATGTACAGTGCTGAATCCAGCGACTTTGCTTCCAAGTGATACTGTTGAAATTGAAAAAGAAGAAGACATCGAGCAAGATTGTGTTGAGGTAACTGAACTGTGTACAAAACTGAGACCTGATATTAGATACATGCGTTTAGAAGAAAATGACAAAATTGTCTTTGTTGATGGTTCGTGTCTCAGAGATGGAACAGGCACACTGAGAGCAGGATATGCAGTGTGCACAATTACAGGCACATTAGAAGCTCCATGGCTTCCAGATATATACTCTGCACAAGTGGCAAAATTAGTAGCACTTACTAGAGCCTGCTATGTTTCTGCAAGATTATAAATCACAATCTATACTGACAGCTGACAGTCAATATGGACTTGGAATTGTTCATGATTTTAGCCAGTTGTGGTCAGAGCGAGGTTTTATGACCTCTACTGGAACACCAGTGAGAAATGGTGGCCGAATAAAAGAGTTGTTGCATGCAATACAGTTACCTGAAGAAATTGCTGTGGTAAAATGGAGTGCACACCAAAAGACACAGGATTACATTTCATTGGGAAATGGATATGCAGATCAAGTCGCAAGGTTTTGCACATTGAACTGTATATCGTTTAAAGACAAGTGGGAGCTAATGCCTGAAGAAGAAAATAATTGTGCAAGTTTTGCATTAAAAGTAATTGATACACTGGAAGAATTGAAAACATTGCAAGAGAATGCCGATAAGGAAGAAAAACGACTTTGGGTCAGACTAAAGTGCACTCAAAGACCTGATGAAATTTGGGTTTCTGAGGAGGGTCAGATGGTGTTGCCAAATAGTTTGTTGATCCAGATGGCCAGGTATTATCATGGCCAAGCATATATTGGAAGAGATGCCATGGTTAGACTGTTAAAGGTTGATTGGTTCAATCCAAAATTCAGACAGGCAGCAGAGGCAGTATGTCATCGATGTGTAATATGTCAGCAACTAAATGTGGGAAAAGGGACAGTGGTGAATTTGAGCCACATTAGAAGAGCAGGAGGACCATTCAGCAGAATGCAGTTTGATTTCATTGAGATGCCTGCATGTGGTGGATTGAAGTATGTGTTGGTGATTGTGTGTATGTTTAGTCATTGGACTGAAGCATACCCCACATGAACGAATTACAGTCTCACTTTAGCAAAGCTGTTGCTTAGAGAGTTAATACCACGGTTTGGATTTCCGATCTCTTTAGAATCAGATAGGTGTTTTGCTTTCCTTATCTTATGACTGAGCTTACAAAACTTCTCTGGAATGCACTTCTTAGTTGAAAGAAGACATTTATTATTATTACTTCACCACGAGGTTCCTGAAAGACGAGATTAGTAGGTTGGAAGCACACGTTTAAAAGTATTCGCAGAAATGTAAGCAACATATATCAAAGTACTTCTCAATTGCAATGTACACAGCAAATACATGTGATTATATTATAGCATAGTTTCAAAGCAAAGAATAAAATTCAACATTTCATCACCGTAGGGCCTATCACTGCTTGTCATCTTTCTCATGCCAGCAAGTAGATGACTCCTGTTCAACTGCGCGAAAGAGATTTTCCACCCAAATGGGAGGCCTGGCAGCTGATGTCTGTTCCTGACTGAAGTCCTGGAAAATGTCCCCTTGCTGATGCCCAGGGACACCGTTTAGAGCAAAAATGCTGGCTCAGTGTGGGAACGGAACAAGAGTTTGGAGAGTGGCCAAGTCTCCAAATCTCACTCGTTCCCAGACTGGATAGAGAGGTAAACACAAAATATACGCTCTCTTATCAGGTAGGGTTTGGTGTTACTTCAATACGAAAAACACAGCTTGGTCAACCATGTGGAAAAACACAGCTCATCTGCAATGTTTCAACTGCAATGTCTAACTCCACGTTAAAGCCAATAGGCAGCTGATCTAAATACCAAATGTAATGTCTAATGCCATGTTAAAGCCAATAGGCAACTAAACTGAATACAACATGCAATGTGCTACTGGTGAACATTGAGAAACTAATATGCGCAGTGGTGAAACACAAAGTCATTGGTCAAACACAATTAATGGCATAACATCTCCACCCTATGACCAACGACTTTTGTTTACATACCTCTTATTTCAACAAAACAAAAAACAAAATCAAAAAACAAAAAAAAATTATGAGCATATCAGATTTGAATGATAAAAGCAATCACTGTAAAGCAATGGAAGTGGATTAACATATTGATCTTATAACCTTTCAAATCAGATACATCTACAATGAAATGACTGAAGCTTATATACTCTGATTGTCGCGCCGCACCGCGCGGCGCGAGCCGAGCGTTCGGCACTTGCCGCGCGTTCGGCTCGGGCCGCGCTTCGCGTCCTTAAGACGCGGCGCGCCCCGAGCCTTTCCTGCACCCTACGAGGCCCCAGAGCTTACTTGGGGCCTCGCTCTGTTCTCTCCCTCCGTTTCTGTTAGTGTCTCCTAACCCCTCTTACCTGTTGTGGCTTCTTTCTTCTTTCTTCTGTCTTCTTTCTTTTTGGGTCTGTTTTTTGCACTTTCCTTTATGTCTTTTCCCCTTCCCAGGTTACCCTTGTCTTCCCAGCATTCCTCCTTCCCTATTCTCTATGGTTTCCATCCTATTCTATTCTATCTACTTTTCCCTATCCAAGATGGTGTCCTTTTTCTTCCTGTGGGTCACTTCTTGTTTTATGGTATTTAAGGGTGGTTTTTTCTTCTCTTCATTGCGCTGCAACACTCTCTGTTCAGATGGTGTCCTCGCTCCTGATTTCCTAGCCTTTGGTTCTGGAATTCGCCATTTCTGTGTTATTTACGTCAGTTCTTTTTGATTCCTGTTCCTCTGTTCTTGTTTTCAGGAATGCTCTGTGAATCTTCTCTTGGAGGTTTTTTCCCCTTCTTCTGAAGGGGTTTTTTCCCTCTGGCGCTACTTTCTTTAGGTCACGGTCTGTTCTTGGCGTTCCATTGCCTACAGCACCGTGGCTACCAGAAAGAGTCGCCCCTTTTTGGGCCAAAGCCGAACCCTCAAGATCCACGCCTCAAGATCTGCAAACTCCAGGCGCAAGCAGCACGTGAGTCGTGACAGATTGCAGCGCCAAACCATTCCGACGTCTTCTAACACCATGGAAGACACTGTGGTAGCAGCTGCAGATCCGGATCAATCTCTCCTGACGACAATTCAACAACAAGCTCAAGAAATACAACAACTACGTAGTGAGAATGCTGCATTGCGACAGGCTTTGGCTTTCCGTAGTGGAGACGTTCCGACGCTCTCCGCCTCTACCCATCGTTTTTCTGGGGAGCCAACCCAACTGCGTGAGTTCCTTGATTCCTTAACAGTTTACTTCGCCTTCCGACCCACCCAGTTCTCCCAAGACAGAACAAAAGTGGGTTATCTCATCAGTGCCTTATCCGGTCCTGCCTTGGCCTGGGCAACCCCGATGGTATCATCTAACGATCCGGTATTGTCGGACTATTCGGCCTTCGTGAATCGCTTCAAGCAGATGTTTAGTCGTCCAGGATTGGAGGCTTCAGCGGAAGAAGCCTTATGCGATATTCATCAAGGCTCACAAGATGTCCTTCAATACATAACACGCTTTCGTCAGCTAGCGGCAGAGACCACCTGGGTGAAACGTACTTTGGTGACTTTGTTTCGTAGAGGACTCAAAGAAGAAATAAAGGATGAACTAGTACATTCCACCAGAGTGGAAGATCTTCGTGGCCTGATGGATCAAGCCCTTTCCATCGAGTATCGCCTTCAGGAACGGAGAGCAGAGAAGAGAAAGAGTAGAGGGTCTTTCCAACCAAGCACTTCACGAGTTTTTCCGCATCGTTCTGAGGAACCTCGCCCTCCTGTCAGAGATATCGAAGGAGAACCCATGCAGGTGGATACAACTCGAGGCCCTCTCTCCGCTAGCGAACGAGAAGATAGACGAAAGAAGGGGTTGTGTTTGTACTGCGGTTCTGCCGGCCACATGCTTCGTACCTGTCCAGTACGTCCTTCAAGGCCATCGGGAAACGCCACTTCCCGTCCTCTGTAAGAAGGGAGGGGACGGGATTAGCAGCTATACCTTCCATCAGTTCCTTTAATGACAATACTACATCCTTGTTCATTGTACCGGTCATGTTACAATTACCTGATGGCCGTCAAGAGAAAACTATGGCACTACTAGATTGTGGAGCTAGTGGAATTTATATGGATAAGAAGTGGGCCACTACTCAACAAATTCCTATACAACCTAAGGAGATTCCCGAACAAGTACACACGGTGGACGGATCCTTGATATCATCGGGTCCAGTTGATACTACTACCCTGATGCTGAGTTTACAGATCGGTAACCATCAGGAACACATCTCCTTTGACCTTATAACTTCCCCCAATCATACCATCATTCTTGGAATCCCGTGGTTCATCAGACATAACCCATATGTGAACTGGGCCACCCGGACGGTTTCCTTGTCCTCACAGTTCTGTCACGAACACTGTTTTGCTTCTGACAAGTATTGGTCACCCAAGAGATCAATAATCACGGAAGGTACTACCGGTTCGACCATTAATACAGTCCAAGGAGTTCCTGAACACTATTTGGAGTTTCAAGACGTATTCCAAAAACCCTAGGGACTAGTGTTACCTCCACATCGAGATTATGATTGTGCTATTCCCTTGGAACCTGGCACTATCGTTCCTTTTGGAAGGATGTATTCCCTCACGGAAACTGAAAAGGAAGTACTAAAGGAGTACTTGGAAGAACATATTCAAAGTGGTCTTATTGTTCCATCGTCTTCTCCGGCCGGGGCTCCTCTCTTTTTCGTACCCAAGAAGACAAAGGATCTTCGCCCTTGCCTGGATTTTAGAGGCCTGAATAAGATAACTATTAAGGATCGATATCCTTTGCCTCTCATTAGGGACATTTTAGAGGCAGTCAGAGGGGCCCAACGGTTTACCAAACTAGATCTACGGGGAGCCTACCACCTTTTACGCATTAAAGAAGGAGATGAGTGGAAAACGGCCTTTAGGACTCCATTTGGTCACTTTGAATACAGAGTAATGCCCTTTGGTCTTACTAATGCCCCCGCAATCTTTCAGAGATTTATGGACTCAGTGTTTTCTGATCTCCTGAATCAGACAGTTGTCATCTACCTAGATGATATTCTTATTTATTCTAGAAATCTCGAACTCCATTCTTTCCATGTGAAACAAGTCCTTCAACGACTCCGGGCACATCAACTATTTTGCAAACCCGAGAAGTGTGAGTTTGACAAGACGGAAGTCAAATATCTGGGTTATCATTTAAGTTCCACAGGCGTAGCTATGGATCCAGAAAAAGTACAAGCTATTCTAGATTGGCCTTCTCCATCTTCTATTAAAGAAACACAATGTTTTCTAGGATTAGCGAATTTCTATCGGCAATTCATCGCAGACTTTGCAAAACAAACTAGCCATATAACTCACTGTAGGAAGTTGGCTCTGTATGTGCTATTTCAAAGTAAGGAATAGCATGCACAGAGTCCAAGGGTTCCCCTTAGAGGTAAAATAGTGGTAAAAATAGATAATACTAATGCTCTATTTTGTGGTAGTGTGGTCGAGCAGTAGGCTTATCCAAGGAGTAGTGTTAAGCATTTGTTGTACATACACATAGACAATAAATGAGGTACACACACTCAGAGACAAATCCAGCCAATAGGTTTTTATATAGAAAAATATATTTTCTTAGTTTATTTTAAGAACCACAGGTTCAAATTCTACATGTAATATCTCATTCGAAAGGTATTGCAGGTAAGTACTTTAGGAACTTCAAATCACCAAAATTGCATGTATACTTTTCAAGTTATTCACAAATAGCTGTTTTAAAAGTGGACACTTAGTGCAATTTTCACAGTTCCTAGGGGAGGTAAGTATTCGTTAGGTTAACCAGGTAAGTAAGACACTTACAGGGCTTAGTTCTTGGTCCAAGGTAGCCCACCGTTGGGGGTTCAGAGCAACCCCAAAGTCACCACACCAGCAGCTCAGGGCCGGTCAGGTGCAGAGTTCAAAGTGGTGCCCAAAACACATAGGCTAGAATGGAGAGAAGGGGGTGCCCCGGTTCCGGTCTGCTTGCAGGTAAGTACCCGCGTCTTCGGAGGGCAGACCAGGGGGGTTTTGTAGGGCACCGGGGGGGACACAAGTCCACACAGAAATTTCACCCTCAGCAGCGCGGGGGCGGCCGGGTGCAGTGTAGAAACAAGCGTCGGGTTTTCAATGTTAGTCTATGAGAGATCTCGGGATCTCTTCAGCGCTGCAGGCAGGCAAGGGGGGGGATTCCTCGGGGAAACCTCCACTTGGGCGAGGGAGAGGGACTCCTGGGGGTCACTTCTCCAGTGAAAGTCCGGTCCTTCAGGTCCTGGGGGCTGCGGGTGCAGGGTCTCTCCCAGGCGTCGGGACTTTAGGTTCAAAGAGTCGCGGTCAGGGGAAGCCTCAGGATTCCCTCTGCAGGCGGCGCTGTGGGGGCTCAGGGGGGACAGGTTTTGGTACTCACAGTCTTAGAGTAGTCCTGGGGTCCCTCCTGAGGTGTTGGATCTCCACCAGCCGAGTCGGGGTCGCCGGGTGCAGTGTTGCAAGTCTCACGCTTCTTGCGGGGAGCTTGCAGGGTTCTTTCAAGGCTGCTGGAAACAAAGTTGCAGCCTTTCTTGGAGCAGGTCCGCTGTCCTCGGGAGTTTCTTGTCTTTTCGAAGCAGGGGCAGTCCTCAGAGGATGTCGAGGTCGCTGGTCCCTTTGGAAGGCGTCGCTGGAGCAGGATCTTTGGAAGGCAGGAGACAGGCCGGTGAGTTTCTGGAGCCAAGGCAGTTGTCGTCTTCTGGTCTTCCGCTGCAGGGGTTTTTCAGCTAGGCAGTCCTTCTTCTTGTAGTTGCAGGAATCTAATTTTCTAGGGTTCAGGGTAGCCCTTAAATACTAAATTTAAGGGCGTGTTTAGGTCTGGGGGGTTAGTAGCCAATGGCTACTAGCCCTGAGGGTGGGTACACCCTCTTTGTGCCTCCTCCCAAGGGGAGGGGGTCACAATCCTAACCCTATTGGGGGAATCCTCCATCTGCAAGATGGAGGATTTCTAAAAGTTAGAGTCACTTCAGCTCAGGACACCTTAGGGGCTGTCCTGACTGGCCAGTGACTCCTCCTTGTTTTTCTCATTATTTTCTCCGGCCTTGCCGCCAAAAGTGGGGCCTGGCCGGAGGGGGCGGGCAACTCCACTAGCTGGAGTGTCCTGCTGGGTTGGCACAAAGGAGGTGAGCCTTTGAGGCTCACCGCCAGGTGTGACAATTCCTGCCTGGGGGAGGTGTTAGCATCTCCACCCAGTGCAGGCTTTGTTACTGGCCTCAGAGTGACAAAGGCACTCTCCCCATGGGGCCAGCAACATGTCTCGGTTTGTGGCAGGCTGCTAAAACTAGTCAGCCTACACAGATAGTCGGTTAAGTTTCAGGGGGCACCTCTAAGGTGCCCTCTGTGGTGTATTTTACAATAAAATGTACACTGGCATCAGTGTGCATTTATTGTGCTGAGAAGTTTGATACCAAACTTCACAGTTTTCAGTGTAGCCATTATGGTGCTGTGGAGTTCGTGTTTGACAGACTCCCAGACCATATACTCTTATGGCTACCCTGCACTTACAATGTCTAAGGTTTTGTTTAGACACTGTAGGGGTACCATGCTCATGCACTGGTACCCTCACCTATGGTATAGTGCACCCTGCCTTAGGGCTGTAAGGCCTGCTAGAGGGGTGTCTTACCTATACTGCATAGGCAGTGAGAGGCTGGCATGGCACCCTGAGGGGAGTGCCATGTCGACTTACTCGTTTTGTCCTCACTAGCACACACAAGCTGGCAAGCAGTGTGTCTGTGCTGAGTGAGAGGTCTCCAGGGTGGCATAAGACATGCTGCAGCCCTTAGAGACCTTCCTTGGCATCAGGGCCCTTGGTACTAGAAGTACCAGTTACAAGGGACTTATCTGAATGCCAGGGTGTGCCAATTGTGGATACAATGGTACATTTTAGGTGAAGGAACACTGGTGCTGGGGCCTGGTTAGCAGGGTCCCAGCACACTTCTCAGTCAAGTCAGCATCAGTATCAGGCAAAAAGTGGGGGGTAACTGCAACAGGGAGCCATTTCTTTACACTCACACTTTAAAGAAGGAAAGTCTAACTAAAGGGTTTGTCTGGACTAAAGATGCCGAAACAGCCTTTCAGGATTTAAAGAAAGCATTCACGCAAGCTCCCATTTTAAGACA
The DNA here is from genome assembly GCF_031143425.1 of Pleurodeles waltl. NCBI lineage: Eukaryota > Metazoa > Chordata > Amphibia > Caudata > Salamandridae > Pleurodeles > Pleurodeles waltl. The sequence goes on along the minus strand of NC_090447.1, from coordinate 902,324,205 downwards.
TCCAGATACCAACAAACAATTTATTGTCGTCACCGATGCTTCTGAAAAGGCCATTGGAGCCGTCCTACTCCAACAACAGGAGGATGATGGTCTTGAACATCCTGTTTTCTATCTGTCTCATATACTCTCTATTGCAGAACAACATTACTCAGTACTAGAAAGAGAATTGTTGGCTCTGAAAACAGCTTGTATAGAATGGAGACAATTCCTGATGGGTTCCAAGGAGCCCTTTGAAGTGAGAACAGACCATCGAAACTTACAATGCTTACGAAATTTCGTATGCCAAAATAGTCGTCAAGCTCGTTGGGCCTTCTTCTTCAGCCAGTATGATTTCTACATTACATATATTCCTGGCTCCCAAAACATTCTGGCTGATGCTCTGTCGCGTCGTTATCCAGATTGTACACCTGCCCCAGCTCAACATCTACTGGAACCTAATAAGATCATTGGGGTAGCTCAGTCTTTTCTGGAGGAGGTACAACTAGAATACTCCAATCTATCTGATGACGAAGTAGAGAACTTAAGGCCTCTATTACATAAGAGACAAGGATACTATTATTATCAAGATCTGTTATTCATCCCTACTAACAGAGTTAGAGAAAAGGCATTACAAATGTGTCATGATTCACCGGTTGCTGGTCATAGAGGCATTAAGGCCACACAAGAACTGCTATCACGATTTTTCTGGTGGCCTACTTGGAAACTGGATATTGAAACATACGTTCAGGCGTGTCCCACATGCGCTCAAGTCAAGATTCCCCGAACCAGACCTGCAGGATTACTCCAGCCCTTGCCGGTTCCGCCAACTCCATGGCACACCATCTCTACTGATTTTATGTGTTCGTTACCACCTTCAGCAGGAAACCGGGTAATCATGGTCACTGTGGACTCTTTTACTAAGATGGCTCATTTCACTGCTCTAAAAAAGCTTCCTACATCCCAAGAACTAAGCCAGATATTCATCGACCACATTTTCCGTCTTCATGGACTTCCTCATACCATTATATCTGATAGAGGACCTCAGTACATTTCCCGGTTTTGGAGGTATTTTTGCAAGACACTTAATATCAATAGAGCTCTGTCATCGGGCTTCCATCCTCAGACCAATGGACAGACAGAGCGTCTGAATCAAGGCCTTGAACAATACCTTCGTTGTTTTTGCAACTCTACTCAAAGCAACTGGAACACTTATCTTCCTATTGCTGAATTCTCTTACAATAATTCAGTCCATAGTGCCTCCAAGACCACTCCTTTTTTCTGTTCTTATGGTTTTCATCCTACCTCTTTTCCTACTTTTTCTCGGTCTCCCACTCCCTTGCCCGCTATTACTTATTTTTCCAACCGCCTTCTACAAATCCATAGACTGATTCGATCCAATCTTTTACACACCAAACGATATATGAAGAAAGTAGCAGACAAGAAACGTAGGACCACTCCGGACTACCATCCACAAGATAAAGTTTGGCTTTCTTCTAAATTCTTACCCTCACGTCTCTCTCAGAACAAGTTCACACCTCGCTACTACGGCCCTTTCCGTATTCTCCAGTTGCTTAATCCTGTCACTGTCCGTCTTCACTTGCCTCACACGTGGAAGATTCATCCAGTCTTCCATGTCTCCCAACTCAAACCTTATGTGCCTGATCCTTATTCCCGTCAGTTTTCTTGTCCTCCTCCTGTCTTAGTGGATGATGTTCCTGAATATGAGGTTCAGGAAATTTGTGACTCCCGACTTTTTCACAAACATCTGCAGTATCTGATTCATTGGAAGGGTTATCCTCTCAGTGAATGTTCTTGGGAAGATGCATCTTCTGTTCATGCTCCTCTTCTGATTCAGCGCTTTCACCGTTTATTTCCTTTCAAACCAGGGCCTTTGGGAGGGGGGCCTACTGTTGCGCCGCACCGCGCGGCGCGAGCCGAGCGTTCGGCACTTGCCGCGCGTTCGGCTTGGGCCGCGCTTCGCGTCCTTAAGACGCGGCGCGCCCCGAGCCTTTCCTGCACCCTACGAGGCCCCAGAGCTTACTTGGGGCCTCGCTCTGTTCTCTCCCTCCGTTTCTGTTAGTGTCTCCTAACCCCTCTTACCTGTTGTGGCTTCTTTCTTCTTTCTTCTGTCTTCTTTCTTTTTGGGTCTGTTTTTTGCACTTTCCTTTATGTCTTTTCCCCTTCCCAGGTTACCCTTGTCTTCCCAGCATTCCTCCTTCCCTATTCTCTATGGTTTCCATCCTATTCTATTCTATCTACTTTTCCCTATCCAAGATGGTGTCCTTTTTCTTCCTGTGGGTCACTTCCTGTTTTATGGTATTTAAGGGTGGTTGTTTCTTCTCTTCATTGCGCTGCAACACTCTCTGTTCAGATGGTGTCCTCGCTCCTGATTTCCTAGCCTTTGGTTCTGGAATTCGCCATTTCTGTGTTATTTACGTCAGTTCTTTTTGATTCCTGTTCCTCTGTTCTTGTTTTCAGGAATCCTCTGTGAATCTTCTCTTGGAGGTTTTTTCCCCTTCTTCTGAAGGGGTTTTTTCCCTCTGGCGCTACTTTCTTTAGGTCACGGTCTGTTCTTGGCGTTCCATTGCCTACAGCACCGTGGCTACCAGAAAGAGTCGCCCCTTTTTGGGCCAAAGCCGAACCCTCAAGATCCACGCCTCAAGATCTGCAAACTCCAGGCGCAAGCAGCACGTGAGTTGTGACACTGATTGGGATAATAACTGATTGAACAGTGTCTCCAAAACAGCAAGTTGATGTAGCATGAGTTCTACTCATGTAAAGTTACACAGTCCACCTGAAAGGTTTGCTGGAATGTAAGTGAAAGTCAGGGTTCCACATGAAAAAACACATACAGTTAACTGGCAATGTGGCTTAGTTCCAGTGGAAGAATGTAATCAACCAAGTTGACAAACTTTATATTGATCGAGTGTAGAACTTGAACTGAAGGCGCCAGTTGTGCAAAATGGATCCATGAGGTTTGTACTTTAATCAATCAGGTTCAGGTTGGGAGTGCGGTCCCTCCCCCAATCCCACACGCAAACACCCAAAGGGAGACCACACAGCACCCACATGGTCAGGGGCGAGTCATGGTAGGATGTGCAAAATAAAAAAGCATGACTTTTCTTGCAAATAACATTTGTCATCTGGAATGTGCCCTTCTTCTTCCTTTTCTTGTTTTATAATCAGCAGGATGTTTTTGGGGCTCTTTGTTATAATTTCTGCAGGTTCTGGAGGGTCATCTAGGTATTCAACCTACACCTTAGCACTGAGGTTTGTATCTGCTGCACCACAGCTTCCCTTTCCTTGCACTGTCAGAAGGGCTGGGGCAGACTCCTTCCTTACCAAACCTCCATTCACTGCACTTTTGACAAGTTGGGCAATTCTGTCTCCAATCTGTATGAATAAATCAGATTATCTTCTAGTTATCAGAATAACTTTGATTTCTCCTTGGTAATCTACAGCAATCACTCCCCCTAAAACCTGATCAATTTGCCATATCTGTCCTGGTTACTTTCCTCTCCCCAACTGGTTGTTTGTGGGACAGATCTCTGTTGTGTGTGCTGACAAATAGGACATTGCAAAATCACAGTTTTTATCAAATCTAGGGGAATGTGCATCTCTCTAATTCCTGCCCACCTGTAAGTGGCTTTCTCTCACAGCTGTCCACATTTCTGGCGCACCCACTTAGCCATCCCCACCAAGTCAGAATTCTGGGTTGACACTTCTGTCTCTGTAATTTTGGCTTTAACATCTGCAAGGGAATTGAACCAGTTATGTACATGCAATGTGGAAAACTAAACGGCTAATCCATTGGCAGTGAACCAAGAATCAGTGTAAAAATGACACATCTCAAGCAGCTCTTGCTTTAAAGTCTGACACACATTATACAACTCTGCATATTTGTTACTTTTTCCTTCTCCTGTGGTAGACAACAACTTTTCAGTGACTGAATTGTATAACACTGCTTTCCATTGTCTTTTAGTACTCATGCATTTCAATTAATCATTAGTCAAAAAAACACTCTTTTTATCCTCAGGGGACAAGAATTCAAATGGTGCACTCAATTTCACTAGTGACTCTTTTACCTGTGGTACTCCCTGCAACCTTTCCTCATCATGTAAAGGGGCTTGTGACACCTGTTCATGTAGGGCTGCAGTGACTCGAGACCTGTTTTGTATGTACCAGATTCAGTGTATGATACTAGCCTCTTGTGCCTGTCTTATACTATGAGATTTAGGTGAACTCATCACCCACTGCATGATTGGTAGTTCAGGTTTTAGAATGACATTATCATTTAATGTCATTTGCTCAGTATTCACTAGAGCCCAATAACAAGTCAAAAGCTGTTTTTCAAAAGGAGTACAGTGCTCAACAAAGTCAGATAGTTTTCTAATCCAAAATTCCAGGGGCACCCTTGTTCTCCACTGTTTCTGATTTACATGTAAATCAGTGTTTCCCTTTTGCACTGCGCACAAATCTAAAGTCTGTTTCATTATTTAATTTGCCAAATCAAAAGCAGGCAGCTGCTTCTCACTCCCTTCAAACTCATGTTTTTTCCAAGTTACTTTGTACCAAAGTGTTCAGATTTTACTCAAATGAGGGCTATACTTTTTTCAAAAATCAAACAAGCTTGTGAAACTCGGTGTCTCTTGCTTAGTGCAAATAGTAAGAAACTCTAAATTTGTTTGTTTTACCTGTGACAACATCTGTCTATTTTCTGGATTCCACTGAATTCCCAGAAACTGCACATTTTTCAACAGTACTGCTGCCTTGTCTGAATTAATTTTACGCATCCTACTTTGCAAAAGCGGTCTGAAAATACCATTCTCAACTTCGTGCTGAGTGTAATCTTTTAAGGAATGCACTTCAACTGCCAACAACCGTGGGCTGCTCTGCACACGGAGAGCTACGCTCTTCTCAAGAGGCTCACACTGGCACCCACCTTTTTTAACCTCCTCATTACTGGAATGTGAAAATCCAGATTCTCCTGCAACAGCTTCATAAATTTCAATTTTATCTTGCAATAATGTGTTCTGGCTAATTTGCTCACATAAATTCTTATTTTCATGTTCTAACTGCCTACATCTCTTATGCATTTTTCTGTAAGCAGACAAAAGTATCCAAACCCTTCTGTCAAGAACAAAAGGGACATAATTTCTTTCAAAAAGCACATTTTCTAAATATGAAAACACTTTTGCTTTATCCAAGCACTCATCCCAAGACTCACAAAGTTCTGATAAACAAGAAAACATGTTTCTCACAGCACCATAAGGTAGTTACTTTCACATGCATTTTCTCACATGTTCTGCCGTGCTTCTTTAATTCTCTAAACAACAAAAACAATTACACTTTTAAATTGTGCACCTCCAATCTCTAGCTCGACTCCCAGACTGACGACTAATGCCAAAATGTTTTGCTTTCCTTATCTTATGACCGAGCTTACAAAACTTCTCTGGAATGTACTTCTTAGTTTAAAGAAGACATTTATTATTATTACTTCACCACGAGGTTCCTGAAAGACAAGATTAGTAGGTTGGAAGCACACGTTTAAAAGTAGTCGCAGCAATGAAAGCAAAATATATCAAAGTACTTCTCAATTGCAATGTACACAGAAAATACATGTGATTATATTATAGCATAACTTAAAAGCAAAGAATAAAAGTCAAAATTTCATCACCGTAGGGCCTATCACTGCTTGTCATCTTTTTCATGCCAGCAAGTTGATGACTCGTGTTCAAATGCGAGAAAGAGATTTTCCACCCAAACGGGAGCTAGGCAGCTGACGTCCGCTCCTGACTGAAGTCCTGGAAAATTTCCCCTTACTGCTGCCCAGGGACACCGTTTAGAGCAAAAATGCTGGCTCAGTGTGGGAACCAAACAAGAGTTTGGAGAGTGGGCAAGTCTCCAAATCTCACTCGTTCCCAGACTTGATAGAGAGGTAAACACAAAATATACGCTCTCCTATTAGCTAGGGTTTGGTGTGAATTCAATACGAAAAACACAGCTTGGTCAACCATGTGGAAAAACACAGCTCATCTGCAATGTCTCAACTGCAATGTCTAACTCCACATTAAAGCCAATAGGTAGCTAACCTAAATACCAAATGTAATGTCTAATGCCATGTCAAAGCCAGTAGGCAGCTAAACTGAATACAACATGTGATGTGCTACTGGTGAACATTGAGCAACTATTATGCGCAGTGGTGAAACACAAAGTCATTGGTCAAACACATTTAATGGCATAACAATAGGGGAACTCACTTCTATAACGAAGTGATCAAACTCTTAAGTGCAGCATTAAACATTGAACAGAAGTTGTATTGCAGTTTTCATCCTAAAGCATCAGGACAAGTGGAGAAAATGAATGGTACATTGAAATCTATACTTGCCAAGATGTGTGCCACGACTTATCTAAAATAGCCAGACGCTTTACCTTTGGTACTATTGTCAATGTGAAATATTCCTGACAGGAAGGCAGGACTGTCGCCCCATGAGATCCTCATGGGAAGAGCAATAAGGTTGCCAGCAATTCCAGCCAATGCTCTTGTCAATATTACAGATGATATCGTGTTGGACTACTGCAAAGGTCTGGCTAATGTGGTTCGCTCTATCTCTCAGCAGGTACAGGCTGTTACCCTGCCACCCATCCATGACCCAGGTCACAATCTGAGAGCTGGATATTGGGTCATCATCAAAAAGTATGTTCAAAAGACTTGCTTAGAACCACGTTGGAAAGGTCCATACCAGGTGGTGCTAACAACTACGACAGCTGTAAAGTGTGCAGGACTGCCAAATTGGATACATGTAAGTCATACAAAGACAGTGGTGAGTCCCCAAGAACAGGAAGAACAGCAGTGAAACAGGTGGCTATACCTGAGTCGGAACAAGAACAAGTTGAACCTGAAATGGATCCTGAGCTGGTGGAAGATGGGTCAATCACCCCTGTAAGAGACGAAAGTGAAGCATTACAGGAAGGTGAGCAAGAGTCAAATTCCACAGATACAGCAGGAGAACTGGGCACAGAAGGAGTTCTCCCAGAAGCAGAAGGTGCTTAAAAACAAGCAGAGCAAGTGTCAGATTCAGAAGGGGAAAGAGTTGAGACGGATCAAAGTCAAAGTGGTCCGACTCCACCTGAACCCGTTGCAGATCCATCAAGAGAAAACTGTCAAAGCCCAGCTCACCTGAGTCCTTGTTCAGTTCTGATGGAGGTTGAAGACAATCCGACCCCACCCTGAAACTGCTTGTTCCAGCACACTAGTTTTTAAAACAGTGCACTAAGAACAGAAGCTCAAGGGAAGGGGGGAAGTGGATAAAATAAAATAAAGAGACAACACCGTTCTTGCGTTTCCACTGTTGAAGTGCTGCACAAATCTGCGGCCCTCTCTGACTTCTGTAGAAACTAGTGCCTAATGAAACATAAACAAAGAACAGATAAGTACAACCTATTCCTAACTGGGTTCCTGACTATCCCTTTATTTATTAAAAAATTTCTTCTAAAAGTACCTCTTGGATCCTGGTCTCTAGTTTCCAGGTTTGGAATGTGTTACTGCTCTGGGATGTGCTTTCTATTACTCTAAAGCTTCTAAAACATTAAACAAATACCGTTATCAGAATTACCAATATCAAACATTCATCTTAATATAACTAAAGCCTAAATTCCCAATAGCAGACTCACTTTTCCCATATTTCCAGAATATTTTATAAAACAAATACTGTACTTTTACGTCAAAATACAGCATGTAATTTGTGCAAGTCCTTGATTTACTGTTTGCCTCACAAAGTTCCGCAAAGTATTCTTGTAACAAAGAGTTTGAATCACAATGTTCGTGGAAGGTATCTTGTTTCAAATTGTCTATACACGAATCCAGAAATTGTTGTCAAAGTTCTTTCAGGTAATAAAAGTTTTGCACTTACTTGTTGCTGGCAAGAGATACTGATCAGTCTAACCTTGTCTTCTTTCTCTTTTGCAGGTTGCTTGTAGGAGAGAGGCTGAGGCAAGGAGGAACCGGAAAACGGAAGAAGGGAGAGCCAGCAGCTGCGCCCATTGAAGCCAATGAAAGTCTGTAGAGAGCAGGAGTGCCAGCGCCGAGGGATCTGTCCTCAGGTAAGCGGGAGGTAGACGAGCACAAGCACTGAGTGAGGCTCGGGGGCTGCCTTTTATAGACAGGGCTGGGTGTGGTCCTCACATGCTGCACATGTTCTTGAAAGGTGTGCAGAGCTGGGTGTGGTTTGAAGAGCTGGGTGTGGTCCTCACATGCTGCACATGTTCTTGAAAGGTGTGCAGAGTTTCAGTTATTATGCAAATGAGTTAAATTAACACATGGCCTAAAGCGGAGTGTTTTAAAGAAGCCTTGGGAAAAGCAAGGCCCAATGTGTAAACAAAACAGCACATTAAACAACAAGGTGAGATAACAAGAAAGGCTTTCAATAGTAAGTTTAAAAGTGAGCTATTACAGAACCCACTAGTGCAGTGAGAGGGGACATGCTCTTTGCTGTGCACAAACCCTAACAGTTGCCCCCCTCAAAGGCCCTCCTACAGGACGGGGTTTTCCTGGATTTTTTAAATAAAACCGTCTAATCAGCTGTGGGGCATGTACATATGATGCTGGTTCCCATGAATTCTCAGATTCATCATATCCTTTCCATTCTACTAAATAAAACAGACGTCCACTAATTCTTTTTGAGTCTTTTATGCTTTTCACTTCATATTCTAGATTTCCCTTAATTGGTATGGGTGGAGGTGGTGGTTCAGGTCGGGTTTTTGGATTGTACGGCTTAAGCAAGGACACATGGAATGTAGTATGTACTGGATATTCTTTTGGTAAATCTAATTTTTCTGTTACCGAGTTTACTATGGCAGTTATACTAAAGGGTCCAATGAAACGTGGTTGCAGCTTTCGGGATCCCTCTATGTTTAGGTTCTTTGTGGAGAGCCATACCTTGTCACCGATTTTATACATTGGGGCCTCAGATCTGTGTTTGTCTGCTTGTCTTTTCATGCTTTCCTTGTACTTTAATAAATGTTTCCTGGCTTTCTCTTGTATGTCACCTAACCTCGTTAGTCTATCCGTTACTGTAGGTAACAGAGAATCTTCTAACAAAATGGGTATAGCTCTTGGATGATACCCCTGCAAGAAATAGAATGGTGAGCAAAGTAGAGCTGAATGCTCAGTATTATTATAAACAAACTCCGCTACTGGGAGAGCTTCCAACCATTCACTAGAATAATCAGCCAATAAACAACGTAGCGTTTGAAGTAAGGTTTGGTTCAGTCGTTCAGTCTGTCCATCTGTCTCTGGGTGGAAAACAGTGGATAATGCCACATCTATTTTCAGTTTTTTACATAATTTTTTCCAAAATTTAGAGTTGAACTGGCTCCCTCGGTCTGACACCACTTTGCTTGGCAAACCATGTAAACGCACAATTTCCCTTATAAAAATATCGGCAAATTCTGCCGCCGTGGGTAATTTCCGTAATGGTACAAAATGTGCCATTTTAGATAAAAAATCCACTATAACCAACACTGTTGTGAAAGATTTTACAGGTGGTAAACCTACAATAAAGTCTACGCTCACAGTGTGCCAAGGTTGTTTGGGTGTTGGCATTGGTATTAACAAGCCGTCAGGGGCCTTAAGAGAAGATTTATGTCTTGCACAAATTGGACAGGTAGTGACAAATTGCTTAATGTCCTTTCTTATAGTGTCCCACCAAAAGTGTTTTTGCACATTTTCCAGGGTTTTTACCCAACCAGGATGACCTGCCAACGGTGAGGCGTGATGTCAAATTATCACCTGTGTTTGTAATTCAGAGGTGGGCACTAACAGCATGTTGTCGTGATACAATAAACCTCGTTGTATTGTGTTATGGGAATCCTTTAACCAATTCTGAGGTGCTATTTGCATGTGTGCATTATATAGATCTGTGATGAAATCCTGCTGTTGTACTGGTGCCAAAAACTTTTGGGGAGGAATAATGGGTTCTCCTATTTTATCTTGTTTCATGTCTGAGGTATGTCCGTATCTAGATAACACATCAGATTGAATTTGTTGTGCACCTGGTCTATAGGTTATTACAAAGTCAAATGTGCTAAAAAAAATTAACCAGCGCATCTGACGTGGTGTTAGTGCTTTAAGTGATCCAAAAAACTGTAGGTTCCTATGGTCAGAAAAGATTGTAACTGGGTACTTGGCTCCCATTAAATGGTGCCTCCATTCTGAAAAGGCTACTTTGATAGCTAGTAGTTCCCTTTCAGCCACAGTGTAATTTTGTTCAGCTGGTAATAACTTTTTGGAATAGAAGGCTATAGGATGTAACTGGCCATCTACTGCATCTCGTTGAGAGAGAACTCCTCCTAAAGCTACTTGTGAAGCATCCGCTTCAACAAAAAAAGGCAAGTCAGGATCAGGATGTTTCAGAATTGGGGCTGAAGTGAACTTTTGTTTTAGGAGTTGAAAGGCGTGTGCCGCCTCATCAGTCCAAAGAAATCGTTGCCCTTTCCGCAACAAGGTAGTTATTGGGGCCGCAATGTCTGCAAAATGTGCAATAAACCTCCTATGAAAATTGGCGAAACCCAGAAATTTCTGAATATCTTTTACAGAGGATGGTTCTGGCCAATCAGCAATAGCACTGATTTTCTTTACATCCATAGTTATTCCTTGAGGTGACAGGCAGTATCCTAAAAAGTCCACCTTGCTGACATTAAAAGTACACTTTTCTAACTTAGCAAAAAGATGATTTTCTTTTAACTTTGATAATACTGCACGAACATGTTGGGTATGTTCTTCTGAGTTCTTAGAGTAAATGAGGATGTCGTCTATGTATACTATGACACAAACGTCCAGGAATTCGTGTAGGACCTCATTTATAAAGAACTGAAAGGCCGCAGGGGCATTACATAACCCAAAGGGCATTACTGTGTACTCAAATAAACCAAACTTTGTCTTGAAAGCTGTCTTCCACTCATCCCCCTCTTTTACTCGGACCAGGTGGTAAGCTCCCCGCAGATCTAGTTTAGTGTATACAGTAGAATGTCTTAATTGATCCAACAACACAGGTATTAGAGGAAGAGGATATTTATTCTTTATTGTAGCCTTATTTAGTCCTCTATAATCGATACACGCGCGCAGGGATTTATCCGGCTTCGGGATAAAAAAGAGTGGAGATGACACCGGAGATGTGGAATGACGGATGAACCCAGACTGTAGTAGGTCATCTAGGTAGGTTCTTAAGTATTTGGTTTCTTCGTCAGTCAAAGCATATACTCTGTTATTAGGTAAAGGGGCCCCTGGGATAAGATCTATACGACAGTTATAAGACCTATGTGGGGGCAGCGCACTAGCCTTTACTGGATCAAAGACTTCTTTGAAGTCAGAATATTCAGGAGGGAGACTTGGTTCATCTTGTGTAACACTAGCACAGTGTAATACTGTGCTCTGTTCTGTACCTGCTTCTTGATAGCAATTGGTTCTACAGAAAGAGGAATCCAAAGTAACAGTTCTATTCACCCAATCAATTTTTGGGTTATGAGTTGTTAACCAGGGTACCCCAAGAATCAAACCAAAATTAGGAGTATCTATCAGATCAAAGCTAATCACCTCTGTGTGCCCGTTCTGACAGACCATAACAAGTGGACTTGTTTGTTTTGTGATTAATCCAGAGGTCAATTCTGACCCATCCACTGCACATACTGCTTCTGGACAAGGCTTTAGGCACATAGGAAGTCCTACGTTTTCAGCTAACTTATTATCCACAAAATTTCCTGTCGCGCCTGAGTCTAGTAGGACAGGGAGAGAATGCCTCACTTGGGTAGTAACAATTAAAACGACCTGAATTATGAAATGTCTAGGTATGTGCGGTACATTGAAGGCTGCAGCATTAGAGGTTTGATTAAGATGTTTTCTCGAACAAGTAACCTCTCCCCTTGTCGAGCTTAATCGTTTCCCGATTCAGTTAAGGAGGTGGAGGAAACAGCACCCTTTCGTGGATTTTTAGGCTTTACTGGACATTCTCTGGCAAAGTGACCTGCCCTTCCACAATATAAACATAATTGAAGTTTTCTCCTTCTTTCTTTTTCCTCTGATGTGAGTGGACCTCTGAGTGTCCCTATTTGCATAGGCTCAGGTTCAGGGAGTTTATTATCTGGGTCTTTCTTCTCGTGTCTAATAAAAGTTAACCGTGATTCCAGTTTGTATTTATCTCCCTTTCTTTCTCCTAGTCTATGTTCTAATTTCACAACTAAATCTACAAAGTCCGAATAGTCTTCTGGCAAATCAACGATATGAGCCAGCGCGTCTTTTAACTCGTCTCTCAAACCTTTATAGAAAAGGGAGACACGCTTTTCTTCTGGCCACTGTGTCTCGGTGAGTAAACGATTAAAACTAGTGAGATAGGTCAATAAATCCTTGTTACCTTGTTTAAGATTTAAAAGCTCATTATCACTTGCCTGCATGAAAGTGTGTTTTGCAAAAAGGCTGGTCATGGTACGTTTAAATTGATTCCAATTATGGAGGATGGGATCATCTCTCTCCACGAAAGGAATTGACCAATTGGCTGCTGTGCCACCCAAATAAGACTAGACGAATGCCACTTTCGTAGCATCAGTAGGGAACTGTTGTGGCTTACAAACGAAGTGTAATTGACATTGATTGATAAAAACATGGAATTTGTTACTATCTCCATGAAAACGTTCAGGTGCTGCTAAGGGCACAGCATTAAGAAGATTAACAGCGACCTCAACTGGGGGAGGCAAAGTTGTATGTTTTGATGGCGCCCCTGTCTCTGAGGAGGTTTTAAACAAAGGCGTAAAAGCTGTGTTCCACTGAGATACCCTAAATTTATACCTACTTAAATCCTGTTTTAAAGAGGTATTCTCCATCTTTAATCTCTCTATTTCCTCTTGCATATGTTGCAAGATGCCAGACACTGATTCATTATGAACCAAATCCTCATTTAGGGCCTGCGCCATATCCGTGACGTCAATGCCCTCTATTTCTTCCCCGATATTCATCGACCACCAGAACTTATTTTTTTTTTTTTTTAAGGCTTGTGCTTCTGCCAAAGCCCAGCTCACCTGAGTCCTTGTTCAGTTCTGATGGAGGTTGAAGACAATCCGACCCCACCCTGAAACTGCTTGTTCCAGCACACTAGTTTTTAAAACAGTGCACTAAGAACAGAAGCTCAAGGGAAGGGGGGAAGTGGATAAAATAAAATAAAGAGACAACACCGTTCTTGCGTTTCCACTGTTGAAGTGCTGCACAAATCTGCGGCCCTCTCTGACTTCTGTAGAAACTAGTGCCTAATGAAACATAAACAAAGAACAGATAAGTACAACCTATTCCTAACTGGGTTCCTGACTATCCCTTTATTTATTAAAAATTTTCTTCTAAAAGTACCTCTTGGATCCTGGTCTCTAGTTTCCAGGTTTGGAATGTGTTACTGCTCTGGGATGTGCTTTCTATTACTCTAAAGCCTCTAAAACATTAAACAAATACCGTTATCAGAATTACCAATATCAAACATTCATCTTAATATAACTAAAGCCTAAATTCCCAATAGCAGACTCACTTTTCCCATATTTCCTGAATCTTTTTTAAAACAAATACTGTACTTTTACGTCAAAATACAGCATGTAATTTGTGCAAGTCCTTGATTTACTGTTTGCCTCACAAAGTTCCGCAAAGTATTCTTGTAACAAAGAGTTTGAATCACAATGTTCGTGGAAGCTATCTTGTTTCAAATTGTCTATACACGAATCCAGAAATTGTAGTCAAAGTTCTTTCAGGTAATAAAAGTTTTGCACTTACTTGTTGCTGGCAAGAGATACTGATCAGTCTAACCTTGTCTTCTTTCTCTTTTGCAGGTTGCTTGTAGGAGAGAGGCTGAGGCAAGGAGGAACCGGAAACCGGAAGAAGGAAGAGCCAGCAGCTGCGCCCATTGAAGCCAATGAAAGTCTGTAGAGAGCAGGAGTGCCAGCGCCGAGGGATCTGTCCTCAGGTAAGCGGGAGGTAGACGAGCACAAGCACTGGGTGAGGCTCGGGGGCTGCCTTTTATAGACAGGGCTGGGTGTGGTCCTCACATGCTGCACATGTTCTTGAAAGGTGTGCAGAGCTGGGTGTGGTTTGAAGAGCTGGGTGTGGTCCTCACATGCTGCACATGTTCTTGAAAGGTGTGCAGAGTTTCAGTTATTATGCAAATGAGTTAAATTAACACATGGCCTAGAGCGGAGTGCTTTAAAGAAGCCTTGGTAAAAGCAAGGCCCAATGTGTAAACAAAACAGCACATTAAACAACATACACAGAAGCCTAGAGGGGGGGAAGGTGAGATAACAAGAAAGGCTTTCAATAGTAAGTTTAAAAGGGAGCTATTACAGAACCCACTAGTGCAGTGAGAGGGGACATGCTCTTTGCTGTGCACAAACCCTAACAAAAACACCATAGAGAAAGAAAAAGAAAAGAGTCCAATTCTTAGGAGAATATTGACTGAAGGAAAAAGAAAAGGAGACAATTGGCCCGAGTCATGAATTGGGAAGAAGAAAGAATTGGTTATAAATGAACCCACAGAGGAAGAAGTGGATGCTACAAGAAAGGAAGAATTAAGTGAAGGAGAATTAAGTGGAGAATGAAGGTTGAAGAGAAAGAGAGTAGCAAGTTGAAGATACGCAGGTCTTCATTGGGCATATGCAGCAATAGGTGAATGGCAAAATGAGTTCATGTCCTTTTGTTTTGATAGAGAAGTTCTGAATCAGTACTTTGATGCAACCTGAAAGGGATCAATAGACTGAGTTGTTGAGCTAATCTGAAGAAACCTGAAAAGAGACTGTTGAAATAAAACCAGAAAATAAATTGATAACCTGATGTGGCAATTTGAAAACCCAGATGTGACAAGCTGCTAAATGATTTTTGACAAAGGAGGAAAGTTTTCCTATGTGTGAAACTGAACTATGAGAAGGAAATATTTTTCTTCATTTTAGATTTTTCTGTTTCACTTTATGTAAGAGTTGATTCTACTTTCTGATGCTTTACAGATCATGGCTGAATTAAATAACCATGTTAAAATTATTAGATATTGTAGGTATTTGAGTGTTGGAATGGTAATTATGTGTGGAATAATGTTCATAATAATGACTGTGGGAATGTCTTTTCAAAAAAGGTTGGAGGCTTCTATTGCTTCTGTTCCTGAGACTACTACACTAACGGCTTTAGAGAGGTTTAAGTTAGATGAAAAATACTTGCATGATTATACTAATGCTCAAGGAGAGCTTTCTTCTAATGTGTTCTATCGGTTGTTCAGTGAGTATGTGGAGACGATGGATGCAAGGAATTGTCTTGTGTGTACTCAAATTCCTTCGTCTGTGGAAGAAGGGGTTACATACCATAACCTGCCATTAACTTATGGCATAACTTGTAGTTTGCTTCGAACGAGATTCTATAGCCAAGAACATATTCAATATTTGTATTCTAACCATGAT
Organism: Pleurodeles waltl; assembly: GCF_031143425.1. Taxonomy (NCBI): domain Eukaryota; kingdom Metazoa; phylum Chordata; class Amphibia; order Caudata; family Salamandridae; genus Pleurodeles; species Pleurodeles waltl. The sequence goes on along the minus strand of NC_090447.1, from coordinate 902,308,761 downwards.
GTTGTGTTTTCCTTTGTTTCTATTATAAGATATCTGAGTAAAGTAACTAAAGAGCATGATATATTATTAGTTAGAGGATTCTTTGAGCCAACACTAACATTTGGTACTGCTTATGCGCATAAAAATAATCTAACCTGCTTACTAACCCTGTTAGAGAAGAGCTTCATAGAGCATACTGACGACAGGAGAAAGGGATTGATGGAGAAGTTAGAGAAAGGACTGGAGAAAAGGACTTATAAGAATGATTATGCTTACACTGCTATCAAAACGCAAAGGAAATCAGATTGAGATTAATTACATGTAGGGAATATTTGTGTTTATATAGACCGAAATCACGCACTGACACTTTATTTGTGGGAACGAGTGAATGTAGGCATGTGTTTTTGTTTCAGAGCAAATTGACTTTTATGCTGAATGGTCAGGACCCTGTAAATCCTGCAATTTACTATATTTGTGGACTTAGGGCCATATTTATACTTTTCGACGCACAACTGCGCCAACGCAGTTGTGCGTAAAAAAATCTAACGCCGGCTAACGCCATTCTGAAGCGCCATGCGGGCGCCGTATTTATTCAATGACGTTAGCCGGTGTTAGCCGGCGGCGCTGCCTGGTGTGCGTCAAAAAAAATGACGTACACCAGGCAGCGCCGGCGTAGGGGAATATGGAGCTTGGGCGCCAATAAATGGGGCAAGTCAGGCTGAGGCAAAATTATCGCCTCAACCCGATTTGCGCCATTTTTTTCGACTCCCAAACCCCATTGAAATGACTCCTGTCTTAGCAAAGACAGGAGTCATGCCCCCTTGCCCAATGGCCATGCCCAGGGGACTTCTGTCCCCTGGGCATGGTCATTGGGCATAGTGGCATGTAGGGGGGCACAAATCAGGTCCCCTATGCCACAAAAAAAAAAATATATATATACTTACCTGAACTTACCTTATGTTCCCTGGGATGGGTCCCTCCATCCTTAGGCGTCCTCCTGGGGTGGGCAAGGGTGACAGGGGGTGTCCCTGGGGGCATGGGAGGGCACCTCTGGGCTCCTTCCGAGCCCACAGGTCCCTTAACGCCTGCCCTGACCAGGCGCTAAAAAACGACGCAAAAGCAGCTGGACGTCATTTTTTTTGACCCGCCCATTCCCGGGCGTCATTTTTGCCCGGGAGTGTAAATACGGCGCACATGCCTCGGAGTCACTTTTTTAGACGGGAACGCCTACCTTGCATATCATTAACGCAAAGTAGGTGTCCACGCTAAAAAATGACGCAAACTCCATGGACTTTGGCGCTAGTCGCGTCTAACGCCAAAGTATAAATATGGAGTTAGTTTTGCGTCAGAATTGCGTCAAAAAAAACAACGCAATTCCGGCGCAAACAGAGTATAAATATGCCCTTTAATGCTTATTACCATCTTCCTAGAGGATGGTATGGGACATGCTATTTGGGGATAGTTTTCCCTAAAATGTATCAGATAGATGATTTAAAGAAATTCCCGAAAGTGACTGAATTACATCATGAGCGACAGAGGAGGGAAAACTCTTCTGCAATTGTGGGAGACATTTTTGGTGCAGTAATTCCTTCCATAGGAGTTATTTTGGATGCAATCATGATACAAAAGATGTCTACTATTGTGGATAACATGCTGACAAAATTTACAGGGGCAATACTCCTGTTAGATACTGAATTAGCTGCGGATAGAGCTATGATGCTTCAAAATAGGCTTGCTTTAGACCTACATTTAGCAAAAGAAGGCAGGGTTTGTAAGATGATTAGTGCTAGGCATTGTTGCCCGTATATACATGTAAGGAGATAAGAGACTTAGGGCCAGATGTATCATCTGATTTTGCATTCGCAAACAGCGAAATCGGCCGTTTGCGAGTGCAAAATCGGGGTCTGCAATGCATCAACTGCATTCGCAGACCAAAAAATGAAAATCGCAAAAATTGCGATTTTCTGCGTTGCGACCTGGATTTTGCGAATCGCAATTTGTGATTCGCAAAATTCAGGTCGCAAAGCAATTCTGCAAAAAATCGCAAATTACGCATGACCTGCAACCAGGTGGTAACCTGATGCAAAATTTAAAAATGCAGTACAACTGCATTTTTAAATTAGATATGTAAAGCACACAATCCCTTTTGGCATGTGTGTACTTTACATGTGCAAAAAAAATAAAAAATAGGGTGCAGGAGAGAGGGCCTTAGGCCCCCAGCACCCTGGCCCTTTGCTTTTCACAAATTGCGATTTCTGTTTCAGAAATCGCAATTTGCGAAATGCAAAAAATCTGCAGCTATGGGCCAACAGGCCCATAGCTGCGAATGGGGCCAGTATCGCAATTTGCGATTCGGTAATTGCATTTGCGATTTTTAAGAAATCACAATTACCGAATTGCAAATGTGATACATGGCCCTTTGCGAGTCGGTAATTGTGATTTCTTAAAAATCGCAATTAACGAATCGCAATGGGCCAGATTCATACATCTTGCCCTTACTTACTAACTTAACTAATTCAAGCAAGGATTTGAAGTAATTTTTTTTTTCTTTTTTTTTCTTATTTTTTACATCAGTACACAACAAGATACATTGTCACTTTCAGAGAATAAAACGAAAGAAAAAAAGAAAAAAAAAAAGGATCAACCAGGCTTGTCCAAGAAATAATTTTCCCAGATTAGAGAGAACTTTTTAACATTGCCTATTCTCCTAGCATATCTCATCTCCTGAAGTCTAACTTGAATCATCCTATTGTACCATACTTGACTAGTAGGAGATAATTCAGACTGCCAGTTTCTCAGCAACAGTGACCTAGCCACCGCAGTGGCTATAAATACGAGCTTCTCCAGTCGAGGGGAGAGTCTTGCCTCGGGATCATAGCCCAGACTCAACAGGCGAATACTCGGAGATATGGGTACCAACACAATGGATGTTAACATTGCAACGACCTCTTCCCAGTATCTCTGTATACATTTGCATGTCGCTATTGTATGTATCCAGCCAGCTGCCCCTATTCCCTTGCACTGAAAACACATATTTGGGTGACCAATCCCCATACGGGATAGGGCTTGCAGGGTTCGATACAGCAGGCATTTGCTAAAAAATATAATTCTGTGCCAATTAGCCCCTCGTAGCGCAGAGAAATTTAGGCGGTTAATAGTCTCCCAGTATTCACTTGAGAGCATCATGCCCTCCTGACTAACACATTTCTTCTGAGCTCTTATCCCCAAATCCACTTTAAACCTTTCTGCCAAGAGCCTTCTCCATGCCCCTGCATTCCCTACCCGCGAAGGAGTAACTAATTCTGATACCAATGATTGGGTATTAATGATAGAATTAATATCTAAGGGGGTCATTCTGACCCTGGCGGTAAAATCCGCCAGGGCCAACGACCGCGGGAGCACCGCCAACAGGCTGGCGGTGCTCCCATGTGCAACCGCCGCGGTCAGAAACAGAAAACCGGCGGTGTACCGCCGGTTTCCCGCTGCCCTGGGGAATCCTCCATGGCGGCGCAGCTTGCTGCGCCGCCATGGGGATTCCGACCCCCATACCGCCATCCTGTTCCTGGCGGTTTTGGCTGCCAGGAACAGGATGGCAGTGTGGGGTGTCGTGGGGCCCCCGTAACAGGGCCCCACAAAGATTTTCAGTGTCTGCCATGCAGACACTGAAAATCGCGACGGGTGCAACTGCACCCGTCGCACCCCTTCCACTCCGCCGGCTCCATTCGGAGCCGGCATCCTCATGGAAGGGTGTTTCCCGCTGGGCTGGTGGGCGGCCTTCTGGCGGTCGCCCGCCAGCCCAGCGGGAAACCCAGAATACCCGCGGCGGTCTTCTGACCGCGCAGCGGTATTCTGGCGGTTCCAGCCAGGCCGGCGGCTTCCGCCGCCGGCCGGGGTCAGAATGACCCCATAAGTCTTTAAAAACCTTCAGCAAAATATTGTAGGATCTGACCAGCAAAAGATCATTATTGACTGTGATCATGATTTTCCATGGGGCTTCCCAGTTACCCTCGACCCAGAAATCTCCAATTTTACTATATCCAGTGCGCTCCCACCTTTTCACCGTGACTTCGTTAAGCTGAGTCCCTGAACCTAGAGAAATCTGTGAGAGTGGGGTGTCAAAATGTACAGAGGGGATTGAATATTTTCTAGCGAAATCCACTCTTCTCTTAAGAAACCATTTAAGCATTTTATAACAAACTTTTTTAGGCGATTTGGTCAAAAGGGCTGGGTTCCGAATATTATGCTCTTGGCATATTAGTACCCGAAAATCAATAAAAAATTTGGAGCCCACGTAGTATTCTAAAGTGAAGCTAGCATAATAGTGTGCAAAGAAAGCAAAGTAATAATCTTTGAAATTGGGTAAGGCCAGTCCCCCCTTCTCCTTATCGACGTACAGTATACTCAAAGCGGCTCCAGCTTTTCGGTTCTGCCAAATAAAGAGCGAAATAGGGATTCCAGTTTTTAAAAGAAGGGTTGCGTTAAAACACATGGAATAGCTGCAAACAAGAAATTGAAAAGTGGTAAAATTGACATTTAAATTAATGCGATACGGCCTAGTGTCGAGAGAGGGAGAGGCCTCCAGTGAGTGAGTAAAGCCTGAGTTTTCTGAAGTAGAGGAGAGAAATTCAGCTCATAGAGATCACTTATATTTGCCGAATAGAAAACCCCCAAGTATCTTTTTGGGTTGGGATTTACGCATTCTCTTAATTCAGGAAGAAGACAATTAGGAGTAGTGCCACAAAGAATGATGTCGGTCTTGGTCCTATTAATCTTATAGCCACCGATTTGCTGAAACTTTTTTAATAAATTAAAGGCCGCTTCCTGAGAGGAGTATTTTGTGTCCAAAAACAAAATAATATCATCTGCATAAAGTTTAATTTTTCCCATTGATTTTAGCGGTGCCTGAACCTGACTATTGTGTCTAATTTTAATGGCAAGTGGTTCAATAAAAAGGGCAAATAAAGTAGGGGATAGTGGGCACCCTTGTCTAGTCCCTCATTGTATTTGAAGCTGTCCAACAGACCTTGAGTTTATAATAATATTAGCCACGGCATTTGAGTACAGCCTTTGAATTAAAGAGATGACTTGAATGGGTACCTTATAACTAGATAAAATTAATAAAGTGTGTCCCAAACAACCAAATCAAAGGCTTTTTCTGCGTCCAGCAGAAGAATAATGGCAAGGATTTTATTAGTTGTGAAATAATCAAGAGTCTCTGCTAAATAGTGCATGTTTGTAGCCAGGTGTCGACCAGCCACAAAACCATTTTGATCGGGATGCACCAGTTTATTAATTACCCCATTAAGCCTATTAGCCAATAGTTTTGTCATTATTTTATAGTCTGTGTTTAACAATGAAATTGGATGGTAAGCATTTGGATCCTCCATATCTTTATTTTTCTTAGGGAAGCTAACCACATTCCCTGTGTGCCAAGTTCTGGGGATTTCCTCGCCCTGTAATATACTGTTTAAAAGGGCTAAGAACTCCTCAGCAAATGCATTTATGAAAGTCTTATAGAACTCAGCCGGGAAGCCATCCGGGCCACAGGTTTTCCCTGTGGGGAGATCCTTAACTACACCTAGAAGTTCCGGCTTTGTAAATGGTTGAGACAATCCCCTACAGTCCTCCTCTGAAAGAGAGGGAATATTAAGGCCCGACAGGAACATCTCAGTGGCCCTGGAATCTATAACTGAAACGTCACTATAGATTTGTTTATAGTGCTCCAGCATGATTTGGTCAAGGTCTAGAGGCTCAGTGCACCTAGCCCCAGTAATCGGGCATCTTAAAGCGTGTCTAACATTGCCAGCGATACAATCTCTAGCTTGCCATGCCAAGAATTTTCCCGTAAAATTGCTTTCTTCATAACTTTTCTGTTTATAAGATCCATATTCTATATCAACTTTTTTTAATTCAAATCCCGCTAACGCTTTCTTGGCAGCTTCGAAAGCCTTTCTATTAATATCTGAAGGGGCATTCAAATAAGAAACTAAACACTTGTAAACTACATCTTCCAGTGCCGCAGTTTGTTGTTTCAGACCCCATTTATCAGCTACCTCCTTAACGATCACCCAGCCCCTGAAAAAATTCCCTTATTTCAACCTGTGAAGTTTGTATCCACCCTTCTTCCGTCAAAAGGCGGAGATTGAAAATCCACCTTCTAATCTGCGGTGGTTTAATTATAGAGTGGAGTGAAATTTCCAGCAGCAGAAGGGCATGGTCTGAAAGACCAGAATGCTGGACGGATTGAGATCAATAACACAGAGTTTCAGAGATCAAAAAGAAATCTATACGCGAGGAGCTTTTATACCATGAAGAGATACAGGTATATTCCCTCACGTCGGGGGTGTTTGTCCTCCAAGGATCACATAATGCCAGCACCTTAACATAATCTCGAAACATCTTGGCTACTTTAGGTTTATACTGTCTCTTGCCTTTTACAGTAGAGTCTAGAGCTGGGTCTTGAAGAAAATTTAAATCCCCCCCAATAATAATTTTCCCTGTCAGCTGGAGAAGGGAGTGAAACAAGTCTATATACGGGCCGGATCATCCGTCAGAGGGGCATAAAAGCTAACAAAAATTAATCTCTCCATTGCAACTGTACACTGAACCCAGCACCAACGCCCTTCGGGGTCGGAGAGAAAGTCCAGCGGTTGTGCATTCAGGGTTTTTGCTAAAAAAACTGCCACCCCTCTATGAGCCGCTGAGGCTGCTGCAAGAACCTTAAAATCAGCCATTTTTTTAAACATTTGAAAACCGGAAACTTTATGAAATGGAATATGGGTTTCTTGAAGAAATATAACTGAGGGATTAAGATCTTTTCAATAGCGGACTTTTTCCTATGATTGTTTAATCCATTAATATTCCAGGATAGGAATCTTAATGGCACAAGTGATTGTGTCATTTAATAAAATTTTGAGCTAGTGTGCCTGTAGCCTCACTAAATCTGGAGAAAAAAACCCTAATCAATTGTGACGATCCTTTACATTGTCTATCACAGATCTTAATATCCATACCCCCTCCCCCTTCACCCCTCTCTGGACGATCCGGGGCCACATCCCTCCCCCATCCTTTGTCCCGCTTCTTTCCTTGCAAGGTGCCTTGTCATAGCACCCTGGGCTAGAGGCTAGAAAGAGAAAATTAGAGTAGTCTGTCCATAAGCTACGGCAAAAAAAAAAAAAAAAAAAACACAAATCAAACAAACAAAAACAAGCACAAAATAAAAAGGAGGTCGGCCCTCTACTATGAGACTGTCATTTCTAGTATTCAATAAATCCTTATAGTCTTTCTTGTGTTCTTTCCCCGTCCCCCCTTTCTCGTGCCGACTGTTCGGAGTTTTGAATTACATGCAACAAAGATTTAGCAGCATCAACCGTATGAATGAAGTTTGAATGACCCTGAAAAAACTCTTTAAGTTTTGATTGTTGCACGAGGCCCGCCTGCGCCCCTGCTTTTTGGAAAGCTGGAATCATATCTTTTAGGTCTCTCCTTCAATGCGCTGCCGCCACTGACATATCTGAGAAAATCTTGAATGCATAGTCCCGGGAATCTGAAAAGTTTTAGTTCTGATTGCTTTCTGGAAAATCTGTTCCTTGATACGAAAGTCCCCAAAGTTCACCATTATAGTTCGAGGATATTTAGAGTTTGATGGTTGGACCGCCGGCACCTGATGGGCTCTCATGATTGTTAGATCCGGATACTTATCCTCAGACCCTGCTAGAACATTACTTTTTATAAGATCTGTTACCAACTCCGTGACCGTCTGACCGTTTTCGCGCCCTTCAGGGAATCCCGTAAAACGCAAATTGGATCTACGTGATCGATTTTTAGCATCATCCAGACGAATTTGTAGATCTAGCAGGTCAGCTTGGCATTTTGCCAGAGAAGGTTCTACCGTCACCCGAGTATCCTCCAGAGCAGAGACTCGTTGTTCAAAACCTGTAACTCGTGAGTTAAGTTGCTGGATGTTATTACAGATCTGGTTCAGTTGAGATTCTGTTCTCTGATTTGCATCGTCCTGGGAGACTTTTAATGCTTTCAACTCACTTAGAATCTGCAGAAGTAAATTGTCTGCAGGAACACCGGTGTCTGACATACCTATCACTCCCTGTGCAGAGGCTTCCCTTAACACCTTAGGCCCGGCCGAATCAACAGAAGAAGCAATAGAGGAAGAAATGTGGATAGAAGCTTCAGTTACTGAGTTTGGCCCTGCTTTGTTGATCAATTCTTGTGCTGATAGTGAAGCAGAGTCAACCAGCTGCGAAGGGGGAGTGTGGATAATGCTGGGTACCAGATGATCTTCCTTACGATTCCTTCCACTTCCAAACAAAGGAAAAAGGGGTCTAGAAGCAGATCCAGTGTTCACTGTTGGATCGCAAGCTATCTCAGAGCTGCTGCCGGCGATCGGCCGAGTCAGTAATGGCGAGCCCTTAATTAACCCTGGACTAGAATCCAGATCCGATGGGGGGGGCTCTTGAATCATCAGACGTACAATCCAGGCTAAGGGGGGTGCTGGACGAATTGGCTTCTAAGGGTGGAGGGCTGATAGGGAGAGGTGCAGGCAGACTAGAGACTGAATCCATAGCTGGAATTAAAGGAGTGGGGCAGAGTCCAGAGCCTTGTGCAGGTGGTTATCCGAAGGGGCTGGTCGCTTCTGTTTGGTAGTGCGAGTTGTCCTAGGAACTCTGGCAGCAGAGCGACCTGCAAAATGTGGAGACCGCCCATTTTTCCCTCTCCCCCGGAGAGAAAAAAAGGAAATTGAATTACACTAGCAAATTCCAACAAACAAAAAAAAAAAAAAAGGGGGGGGAGGGGAAGAAAAAAAAAAAGGTGAGGTGAGACCTCTTTAAAAAAAAAGTTGTTTGCCAGCCCTAATACAGTCCTTCTACGAGTCCCTTCAACCCCAATCCTCCTTTAGGTAGTGCTGAGTACCAATCCCCTTATGTCCCTCCCCCCCACGGAATATACCAAGTGAAATAAGCCTTGAGTACTAGGCAAATCCGGGGAATTCTATAAGCAGATCAACCAGAAAAAAAAGAAGAGGGGAGAAACAGAAAGAGAAAAAAAAAAAAAAAATCTCGAGTTAGGGATACACGAATATACAGAATTATGACTCTGCTTCACTGCACCTTAAAAAATCTGCTCGAGCCATTACCTCTCCCGTGAGAAAAAAAGCCCTGGAAAAGCCACCTCTACTCCGCGACTCCGATGTAAGTTTCTTGCAGTTTTCTTCTTCTCCTCGAGGACTGGCCAGGGTCCTCCGACAGGGAGCCAGACATCTGTGCCTCCAGTAGCCTGAAAAAACGGCAAAAGAGACCCTTGGGAGGCACCCCTGTTGATACAGCTAGGAAATGCCTGGCTCGGAGTCCCTAGCAATCTTGCCCGACTTTCCTTTCAGCTTCGAGGCTTCCGCAATCCATCTACAGACCCGGCTTCAACTAATGCTTCAGGTGGCTTCCGATTTTCAAACCAGCTAGGGACACCTCGGCGTCCCTAGCAACCTAACCCGGCTCCGGAGTGGCTTCCGCGTTCCTCCGGCAAGCCCGGCTTCAGTAATTGTTCCGGGGCGGCTTCCACATTCCTTCAGCCGCAGCGCGTCTTGTCTCAGCGCGCTCTCCCTCCTACTGCCTCACAGCCTTCAGCTGCAGAGCATGACGGGAGCTCTCGCGGCCATCGTGCCAACCGACAGACTATTGACCAGGATTTGAAGGAATTGAAGAAACCAGGGGTTTGGGAAAAGGTTGGAAATGGATTTGCTTCTGTGAGTAATGGGTTTTGTCAAATTTGGAATGGGGTATAATGGAAAATCGTACAGGGAATATTAATTGTGATTGTTTCTATATTAGGATTATGGGATACATTCAAATTGTGGCAAAAGATAAAATCAAGGAAGTACAAGAATGATCAGAGGAGGGAAGAACAGCCTAGGAGAAGAATCTATAGAGAAAATTTAAGGAGAAGTCAAAATACGTCAGAAACTGAACTGTAAAAATAATGATGAGTAAAGGTGTGATGACATATTTAGGAGTGACTATTGAAGCAGATATGCTAATTAAGAAAATTATGAATGATCTATATGTTATTACTAATGAGAAAATGCGTAGAGAAAATAATTGTGGAAAAATAATGTGCATGTTTGGAAAATGTGCCCTCGGGGTATGATCACCTTATGTACCAAAATGACTGAAAATGTGCAAAATAATGAAAATATATGAGAAAAATGTAGTAATATGTTGTAATGAAATGTATAACCTATGAATTTGTAGTCTTAAGTTAGCTGGACTAAAAGGCCTGGTTCCACTGGGCCTCGCGCACTCTGAAAGCATGAATTACTGGGAGCTTTTGCAAAGGACTGGAAATCGTTATAATCAACCTTGACCCGTTCGAAGTTAAAGTAGCTAGAACATTCTGCAGTGTATCGGCGGACAGGAGATGATGAAGACATATTGATACATTTATGTGTAGAGCAGGCTAAATGTACTTTCCCAGAACTTGAACAATAGAGGCAGTGACTGGTGAAAATTAGTAGATTTGGTAAACAGAAACTTTAGGTTAAATTCATATCTGCTGACTGACTGACCAATTAGCAATTAGTGGGATGGACTGAGAGACCCTAATAAAAAGTCATGACAAGGGGCTAAGATTTCAGAATTTAGGAGAATTGTGGTAAGAAATTGATGACGTCAGGAGACGCTGTCCGAGGTGCTGACATTGGGTTCACACTCTGTGAGCCTGATCTGTAGCTGCCTAATCGATGACCTGAAGACAAATTGTCACATATGTTTTATTTAAGAATTAATGTCTTTCTATTAATGAGTTAATAAAAGATTGACTTGAATAAAGATTGAACTAACGGATGATCTAGAATTGTAATCAATAGGGAATAAAAATTGTTAACTCATTCCTAAGTAGAGGTTGTTCTTGAGTATTATGGTTTAAAGCTGTAATCCATAGAATGTTTTTTTGATTATTGATGTTAGCTACCATTTCAGTGGTCACTGCATGACTAGGATACTCCATGTGATTCAAAAGGTTCATCGACCTATACGCGTCCCCTTGTAAGTTTACTTACTAAGGACCAGGCGAGCTATCACAAGCATGTCTGCAATATCCTGTTGACTGTCAGCTGCAGTCCTTAATTTGTGCTGGTGTTTGCTATTGTTCTGCATCAGCACTCATTTTATGAATCTAGGAGCTTCAGTTGGTGGTGCTGGCAGGTCATTGACATTTGTTTCACATACATCCTTGACTTCATTGAAGCTTGGTGAAGGGTGTGACAGTTGTCACTGATAACATCTTCTTCATGCATCCATCCGACATGCCATATACACTACTTGCTTTGTGGGCCTTGAGCGGTGAGCTAGGAAGCTGTGTGTTCCATCCATATTTGGCTGCTTGTACCTCCTATTGTCTTATCGAATAAGCTGGATGAGCTGTGATGATAAGTTCCGCATGTACAGTGCCACCTCTCTGCTCACACATCAGCCCTTTCCCATATCCTGCATGATGCCAGTTGTCCTCAACCCATCCATGACCTTTAGTCCAGTTATTTTTGATGCACGCTTAATCTTGAATAAGGCATATGAATGTGTTGGGTGCATTGCAGCAGTCATGGCTCTGTTCCTTGAAGCATTTCAATACCTGAATGAGCAGCAACACCAGGCAGGACATCTAGAAAATGTCAAGAGACCCTGCACAATAGAACAGTGCAGTCTGGCATTGCTCAGTGATTGCGGAATGATTTTCGGAGTGGGGGGTGCAGATATCAGTGTTTCGTCACTAGACACCAGTTTTTGGGGCTGTATTGAAAGAATCATTGGGGTCGATGGGTTGCTGAAATGTTGCATTTTCTTCAGTATCCACTGGTGGTTGTGTAGTTTAATGCTTATCTGTACAAAGTGAAAGTTAACTCTCTTCAGTAATTGTTATTAATTCCTATAACCTATTTTAATGGTTTTGTTCAGCACTATTTTATTGGATAGGTAATTGCATACGTGCCATTGGAGGAATTTTCACCTATGTGTGAAAGACGTATGCCCTCATTACAACATTGGCGGTAAATCCCGCTTACCGCCGTGCAGAAGACCGCCAACACACCGCTGCAGCGGCGGAATTCCACTACAGCTATCACGACCCACAGCCCGGAATTCGCCAAAATCCAGACACCCACACAAGTCCGCTACACCAAAGGTCAGTGATAAAGTGGCAATAACAAAGCGCCACCATCACGCCAACAGGAATACGCCCACACTATCATGACCCACGAATCCACGTGGTGGTCTTTCAACCGCGATTAACCATTGGCGGTACACACCGCCGCACTCAAAATACACACACATTTACAAAACACAACCACATTGGACAATTCGAAATACACACACCTGATACACATACACACACCACTCCCACACACCCAATCCAATATAAAACACACACCCACATCACCCACAAACCCTTACGACCAAAACTGAGAAAGAAGCCCAGAGAGAGACACCACCAGAAACAACACTAGCATCCACAGGCACACAACACCATCACACACACAACATCCATAGACCTCAGACAACACACACAAACACATCCCCTCACACATCACAACCAACACCACCTCACACATCACCCACACCACATCATGGCACCTCAACGACACCCGAGGTTCTCTGAGGAGGAGCTCAGGGTCATGGTGGAGGAAATCCTCTGTGTAGAGCCACAGCTATCCGGATCACAAGTGCAGCACACCTCCATTGCTAGGAAGATGGAGCTATGGCGCAGAATCGTAGACAGGGTCAACGCAGTGGGACAGCATCCAAGAACACGGGATGACATTAGGAAGAGGTGCAATGACCTACAGGCGAAGGTGCGTTCCGTGGTCTCAAGACACCAGATTGCAGTAGAGAGGACTGGCGGCAGACCCCTTCCTCCTCCCCCACAACTAACAACATGGGAGGAGCAAGTCTTGGCTATACTGCATCCTGAGGGCCTCACAGGAGTAGCAGGAGGAATGGACTCTGGTAAGTCAGATCTTAACTATTACATCCCCCACCCTACATGCATACCATCACATACCCCACCCTTACCCTTATCCCATCACTCCAACACCTCACAAATGTCCCACTATCACAACCCACACATCCCAACACCAAGCCCTGCATGCAAAGCATGGACACCCATCACCAAAGCATGTCCACTACAGATACCCACACAGACCCCAAACCAATTATCACACAAGGTTCTAGACAAGAATGCAAGCACTGGAGTACAAGGTCACACACCCATTACACACGATGGCACACACAGATGCAATAATCATGCCTTTACACCCCTGCAGGACCCCTACCCAACGTCACCGGACAGGAGGTTCCAGACATGTCCACTCCCCCCACAGAAGAGGCCAACAGTGATGACAGCAGCTCTGTCCAACTGGATCAAGATGGCCAGGCCAACCCATCTGGGACCTCGGGACAGTCGGTTCCCCTGACACTGGCACATGCCACCACAGAGCCTCCCCCCTCAGGAAACACCAGCACAGCACCCACCCAGCGGGCCCATCCCTCTGTCCCCAGGACACATCAAGCAGCAGTGTGTCCACCACTACAGGGAACCCAGGCAAACCCACAACCCCAAGAAAATCAGGGACCTGGGGGCAGTGGCAGTAGACACACGGTTCTGGGGACAGAGGCACAGGAAAACAGAGGAACTGGGAGGACTGCTGTGCGACCGGGGAGGACAGTCCCAGGGAGCCCACTCTCCACGAGGCCCTCTCCAACATCATGGGACCGTACAATCATTCCCAGGAGACAATGGCAACGGTACTGTCCAACTTTCAGGAGACCCAGTGGCTGCAGGAGGAACAGTATCTGGGGATCAGGGAGGAACTTAAGTCCATCAACACCACTCTAGTAACCATTGTAGGGGTGCTGAAGGACCTTGTCAACACCAGGAGGGACACTGTGGCACAACAAGGGGCCCCTGACACTAGCCTGGATGATGAACAGCCCACCACCTCCCCGGCGCTAGTGAACAGGAGCCACCACAACAAGACCATGACACCAGCATCCCACCCCTTGCAAATGGAAAACCACCCCGCAAACGGTCCCTGAGATCCAGGACAAAGACAGAGAACAATGGCAAGACCCCCGCCAGGAAATGAGACTCCCCTGAACGTCATTCTTCTGTCCCACATTGTCACCCTGTCCATCCATCAACTGCCCTAGCCACACTTCCTATGCTCCTTTGGACAATGCACCTGTGAAACAAATAGACTGGACTCTGCCATGGACATTCCTCCACCATCAACCCTTCCCATTTTACAACCCCCTCCACTAATTGGCACTGAAATAAACACCCTTGAATCACAAAACAATCTGGAGTCAGTATGTGCTTTCACAAATGTGTATTTACAATAACTATGGAATATAGCAATGTCAATTGTATTGTCAGCATACCAATGTAACACAGCTCTAGTCCATGAGGTAATATAGCAGAGGTCACACAGTGGGACCCACATCTGTGAAATGGAAAGGCAAAGTGACAAGTCAGGGTCCATACAGTGGGTGAAAGTGACAGACATATGCTAGCTCAAACAATAGTATGAGATGTGTGAGGCAGTGACATCTTCTTACCTGTGTTTCACTGGAAGTATTGCTGGATAACGTTGTTTCTGTTGTCGATATCCTCTTCTTCTGCATTCTCTTCTTCACTGTCCACAGGCTCCACAGCTGCCACAAGACCAGCAAACAATCCTCCTGCAGAAAAGGCACCTGTCATCGCAAAGCCAGGTTGTGCAGCATACAGCAGGCCACGATGATTTGGCACACCTTCTTTGGTGAGTAGTAGAGAGAACCACCTGTCATATGGAGGCACTGGAACCTGGCCTTCAGGAGGCTGAAGGTCCTTTCAATCACTCACCTAGTTCGCCCATGTGCCTCATTGTAGCGTTCCATCTGCCCTTTTCCTGTGATATCTCACTGGGGTCAGTAGCCATGACAGGTTGGGGTACCGAGAGTCACCTGCAAATGTCGAGGGACAACTGTTAGACACACACTAACCCTTAGGGACAATCCCAGACCCAGACAACTATTCACAGGTTATAGGGTCCTTGTCCTCACCTATTAGCCACACACGGTGCCTCTGGAGTTTCCCCATCACATAAGGGATGCTGCTATTCCTCACAATGTAAGCGTCATGCACTGATCCAGGAAACTTGGCATTCACACGGGAGATGTACTGGTCGGCCAAACAAACCATCTGCACATTCATAGAATGGTAGCTTTTCCGGTTTCTGTACACCTGTTCATTCCTGCGGGGGGTACCAAGGCCACATGTGTCCCATCAATGGCACCTATGATGTTGGGGATATGTCCCAGGGCATGGAAGTCACCTTTCACTGTAGGCAAATCCTCCACCTGAGGGAACACGATGTAGCTGTGCATGTGTTTCAGCAGGGCAGACAACACTCTGGACAAGACGTTTGAGAACATAGGCTGGGATATCCCTGATGCAATGGCCACTGTAGTTTGAAAAGACCCACTTGCCAGGAAATGGAGTATTGACAGGACCTTCACTAGAGGAGGAGTTCGCTGTGGGATGGCAGATAGCTGACATCAGGTCTGGCTCCAACTGGGCACACAGTTCATGGATTGTTGCACGATCGAGTCTGTAGGTGACTATTACGTGTCTCTCTTCTATTGTCAACAGGTCCACCAGCGGTCTGTACACCGGAGGATGCCACCATCTCATCACCTGCCCCAGCGGACGTGCCCTATGGATGAGAACAGCGAGCAGACAGTCAGCTAATACTGAGGTATTACAAAAAGTCATTACCACACATTTGTCAATCCGCAATGTGCCTGTTACTGTGTGTATGCAAGGCCTAGATAGGTGTGACGCAGTTATTATTAATGCCATGTGGCCCCCTGAAATGGACAAGGGGATATGATGTAACTGCGCTGGCGTTCTACACCATCGCGGTAGGCGGTCAAAGACCGCAGCACAATCCTGCATTGGTTAACATTGGACCCTATGGGTCTGAGGAGCCAATGACGATGTACGCCGGTGGTGACTGTACGCACCGCTACAGACGTGACCGCCATTTTCTGTCTGTTCACTCACTTGATACCTGACCTTCGACAGGAGAGGACCTACACTGCAAGTGCTGCTCTGACCTCAGTCTGGAAGCGACGATGGCTCATGTGTCTGGGGATAGGGCCCCTCCCTTTACTTTGGAGGAGTTGGAGAAGTTAGTTGATGGGGTCCTCCCCCAGTACACGCTACTCTACGGTCCTCCAGACAAACAGGTGAGTACACTGTTAGCATACTGCATGGGCAATGCCTGTATAGAGTGTTGTGAATGGAAGATACATGGGGGGGGGGACTGAGTCCTGCATGAGCGGACGGTGAGTGTATGTGCGTCAGGGCAAGGTAGGGAACGTGGGCCAATGACAGTGACGGTCCGGACAGTTAAAGTTTTCCTTCTCCCCTGTACTATTCCTCTGGGTCATTGCCCACCAGAAGAAGGATATTTGGCGTGCCATCGCCAAGGACATCTGGACCCTGGGGGTTCAGATGGAGCACCCACTGCCGGAAAAGATGTGAGGACATTCACCGCTGGAGCAAGAAGACAGCGGAGGCCCAGCTGGGGATGGCCTCCCAGCGTGGGAGGAGTGCCCGTCGCACCATGACCCCCCTGATGTTCTGGATCCTGGCGGTGGCGTATCCGGGGTTAGATGGGCGCTTGAGGGCATCTCAGCAGCCACAAGGGGGTGAGTACTGTCACATCCATCTGACTCTGCATGCATTACAAGGTGTCTAGGTGGGGGAGGTGGGCAGTGGGTTCCCCTAGGCCAGGGCGAACTTTGTAGGCAAGGACCCTGTGTTAGGCAGGCTATGTGTCACCCCAATCCCACAAGTGGTAAGAGCCATCTACACCTAGTCAGGCTCCTGTGACTTCCATGTGTGCAGCAATTGGGTATAGGCTTTGTACCCCATGGGCATGTGAATAATCTAGGAACTATAAGTGCGTGGGGTACTGCAGAGGGCTGCTGTGTCTGTAGTATCCGCCAACGGTAGTGGTATTGCATGCACTGACATGTCTTTCTTCTGTATCCCCCCACCCTTTCTGTGGTCTCCCTGTTCTTGTGTGCAATAGCTTCATCAGGCATAGGTGCAGTAGCACCGGAGCAGGAGGGAGCTGTATCCCACTTGGCCCTGGAGGGCGAGACAACGGAGACTGAATCCACCAGTGGGACAGAGGGTGAGGGGAGCTCCAAGGTGGGGACAGGAGTTGACAGCAGCGACAGCAACTCCTCCTCTGATGGGAGCTCCCTTGCGGTGGCAGGCCCCTCTGATCCCCCCACATCAACAGGTACAGCCTCCACCACTCCCTACAAGCACCGCGCTCCCAGCAGCCCCTCAGCGTTTGTCCCGTGGATGCTCACCCAGGAGGGTGGGCATCTCCTTCGCCCCAGGCACCTCAGGCCCTGCCCCAGCCAGCCCTGCTGCCCTCAGTGAGGAGGCTATTGACCTCCTGAGATCCCTCTCTTTGTGCAGTCTGCCATTGTGAATGCCATCCAGGGTGTCAAGAGGCATTTGCAACAAACAAATGCATACCTGGAGGGCATTCATTATGGCCAGGCAGCCCAACAGAGAGCATTTCAGGCTCTGGCCTCAGCACTGATGGCAGCCATTGTCCCTGTGTCCAGCCTCCCCCCTCCAACCTCCTCCACCCAGACCCAATCCCCTGTACCTCAGCCTATCCCAACCACACCATCAGACCAGCATGCACACACCTCAACACACAAGGGTGGCTCTGACAAACATACGCAACACACATCCCACAGGCACTCACACAAGCATCATACCCATGCACACATACCAACATCCATTGCCTCCACTGAGTCCCCCTCCTCCATGTCGGCCTCCTCCCTCTCTGTCTCGTCTCCACTCACACCAGCATGCACTACATCTTCAGCCACTACCTCCATCCCCAGCACGCCCATCACCACACACCGCTCACGTGCACTCACCACCCGCACTACCATTCACACATCCCCTGTGTCCTCTCCCAGTGTGTCTGTGACCCCTCCTCCCAAAGTACACAAACGCAGGCACACACCCACCCAACAGCCATCCACCTCACAACAGCCTCCAGCCCATGCACCTTCACCCAAATTCAGCAAACGTACAACCACTACCTCTTCCTCCACTCCCAAACCCACTCCATCCACCCATCCCAGTGTGTCTAAAAAACCTTTCCTGGCTAATATTGACGTCTTCCCTACACCTTCCCCCCTCGTCTGTCCCCTGGGCCAGGT
Source organism: Pleurodeles waltl (assembly GCF_031143425.1). Classification (NCBI taxonomy): domain Eukaryota; kingdom Metazoa; phylum Chordata; class Amphibia; order Caudata; family Salamandridae; genus Pleurodeles; species Pleurodeles waltl. The sequence continues at coordinate 902,290,474 of NC_090447.1, read as the reverse complement.
TTTCCAGGTCCCAACCCAGCACCTCATCCACCACATCACCAGGCACAGTGGTGCCAGCAACTGCGGGCTATTGGAGTGCCCCAAGCATCAGTGCTGCCAGTGTGCCACGGAGCGAGGGCAAGGACATTCCGCCACCAGATAAAGTAAAAAAGTTGCCCACATCCCGGAGGGAGAAGCAGAAAACACCTGCCACCAAGGGCTCAGGGAAAACGAAAGGGGATAGTGGCAAGACAGCTGCACCACCATCCAAGGTGGGGAAGGGCCAGAAAATAAAGGGCAGGTCAGGCGAGGGCATGGTGGCACCGACAATGGGACCAGTGTCACACCTACTGTCCATGTCCACGCAAACCTGTACGGCGGAGAAGACCGCCACCTGCACCGCCACCTGCACCGCCACCTGCACCGCCACATTAACCGCCACCAGCACCGCTGTCATTGAGCCCACCGCCACAGCCCGCCACCAGCACCGCAGTCACTGAGCCCGCCATCAGCAGCGCCGCCACAGAGCCCACCGCCAGCACCACCGCCACAGAGCCCGCCACCAGCACCGCCACCACAGAGCCTGCCGCCAGCACCGCTGCCACAGAGTCTGCCGCCAGCACCGATGGCACAGAGCCCGCCGCCAGCACCGATCCCACAGAGCCTGCCGCCAGCACCGCTGCCACAGAGTCCGCCGCCAGCACCGCTGCCACAGAGTCCGCCGCCAGCACCGATGCCACAGAGCTCGCTGCAAGCACTGCTGCCACAGAGTCCGCCGCCAAGCACCGATGCCCCAGAGCCCACCGCAAGCACCGCCGCCAGCCTCGCCACCACAGAGTCTGTCACCAGCACCGCTGCCACAGAGTCCGCTGCCAGCACCGATGCCACAGAGCCCACCGCCAGCACCGATCTCACAGAACCTGCTGCCCGCACCGCTGCCACAGAGTCCGCCGCCAGCACCGATGCCACAGAGCTCGCTGCAAGCAGTGCTGCCACAGAGTCCGCCACCAAGCACCGATGCCGCAGAGCCCACCGCAAGCACCGCCGCCAGCCTCGCCACCACAGAGTCTGTCACCAGCACCGCTGCCACAGAGTCCGCTGCCAGCACCGATGCCACAGAGGCCGCCACCAGCACCGATCCCACAGAGCCCGCCGCCAGCACCGCTGACACAGAGTCCGCCGCCAGCACCGATGTCACAGAGCCCGCTGCAAGCACCGCTGCCATAGAGTCCGCTGCCAAGCACCGATGCCGCAGAGCCCACCGCAAGCACCGCTGCCACAGAGACCGCCGCAAGCACCACCAGCGGCCCCGCAATATCCTGAGCCAGTGGCACCAGTGCAGACATGGCTGTCATCTCCAGTGGTCAGTTGTCCGAGCCTGGTGGTCAGTTCCAGAAGTCTGGGCAGGTTCCATGATGCACCACCTTCAGTGGAGAAAGGCATCCACTACCTCAGTCCTTGGCAGGATGAAGCACTCTGGGCACAAAGCCCCCTCCAGAACCAGTGGAGTATCACATCCACTACCTCAGTCCTTGGCAGGATGAAGCACTCTGGACACCAAGCCCCCTCCAGAACCAGTGGAGTATCACATCCACTACGTCAATCCTTGGCAGGGTGAAGCACTCTGGGCACCAAGCCCCTTCCAGAACCAGTGGAGAGATACATCCACTACCTCATTCCTTGGCAGGATGAAGCACTCTGTGCACCATGCCCCCTCCAGAACCAGTGGAGTATCACATCCACTACCTCAGTCCTTGGCAGGATGAAGCACTCTGGGCACCAAGCCACCTCCAGAACCAGTGGAGTATCACATCCACTACCTCAGTCCTTGGCAGGATGAAGCACTCTAGGCACAATGCCCCCTCCAGAACCAGTGGATAAAGGCATCCACCTGAGAGACTGTGGCTTTGCACTCCCCAGGATAATGCAGTGGGCAAACCACCCACTTGAGAGACTTGAGAGACTGTGGCTTTGCACTCTCCAGAATGCAGCAGTGGGCAAACAACCCACTGAATAGACTTGAGAGACTGTGGCTTTGCACTCCCCAGGATGCAACAGTGGGCAAACCACCCACTGGAAAGACTTGAGAGACTGTGGCTTTGCACTCTCCAGGATGCAGCAGTGGGCAAACCACCCACTGGAGAGACTTGAGAGACTGTGGCTTTGCACTCCCCAGGATACAACAGTGGGCATGAAGCCCTCTCGTGGAGCAGTGGTGTTGTGCACTCATCCGGCTGAGGTGCCCCCCTTCCCTTCCCCCTGAGGTGCCTGTTTCATTTCGATCTGATGCCCCTGCAGTGTTCTCTCCATTTGAAGTCTGGCATCTACTGTGGCCTCGCCCATGCATTTTGGGCCCATTGGTCCACGGACAAGAATTGGTGCACTATCCGGACTTGTGTAGTTGGTGTACATATTTGCATATGCTGTATTTTGAGTTTTTTTCATGATTACAATCATTCAACTCATTTCCTTTTGTCCTTGCATTCTTCCAGGGGGGTGTAAATGTAATGTTGCAGCATGTATTTGCGTGTATGTTGTTGTGGGTGAGAGTGGGGTGGGGGTTTTGCATGTTGCATGTGTGTGTCACTCTCTTTTCCCTCCCCCCTCCCGTGTGTCGTAGGTGCAGTACTCACCGTGGCCGTCGCTGCGTCTTTGGTGCTCTTGATAGAGGAGCAGTAATACCATCGCAGGGAGTATCTGGAGTTCTGGCTCCATGGCGTCCTGGTTCCTCGTGGGGTGTGGCGAGGTGAGTGTTTTCCCTTTCAAGTCCTGTTTCTGCTGTGTTTTTGTTCGCATTGGTTCCGCCTCGGAAAAGGTGGCGGATTGGCCTCTCATAATAGTGTGGGTGGTACATTGGCTTCCGCCTGTCTGTTGGCGGAGAGTGCCGTGCTGTTTGTTTGTACCGCCATGGCGCTCGGAGTGTTAAAGTGACTGTCTATGTTGGCTGTTTCCGCCACTGTCGTAATTCAATTTTTTTACCGCGGGCCTGTTGGCGGTATTACCGCTGCTTTAACTCCGACCGCCAGGGTTGTAATGAGGGCCATAATGTTTTTGTACATTAGTAGATTGCTGGCAATAATATGCAAATTTAACGGTTACATTGCTGGTCATGTACAGCTGCAATGCAGCTATTTATAGTGATGCTGGATGCACAATAAACATTACAAAAGAGGGATTATTGAATGGAGTATTGCAATAAATTTTAATTAGCACTGTCAGTTACTTTTACATGGTGATGATGGGGTTGTAATGGCTATAGGGGATGATGGGCATTTAGCAGTTATTTACATATACCTGTCACTGTATTTTTAGAGATGCACAGACTTCTTTAGCTATTTTAGGCAATTTTAACTTGTATTTGCACATAATTTGGTAGTATTGCACAACATGCTGTTAATATTTGGGAAAACTTTGGTTTTTAAACAGTTTGCTGTTCAGACACGCTAACCTGAATTGAGTTGGCGAGGGGGAACCAATTGGGCTGCAGGTGGATTGGGTCTGTAAGAGCTCTGAGCCCACATAAAGCTGGCGGTAGCACAGATGCACTTGCAGTAGAGGCACATACTTCTTTAGCTGTTTTAGGCAATTTTAACTTGTTTTTGCACTTAATTTACTAATATTGCACAAATCGCTGATGATATTTGGGGAAATTGTGATTTTTAAACTGTTTGCTTTTTGCACATTCAGACATGATGACCTGAATCACATTGCTGGGAGGAACTAATTGGACTGCAGGTAGGTGGAGTCTGTAAGAGAATGATCCAACATAATGCTTAGCAGGCGCACCAACACATGCTAAAGGCAAGTATGTCTGTGCCTGTCCACATCTTTCTGGGGCCAGGGGCCAGCCTCTATGCCCAAATTTTAATGTACTCTTCAAATGATCTTAGATCTGTCTTCTAATAATTACCATCATGAGGCTCCCCTCTTGCAAAAATTTGATAACTTAGATATCTTAAAACTCTAACAGCTGGATACCTTACAAGCACAGATGCAGACATTTAAATTACTATGGAAAAAGGCACTCAGAAAACCCCGAATCCCATGGCAAAATATTTAATTATTGTCTATCTTAGCGCACGTTTATTGGTCAAACACCAACTCGAGATAGTTTACCTTCTTGATTCTGAGTCCCCTGATTTCATGTTCTTAATGAAAACATGGTTAACATAGGATTCTATGCCTGACATTTTAGCGGCCTTCCCATAACATTATCATCAACTTAATTTAAAAAGATCTGAAGTACTGGGTTTTTCAGAACCCAGTGGTGCCAGGGAACACACCCTAAGACTTCGAGTCCTTCCTGTTTCAGACTACAGAAACACAGAGTCTTCTTGGTGAAGTCAAAGATCTTGTTTATTGGCTGAAGCCAGTAACAGGTATCCTAGAAGTACAACACAGTGTATATTCTCAGGAGACTGCTCCTCTTGCAAAGCTAACCTCTACAAAATATTATGCTTTGGGCAAACATTCCTTATTTTACAGTTGACCATTCACATATTTTCACTACAAAGAAATAGCAGGGTTATGATGACAAGCCCATATTTCAGTTTGTCCAGCCCTCAATCAATTACCCGGCAAGGCTCAGTACTTCATCAGATATCGACGGACCCCCAATATAAACAGGCACCTCCTCCTTGTAAAGCAAGTCATAAAGAAAGAAACAGGGACAGGTGCGTGTAAGATTAGGGATGGTTTGTGTGTGATGAAAGGTTCTATGATGTGTTGTGCCTTGATACTAATCTCATTCGGCCACTGGGAAAGAAACTGGCCGAACAGGTTTGGCTTCAGGCAGTGGAGTCAGTTTGCCCAGGTCACAGAGAAGTCAGCAAAGATGTACGTGTCCTTCAGACTCGTTTTCAGCATTAGTCACTGGCCTATGTGAGGGCAATCACAAAATGACTGTCGTTTAAATGGAACCCGAGGGTTCAGGACGGAAACTCTGATATGCGGGTGATTTCGTCACCCGAATATGAATACAATGCTTGTGCATACTATTCTAATCCTTCTCGGTCTGCTGATACCAAAATCGTTGTGATACGACGATGTTTATAACACGGGTCCAGAATTTTCAGTACCACGGATCGCTGTGCAAAAAAAGGCAGAGGGTGGCCGCAATCATTAGAAAGAATCTTGTTTTTACTAAATTCACTCCCTTACCACTCCTGACAGCAGAGAACATTGTAATAACATTGGATCCACCATTATCTCCCTTGAAATGCACCCTCATGTACAGACCCCTGGTGAACATACCTTAGCTGCCTCTACTCTTAGCAGATTATCTGCTCTGGTTATTGACTATGCAAAAAATCACTGCTTGTAGATTTTAACTTTTGGGCTACTGGCGACAATGGTGTCCACACCTCCTTAGACCTCACTGACTCCCTTAATAGTCTGAACTTGGACCAACAGCTGTTCACTGCCATACATAATAAAGGCCACATCTAAAATCTGGTCTGGTTGCTAAAAGTAACTATATTTGACCTCAAGGTTCTCCTGTGTAATTTGTCGGATCATCACTCAATTAATTTTGTTATACATGACATAACATCCAGGAAAACACCGATCTGTTCTGGTGCTTATTCCAGAAACTGGAATTGTGTTAATCTTGACAGAGAAGCCAGTAAAATGCACCCACCAAGGAGTAAAGCAAAACCAATTCGTCACCAGGAAGCATCAAAATGGTACAGAGAAGACTTAAAGAAAGCAAAGGTTGATCTACTTCAGTCAGAGAAGTGAAAATGACAGTAAGCATATGCACCTGACAAAAATGATAGGTTCATCATACAGCCAAAGGCCAACAAGAATGCATTCTGGGAGGCCAAATATACCGATTTTTGTAGCAAACTTTTAAATTCTGGAAACAAAACTAAAAAATATTTGTTACTGTTACTGAACTTTCCAAAACAAGATCACTCTAATGGTCCGGTGGTCTCCACTCAAAAAACATGTTATGACTTTAATTCTTTTTTATTGCTAAAATATGGATGATAAAAGATAGCATTCGTATTAGCTCCTTAATCCATTCTCAGCTATGCATTACCCCTCCCCGTGCTAAGACTTTTCTGTCTATTTGGGGTAGTTCACACTTAGGACTCTAAGGGCCATATTTATACTCCGTTTGTGGCGGATTTGCGTCATTTTTTTTGACGCAAATTCGACGCAAAATGAACTCCATATTTATACTCTGGCGTTAGACGCGTCTAGCGCCAAAGTCCATGGAGTTTGCGTCATTTTTTAGCGTGGACACCTACTTTGCGTTAATGATATGCAAGGTAGGCGTTCCCGTCTAAAAAATTGACTCCGAGGCATGTGCGCCGTATTTACACTCCCGGGCAAAACTGACGCCCGGGAGTGGGTGGGTCAAAAAAAATGACTTCCAGCCGCTTTTGCGTCGTTTTTTAGCGCCTGGTCAGGGCAGGCGTCAAGGGACCTGTGGGCCTCCGATGCCCCCAGGGACACCCCCTGTCACCCTTGCCCACCCCAGGGAACATAAGGTAAGTTCAGGTAAGTATTATTTTTTTTTTTTGGGTGGCATAGGGGTGCCTGATTTGTGCTCCCCTACATGCCACTATGCCCAATGACCATGCCCAGTGGACAGAAGTCCCCTGGGCATGGCCATTGGGCAAGGGGGCATGACTCCTGTCTTTGCTAAGACAGGAGTCATTTCAATGGGGGTTGGGGGTAAAAAAAAATGACGCAAATCGGGTTGAGGCGAAAATTTTGCCTCAGCCTGACTTGCCCCATTTTTTGGTGCCCAAGCTCCATATTCCCCTACGCCGGCGCTGCCTGGTGTACGTCATTTTTTTTGATGCACACCAGGCAGCTCCGCCGGCTAACGCCGGCTAACATCATTGAATAAATACGGCGCCCGCATGGCGCTTCAGAATGGCGTTAGCCGGCGTTAGATTTTTTGACGCACAACTGCATTGGCGCAGTTGTGCGTCGAAAAGTATAAATATGGCCCTAAGTTTTTGTCCACATAAGGTATTCACACAAAATTTCTCTTCTTTTTTTCCAATATCCTGGGAATTCTAAAGGTATCCAGGATTTGTGGATTCCCTTGGAGGGGGGGGGGGACTGAGAAATTAGCCAAAATACAGCTAATTTTAGTTGTTTGGGGAAAAATAGGAAAAACATGCTGCAGAAGAAAGCATCTGTGTTTTTTCCCTGCAAGTGGCATCAACAAAAGGTTTGTGATGCTAACATCACCATCTTTCCAGTCTTCAGAAACAGGCAGACCTGCCTCAGAAAACTAAATTTCTCAACAGATTTTTTGCATTTTCCTGGGACATAGCCCATTTTGCTTATTTTTGTGCTTTCAACCTCCTTACAGTTAGTGGTAGAAACAGGTGTAAAACCAGTGGTGGATCCTGGAAAGCTATGAATTTCTAAAAAGTAGACAAAACGCTAAACTCAGCAATGGGTTGTTTGTGTAGTTCCTTCACATTTGTTCAGTTGGCAAATTTTTGAAAGCAATATACAGTTACATCCACTGGACCCTTCTGGTTGCTGAGATATATAGGGCTTGTAACTTCAACAAAAAACAGGGTACACAGAGCCAATAACTGAGCTGTACCTTGCAATGGTTTTTCATTGTATACTGGCTATACAGTAATTTGTTTGATAAAATATAAAGAGTGAAAAATAGGTATCAAAGAGAACTATGAATTTCCAAAATGGGCACAAGTTATGGAGTTTAAAAGCAGTACTTCTTTACACATATCTGAATTTGTGGGTGCCCATACTACCATGCAAATTAGAGGGCATTTCTCAAAATGACTTCCTTTTACACACTGTCTTACATTTGTAAAGCGCAAATTTAGAGAAAGACAATTGGCAATAGCATTTGTTTCACTATTCTGTGTTCCTCTAAGTCTCCCAATAAAAATCATACCTCACTTATGGGGGTAGGCCTTATGCCGCAACACGAAATGGTCCAAAATGCAATGGGACACGTCCCATTTGTCCACTGAAAACTGACTCTTTTCCTGCAATGTGCCTAGCTGTGGACTTTAGGACCTAGCTCAGACTGCACATAGAGAAACCTAGCAAACCAGTACATTGTTTAAAACTAGACACCCAGGGGAATCCAGGACGGGGTGACTTGTGTGTCTCTCACCAGGTTCTGTTTCCCAGAATCCATTGTAAACCTTCATATTTGTCTAAAATAACACATTGGAATCTGAGAGGAGCTGCAAACGTCCGTCCAACGAGCATTCCACTAAGTCTCCTCATGAAAATGGTACCTCTCTTTCGTGAGTAGGCTTAGTGCCCGCGACAGGAAATCCCCCAAAACACTACATGGACACATCACATTTTCCCAAAGAAAACTGACCTGTTTTCTGCAAAGTGCCTAGCTGTGGATCTTGGCCTCTAGTTCATCTGGCAACTAGGAAAACCTAGCAAACCTGGACATTTATGAAAACTAGACACCTAGTGGAACCAATGATGGGGTAACTAGTCGCACTCTCACCAGGTTATGTTACCCAGAATCCTTAGCAAACCTTAATATTTGGTTAAAAAAAAACACTTTTTCCTCACATTTCAGTGCTGCAAAGTTCTGGAATCTGAGGGGAGTCACAAACTTCGTTCTACCCAGCATTCCTCCATGTCGCCTGATAAAAATGGTACCTCACTTGTGTGGTTAGGCCTAGTGCCCATGACATGAAATGCACCAAAACACTACGAGGACACATCACAATTATCAAATACAAAACTACCTGTTTTTTGCGGGGGGACCTGAGTTTGTAGTCCTGGGCACAACAGCCATCTAGGGAAACCTAAAAAACCCAGAAATGTCCAAAAACTAGACACCCGAGGGAGTCCAGGGAGGTGTGACTTGGGTAGGTGCCCCAGTGTTTTCTTACCCAGAGTCCTCAGCAAACCTCAAATTAAGCTAAAATGTTTTATTTTTTCCACACTTCTGTGTGGGATCACTTCACCTGCACACATTTTCTACCATCCAACATTCTCCTCAGTCTCCCGATAAAAATGATACCTCACTTGTGTAGGTGGGCCAAGTACCTGTGACAGGGAAGAACCAAAAACGTCAAAATTGAGAGGGAACCAAAGTGGGTCCAAAATGGTAGTTGGAAAAAAAATGTTTTTAGGCTGACAAGAGGGGCAGAATTTTTATTGGTATAGATGCACCAATGCTGGGTGGTAGGAATTTTGTGGATTCCTGCAGATTCCGAAGGTTCCATCACAAAAATGTGTGGAAAAATGTGTGATTTCAAACAAGGTTGGAGGTTTGCAGGGTATTGTGGATAAGAAAATGGTGTGAGGTGCATTTGAAGCACATTACTCTGAACTCACCCAGATGTTTAGATTTCAGATGTGTCTAGGTCTCATAGATTTTTCTACATGGCAGCGTCCCAAAGTCCAAAAAGTGCTTCCCTCACCATTCCAAGTGGGACGATTTTGAGAGTTAGGCAAGCTCTCATGGCCCAAATGTAAAACCAAAACCCAAAATATTCAAATGTCCTCTTTCTTGTCATTGGGATAAGATATTTTAGTGTGCTGGGGGAGAGATGAAAAACTGTTTTTAATTCCCTGCCATCTAGTAGGCTTTCTGCCCCCAGTTGTGGATCGGGGGTAATTGCCCTATTTACCCAGCGGTGGGCAGAAAAACGTTGTCTCCATTCATTTGGGGTGGGTGTATGGCCATAACCCCACCCTCTTTCTGCGATGTCTGGTGGGGTTTCTGCCCACCTCAAGGTAGACAGAAATAGCCTAAAATAAAATTGCCTAAGTGGTCCCTCCCCATCTGTAAAACAATAACAATAATAAAAATCCCTGAAGCCTAGTGGTTTCTGCACCCCTTGGGGGCAGATTGGCCTAATTAAAATAGGTTGATTTTCCCCTAAGGATGGCAGAAATTGCCTAAAATGAATTTGCCCCCCCAGGGGAGCGACCCTTGCCTAAGGGGTCACTTCCCTTTATAAAATTACAGACAAAAAACAGTCCCCGATGTCTAGTGGTTTCTGCTCCCCTTGGGGGTAGATTGGCCTAATAAAAAGTAGGGGCAGAAATGGCCTAAAAACAATGTGCCCCCCAGGGGAGCAACCCTTGCCTAAAGGGTCACTCCCCACATGTAAAGGAACAAAAATGATCCCTGGTGCCTAGTGGCTTCTGCCCCCCTTGGGGCAGATTGGCCTAATTAAAATACGCCAATCTGCCCTCGGGGGGTAGAAAAGGCCTCGTCCAAGGGGTTGCTTCATTACTCATAAAGAAAACTCTCTAGTGTCTAGAGGGCATTTCTGCAGCCCGATCGCTTTACAATCAGGCTGCAGAAATGCTCAGAAAGACATGGAAGGAAAGAAAAAGCATTTCCTTTGCTTTCATGTCTCTCTGCCCCCTCCTACCCCTAATAAGAGCAGAAATGCTTTCATTTCTCTTTCAATTGCGCTGGAATCTGAGCTTCCAGTGTGATGGTGGCGGCCTCTGATGAGGTCAACCCATGATCGTCGCTCACGTCATCAGATGTCACTGGGGGGCAGCAGGGGGTGGTTGGGGTGGAAGGGGATTCTTCTTTTATCCCTGAGGAGGGGTGGGAGGCACACAGGGGGCTCTAGCGCTCCCCCCATGGGCCAGGTGTAGGACGAGCTGGTCTTTTTCGTGGCACACAACAACTATGGCCGAGGGCGAGACCAGCTCATCCAGGGCACCGAGGGGTTAATGGCTTGCATAATGGATTTGCCTCTGTTCAAATGTTTCCTTTTTGACAGTAATCAACTTTCAGTCACAATGGCTGACTAAGCCAAAGCATAGTCACATAATGATTAGTTACACCCCACTTGTTCTATAGCAAAACCTCTACCTACCCGGCCTTTTCCCTCTAACTTACCCTGAAGTAGAGTAAATCAAGTGTCCCGTCCTTCCTGCCAAGCAAATGTGTTTGTTTGAAATAATTTGTGTGTGAGGGTGAGACCAGTGAGTAAAGTTGGATGAAGTACCTGTGATTTTGTGTTTTGCGAATGGTATACTCTGTGACAAACGAGTCCAATAAAATCTATATATCTTGTTCCTATATTTCAGTGCATAATTTTTTCCCACCATCTACTTATGCAAGACAAGATATTATCGACATGTTTTATATATGACTTGTGTGATGTTTATTATTCATGTGCCTCTTTGAAGTCAGAGTAAAACTGAGAGGCATTTGGAAAAGATTAGGACCATTGGACGCAAAGCAAGGTAATTGTCCATTGCAGCTGCCCCAGCTACAGACTTCAGAGAGTAGCAAAACAGTACCCAATGTGCTGGCTAGCATGCATCCATTAATTTAGCACAACGAGAATACTTGTACTCCATAGTGGATGGTGTCTTACTCATTAATAAGAGTTAATTAATGTTTCCTTTTTCACACAAAAAGTCTGTTTGCTGTTTTTAGGAAATCAATTGGAAGAAAAACAGACCACTCATTTTTTTTATTTTATCTGTTGTTAGGCTGCCTTAACTCTTTTGAGCCAGCCAGTGTTTTTATCTGAGGCATATGAGGGTAAAGTCATGTCCCTATGACTCTCTTAAGCACATCTCCTAGGGGACCAGCATTGCTCTGCTACTGTCACACTATATAATTTTTAAATACATTTTTTTTTTAAAAAGTGCTTGCACATAGAAATATTTACAACTTGTTTTTTACTTTTGTTCTTTCTTGATTTAGCTACTCCTGCTTGTTCACCACCACTACCGACATGATAGGAGATAACAGCCTGGCCAGGGCTGCAGAGGCTGGAGGCAACCCCTGTCGGGTGGCAACAGTTGGAGGAGGTGCCATATCCTCCAGCATGCTTCCTGTGCCTCCATCCTCCAGGTCACATCAATACCAATGCCATTGGCAGATTGCAGCCACCCGTGCATTTCCCACCATTGCTTCCCCCCTTTGACTGCCTGTTCCAATGCAGCATGATGTGTGAGTTGGCACACATGTGCCATTGGATGGCATTCTTCAAGGACCAGGAACAAGCACTGCAGACCCTCAAAGAGAATACCCTCTTCTAAGCCCTTTTTTTTTTTTTTTTTGTTGGTGGAAGAGCCTATTGTTGTGGCCTTAGAGGGTGGGAATTCAGAAGGGACTTTGGTATTGTTGCTGGACTCTTGGATACTGAGGTATTCTTATACCTTATGCCTAGAATAGTTTTTTGTGTTTTACTTTTACGCTGCACTGCTACCTCATCATGTTTCTGATTATCAAAGTGTATATCAGTTGGTTATAGTTAGTTAGACCCTTATCCTATTGCCCTCTGTAACATCGTCCATTAGGGGGGTATGCTGCCATTGGCTATGTATTGCCTACAAAAAACTAGATAAACAAGAAAATACTGATCTGCGGTAGAAGTTTGTTACTTACTAGCTAAACAAGTTCACGTCACTCCATAGTTCATACCTGAATAGATGAAGGGATGGCTGCTACCTCTCTCTCTTCCTTACAGCAGGTTTCCCCAAGGTGCTTTGTTAATGGTGGTGGTAGTGCGCTAACAGGGATGGCATCACAAGCGAGGTCTCACTCCCACCTAAGTGAGTTCCAACTGTAGGATTAATCAAAAGGAGTATCTTTCACAAGCAAATAAATTGAAAGAAAAACACAGAGTTAGTGAGTTATAGATGTATATAATAGCTTTAGAAAGACTGAGACGAGACTGCAACCACTGTGACACAACAAAGAGTACCAGATATTATAACACAAACTAGCAATAGTAAGTTATTCTGAGCAATGGGGAGCATGGAATTTAATTAAAACTAAAGTTCTGAAATCCTACAGTCAGGAAAAGTGTACTCAAAGTCTGAAGTGGAGAAGGTTAAACATTGATGAACCAGAAGGCCTAAATGATGATGTTGATGCTGACAAATGATGTTCTTCTACATCTAAAATGTATGGATCCCTTTTATTTGTGGTTTGGAAAGTGAGGCTGGTGTGGTCTATGCTCAAGTAACAGAAGATCCTGCATTGAGTTGGTGTTGCATTTAAACACTTCCGCCTCTGTGTGTTCATTTGGTAGAAGTTGAGTCACAGCTCAATAAATCACATAGCCCTGGGGTAGAGGGTTAAGGGCTTGATGAACAAATGGTAAAGGGTTTTTGGGGAAAGCAGTGACAAAGACAAACACTACATAACACAACAACAATATTCATCTGGGTGATGAGGATCACATCATCATCAATCAGTTGTGGAAGGAAATGAAGGAAGGTGTATGTCACAGTTCAGTTAAAAACATTGAAAACAATGCTTCAGCCCCAGACATCTAAGTTATTTTTAGATTTCTAAATGTTCCATCATCTAGCTTTGAAAAACACAAATTATGCAGGAGTGAAGTGAACCCACTCAATTCTAAAAATTATGATTGTTATAATAAAAATGACACTTTATTGCCAAATTGGGTGATGCATCTCTATTCTTCTCAGAATGTCTGGCACTCTTGGGTGTCTGGCAGAATCAGGCTAGTAGGTAAGTGAGATATCACCTTTCATGTGTGCAAGATAGGAGAAACCTGCAGATTGTAAAACAAATTCTGTGTTGTAGAGTCAAGGAGAAAGACAGAAGGAAGGTCAGCTTCATGTGAGGTGTACCAAGAAGACTCAGAGGCAGAGTACAAATGCAATTTGGCAGCCTTGTAAATCAGTGATCTGCTGGGGCAGCCTTGCTAGGTGATTGGACAAATCAATAGGCATGGGAGGAAGGCAGGCATTGTTTCCAAGGGACTGGTGAGGCTTCTTCACAGCACACTGGTCCAATTCTAATCTGCCCATGTATTGACCTACAAATGGTGGAGCAGCATGCATCAAAAACAAACATAGTGTACCATTAGTTATATCCTGTTGTTTTTTTTTGGCAAAGAAAGGAGTTTGATGATAAATAATTAAAAAGTACTATGGTGGTATACTTGGTCAGGGAAGTAGAGTTTATCCTTAAACTCAGGTGGTTCACCCAGAAGTTGGTCAGCTAGCATATCTGAGTCTGACTAACAATCTTACACCTCCTATGTCTATGCTGTTTCAGGAACAGTGTAATGGTGTGGTATGAAGTGTTGGTTCATTTTGATCATGGTCAATCTCTCCACGTTTTGAAGAGAGATAGACTGGTCCTTCTCACTGTGACAACTGTACTAGCTGCACTGAACACATGCTCAGTAGACACACTGGCTACTGTACAAGCAAGATACTTTATTGCCAGCCTGCTGAGCACTGGCTATTGGTGCATCGTCAAATACCAATGAACCAATGGATTTTGAACCACACAAACCTCTTCTGGGTCATTGCTTTTGCCTTCGCCTCTGCACTGGCCCCAAGACCTGCCACTTGAAACCAAGCCAATGAAGATGTTGGGCCAAATTCTTCTGTTGCTGTAGTTGTGGTTGTTGGTGGTGTTCTTGCTACTGGTGTTGGCCGTTGTTAAACAAGAGTGCCCTCTCTAGAAGTTGAAGTTGGCACTCCAGAACTTCTGCCTGGGAATGGGACTTTAGTAATTTCCAGCTATTCTTCTTCCAGGTCTGCAGCTTGCTAAAAAAATTCACCTCTTGTATTATGAAACATCCCCTTCAGAAACAAATAATGAACGAGGCCATCATTTCTTCATAAGGTGGCTCAAGTGGTATGGCACAGATGTATTCTTTGTTTCTACAAGAAGAACATAGATACTGTTGCATGCTGCTGATCGCTCTTAAATGCATCTTCAGCGCTGAGACGTGTAAATAGCTGTTGCCTAACCCCCACAAAAGAGATCCACTGTGCAGTGATACACATGTAATCAGCTGCTTGTCAACTGGTCCACATGTCTGTTATCAGGTGATAGTGTGAACAGCACTTTGTTGCAACGCTTGTCCAACCAATTGCAGCACACTATGATGAACTGCTGGAACAGCAACTCTGACCAAATAGGTCAGACACATAACCTTCCTTTTTGGGTGGATGGTCTCCACAAATTCTAAAAACCCCACTCCTTCCACAAAAGAAAAAGGGAGGAGGTCTAGTACTAACATTTTAGTCAGTTCCCCCTCCTGCGTAAACAATCCCATAATAATGGACTGGATTTTCTCCTTTTCTGGTACCACTGACGCAGGTGACTTCTGAGAAGTAGATGGTTGACTCAAAGTGCATCTTGGGGAAGCCACTGTATGCCATACAGTCTCCATCAGACATTTTGAGGTTGCTGATGTAGGTAATACTGGTGCACTGCCAAGGGCAGGGCTGTTTCTGTAAAGATGTCACCCTCTTCTTCCTCACCTCCCATTGTGATTGGAGCTGATGATTCTTCTCTCTACTCACTTTCACCATCACCACTGTTAGCAATTTCTTAAGGGTTGTCCTCCCACCAGATTGATTGATTTTTTTTTTTCATATGGTCATTTGGATGCCAGCACCACAGTGTGAATTAGACTTATCTCGACAAACCCTCATGTGGCTAATGGAGCATACTGCAATGTTATCCTCCTGCTTACTAATCATACAAAAACTCCCAAACTGGGGAGGAGAAGTTTTTAGTGTGCCAGTGCCAGAAGAAAACCTGGAGGTAGGTAGGTGTTTTGTCTGCAGTGTATACGTCTGAGGTAGGAGTTGATGCAGGTATCAGCAGGGGCCTTACAAACATGGATGATGGCTCTGGCAGTGGTACCTGTTCCACATCCCTTTGTGACAGGTTCAATAGAAGGGGCATTGCCAGTTTCCTCTGGGCCAGCTTCCATAGCAGTGAGTGGCTCATCAACATATTACTCTTCTTCTATAATTCTAAGGCTTCAGGAACTTTTTTTTTTCCTTTGCCTGTCCTGTCACTTCTCAGACTCTGCTGAGGTACAATCCTTGATCATCATCACAAGAGGTGTTTGGAGAAGATGGTGGAGTACTCTTCTTTTTTCTTGCTGGAGATCAGGGAGCCATAGATTCTTAAAGAGGAGGTTCTTTGTTGGCAGGAAGCTCAAACTTCTTTTCTGTTTCAACTTAAGGAAAGCCTACTATTGCTGGCTGTGGCTGCTGTTAACTTTGCTCTGTTTACCGAAACAATTGGGTACTACTTTACGAAAGGGGCCAATCTAATTCAACGTCTCTGCTCATTGGCATCACCATGATTGAAGTGACTGCCTTGCTAGTAGACATGAGCTTTGGCTTAGGGTAAGGTGGTGTCATTGATGTGGGAGTGCTGCTGCCAGCTTCCTTCCTGGAGAACGGCACAGCAGGCACTTGTTTCTGGAAAAAGTTTGTGGTAGACACACCACCAGTGGTGGAAATCTGCTTCTTTTCACTGGGCACTTTCGTGGCAGCACCTTTCCTTGGGGCCATCTTAAAGCTGTCAGTTGGCAGTGGCACTGAGCTGCACATGTGGAAGAGATTGAAGTACTGACATCACATGTCTGACCAGCAATACTGTGGTCAATAAATTCCCATTGAATGATGCTTAATCAACGTGACATGAACTAATACCTTTGACAAATAATGGTTTGTTTATTCTAAAATATTCATGGACATTTGAAGTTCAAAGCTGTCTGCAGCAGTCCTGAGCAGACCCTTGCAGTCCCCAAATGGAGTCTAATGCTTGCTGATCCTGATGCTTTGCTGATGAAGAGTCCCTGAGTGCGTTATCCCTTGGAAAGGTATCTCCCTCTCTGCCATTTGCCTTTTAAATGACCATTTAGATTTAGTAATCCTTCTATTTTCTCCATTCAGAAGACTAATGACTGAGCTTCTGAGATGCTGACACTTTCCCTTTTAACTTATCTTTTACATAACGTAGTTGGTGACCTGTAGTCCCAGATTTTCTTTTTCCAAATTATTTTTGTCCTTTTTGTGCTTTTTGTCTTTTGCCTACATGTGTTCATCCTCAAACATAAATTTCACTGATTTGGATAGCCGAAGGGTTGACCTACACACTCCCAAAGATTATTGACTCTGCTAAATTTGAATTGATCAATGATTGTTAACCGTGAGCAATGCATTATTCCACTGTCTCAAATATTCTTATTGATGTTATGCATTATTCTTCTTGAATGCTTAGTTTTGGTAATGTTAGTTTGCCTGAATCTATTTTGAATAGGCAATCCTTGGGCAACCCTTGGTGATTATGGTGGTCATTACAATCCTGGTGGACGGTGTTAAAGCGGCGGTAAGACCGCCAACAGGCAGGCGGTAAAAAAATTGGAATTACGACCGTTGCGGAAACTGCCAACAAAGACAGCCACTTTAACACTTCGACCGCAACGGCGGTACAAACAAACAGTGTGGTGGTCACCGCCAACAGACAGGCGGGAGACAAAGTACCTCCCACAGTATCACAACCTACCAATCCACCACCTTTTCTGGGACGGATTCACCGCGGACAAGAACACGGTGGAAACAGGACTTCGAAGGGAAAACGCTCACCTCTACACACCACACGAGGAACTCGGATGCCATGGAACCAGAGCTGCAGATCCTGCCAGCCCTTATCTTCTTGCTCCTCTACCAGGAGCAAGAATGCCGGCAGCGAAGACACCGGTGAGTACTGCACCCATGACACAGGGGATGGGGGAGGGAAAAAACAGGGACACACATGCAACATGCAACATCCCCACCCTCACCCACGACAATACACACACCAATACAGCATGATACATTACAGTTACACCCCCCAACTCCCCCGGAAGAATGCAAAGACAAAAGGAAATTAGTGTAACCATTGTAATATATTAAAATCAAGTACGCAAACAATTATAAATATATACACTATAAACAACATATACACCAAGCATAGTAGTCCAGCCAGTGCTCCAATGAAGTCCCTGGAACACTGGGCCCACACGGTATGGGCGAGGCCCACACGAGATCCCCGACCATGATGGAGAGAACACTGCAAGGGCATCAGAGAGCAAGAAAACAGGCACCTCAGGGGGAGGAAAAGGGGGGGCACCTCAGCCGGTTGAGTGCACAATGCCAAATCCACGACAGGGCCACATGCCCACTGTTCCATCCTGGGGAGTGCAAAGCCACAGTCTCCCAAGTCTATACAGTGGGTGGGTTGCCCACTGTTCCATCCTGGGGAGTGCAAAGCCACAGTCTCTCAAGTCTCTACAGTGGGTGGGTTGCCCTCTGTTCCATCCTGGGGAGTGCAAAGCCACAGTCTCTCAAGTCTATACAGTGGGTGGGTTGCCCACTGTTCCATCCTGGGGAGTGCAAAGCCACAGGCTCTCTAGTCTATGCAGTGGGTGGGTTGCCCACTGTTCCATCCTGGGGAGTGCAAAGCCACAGTCTCTCAAGTCTCTACAGTGGGTGGGTTGCCCACTGTTCCATCCTGGGGAGTGCAAAGCCACAGTCTCTCAAGTCTATACAGTGGGTGGGTTGCCGACTGTTCCATCCTGGGGAGTGCAAAGCCACAGTCTCTCAAGTCTCTACAGTGGGTGGGTTGCCCACTGTTCCATCCTGGGGAGTGCAAAGCCACAGTCTCTCAAGTGGATGACAGTCTCCACTGGTTCTGGAGGGGGCATTGTGCCCAGAGTGCTTCATCCTGCTAAGGACAGAGGTAGTGGATGACAGTCTCCACTGGTTCTGAAGGTGGCATTGTGCCCAGAGTGCTTCATCCTCCTAAGGACAGAGGTAGTGGATGTGAATCTCCACTGGTTCTGGAGGG
This sequence comes from Pleurodeles waltl, assembly GCF_031143425.1. NCBI lineage: Eukaryota > Metazoa > Chordata > Amphibia > Caudata > Salamandridae > Pleurodeles > Pleurodeles waltl. The sequence goes on along the minus strand of NC_090447.1, from coordinate 902,271,900 downwards.
GGCATTGTGCCCAGAGTGCTTCATCCTGCTAAGGACAGAGGTAGTGGATGACAGTCTCCACTGGTTCTGGAGGGGGCATTTTGCCCAGAGTGCTTCTTCCTGCTTGTGACGGACTCAGTTGCGTCAGTGCCCTTGGCGCTCATGGACCAGTGGTGCTTGAGGCGGCAGTGCCCTGTTCAGCGGTGCTTTTAGCGGCGGTGTCTTTGGTAGCGGTGCTTGAGGCGGCGGTGCCCTGGTCAGCGGTGCTTGTAGCGGCGGTGCCCTTTTCAGCGGTGCTTGTGGCGGGGGAGCCCTGTTCAGCGGTGCTTGTGGCGGTGGGCTCCTTTGCAGTGAATCAGCTGCTGGCGGTCCTCCAGCTCAGCGGGGCTTGTGCTGGCGGTCCTCTCTAGCCCAGCGAGGCTTGTGCTGGTGGTCCTCTCTGGCCCAGCGGGGCTTGTGCTGGCGGTCCTCTCTAGCCCAGCGGGGCTTGTGCTGGCGGTCCTCTCTAGCCCAGCGGGGCTTGGGCTGGCGGTCCTCTCTAGCCCAGCGGGGTATGTGCTTGCGGTCCTCTCTGGCCCAGCGGGGCCTGTGCTGGCGGTCCTCTATGGCCCAGTGGGGCCTGTGCTGGCGGTCCTCTCTAGCCCAGCGGTGCCTGTGCTGGCGGTCCTCTCTAGCCCAGTGGGGCATGTGCTGGTGTTCCTCTCTGGCCCAGCAGGGCCTGTGCTGGCGGTCCTCTCTAGCCCAGCGGGGCTTGTGCTGGCGGTCCTCTCTAGCCCAGCGGGACTTGTGCTGGCGGTCCTCTCTGGCCCAGCGGGGCTTGTGCTGGCGGTCCTCTCTGGCCCAGTGGGGCTTGTGCTGGCCTCTTGGGCAGCAGGGTAGGTGCTGGCGGTGGCCTCTTGGGCAGCAGGGCAGGTGCTGGCGGTGGCTTCTTGGGCAGCAGGGCAGGTGCTGGCCTCTTGGGCAGCAGGGCAGGTGCTGGCGGTGGCCTCCTGGGCAGCGTGGATGATGGCAGTGGCCTCCTGGGCAGCAGGGATGATGGCGGTCTTCTCCGACGTGCTGCTCTTCCCAGACTTGCCGGGTTTCTTGTGGCCCTTCCCCACCTTGGAAGGTGTTGTAGCTGACTCCACACTCCCATCGGGACCCCTGGGAGTGGATTTGGTGGCTTGAGTCTTCCCCCTGTCCCGCCGGGCACTGGCCAACTTTTGATGCTTGTCAGGTGGGGGACTTTCCGTGCTGTGGCTCCGTGCCACAATGGCTGCCCTGGTGGCCGGTGCACTCCAGATTCCGGTGACTACAGGCACCACTGGTCCCGGGGATGTTGTGGCTGAGGTGCTAGGTTGGGACCTGGAGAGTCGGGCCCTAGGAGACGGACGGGGTGGGGAAGGTGTGGGAAAGAGGTCAAGGTGGGCAGGAAAGGTTTTTGGGAGACACTGAGATGGGTAGCTGGAGGGGGTTTTGGAGTGGAGGAAGAGGTTGTGGTTGTAGGAGGTGTTCGTTTGGTGACTTTGGGCGAAGGTGCATGTGCTGGAGGCTGGCATGAGGTGGATGGCTGTTGGGTGGGTGTGTGCCTGCGTTTGTGTATCTTGGGAGGTGGCGTCACAGACACACTGGGAGAGGACACAGGGGACGTGTGAATGGTAGTGGGGGTGGTGACTGCACGTGAGCAGGGTGTGGTGGTGTGTGCTGGTGATGGCAGTAGTGGCTGTAGATGTAGTGCATGCAGGTGTGAGTGTAGACAAGACTGGGAGGGAGGAGGGAGACATGGAGTAGGGGGACACAGTGGAGGCAGTGGATGTTGGTGTGTCTGCATGTGTGCGATGCTTGCATGAGTGCCTGTGGGATGTGTGGTGCTTATGTTTGCCAGAGCTTCCCTTGTGTGTTGAGGTGTGTGCATGCTGGTCTGATGGTGTGCTTGGGATAGGCTGGGGTACAGGGGATTGGGTCTGAGTGGAGGAAGTTGGAGGGGGGAGGCTAGAGACGGGGACAATGGCTGGCATCAGTGCTGAGGCCAGAGTCGGAAAAGCTCACTGAAGGGCCGCCTGACCAGAATGAATGCCCTCCAGGAATGCATTTGTTTGTTGCAACAGCCTTTCTACACCCTGGATGGCATCAAAATGGTAGACTGCCCAACAGTGAGGGACCTGAGGAGGTCAATGGCCTCCTCACTGAGGGCAGCAGGGGTGACTGGGGCAGGGCCTGAGATGCCTGGGACGAAGGTGACGCCCACCCTCCTGGGTGAGCGGGCACGGGGCAAAGGCTGAGGGGCTGCTGGGAGGGTGGTGCTGGTGGGGGGGGTGGCGGCTGTACCTGTAGATGCAGGGGGCACAGATGTTTCCGCAGCCAAAAGGGAGTCCGTGTCACTGGTGTCAACTCCTGTCCCCACCGTGGAGCTCCCCTCGCCCTCCGTCCCACTGGTGAACTCCAAGTCTGTAGTGTCGCCCTCCAGGGCCATATGGGATGCAGCTCCCTCCTGCTCTGGTGCCACTGCTCCTCTGCCTGATGATGCTAATGCACACAAGAACAGGGAGACCACAAAAAGGTGGGGGATGACAGAAGAAAGACATGTTGAGTGCATACCTTACCGCTACAGTTGGCGGACATGACAGACACAGAAGCCCCCTGCACTATGCCGCGCTCTTGGGCTCCACTGTTCAATCCCTGGGACATGGCCTACAAGGCTATGGACGACATCTTCACACATGGATGACGCAGGGGCATGACTAGGTGTACTTGGCACTCTACAGAGGTGGGGTGGGGTGCCACATGGCCTGCCTTACGGAGGGACCTTGCATACTAAACTCGCCCTGGCCTAGGGAAACCCACATCCCACCTCCCCCACCCAGACACCTCTACTGCGCGCAAAATCAGCAGGATGAGAGTGTACTCACCCCCTTGTGGCTGCTGTGATGCCCTCAAGCGCCCATCCAACTCCTGGTATGCCACCGCCAGGATCTGGAACATTAGGGGGGTCATGGTGCGACGGGCACCCCCCCCACGTTGGGAGGCCATCCCCAGCTGAGCCTCTGCCATCAACTTGCTGCAACGGCGAATGTCCTCCCATCTTTTACGGCAGTTGGTGCTCTGTCTGTGGTAGACCCCCAGGGTCCGGAAGTCCTTGGCGATGGTGCGCCAAATATCTTTTTTCTGGTGGGCGCTGACCTACATGAATTGTACAGGGGGAAGAGATATTTTATTACCAACTGCACCATCACAGTCATTGGCCCCCATCCCTACACTTGCCATGTGGCACATGAATTCACTGTCATTTCATGCACGCCTCATTCTCCCCCCCCACCATCTTTCATCCACCCCACTCCACACAGGCATAACCCATACAGCATGCTTCCAGTGTACTTACCTGTTTGTCTGGAGGACCGTAGAGTAGCGTGTACTGGGGGAGGACCCCATCCACGTGTTTCTCCAACTCCTCCAATGTGAAGGCAGGGGCCCTTTCCCCAGACACTCGAGCCATTGTCTCTTCCAGACCGAGGTCACAGCAGCACTTGCAGTGTAGGTCCTCTCCTGTTGAAGATCAGGCATCGAGTGATTGAACAGATAGAAAATGGCGGTCACGTCCCCTGGTGGTGCTCACCGTCACCACCGGCATACATCGTCATTGGCTCCTGAGACCCATAGGGTTCAATGTTAACCAATGCAGCATTGCTCCGCAGTCTTCGACTGCCTACCGCAATGGTGTGTACAACGCCAGTGCAGTTACCTCACATCCCATTGTCCAACTTTAGAGGTCAGGCAGCCGCCATTTCAGGGGTCCATTAATTTTTAACTGCATCACACATACCTAGACCTAGCCTCAACACACATACAGGCCACTTTTCGGATTAGGATTCGTGTTCTGTGTAAGCTGTGGGTACGTACCTCTGAGTTGGTTGACTTTGTGCTCGCTATTGTCCTTCATAGGCACCATCTGCTGGGACATGTGAGGAGATGGCGGCATCCTCCGGTGTACAGACCGCTGGTGGACCTGTCAACAATGGAGGAAAGACATGTGATCATCACCTACAGGCTTGACCATGCCACAATCCAGGAACTGTGTACCCAGCTGGAGCCAGACCTGATGTCAGCTATCTGCCATCCCACAGGAATCCCCCCTCAAGTGCAGGTGCTGTCAGTACTCCATTTCCTTGCAAGTGGGTCATTTCAAACAACAGTGGCCATAGCATCAGGGATGTCCCAGCCTATGTTTTCCAACGTGTTGTCCAGAGTGTTGTCTGCTCTACTGAAACACATGCGGAGCTACATCGTTTTCCCTCAAATGGAGGATTTGCCTACAGTGAAAGGTGACTTCTATGCCCTGGGACATATTCCCAACATCATAGGTGCCATTGATGGGACACATGTGGCTTTGGTCCCCCCCGCAGGAGTGAACAGGTGTACAGAAACCGGAAGAGTTATCATTCAATGTGCAGATGGTGTGTTTGGCCGACCAGTACATCTCCTATGTGAATACCAAGTTTCCTGGCTCAGTGCATGACGCCTACATCCTGCAGAATAGCAGCATCCCTTATGTGATGGGTCAACTCCAGAGGCACCGTGTGTGGCTATTAGGTGAGCACCCAGAGGCAAGACAGTGGGAATGGTTGTCTGGGTCTGGGGATATCCCTACAGGTTAGTGTGTGTCTACCAGTTGTCCCTTGCCATTTGCAGGTGAGTCTGGTTACCCCAACCTGTCATGGCTACTGACCCCAGTGAGGAATTCCAGGAGAAGGGCAGAGGAAGGCTACAATGAGGCCCATGGGTGAACTCGGCGGATTATAGAACGGACCTTTGGCCTCCTGAAGGCCAGGTTCAGGTGCCTCCATATGACAGGTGGATCCCTATTCTACTCACCAAAGAAGGTGTGCCAGATCATCGTGGCCTGCTGTATGCTTCACAACGTGTCTTTTCTGCAGGAGGATGGTCCAGATGGCGGTGTTGTTGCAGCTGTGGAGCCTGTGGACAGTGAAGACGAGTTAGTAGAAGAAGAGGATATGGTCTACAGGAACTCGGTGATCCCGCAATATTTCCAGTGAGACACAGGTAAGAGTACAGACCTGCCTACTGCATGTACTTTAACACTACTACCTCTCTACTGTCTGTCGTTTTCACCCAGTGTATGGTCACTGAGTTGTCACTTTCCCTTACAATTTCACAGATGTGGGTCCCACTGTGTGACATCTACTTTGTTTCCTCAAGGACTAGAGCTGTGTGACATAAGTATGTTGACATTACAATTGAAAGAGCATTTTGTCACTGTAATTGCTAATACACAATTTTGAAATCACAGACTGTCTCCAGATTGTTTTGTGCTTCAAGGGTGTTTATTTAAGAGCTCAATATTGGAGGTGGTTGTGAAATGGTGAGGGGTGATGGTGGAGGAATGTCCATGGCAGAGTCCAGTCTATTAGTCTCACAGGTGCATTGCCCAAATGGGCATAGGAAGTGGAGCTGGGGCAGTTTGAGGGTGGACAGGGTGACAAAGTGGGACAGAAAAATGACATTCAGGGTTGTCTCATTTCTTGGCGGGCATCTTGGCATCATTCTCTGTCTTTGTCCTGGATCTCAGGGACCGTTTGTGGGGTGGTTCTCCCTCTGCAGGGGGTGGGGTGCTGGTGTGGTGGTCCTGTGGCGGGGAGTACTGTCCACTAGTGCCGGCGGAGGTGGTGGGCAGTTCATCGTCCATGCTAGTGTCAGCGACCCCTTGTAGTGCCACAGTGTCCCTCCTGGTGTTGAGTACTTCCTTCAGCCCCCTTACAATGGTACCCAGGGTGGAATTGATGGTTCTGAGTTCCTCCCTGAAGCCCAAATACTGTTCCTCCTGCAGCCGCTGGGTCTACTGAAACTTGGCCAGTACCGTTGCCATTGTCTCCTGGGAGTGGTGGTAGGCTCCCATGATGGAGGAGAGGGCCTCGTGGTGAGTGGGTTCCCCTGGCCTGTCCTCCCCCTGTCGCACAGCAGCCCTCCCAGTTCCCCTGTTTTCCTGGGCCTCCGTTCCCTGGACTGTGTGCCCACTACCACTACCACAAGGTCCCTGTTGTTGTTGTTAGGGTGGTGGGTTAGCCTGGGTTCCCTGTAGTGGTGGACACACTGCTGCTTGACGTGTCCTGTGGACAGAGGTATGGGCCCGCTGGGTGGGTGCTGTACTGGTGTTTCCAGAGAAGGAAGCTGTGTAGTGACCTGTTACTAGTTGAGGGGAACCGACTTTCCAGAGGTCCCCAATGTGCCGGGCTGGTCATCTAGATCCAGTTGGACAGATGTGCTGTCATCACTGTGGGCCTCTTCTGTTGGTGGTGTGGACATGTGTGGACCCTCCTGTCTGGTGACGTTGGGTAGGGGTCCTGCAGGGGTATAAAAGGATGTTTATTACATCTGTGTGTGGCATCTTGTGCAATGGGTGGGTGACCGTGTACCCCAGTGCTTGCATTCCTGTGTGGGACCTTGTGTGATGATGGTTTAGGGGTGTGTATGGGTATGTGCATTGGCCATGCTTTGGTGATGGGTGTGAATGCTTTGTTGTTGCATGCAGGGCTTGGTGTTGGGATGTGTGGTTTGTGATATTGGGACATTTGTGAGGAGTTGAAGTGATGGGGTAAGGGTGAGGGTGGGGGTATGTGATAGCATGCAGATAGGGTGGGGGATGTAATAGTTAATATTTGACTTACCAGAGTCCATTCCTCCATCTACTCCTGTGAGACCCTCAGGATGCAGAATCACCAAGACCTGCTCCTCCCATGTTGTTAGTTGTGGGGGAGGAGGTGGGGGTCCGCCGCCAGTCCTCTGAACCGCAAGGTGGTGTCTTGAGACCACAGAACGCACCTTCCCCCGTAGGTCGTTCCACCTCTTCCTGATGTCATCCCGATTTCTTGGGTGCTGGCCCACTGCGTTGACCCTGTCCACTATTCTTCGCCATAGCTCCATATTCCTAGCTATGGAGGTGTGCTGCACCAGTGATCCGAATAGCTGTGGCTCTACCCAGATGATTTCCTCCACCATGACCCTGAGCTCCTCCTCCGAGAACCTGGGGTGTCTTTGCCGTGCCATTGGGTGGTGTGGGTGATGTGTGGGATGGTGTGTGTGGTGATAAGTGTGCTGATATGTAGTGGTGTGTTTTGTTAGGTGCGTGGAAATTCTGTTGGTGATGGTATTGTGTGCCTGTGGATGCTTGGTAGTAGTTTGTGGTGTCACTCTCTGGCCTTCTCTCTGTAATTGTGGTCGTAGGGGTTTTTGGGTGATGTGAGTGTGTGTTTTATATTGTAATGGATGTGTGGGAGTGGTGTGTGTATGTGTATCAGGTGTGTGTATTTCGTTTTGTCCAATGTGGCTGTGTTTTGTAAGAGTGTGTGTATTTTGACCGCGGTGGTGTGTACCGCCAATGGAATACTGCGGTTGAAAGACCGCCGCATGGATTCGTGGATTTGTGTGTCGTGATAGTGTGGGAGTATTTCTGTTGTCGTGACGGTGGAGATTTTGTTTTCGCCAGTTTATCACTGACCATTGGTGTGGCGGACTTCTGTGGGTGTCTGAATTTTGGCAGATTCCGTGCTGTAGGTCATAATAGCTGTGGCGGATTTCTACTGATGCGGCAGTGTGCTGGCGGTCTTCTGCACGCCGGTAAGCATTTTTTACTGCCAATGTTGTAATGACGGCCTATATATCTTTACAGTTTGATTTTGTGCACTGTATACATGACTTTGAGCTTGTGTTTGTAATTAATGTTTAATTGTATTTCCTGATTGGGGTTCTTCCTTCTGTGTCCACATTGGTTAAGGTGTTTAAATTGTTTGGGGTGTGGTTACAATTCTGTTGATGGTTCTACCACACTACTTACTGGGTCCAAATATTTATCCACCTTGATGAGCACTGATTCCTGCGAAGAATTAAAATGCTACATCGCAGGGAACACTGTTGTCTTGCCCCTGAAGATAATGACAGTCTTTGCTGTCAACAAAGTATGCAGTGCTCCCCTTCTCCCTAATAAACTCCAGCATGTAACTTTTCTTGCCTTTTATGCTTTCAGAGTATAGCATATAGAAATAGACAACAGGATGTTAGGCTCTAGATCATAATTTATTGATGGTTTAGCAGCACTGGAACTTTCATTTTATTTGTGTTACTTGTAACATGTCTCCTTGCTGTTATAGTGTCTTGAGGGGCAACACTAACTTGTACTTTTCAGTCAGAGCTGGTGTATTGACCTACGTTCACTAGTATCACTCGTAGGTGGGAGGTGATCCCTTGTAGAGATACACTAAAGTCATAACATATGTAACAACGGGTATTGAAAATGATATTGCAGACGCTTTGTCACATTCACAGTGACAGATTTTGTGGGCTTGCTGCAGAAGCAGACAAGCAGAAGACAGTGATGCCAACGGAATTATGGGTAATAGGAGAGTAAGATTGTTACAGCTAGTGCTGGGTTTATTGATTGCTGTTTCCCAGGTGAGCCTATGCCTTGGCATTGCATGAGATCTTGCCAACTGAGGTGAGAAGGATGGAAACAGAGGATGGGCGGGGCTTGAAAGAGGACGTAGTTAAGGTTATATTGGACATGATAGGAAAAATTGAGTCCAAGATACTATAGCAAGAAATTTGGCAGGGAATTTGCCTTGTGGGAAAGTTGCACTGCGGCTATGTCGGATGCACTAGGGAACTGGGTGGTTGCATTCTAGAAGGCTGGGTAAGAGAAGGGGGAAACAGAGGCAGGCCCGTAACCCAAACACTAGTGCACCAGATAATTAGAGCCTCTGCACATTGGGCTGAGACAAGTCAAAGGGGTTGTTTTTTTCTACTGTAATGTTATGCATGTTCTCCTGAGCTTTTCGAGTGCCAGAGTTGTTGGGGAGAGCAGGTAATTCAGGTTTGAAGAAAAATGATGTTGATAGTTTGTTGGGGGGTATTGATACAATTGAGAAGGACAAAGATGGATCAGAGGATAAAAAGGAAGGGTGTTTTGCTTAAGGTGCAGTCAGTGAAGCACATGCACCCAGTGCTTTGGGTGGATAAGTACAGGGGCAATGAGATGAGTGAGATGGGATAGGTTTCTTTGCACTTGTATGGGTCAAGGTTGATGGCATTCCAGTTGTTGGTGGTGTTGCAGAGGACCCTGTGCAGGCTGGAAATGAATAGCACAGAGTAGGGAACGTATCTGTTGTGCACAAGCACAGCAACAGATGTACTTAGTCTGGGATGTTCAGGTTCAGACATCATGTAGTTAGGACGTTGGGCATCACAATGCTATAAAAGATAAGTTGGGACAGGAGATGATGTTGATTCAACTACAAATTGCAGTTAATTTTCTTGTTGATTCCTTTCAGCTGCGGTTTCAGGCCGGAGTGGGAGGGATTCATGGTCTGCATAGTAGGACATTCATTTATAAATTGGTTGCAGAAACAAGATTCCACAAGGATACATGGTACTCAACTGGGCTTTGACATGATGAATGTCCGCTTGAGGTGGCTGGGAAAGGGGAATGTTGAGGAAGAAACTGTTGTCATCATTGAATAGCATGTTAGATATAGAAGGCTGTTCAGACACAGATGGTCATCCACATTGGAGAGAATAACTTGGTAAGAATGAAGGTTTCGGCACTGTTGAGAGCTATGCAGGAAGATATGAAGGAAGTAAAGCTGAGGTGGGCAGGCACTAATCTTATATGGATGGAACTGATGCCGAGTAGGGTCTGGCATGGAGCAGAAAGGCCAGCTGGGATTAACAAGGCAAAAATTACTTGAGAAATGAGGGAAGTTTGTAGGGATCTGACCATCAACAATGTTTGCTATATGAATATGAAGTAAGAGGAGGTGCCTTTCTTTCAGGGAGATGGGGTACACTTATCACCCATAGGGGTGGACCTTTATCTGTCACTGCTGAGAGAGTGAAGTTGAGAACACATTAGTTTGTTGGATTTTGACGGACAGAAAAACTTATTCATGAGGATTTTCTGAGTGACAGAGTTCCAGGAACCTTCCAGGTAAAATCAGGCTTGAGGTAGGCAAAGAAGTTGAGGGATGTGGGGGGTAAGTTGTCAATTGGGGGAGACAGGAAGGAGATTGGAAGAAGGTTATGAAAAACTGAAAGTGGGGAATTTATCAAATAGGTACAGTGATGTCCATCTCAGTTGGGGATTTACTGCTGGTACTTAGGGGTGGGGAGAAGATGAGGGATAAAAGATGTTTAGTGAGCTATTATAGTTTTGTAAGGCAAAGCTGTCGAGGGCTATGTTCGTAAGGTAATGTGCAACTGCTTTTTCGAAGCAGCCTTTTCCACACTACATGGCTGTCAGCAGTCTGTACTGTGCATTCTCTCCCAAAATACAATTGGTCTATAACAAGGCCCACGCAGCAGATTTCAGGCCAAAATCAGCTTTAAGATTTGGCCTCAACAATGTATTTTTTCAGATTATAGTTTGTCTCAGATTTGTGGTGATTCAGTAGGAAAGTTACATACTTTTTCTTAACTTTCCCAAACCAATTTATGTTTGCTGTTTGTCTTCCTGCCTAATTTCTCAAGGCACATGAGATTTCTGTATTCACTGGACTATTGTTACTTGTAGTTCAAATTAACCATCCCCTTCGTCAAAACAACAATGTTCCACGCCCATAAGCGCTGCAACATCGCTGCTTTCAGGAGAATCTAGTTTTATTGGAACCTGGTTTAAATAATGGTACAGTTAGAGCCAAAAGCTGCTATTGATGCCATGTTCCAAAGACCAAATGACATATATGGTGTGACCTATAACTTTATTGTTGTTATTATATGTTGTTATCATTCATCAGTTTCAAGTATTTAGCCTTTTGTTATGGTACTTTGAAGATATAATGTTGGGATTGGTGTAGAAAAAAAGTGGCAGGTTGAATGCAGGCAATGTGGTAAATGGTCAAAATGGACATAACGATTCTATGAAATGATACCTGTACAATACCTGTATCTTAAAAGTAACTTTTCTTAATTACATTTTGGTGTGATAATTCACACTACAGTGTGCCTTGCAAATTCAAACACCACTGAATTACCTCATAATTTCTATTATTATTCCTCTCTTCAGTGGGATCAAAATGCAGCTGCTCGACTAAATTTTGTTCTCCTGAATCAAGACTGGATTTTGCATTGGGGAAAAGGAATATGCTGTTGTCTGCCAGCAAAAACTGGTGTTTAATTCAAAACCTAGACACTAATATGAAACAATACCATCATGCTCCAGCACTGAGATGTGATAGACCAGGAAAAGAAAATCCTGTTTTGCAGTACCTCAGTCCATCCACAAAACTTGTGGCAACCCAATGTTCATTTACAGATTAAAATCCAAGAGTCTCGGGTATGTTTACTATTTTTCATGCAAACACGTCAGTAAGCAAAGTAGCTGTGCTGCTTACCTTGAAATGGGGAGAGCAGAACTGAGCCATATCTACTAACACTGGAGCACTCCACTCTGGGGTGTGCATACCTTGAATGTTCCATGTAAATACATTAGTGCCGGGCATGGTGCTGATTGGGGCATACGCCGGAGCCTGGACTGGCCTAGCATGGAAATACCAGATCCAGTGTTGTGCTTGTAGAGGGAGTGTGGACAAGAAAGCTAAACAATAAATAAAAGTAAAATAACCATGAGAATTAAACACATCATACTATTAAGATCAGAGCCACAACATGTGCCCATACAAACTGTTTAACATAACACACTTAGAGGAACAAACCAACCACTTGAGTTAGAGCGATATGTGGGGAGCAGGTGGGTAAGACTCCTCTAATGAGAAGCATTTTAATTAACATCATTCAGAAGTAAGTGTCATGTCTACATGCTAACGCATCACATTTTGAGGTGCCCACATCATGTGCGAGCATCAAGCAGGTACACCAAAGTGTATTATGTATGTGTAACCTAATAGGACCCAATGTCCTACATGCACGTATGAATGTGCTGCTACTGTATAATGACTTGGTGTATGAGAATCTGTAGATGAGTGGTATCTTGTGGCCTGTGGTCTCAAATGAGTGCATCAACAGTTTGTGGAATGACCTCTGGCAGTGCCAGGGTGTCTTGAATAGGGGGCCAGATGGTGGAGGAGCCCTTCTCAATGGTGGACCCAATCACTTCTCTATCAGCATCAGATTGGGGTGCATCTTCCTGGATGTTGGTGGCCATTCACAGTGTGCGTTGCCGCTCTTGAATCATCTGCTCCAGGTTGGGAGTGGACCTAGCACTAGGTGAGCATTCCTCTCTATGGTGCTGCTTGCGGTGTCGGTCTTGACGCCAGATCCCTGGTATCCTGTTTTCATGCAGGAAAGAATGCTCCAATGCAGGTCCATTTGTGTCAATCCAATACCACGCCTCATTGGGGTCTGTGAAGTAATAGGATTTCCTGTCAGCAGGACCCTATGTTTTTCTAGGAATGGAAGAGGATATTTCACGTCAGGTTTGCGGAATTAAAATGTAACAGAAATGAACAAACCCATTTGGCATTGCAATGCCAAAGTGTAGTCCATGAAGAGCATTACTCGGACATTGTCCAGAGTACGGTCGGCCATCTTGTGACCCTCTCTGAGGATGAGGTTGCGATCCTGATAATGCAGCACCCTAAAGCACAGTGGCCTAGGGTTGGCTCCTGGTGGTGGTCTGCAGGGACATACGTGGTGGCCAACTTGACTGAGAAGAACTACAAGAGAGCTGACGAGGAGGGACAGCTCCATGGATCCATTGTTCGATGTAAGCAACGGCACACTGGCATTCAGTGTTCTCCAGTAGCCTCACGACTAGGGCATTGTTTCATCTGGAATGGTCTTCTGTATCATCCTCCCTTTCCTCGAGGATGTGTATGCGGTCTGTGAGATAACTGAGTTGGGATTCTGTAGCCTGTGCCTTAGGCTGTAAGGCGGCTAGTGACTTCTGTTTCATGCATCCTTTCTGCCAGCTTTCAATGATCAGCATGGAGGAGAGTAAGATCATTAAGTGAGAGTCTTGATTTCTAGATAACGACAAGTGCTATGTCCAATTTGTCCTCAAGTACTGCGATGCTACCAGCGTGACCAGGTGGGTCGGCTAGGAACACGCTGCTTCACTTTGATAGTTTCCATCCCAGGAACCAGAAGCAGTCTATTCCTTTTTCACAATTCCTGAGACTCAGGAGAAATTGCACCAGCATGGCAGACTTTTTGAAACATGCCGCAGATCTTACGTGCAAATTTGAACAGAGAGGTTATTCGATTAGAACCATCAAAGATTCCTTAAAAAGAGCCAAGTTTTACAACCGTGAGGCCCTGTTTTCAAAACAACGATGCAAGACCAGTGACCGGCTAGCCTGTGTGATTCACCATTCTACCCTGAATAATCAAATCAGGGATATTATTAACAAAGAATGGCACATTTTGAATTCCAATACTGAAGTGGATAAACTTGAGAAACCATTGTTCGCCTTCAGGAGGAACAAAAACCTACGGAACCATTTGGTGAAATCAGCTACCAATTTTGTATCTACTTTTGGCCAAAAGTCACTAACAGGATCTAATCCAGTTACGGGCAATTACAAATGTGGCCAATGCCACGCCTGTGACTCAGCCATTGTTGCAAAAAAGTTTACATTCAATGATAAGACTATCCCATTTATGGACATGACTAATTGTAGATCTAAAAATGTAATTTACTTGATTATTTGCCCCTGCAACCTGGGATATATAGGTGAGACCTCCAGAGAATTTAGAACTAGGCTATCAGAACATAAATCTGCGATTAGGACACAAAAGATCAACGCCCCCCTAGTTGCTCATTGGTTATCTTTAAACCACAAGGAGGTAGATATCAGGTGGATTATTCTTGAGAAAGTACTGACAAGAAACGATGTGGACCCTGAAAAACAAAGGAAAAAGAAAGAAGTGTTTTGGATTTTTTCTTTAAACACATGTGAGAATGGCCTGAACGAAGATCTCCCTTGGAGCAATGCCATCTGAGTACGTATGTACAGGAGTGCCTGAGGGGTCAATATTTTTCCAGGTGCCTACCACAGGGCTGCTTTGTGCTCTCCTGTGGTGGCCCTTTATCTTACTTTGAAGTGAATTCTTCACTTTATACGATAAAACTGTTTTCGGTTCCTTCTTATAAAATCTTATGTTATCGATTTGTATTATATACACGATACGTATTGTATTTCACTAACCCATTTTGTGCCTACCCTTGGGACATTGAGTACCCTGTACTTTGATGTTCCAAGATGGCGCCCACTGTTTTGGGCGTGCTGGTAAGTGATATCTACCCTTTGGTTTGATTTAGAACTGGCCATTATTTTTTATTTTTTATTTTTTATCTTTGGTTATTTCCTTTTGCCACTACTATATGGCTATGACTCTACAGTTTAATTGTACCTCTTATTCTCTGTAGATTTGGGCATATTGCATGCTGTTTTGACGGTTCTAAGATGGCGCATGTTTGACCATTTTTTTAGAGGGCCCCTACGGGCCTGTTTCTATGTTCATCACATCACCTGTAGTGATTTGGTTTAAATAGGAGGCAGCTGGAGAAGTACGGGTTATTGCTCCTCGAGAGATCATCGTGCTGGTCATATGTCCTGGATCCTGTTGATACTGGTAGGTTAGCTTTGCTGAACCTTTGTGGATTGAATTATTTTATACCGTCTGGATTGTGTCATTTCTATCTGGCTCATGACTCCCCCCCTTTTTCCTTGCAGTTAGCAAGTTGTTCCCTACAAGTTTGGTATCCTTGTGGGTTTCCCCTGTGGATTACGTTTTTTAAACCATGTGAACTTGTAGGTAAGTCTGCAGTTAGCGATTGTACATATGAGCAGATTTTTTCTTTTCTATCCTGTGGACTTTCCTGCCCTGTGCAAGCTAATGATTTCATTATGTTTGCTTTTAGAGTGAGAAAGCATAGCTTCATTTAGCTATATCCATGTGTCAGTCCTTCATTTTGGACTGCAAATTTGAAGTTGGAGAGTGTTTAATCCAGCCTGTAAGGGATATCTAAGTTCTTTCATATCTAAGGTATTTTATCTTATTTTAATATAAACAAACTAGTCTTTTACTATTCTTGACTAGATTCTCTTGGTGGTAATCCAACACGTTTACGCTATAGGTGATTCTATTTCTGCAGTTTATCTAGCATTTTGATGGACACTAATGGTGCTTTCCTTGGATCTTTAGATATATTTACCTTTATTAAGCATTGGTTTTATAGATTTTGATCTTGGGCACTTTATCAGTGTTTTTTCTTAATTAAGTCACTTGAGTTGGTCTGGTTGCAAATCTGACATGATTCGAGCCTTCCCCCTATGCAAAGAACTGCAATGAATAATTTTGATGTTTCTTTGATAGGCAGATTACAAGATGTACGTATGCCAATTATACTGAATCATAAAGTCCTGATGAAGGTGTATTTATATTTTTCTTCACTCACTGAAACGCGCGTTGGCTTGTAAATTGGCATGTCTTGATCATTGGCATGAAGTGTTTGAAATTGGCAAATTTGAAGCCTTGACCAGGATTGGCTACCATCAGGCCTGTAACACGAGAATTTGAATCAGGAAATTATAACCTAGAATTGCCTGTTATTATGTTGAATTTTATACAATCCAAACTAGAACCCATAATTGTAGCATCAAAGCAGTAACTTTATTGTGCTGTTTAAATATCCTCACATGTATGAGGCGGTTGTAAATTTGTATGTATACTATTTTGTGATTTTGTTGGTTCTGTGTTTTTTGTTTATTTTTGCGTATCTACTGGTATGTTATTTATGTTTTCATATATGTATGTTTCATTTAGGTTAGGGGGTTGTATTATATTTTTTTGGTTGATTCTATGTTGATTATATTATGTGTGAACTGAATGTTTAATTAGCTATAATAAATATCTAAATTGAAATATATTGTATGTTGTATATTTGAATTTAAGATTTCCATTCCTATGTTTGCTATGTTAATGGAGAGTAAACTACGTTATACTCATAGGGTCTGATGTGTCAGACATTGATAAAGAGATGACAGATTGTCAAGTGGGTGCTCCCATGGCACCAAATCACAGGTGACCCATGGATTGGCCTGTCAGATTTATGATGTTGGGATGTCCAGAGGCAATGAAGGTGAGCCGGCTTGCTTATGCCAGAGGGAATGCTGCAGCACAAGCAGCTCATCCATGGGTCTCGGCAGCAGTACAGTGTGTTGGGGTTACTGATTTATCAGATTAGAGTGATGAATGGAATAATCTCCTTCGTGGTTACAAAAGTGACCCGCACACATATTAATCTGGTGGGTGGACCATTATCTTGACTGACAGGATCCTCTGTTGCTGTTGTGATGGAGTCTCCTTATCTCCAAAATCTATAAATCAGGCCCTTACTCCTGAATTCCAGGAGTGAGGAAATAGTAATCTTGGCTTACTTTTGCATTTCAGGAGTAAGTCAGGAGTAGTACAGTAGTACAAGAGTAAACCACACCAATTTAACATAAGAAATGCGTGAATAAGGCCAATGCTTTTCGTGTTTTGCAGTTTGTTAAAAAAACAAACTTATCAACACATTCGTAGTTGACTTGTCTGTCCAAAAAATATATGGGAAATTAATTGGTAATTTGGAAAACAGAAGAAAATAGGAGAGAAGGTGTTAAGTCCTTTGTTGCTTTGTGTGGAGTTAAGAATCACAAACTCCTTTATTAACAAAAGAAAAGAAACAGTTACATTTTTATTTCTGTCAGGATCAGTTGGTTTCCACTGGAAAAGGGCTTGCCCAGTTTTACTAACGAAGCAAGTAGAGCGAACAGCTCTCAAGAATGCTGTGCTCCAAATCCAAATACCCAACAAAAACAGTCACTACACAAAACACCTCATTATTCTCATCAGGATTCCCATCTGTAGTGAGTTTAAAACGTTGCCACACTTTGGCCTCCAGAAACATGATTGCCTTTCATACTGGAGGAAAAGCATTCATTGGCTTCCAGAAAAAAGCTAGGATGACTTCACAATCCTCATTCTATTACAACAATGTTTGTATTTACTAGCAGCAGAATATTTAGCAGGAAGGATTATTTGATTTTAGGCCTTGTTTACTGCTGAGGTCATGAAATGTATCTCTCCTTTTCGTATCACACTCCAGTTGCAAAACTTGAAGCAAAACATGTTTTTCATTTACTGTAGACTCTTAGGGGCATATTTATTAGCCCCTTGCGCCACCACTTGTGCCAATCTTTGTGATGCAATGGTAGTACAAACTTTGTAACCATATCTATGAGGCCATGCAAAGCCACTTTGTGTGTCTTTGAATGGCCTTATAGATACAGAGTACAGCAAGGCAGTGCAGATCATTGTTGATCCCTTGCTCTGCACAAGGGAGGTGTTCCATGGGTGTTGTGGTTGGTTGGTGTGCTCATATAACACCTATGGATTTTGGCTGGAATGAGACGGCTGGCCAAACATACATGCGCTCTGAGGGGGAGTGCTGAGCACTTCCCCTCAGTGCACATCACAGCCTGTGGCCTCACCCCTTTAAAAGAAAAGGATAATAAACAAAGTTTATTATCCTTTTATTTTAAAGGATTTGCAGCTGCTGCTGCTTGCGGGGGTCGACGTTCCTCCGCCCTTAAGAAGGAGCCACCCCTGCGGCATGTAACACAGACAACCATGCACCATGGTTCAAGGGTGACTGCGTTAGCGATAGGCAGCCAAAACGGCACCAGCAGACTGGGAAAGGAATGGAATACGCCATATTGCTTAAAGCATATTCTGTCCTTCGTCAAAACTTTGTAAAATTGGCCTTTAGAATCCTTCTATACTATGCTTCAATATAGAGATAAATGATTGATTTTTCTGGTTATATTCTAGACAACTCCAGCTCTAGCGTTTTCACCTATCTCAGCCTTTAGATGTGATTCATATTTGGAGCTGCACGGTATTACTCAGCAAACAAATTTAAATTCAAATTAAATAGGCCTCGACTGAATATGCTCTCAAAATACGTGCTAAGCGTCTTCGGGAGTGTTGTTTTATTGGCCAAACACCAAAAATTCCCTAAAAAGCTAAAACTTCGTCTTCTGAGTCACTTTTTCAATACTGGCAGACCACATTGTCCTTATCGCTAAGACTTCTCAGGGCTTTGAAGAGACTTACTTATTAGTCACAGCTTATCAAATGTTTTCTGAAAATTCATTTACCAAAACTCTGAGTTTTTCTACTTTATTCATGTAGACAAACGGGACTGAATTACTGCAAAAAAATGCTATCCCAGATCTCAACGTTTCTCATAAAGTCTTTCTTATTTGAGTTTGTTTTTTAGAGGTCTTATTTGCTATATTGTGTTACTGATTTACAGCACTTATCAGAAATGAAGCATACAAATAATTACTGGAAATAGCTGGAAACATTTAACTTAGTTTTTTTACCTGGACAAAAAATCGAAGTCTTTAAAATAGCTGATGTTGTTATAGTTAATCATCTCATTAATTTAGGGCTTTAGAAAATAATTACTCAGAAATAAAGCTAATCCTTTCATTGACAAATGCTGACCTTTTTGATGCATTATTTTAAACGAAATGCATTCTTTATCTTCTTTACACCAGTCATATTCATACAGTCTGAAAAAATGCTCTCAGAAGAGTTTCTTTTGAAAACTTTTTTTAATGAAATTTGAAATAAGAACGTGCAAAAGAGTGCTACGGTTTTTATGGTCTGCACTCACTGGAAGTAGAAATTGCAGTTGCGAAAGTTTTAAACATGGTTGAAAAGAAAAATATGGGGTATTAATTTAACTGATCATATGTATTTAGTGTATTGCTAGAATCGCTGATATTTAAGATATTGGGAAGATTTAGAATTGTATAATATTGTTGATATGTTTTTGTTTAAAAAAAAATAATGAAATAGTTTTATGGACCATAGGTCCAATAAACGTATGTTTTTAACTGGCTGACTCAGATAAGAGAGAGAGTTAATCTTCTCATTTGGTCAGTTTTAGAAATGGTGTTATTGCCCACAACAACATCAGGCCTTAAGTGAATTTCTAAATTTAGGTGCAGAACAAGAGTTTACCACAGCCTTAACTCTGCCAAACTAAAAACTGTGCCACCAATCCTTACTTATTTAGCCGTTGATGTATGCTGGTTTGCTGAAATAAGGGCTTAACGCATGCATGGCGTCTCAATTTGGCTGTTTAAACACAGAGACGTATTGGTAGAGTCTCCTAGGCGCTGTGGATTGTGTTTTAAACTGTACCGTGCTACACACAGGCAAGGGGTGTGCCTGTCAATGGTGCAGCAGGTGCAGTCACATTGGCATTCCAATGCCAGAAGAACTCACTTCACCCTGATTAATGCTGCATTTTACTACCCATACCACAGCACTGGAGCCCATTTTCGTTGCATGCACCAGATCCCAAGGCACCTAGCACGCAGTAACCAATTTAGGGGCATATTTATACTCTGTTTGCACCAGATTTGCATAATTTTTTTTACGCAAATCCTGCGCAAACTTAACTCCATATTTATATTTTGGCGCAAGACATGTCTAGTGTCAAAATTTTGGAGTCAGTCACTTTTTGCCTGCAGAAAACTACTTTGCATCAATGAGACTCTAAAGCCCTAACGCCTTATTTATCCTCCCGTGCAAAAATCACGCACGGGGGAGGAGCGGTCAAAAAATGGTGCAAAGCTTGCTTTGCACCCTTTTTTATCCTCTAGGTCAGGGCAGGCGTTACGGGACTTGTGGGCCTATTTCCATGGTGGAACACCATGGAATAAGCTCACAGGTGCCCTCCCCAGGGACACCCCCACCCACACCAGAGGGACAGCGGAGGATGGGAACCCCATCCCAGGTAAGTATAGGTAAGTACAGGTAAGTATTTTATTTGTATTTTTAAAATGCCATTGGGGGCCCTGAAATGGGCCCCCCTACATGGCACTGGGTGCAATGGCCATGCCCAGAGGACCCTGGTCCCCTGTGCTGGCCATTGCTGTGGTGGGCATGACTCCTGTCTTTCCTAAGACAGGAGTCATGTGGTATGGATGGTTTTGCGCCAGAATATAACTCTAGGCAGGTTAGAGTCATTTTCTTTTACTGTAAGCTGCCTAACGTCATTTTTGGTGCAAAATCCCCTTCTTCCATACTGCCAGCCCTACCCGAATTACGTCATTTTGTTTTTACGCTAGCCTACCCTTTGCACTTGTTTGCACCATTCCCTAAATATGGTACCTGGCAGGTGCACAGAAATGGTGCAAGCCGGTGCTAAACCTATTGGTGCAAAACTGTGTTAGTGCAGTTTTGCACCAACAAGTATAAATCAGTGTTTTAGTGACCACATGCTGTTAGTTACAGGATCCCGTTTTTTATTATCCCGGCTAGCAGCCATGCCACCTCATTTTGAATCAAATGAAGATGGCTCAATACTGACTTTGAAGCTGCTAAATCAATACTATTCTTGTAGTGAAGTCTGGATTGAATTACTGCACCCGCACTAGGAAAATAAGAGCTGGAAAATGAAGGGATGGACTAAAGTGAAGATGGGAGAGACCCAGAATCTGAGCTTATTGTTGTACAAGGTGTAGTGTCTTGCATGATTTAGAATGGAACCTATCTTGCTCCTTGCGGACTCTGTATCAGTGTGACATAATCACTAGAATAGAATGTAATGAAAGCTTGTTTTGGAATATGGGAGTTCACAGGGTAACGCAGAGGTATAAAGACATGATTTACAGCTTTGTGTGTGTCGTAGTCATTGGCCGGTAGCCAGGCTGGAGAAGACACTCCAACTGGTGACGAAATAGATGATAAGTAAACTGAAGAAGAAATTGCTGTCCTGGAGAATTTGCCCTTGTCCAACAAAACTGCTTGTGCATGCCACGTGTGCCTTCGTGAAAGTGCCAAGTGGACAGCTGATGTATGTGGAGTCGAAGCGTAACTCCAGCCAGTGTGAAGTGTGAATGGGAAAAGAGCTTCACTAAGAAGTCTACACATTGTTGGTCAAGAATCTACAACCAATATCATACAAAAAGATACCACGCTGTCATGCAAAATAAAGGTGCGGAGCATTAATGTTAATAGGTGGATACAACCAGGCTTATACAATGCAGTTAAAGACAAACATAATTTTCTATATAATGTTACATATAATAGCACCGACTGACAGAACAAGTGAAAAGGAAATATAATACTATTACACTTACCTTAGTCTTGGTAAAAGTAGCATTATGATCTCAGTACTGGGTGGGGAGACCCAAAAACAGGCACTGGGACTGTGCTTACTGAGCTGTCCAATACCTGAAGTGGCACACCATCCAAGCTGCCAAGTGGTAGATCAGAACAACTCCAGAAGTCTCCATGAATGGCGGGGCTCTGATTGAGACCAAGAAGAGGATCAAAATTCCAAAGACTGTCCTGAATGAGCTAGAGGTTGAACCATAGTCAGGCCTCGTGATATTGCAGATTCTCAGGGACATTCAACAGCATCTGACAGGGCTCCACTCTCAACATCAACCATTTCCACAAACATTTATTATGCTGCCACCTTCCTGAAACCAACACCACCTTTTGATACTGCCAAAAAGCAAAATATTGTTGATAGATGGACTACCTGGATAGAGACATTTGAAGATTTGATTGATGCACTGAAAGAAAAATGATAACAGATAGATTATCGAATAGCTCAAATATCGTGGTGGTGTGAAAGAAGTCACACCATCAAATGCAGAGAACTGATGAAGAAGTCACATACAATCAGATTAAAAATGCATTGAATCTCAAGTTTAATCCAGTACCAACTGTTGATTATGAACTACATGTTTTCAGTCAAGAAAGACAAAGAATTGGTGAAACAATCAATGAATTCATAGAAAGATTCGACACACTCACCAAACACTGTGAGTTCAATTAATTTAATGATGAAGAAGCTATGCAGCTTTGAGATATTGAAGAATACTTGTCTGATTCATTGCGATGATGAATAATGAGAGAAACTCTTAGTCTGATGCAAGAGCTGATGGCTGCCAGAGCTGAGGAACTTGCAGAGAAAAAAGCTACTGACATGGAGGCATGAGATGCCTAGAACGATTCAATCATGAGTGATAAAAGTTACTCGAAACAAAGGACTGAAGGATACAAAGTGATGTCTGCATATTTAAAGAAGTTGTGTTTCAGATGTGAATTTTTATTTCCACATGAAGAAATGTGTCCCTCCATTACACAGAGAGGTTAAGACTGTGGTAAAGATAATCATTTTGTGACGATTTGTAAAGCAAAGGAAAAAGTAAGTGTGTCATAGCACAAAGACAAAATGGCCACTTTCCATAATCCATGTTCTAACCATGCTCACAAGGCCTAGTGACAACATCAGTTGAGGCAAATAGATACTAAACAAAGTTGATCATCATCTAAATCATTGCAAAACTGTTCTTTGCCATTAATAATAAGTGATAGTGAAGAAAGTGATTGTGCCATGCCGGTGGCTACCTTAGAAAAATGTGCACATGTAGGACTAGATGCATACTAAGAAAAATGTCAAAGTAAAGTCAACATGCCAACACACCAAAATCATAAAAGCACTGTTCAAAGGCTACATTGAACATAAATTGATGTTCAATACCTTTTATTATTGATAGTGGTGCATAGATGAATATAATGCCTGAAGAGAAATACAATTAACTTTCTCCATTACCACGACTTAAGACCTCGAAAAACAAATGTATTCTTGAGGTGCATCGATGCCCATGAAGAGTCAAGGTTCATTTGTAGCAACAGTGAAACATAAGAAAAAACGGTACAGACACTGATCCATGTGCTTCATGGTACAGCGACAAGTACCTGTTTGCTCAGTTTGAACACAGCTGGTGACATAGGACAACTTTCTGTAAATTACAACATGATTGCTCATCACACAATAGTAAGTCAATTCCCTTTGTTGGCAGACAGGTTACTCTGTCACAACAGTGACGGACATCCTGTCTGCTGAAATATAAATCCTATAGGAAATAATAATATTTATATTTCAGCTGACCAGCTATCTATCACCGTTGTGATGGAGTAATCCATCTGTCGAAATCTAAATCAGGTCCTCTGTTTTGGTGTGTCATCAACTGCAGAACTTTTCCAAATCATCAGTGTTATAAAACCTGTTGTGAATGCATTCAATTATAACGATGACATCTTATTTTTTGGAACTACACAGAAGGCGCACATAGAATTCTCACACAAGTATGTCAGTTATCCAGTGATGCCAAACTTGACTTTGAATACAGTTAAATGTGAGTTCAATAAGACAGAACTGAAATTATTTGGCTGTATCTTTTCCGATGAGGGCATGAAGCCTGACCCTGCAAAAGTACAAGCTTTTGTCAAATTCTGAACTCTCGCACCATGTTTCAACAGTATGTTCTTTTCTTGAAATGGCCAATTATAGTTCAAGCTACATACAAGATTTGCCACTGTTAGTGCTCCATTAGGAGAGCTGATGAAGAAAAATGTTTTATTTCAATGGTCAAAGACTGTCAGAAATGTTTTTAGAGTATTAAACATGCCTTTGAAAATGCTACGGAAATGGTGTACTTTAATCCTAAACTTCATACAGAGATTGTGGTTGATGCTAGCCTGGTCAGATTAGGTGCTATATTTGCACAGTGTAGTGGATGCCCAAATGCTTGATGGCATAGTGTGGCCTTTGCTAGTACATGTTTGTCTCAAACACAGCGTGTATACTCACAGCCTGAGAAAGAAAGTTTGGCTGTGGTATGGGCCTATGAACATTTTCATGTGTTCCTGAATGATCATCAATCTTTGCTGACCATCTTCGGCAACCTAAAAACAAAGATGCCTCCTCTAAATGAACGGTGGCGATTGAGATTGCAAGAGTGCAAGTATACAATTGTACATCGTCCAGGAAAGGATCAGAATCCTGCTGACTACTTTTCGAGAGTGCCTATACGAGGTCATGGTACATCACCCAAGATGGCTGAGATCTACATCAATTAGTTTGTCAAGTCATCATCAATCAGTAACCTTTATTCAGCCTCATAAATGACCATAGAAGCACAATATTTAAAAACATATAAAATCACATCAAGATCATGAATATGTAGTAATAAGTACAACAATAATATCACCAGTCCTCCATTTAAAAATCATGCAGCATATTTCCTCTTTATTCTCAAAGCCTGAATAATAAAGTTCAAAAATGCAAAGCATATTTTTGGAGACTCTAAGGCCTATATTTATACTTTTTGACGCAAAACTGCGCTAATGCAGTTTTGCGTCAAAACAATTAGCGCCGGCTAACGCCATTCTGAAGCACCATGCGGGTGCCGTATTTATTGAATGACGTTAGCCGGCGTTAGCCGCCGGCGCCGTCTGGTGTGCGTTAAAAAAAACGACGTACACCAGGCAGTGCCGGAGTAGGGGATATGGGGCTTGGGCGTCAATAAATGGGGCGAGTCAGGTTGAGGCAATTTTTTCGTCTCAACCCGATTTGCGCCATTTTTTTTTCACTCCCAACCCCCATAGAAATGACTCCTGTCTTAGCAAAGACAGGAGTCATGCCCCCTTGCCCAATGGCCATGCCCAGGGGACTTTTGTCCCCTGGGCATGGTCATTGGGCATAGTGGCATGTAGGGGGGCAGAAATCAGGCCCCCCTATGCCACAAATTGTTTTTTTTTTAAACTTACCTGAACTTACCTTAATGTCCCTGGGATGGGTCCCTCCAGCCTTGGGTGTCCTCCTGGGGTGGGCAAGGGTGACAGGGGGGGTCCCTGGGGGCATGGGAGGGCACCTCTGGGGTCCTTCAGAACCCACAGGTCCCTTAACGTCTGCCTTTTGCAGGCGCAAAAAAACGGCGCAAAAGCGGCCATACGTCATTTTTTTTGACCCGCCCACTCCCGGGAGTATAAATCCGACGCACATGCCTCGGAGTCGATTTTTTAGACGGGAACGCCTACCTTGCATATAATTAACGCAAAGTAGGTGTCCACGCTAAAAAATGACGCTAACTCCATGGACTTTGGCGCTAGACGCGTCTAACGCCAAAGTATAAATATGGAGTTAGTTTTGCGTCGGAATTGCGTAAAAAAACAACGCAATTCTGACGCAAACGGAGTATAAATATGCCCCTAAATGCTGTACAATCATAAAATCTTCCTGATATGTTATAGAATGTTTCTTTCTAAAAATAGGGCATAAAATACATTTTCTAAAAACAGAATACACTGTGCAAAACAGCATAAAGTAGATTGTCGACTGCTTAGAAACCCCATCATATGGGCAGCAGGGCAATGATGAAAACCATGACCCAGTGACTAGAAAAGAACCCAAAAATTGAATTGTATAGTCTCAAAGCCATGTTAAGTATAACCTATGTTCTAACTCCTTTATCCACATCAAATAATGCTCCATATCAATACATGTTGAAATTGGTATCTACAATTGCTCTGATGACATGTTGGCCACTTTTGCCATTCCCAATCTATCCCTATGTGCCAGGACAGTTCCTTAATGTGGGCCTTATAGTACGAGCTAATATTCCCGGTGTTTTCTAAAACATGATTCAGACTTAGTTCCTGCAGTGCACTCTTCACATAAGAAATCCATGGTATAGCCAGGTATTTACTTTGCCTAGGGCAATCCTCTAGGATTTTATGTGATAAATGTGGTTCTGGCGAGGTCCAAGTAAGGAGATGGGCCGATAGTTAGAAGATACTTTTTTTCTCCTTTTTTGTAAACAAGAATTGTAATATGAACTATGACTGACTGTTTCCACGACCTCAAATTCTTCCCAGTTATCAGCGATCTAAATACATTAGTCAGCAAAGGGTCCCACAAATCAAGATTATGTTTAAAAAATCTACATGAGACCACATCCATTCATGGTGGCTTTCTGGTCACAGAATGTTGAATGGCTGCTCCCACTAAGATAGAATTAGTAATCTCTTTAAATTCAGCTAACAGAACAGAACTTTCTGTAAGGAAAAGCATGTGATCAAACCATACTGCATTAAGTATTTTAGAATAGTGATCAGCCCACTCCTGTTCGAATATATGACAGTTTATCCCTGAGGGGATCTTTTCTGTAAATAAAGGTTTATTAACAACCTCCCAAAATAATCTCTTATGTTTCAGAACAGCAGCTAGTTCCTCCCTAGCATTTTCTCTGATGTTTCTTTCTATTTTCGATAGCTGCTCTATAATTTCTTCTGGTTGCTCTCACTCTGACTGGATGTTGTTGTAAGTTATTTGTAACTTATTTTACAACCTTTAGGTGTTTTTTCATTCTGAATCAAACCATGAATGCAGGATTTCTCCTTAAAAGGATTCTTTATTGACATGGAATCTGAGATGAACATACACATTTTGGTAAAGCTAAAACAGAAAATGTCTGGTTTAAGGTCATTCTTTAGGCAACGATTCATCTCTTTCATGTTGCTGCCAAACATTCCTAGTAATATTTTGTTGGCATCAGCATATTGCCATTTTCTACAGACCCCTTTGTTTGTGACAAAAAGTTAAAGATGGTTATTTCCCTTGCATAAAAGGGGCACTAAAGATCATTAGTTAGCTCACTAAGGAGTATTAATTAACTCAGTCATGATTGGATAATGCTCACTGCATGGGGAATAGCACACCTTATACGTTCCCATCCCTTGGCACAGACCTTCCGGCAGAAGAATGTAATTTATGGCACTCCCCTTACCTCTCCCTACAAAAGTTGGATCAAGCAGAGAGTTTCCATTTCTTTGATCTCATGCGAAAGACAGATTATTAACCAGCACTATTCTGGTTAGTGCTTCCCCATACTCTGTATGTTGAAAATGGCCAATATGACCCCTCTGTCTATTTGTAATCCCACAATCACTACTCCCATTGTACTAGCATTTAACCATATTAAGCTTGGTTTAGAATGTGGGAGTTCACAGGTACATGCAGAAGAATATAAACATGTGATTTACAGCTCTGTTTGTGGCCCAATCATTGGCAGGTACCCAGGCTGTGGAAGAAGCTACACAAGGTACAATTTCCATTGGTAGGGTCCCAGTAGGTCAGGCCAGCATGTGTGCGGAGCCGAGTGGTGTCACAGCAACCTTAAACTTAGAGACAATAAGCTTCAAAATATTCTTGTCCTCCTTTAGCTTACTGCAGGTGACATGACATAAGATAAGAGTACTGACAGATGCTCAAAAATGGTCCTCTCTCCCTGCTCGAATTATCATGAATTTAGTTGTATCTATGTATATATACAAAAAGGTTCCTATAGCCCACAGATGAGCTGCAAAATACTACAGTTCAAAGGTAAATTTGAGAGGGGAAAAAAACAATCATTTGTTGAGCTGCATTGCATGAAGGGGAGAGATTAAAACTGCTCCATATCTTCAAATAAATGGCACAGTTCTTCTCTCATCATAGTTTGGCACACTTATGGATGGCTAGGTCCAGCACAGATACACTTGTGCTATATTGCAATGGTGTCTGCATTAAGGTCAGGATCATTTTTGTGCAGGAAGGTCTACCTTCCTGCACACAAACTATCCATTGACGTTGTTTCCTGTTTGAATGTGTGCTGCAGAGTGCAGCGCACATGCAAAGAGTAAATAGAAAGGAAGAATCAAATATTACTTTTTATTATGCCAGTTTCAGGAAAGTGTGCCATTTTAATCAAAACTAATGTCTACAAATCCACGGGTGGATGCATGGGAATACCTACGTACCACCCATGGAATGCTTACCTAACATACAGTAATGCAAGGCAGCGTATTGTCCTGTTATGTGTTAGTTTTATTTTACAAACACCAAAAATAACAATTTGCATTGCTTTGTAAATATGAAAGAGAAGTTTGCATCTGGTCTACTGCAACCTCAAACCTGATGCAAAATCTTTGAAACTCTCATCCCAGGTTTCTTGATTCAACTTAGTTTTGTGCAACTTCATCCCCCTGTCAGCACGACTAAAGGCCATGGTTTGTGCTCTTGTACCAGCACTGGTCTGACAATAATGGACACAGAGAAACCTTATCACACAGGAGAAGCTGAAGAGTATTTCAGAGATACATTAAATGAGAGAGTCTCATGCTATTAAGATCTAAAACCTACATGATGTATAGGCAATTCTTTTTCACATAGTCACACAAAAGGCCAGGATACAAAAACATTTTTGACTGACACTGCTTAATTGTTTTATGTTATTCTAGTGCTAAATTCATGCATCTTTCACCATTGTATCATGGAAATAGTACTCTGTAGGAGGTAATGTGTGACAAGAACATTTGTGCACAGTTGTTCTGTGACTGTAAGAAATGTTGTTAATGGTTGAGGTGTTGCAATAAGATGTGTTACTCAGTTGCAGTTCTGGGAAGTAGTGAGGCTGTGATGCAAGGTCCTGCATTGTCATTGAGGATGCCGTCGATGAGGGGCTTGCTATCCAAAGTCCTGCATCAAAGATGAGTCATGCGCCAATTGGTTCCAAAGAATTTGCAGGCTTGCAATACTGAGTCTTGTGTTGTTGTGGAGTATGTTATTTCAAGGGGCTTGCAATAATAAGCCATGCACCGAGGATGTGTTGTACAGTAACAGTTCTGTTGAGCTGTGGATCTGTGACGAAGTTCTGTATCAGGGATGTGTCACACAGCAGTCCTGACGCAGATTTCTTAGGCGATACCTCACACTATGTCAGTTCTGCCAGGACCACAGTTGAGCTTGCAGAGCGCCTTCCTGTCCACCTTGAAGGATCCAGGACAGGGGTAGCACCACTTGTGAGGTCAGGACTCACAGCTGTAAAAGTTCAGGTGCTGCGCGAACAGTTGTTGGAGACGGTTCTGTCCTTAATTCTCTGATTAGGCGACCAGGCAACTAGCCCTTAGAGTCACCATGGTAGTTCTGGGTTTAAGATGTAGGTCTGTCTTTAGCACTCTCGCAGGAGAGCAGCAGGGCAATACAGCAGGGTGGCAGAGGGGCAGTCCTTCTTGCAGCAAAGCAGCACATCGGTCCTTCATCTTCCACAGGTCTAGATGTACACTGAAAAGTTGTCTTAAGGTTCATTATTTATTACTGGTGCCCACTTTGAAGTGGGAGAAGGTACTGGAGATTTCTACCTCCCTAGGGTGTCTGACATTCCCTTCCTCCTTGCCCTGGTCCCAGCTTGCCTGAGAGACACAAAAGACTGGTAACAAACCTTTTTGAGTGTGTTGAGGCAGAGACTTTGTTATGTGCAAGTATTGTAGGTGACAGTTTATAGCCCTCGTTAAATCAGAGTGGTCAATCCTGACTGCACCTAGCCTTCCTTGTTTCACCGTCTGGGAGCAATACACAAAGACCGACTGATAGCTACACCTACTCATGTGCTGCATGGAAAGGCTGCAAGCCCCAAACAGTAAGGAAAAGAAAATGCCAATGTTTTAAATGTGTCATTTTAAGAATTGTGAGTTAAAATCTGACTTTACTGATAAAATGGGCTTTTAATTAAATTTCATTTACCTGTCTACCCAGTTCTAATTGAATGTTATGACTTATTAAAGGTAATAAGGGAACCCACTGCTAACCTATAGAGTAGGAAGGCTTCTCAGCAGTGAAAAACAAATGTCAAGAGTTTTTCACTACAAGGAAATATAAAACTTAAAAGTGCATGGCCTTCTATTTAAATACACTGCTCCCTGCCTTAAATGCTACTTAGGACATACCCTAGGGGTGACATATGTATTAGGAAAAGGTTGAGGCCTGACACAATGTTTATTTGCCCATTGAAATGGCAGTTTGAACCTGCAGACACAGGCTGCAATGGCAGGCCTGAGACTTGTTTTACAAGGCTACCTAAGTGCATGGCATTATCAGTGCTGCAGGCCCACTACTAGCATTTATTTGCATGCCCTGGGTACATGGAGTGCCACTTCACTAGGGACTTAGAAGTAAAATAAATGACACAATTTGG
Organism: Pleurodeles waltl; assembly: GCF_031143425.1. Taxonomy (NCBI): domain Eukaryota; kingdom Metazoa; phylum Chordata; class Amphibia; order Caudata; family Salamandridae; genus Pleurodeles; species Pleurodeles waltl. Next base: position 902,242,042 of record NC_090447.1, on the reverse strand, counting down.
GTCAAAGCAGTTCTATTATGTTTGGGGAACAGAGCAGAAGCACTTTAGCACTGGTTAACAGTAGTAAAATGTGCAGAGGCCTACGACCAACAAAACAGGATCAGCAAATGTAGAAGGGGTGAAGGCAAACTTTTGAAGGAAGACCACCCTAAGGCTGAGAGGTCCAACAGTGATGTATGCGCTGTTGTTGTGGTATTAATAAATTCTTCTTTGTTTGTTGCATTTTTTCAGTATGATATTTTGTGTTGTATTACATTTGTGTTTCGTTCTGGCTATTTAGTTCAGTTGTGCCCTTTTATGTTCTAATCTTATTGTTATGTTGATTTGTGTATGTTATTGTGTTAAATTATGTTGTTTACTTTAGATTTGACAACAAATGCCTCTACACTTCCAGCCTATAACAGCACATGGCTTGAACATTTTTAGGACAAGCCACCAGTTACCACTGCCTAAAATGGTAAAATAACACTGCTGCTAACTTTGCACCCCAATGCTCGCTCTATGAGATATGGCCCTATTTGTATTTGTAGCTGTGTGTTGTGAGTATTGTATTAAAAATATCTCTAAAGCTGACAGCATGGTTACTACTACAGTTAAAATTGCTTTTTAAAATGTGCAGGTCCAATTAATTGATTGGACAATCTCTTCCTGCACCACGGACACACATAATAGATGAGGGTTAATCTCTCTCTCTCCTTCATGTAATTTTTTTAATTATATTCTGCTCTGTATGATGTAAAAAGAAGATTGAAATGATCTCTTATGTAGTTCAGAAACCAGTATTTTAGCAACAACACATTGACGTTGTTAATTAACATTGTCTTTCTGTAAAAGGTAGAGAGTTTTAGAGCTGGCAAATTTCCATTGCATCCACTCATGAATAATGATGCAATTCAAGGTTTATTAAGATAAGTAAACCCGGGATTGCATCAAAATGGCACTCCTTTACAAGTGAGGTGTAAGAAAGAGAAATATCTTTAGTTCTCATCATTATTTCCTCTTTCCATGTGCAAATGTTTTTGTCTGTGACAGAGACACACTTGCACCATGGTGCAAGTGTGCCTGCTTTGGCCCTATCGTATGAGATATGGTTCATGTTTGCTCTCTCCCTGTCATACAATGCAAAGCAACACATTGTTTGCATTGCCATACTTCTTAGTAAATATGCACAATTATTTTTTTTAAATGATAATGTTTATTTGATAGCTAATTAAAACCATTTAAACTGCTAAACATGCCCTCTTAAATACCTGTAATAAAATTTGAGCAGTAACATCTTTGAGAGAACATGCTTTCTTATGGGAAGCTGTTCATGTCAAAATTACAGCTCCCCATATTGGACACCTCCTGAAATGCATAGAGTGCTGCAAAATGAATATGACACACACCAGAATGAATGTACCATGTGTCAAAATAATTATGATACCTGGCAGAGTGAATCTGAATTGAACCAAAACAAATATGAAATCTAGCAGAATGAATATGCTACTTAGTGATTAATATGAATAACACCCACACCAAATGGAATAAGAAATATACTAAAATATATACAAATCATACTGAAATTAATGTGACCCTCACTGTAAACAATAAAGCAGTCACTGAAACGAATACAATATACACCAAAAAGAATGGGGCATTTCTTGAAATGACTGACTTATGCCAAGAGAAATATGACATACATTGAAGTTAATATGGCAGATTGAAAATAATATAAAGTATTGAAATGAATATGTTATATTCTGAAAAGAAAACAATGCACATTGAAACTAATACAATGTACATTGAAATGAAAATTAAACATGTTGCAATTAATTTGAATTGTGTTGAAATGAATATTACAGAGATGGCAATGAATATGAGACACACAGAAATGAATAGGAGATGATTGAAAATGAATATGACTTGTGTTGAAATTAATGCAACCCCATTGAATTGAAGTTGACATGTCTTCAAATGAGTATGACCACAGCTGAAATTCACATGAGATTTGTTAAAATGAAGATGGCACGCCTTGAAATTAATATGAGACATATTCAAACTAACATGACACATATTCAAATTAATATGATAAATGTTAAATTTGATAAGTTGCATCTTAAAATGAATATGACAAGTCTTAATATGAATATGACATCCATTGAAATAAACTTAACATTGTTTGAAAAGAATATAACACATGTTAAAATGAATATGACCTAAGCTGAAATAAATATGACCTTCATTGAAATGAATTTGACATGTTTTAAAATTAATACAGGTAACGTTAAAATGATCATGGCATTTATCACAATGAATATGGCTTGCATTGAAAGTGATATGATATACATTGACATGATTACAATATATGTTGCAATGTATATGATTCATGTTAAAATTAAGATGTGTTAATATGAATGAAGCATCCATTGAAAGAAATATGACACATGACAGAGAATATGACATGCATTGAAACAAATATGAGCTCCACCTAAATGAATTCAACATGTCTTAAACTCAATATGACCAATGCTGAAATTAAAATTAAACTTGTCAAAATGAATATGTTGTGCTTTGAAATTGATATGATACACAGCAAAATGAATACTGCATATCTTGAAATTAATATGACCTATGTTGAAATGGATATGACCCGTGTTAAAATTATTATGACAGGTGTTAATGTGAATATGACATCCATTGAAATGAATGACATTCATGGAAAGGAATATGACACATGTTAAGATGAAAAAGAGCCACTTTGAAATGAATATGACACCTGATGAAATTAATATGGCCCATATCAAAAGTTATATGACATTCTGTAACATGAATATCACACTTTGTGAAATGAAAATGAAACTGTGAGATAAATGTAACATGCTTTGAAATGAATTAGGCAAATATTGAAATGATCATAAGCCATGTTTAAATGAATATGACTGCTGTTTAAATGGATATGGCTTGCTCTGAACTTATGTGAATTTGCTTTAAAATTAATTTTACATATTGAAATTAATGTTGCATATTTTCAAAGGGTCGCATTACGAGTTTGGCGGTTTGTGCATCACCATGGCGGCGGTGTGACCGCCATGTGCTTGGCAGTCAGACCACAGTATTACAATGCTGGCAGTCCCATAGGGAAAGACTGCCACAGTCCTGCCAGCACCACCAGGCAGCGCAGACCACCGCAGTAGCGAGGCAGGCCAAAAAGGCTGACGGACCCGATGTTTCAGATGGAAACATTATGATGTTGCCTACTGCCAGCGTGAGCGTGGCAGTCCAACCACCACATCCCAGCAGGTGGAAACGGAAAGCATAAAGGAAGCAACTTACCTGCAGGCAGTGTTACATGACCTGTGCCGCCATGTAGCCCATCACACACACATCCTGCCGCAGATGCTGCTCATCAATGGACCCACACAGCACCCACATTGCAACATAATGGAAGGTCAATGGAATGCACAATAGGTTGTGAAACGAATATCCAAAGCTCACAATGCAAACAATACCTGCATAATAGTGATGGCGACATCAGGAGCATTCAAGGACACATTTCACTTTGCACATGCCCCTAAAACAGCATTTGCATAGGAAATGACCCTTCATGTATCCGAGGGACAAACAATATTTAAGCCAAGTGGTATGCCTAGCTGCCAAATGTGTAAGTGCAAGTCAAGAAAGCACATACAACGGCAACAGCATGGGCCAGACATCTAGATGATGTAGCTGTAAGGTACACACATCAGAGTGGACACATGGTCAGTAAAATCCAAAGGAAGCTACAACAATTTAACACCCTCCATGTGTGGACAAACAAAACTCTAGCTCCTGCACATGAGACAAAAGTACAATCTATATCAGAGGACAAATCTACACCATACATGCTGACATTGGCCAACACAAGATTAAATACTTACTCTAGCAAGCATAACACAATGCAATGACACCCCAGTTGGATCAACACCCACATATCCATACAGTGAGCATCTACCCTTGTCTTGGGTGACCAACACTTCCCACAAAGTCAGATATTAAAAAACAACAGCAAATGTGGTGGATGTGTCTGTTGGTGTTGTGTTGGTGTCTGGGGGTATGGTGCCTGAGCTGAGTGGGGCTGTGGGTTGTGAGCTGTTGTAGGAGGCTGGCTTGGCTTGTAGTGGGTACCTTAGGTACTTACACCTAATACCAGGTCCAGTTATCCCTTATTAGTGAAATGTAGTAGTGTTCTAGCAGCTTAGGCTGATAGAGGTAGCTGTAGCAGAGCAGCTTAGGCTGAACTAGGAGACAAGCAAAGCTCCTGCAATACCACTTATAGTTACACAGTACTTATACACAATAAAAGACAATACTCAGTGTTACCAAAAATAAAGGTACTTTATTTTAGTAACACAAGACCAAAATTATCTTAGAGGCAATACTCTTTCTGGAGGTAAGTATTATACACAATATATACACTAGACACCAAAATCAGGTAAGTTAATAGTCATAGGATAGTTCAAAAAATAGAAAATACCATAGAATGCAAGAGGAAGAAATAGGCCTTGGGGCAACACAAACCATATACTAAGAAAGTGGAATGCGAATCACAAATTCCACCCTAGGCAAGTGTAGTGTGTAGAGGGGCACAGGGAGTGTAAGAAAACCACAAAGGTTGGTAACATACCCCACCCCAGAGCCCAGGAAAGTAGGAGTAAAGTACTGCAAGTTTCCTTAGGACACACTAAGTCGTGAATAGAGTTATTGCAAGAACCAAGCAAGACTGCAAGCAACAAATAATGGATTCCTGGACCTGAAGACCTGTGAAGAGAGGAGACCAACTCCAGAAGTCACAGAAGATTCCAGGAAGGACAGGAACCCCTGCCAATCTAGAAGATGGTGCAAAAGAGGATTCTCCGGTTGGAAGAAGTCTGCAGCAGAGCACCAAAGAAGATGGCTGTGGGTTCCTGCATGATGCAAAGGATGTCCCACATGGAGATGTTGGATGCAGGCGAGTAGTAGCGCTGGATTAGTCCAGCAAGCCTTGGTTCAAGCAATGTCGCGGATTGAGTCAAAATGGCGCTGCCTGGACCCAGGAGGGACCTGGGGGCCTCAACTCAGACTGAGGAGGCAGAGGGGGCTCCCAACACTGGAGGGAACCCACAGATTACCAGGCAGCACCCACAGAGGTCCCAGGACACGGGGACAAAGAAGGTGTAAATTCTGGTTGCTGCAGCACTACAAAAGAAGGTCCCACGCCGCCGGAGAACAACTCAGCGAGTTGAGCGTCACAGGATAGAGTGCTGGGGACCTGGGCCAGGCTGTGCATGAAGGATTCTTGCAAATAGTGCACAGAGGCCTCAGGAGGTGAAGATTACGTGGGTCACAGGGGTACTGTCGCAAATGGGGAAGGCAAGCTCTTACCTCCTCCAAATTTGGACAGCTGGACCTTAGGACAGTCTATGTCAAAGGGGTCCACCACCTGTGTTCCAAGGAGCACGCTCGTCATCAGGAGAAGAGTCCCAGAGAACCTGTCATCGTCTTTGAAGGTGCCTGCTGGAGCAGGGAAGTGACTCTGTCACTCCACTGGAGATTTCTTTGGTCCTTCTGGTGCAGGGTGAAGACAGGGAGTCCCCAGAGTGTGCACACCATGGAAACTGTTGCAGTTGCTGGCTGGAGCTGAAGTTGTAGAGTTGCAGTACCCTTTCTGGATACTTTGTTGCAGTTAAAGTGGTTCCTGGAGCAATCTGTGGTTGATCCGAGGTCAGAGGATGAAGCAGGAGTTGCAGAGGATTACTGGTGGAAACTTGCAAGCCAAATCTGAAGAGGAACCCACAGGAGAGACCCTAAGTAGCCCTGAGAGGGGGATTGGCTACCTTCCCAGGTATGCACCTATCAGGAGATGTCTCTGACGTCACCCGTTGGCACTGGGCACTCAGAGATCTCCAGAGTGTCCCCACACCTTGGAAAACTGGATGGCTAATGCAAGGGACACAATTCAGGAGCTCTGGGCATCACTCCTGGAGTGGTGATTGACAGGGGAGTGGTCACTCCACTTCCCATTGTCCAGTTTTGCGCCAGAGCAGGGACAGGGGGTCCCTGAACCGGTGTAGACTGGCTTATGCAAGGAGGGCACCATCTGTGCCCTGTAAATCATTTCCAGAGGCTCTGGAAGGCTACCCCTCCCAAGCCTGTAACACCTATTTCCAAAGGAAGAGGGCGTAGCACCCTCCTCCCAAAGGAACTGCTCTGTTCTGCCTCCCTGGGACTGAGCTGCTCAGACCGCAGGCGGCCATAACTCTGTCTGTGAGGTGGCAGCAGCTGTAGCTGCAGTGCAAGCCGCAGAGAGCTGGTTTGGCAGTACTGGGAGTCCATGCTGGAACCCCCAGGATGCATGGAATTGGCTCCCCAATACCAGATTTGGAATGGGGGGACAATTCCATGATCTTAGACATGTTACATGGCCATATTCGGAGTTACCATTGTGAAGCTACCTATAGGTATTGACCTATATGTAGTGCACATGTGTAATGGAAACCCCGCACTCACAAAGTCCTGTGAAATGGCCCTGAACTATGTGGGGGCACCTTTGCTAGTGCAAGGGTTCCCTCACACTTAGTAACTTTGCACCTAACCTTCAGCAAGTGCGGGTTAGACATATAGGTGACTTATAAGTTACTTAAGTGCAGTGAAAATGGCTGTGAAATAGTGTGTGCACTATTTCACGCAGGTTGCAATGGTAGGCCTGTGCAAGAGTTTGTCTGAGCTCCCTATGGGTTGCAAAAGAAATGCTTCAGCCCATATGGATCTCCTGGAACCCCAATGCCCTCGGTACCTAGGTACCATATACTAGGGACTTATTAGGGGGGTCCAGTGTGCCAATTGAAATTGGTAAATGAAGTCACTAGCCTACAGTGACAAATTTAAAAGTAGAGAGAGCATAAGCACTGAGGTTCTGGTTAGCAGAGCCTCAGTGACACAGTCAAGCACTATACAGACACACACATTAGGCCATAAACTATGAGCACTGGGGTCTTGACCAGCAGGATACTAGTGAGACAGGCAAAAATATACTGACATACAGGTAAACAATGGGGGTAAGAAAGATGGTACTTTCCTACACCCCCCCCCCCCAAACGAGGGGACAATAAGGCTAACTTTCTCCAGATGAGTCTTCATTGTCTAAGTGGAAATATCTGGAGAGTCCATCTGCATTGGAGTGGGTACTCCCAGGTCTATGTTCCACTGTATAGTCCAGCCCCTGTAGAGAAATGGACCACCTCAACAATTTAGGGTTTTCACCTTTCATTTGTTTAAGCCATAATAGAGGTTTGTGGTCTGTCTGAACAATGAAGTGAGTCCCAAACAAGTAGGGTCTCAGCTTCTTCAGTGCCCAGACAACAGCAAAGGCCTCCCTCTCTATGGCAGACCAACACTTTTCTCTAGGGATCAACCTTCTGCTAATGAAAGCAACAGGTTTATCCTGGCCCTCTGAGTTCAGTTGTGATAGTACATCCCCTACCCCTAATTCAGAAGCATCTGTTTGAACAACACATTTTTTGGAGTAGTTTGGGCTCTTTAAGACAGGTGCAGAGCACATTGCCTGCTTAAGCTCATCAAAAGCTTTCTGACAGCTATCTGTCCACAATACCTTTTTAGGCATCTTTTTGCTGGTGAGGTCATTAAGAGGGGCTGCAATGGAGACATAGGGCCTGATTCTAACTTTGGAGGACGGTGTTAAACCGTCCCAAAAGTGGCGGATATACCACCTACCGTATTACGAGTCCATTATATCCTATGGAACTCGTAATACGGTAGGTGGTATATCCGCCACTTTTGGGACGGTTTAACACCGTCCTCCAAAGTTAGAATCAGGCCCATAGTTCTTAATGAACCTCATGTAATACCCAGTGAGACCTAAGAAGGCTCTGACCTGGGTCTTAGTAGTAGGGGGAGACAATCCAAAATGGTCTGAATTTTCCCCTGTAGTGGTGCAATCTGTTCTCCACCTACCAGGTGGCCCAGATAAACCAGTTTCCCCTGCCCTATCTGGCACTTTGAAGCCTTGATAGTTAGGCCTGCCTTTTGCAGCGCCTCCAAAACTTTCCAGAGGAGAACCAGGTGATCATCCCTGGTAGAGCTAAAGACAGCAATATCCTTCAAATATGCTGCACTAAAAGCTTCCAAACCTTGGAGGACTGTATCCATCAGCCTCTGAAAAGTGGCAGGTGCATTTTTCAAACCAAAGGGCAGAACTGTGAATTGATAATGTCCTCATATGGTAGAAAATGCAGTTTTTGCTTTAGCATCTTCTGACATTTTGATCTACCAATACCCTGCAGTCAAATCAAAAGTGCTTAGATACTTGGCAGATGCCAGTGTATCTATTAGCTCATTTGCCCTGGGCATAGGGTGAGCATCTGGTTTGGTTACTGTACTGAGACCCCTATAGTCCACACAAAACTGCATTTCTCTCTTTACTTCTTTGCTATGCGGTTTGGGGACAAGCACCCCTTGGGCTTGCCCAGGGGCTATCAGAGGGCTCAATAACTTCCAGGTCTAACATTTTCTGAACTTCAACTTTTATGCAATCTCTGACATGCTCAGGTTACCTGTAAATTTTACTTTTGACAGGTAAACTGTCTCCAGTGTCAATTGTATGTTCACACCAAGTAGTTGTACCAGGTGTGAATGGGAAGAGTTCAGAAAACTGATCAAGGAGATTTTTACAGTCTTCCTTCTGCTTCAGTGTTGGAGAAGAGATGAGGGAGAGGGTCACTCTCTTCTTCCTGTCCCTCATCTGTAGCCATGAGTAGGGTTATGTCAGCCTGTCATAGTAAGGCTTTAGGCGATTGACATAAAGCAACCTAAGGGGGCTTCTGGCAGTGCCCAGGTCCACCAGCTAGGTGACCTCACCTTTCTTTTCTACGATTAGATGGGGTCCACTCCATTTGTCCTGGAGTGCTCTTGGGGCCACAGGCTCCAATACCCACACCTTCTGTCCTGGTGGTACTCTGTCAGGACAGCCTTCTGTTCCAAACCATTGCTTTTGGAGCTCTTGGCTGGCCTGAAGGTGTTTTCTGGCCTTTGTCATGTACTCATCCATTCTACTTCTCAGGCCAAGTATATAGTCCACAATGTCTTGTTTTGGAGCTTTTAAAGGTTGTTCCCAACCCTCCTTAACAAGAGCAAGGGGACCCCTAACAGGGTGACCAAATAGGAGTTCAAAGGGGCTGTAGCCCACTCCTTTTTGGGGTACCTCCCTGTAGCCGAAAAGGAGGCATGGTAATAGGACATCCCATCTCCTTCTGAGTTTTTCAGAGAGTCCCATAATCATACCTTTGAGAGTTTTATTAAACCTCTAAACCAGTCCATTAGTTTGTGGATGATAAGGGTGGTGAACTTGTAGGTAACACCACACTCCTTCCACATAGCTTTTAGGTATACAGACATAAAGTTACTACCTCTATCTGACACCACTTCCTTAGGGAAGCCCACCCTGGAAAAGATTCAGAGGAGGGCCTTTGCCACTGCAGGAGCTGTAATGGTCCATAAGGGGATAACTTCTGGGTACCTTGGGGCATGGTCCACCACCAGAAGGATAAATCTATTTCCAGAAGAAGTTGTTGAAGGGTCAAGGGGGGCAACAATATCAACCCCTACCCTTTCAAAGGGCACCCCACCCACTGGCAGTGGGATCAAGGAGGCCTTTGGGGTGCCACCAGTCTTGACACTGCCTTGGCAGGTGACACAGGAGCGAAAAAAACTCCTTTGTGTCTTCTGACATATGGGGCCAGTGAAAATGTGGAACAAATCTGTTCTATGTTTTACTCTGGCCTAAATGCTCAGCTAAAGGGATGTCATAAGCCAGAGTTAGGAGGAATACCCTGTACAGAAGGGGGGGGGTCCATTCTCCTAGTGGCACCAGGTTTAGGGTCCCTTGCTTCAGTATAAAGGCGATTATTCTCCCAATGAACTCTGTGTGTGTCAGTGACATCACCATTTTGCTGCTTGACAGCTTGCTGTCTGAGGCCCTCCAATGTGGGACAGGTTTGCTGTGCCACACTCAGCTCTTCCCTGGCAGGCCCCCATGCACCCAAAAGCTCAGCTGTATCAGCTTTCAGCTCCTCTGGCATAGGTTCTGCACAGGGAGAGAATGCCTCTTCCTCAAAAGGGGAATCACCTGTGGAGGGAGGGATGGTGGACAAGGGTTTGCCCTTCTTAGCCCTAGTTTTTGGGAGCACTTGGTCCATTATTCAGGGCTCCAAGTTTCCCTGTCCTCTTTGCTTTTTGGCATGAGCCCTGGTAAGAGCAAAGATATGCCCAGGAATTCCCAGCATTGCTGCATGGGCCACCAACTCCACTTCAGCCCAAGCTGAAGTCTCCAAATCATTGCCTAGCAGACATTCTACAGGTATAAATCAGTGGCTACAGGTATATCAGTGGCTACCACAACTTTCTTTGGACCAGTAACCCCCCAAGTTGAGATTCACAATAGCCATGAGGTGGCTTACAGTGTTGCTATGGGCGTCTGTCACTTGGTACTGGTGACCAAGTAGGTGCTGCTCAGGGGCAACAAGTCTTTCCATCATCATGGTGACACTGGCACCTGTGTCCCTGTAGGCCTCAACCTGAACACCATTAATCAGGGGTAGCTGCTTGTACTTATCCAAATTAAGGGGACAAGCAACTAAAGTGGCTAGGTCAATGCCACCTTTAGAGACTAAAACAGCCTCAGTCATCTCCCTAACTAGACCAACCCCAACTACAGTACCAATGGTGAGCCCAGCTACACCCTTTGAATGGCTATTAGTAGAGTTTTTCCCACCACCACTGCTATTACTAGGGGCACTAGTGGTTGCAGTTGGGGTTGTGGTGGTGGGAGGTTTGGTGTTTCGTTTTGGACAATGACTGTCAGTTGCCCAATGGGTTTTGGCTTTACACATATAACACCAAGGTTTCTTATCTTTGTGAGAAGAGGATTTGGGCACACCACCCACAGAGGATTTTTGTGGGCCTGATGAAGACTCTGATGATTTTTTATCTTTGTCCCTTCTCTTGTCATGTGACTTACCATCCTTCTTCTTGCCATCCTTGTCACCCCCTGTATGATGTATTCTACTCACCCTTGTTCTGGCCTATTTGTCTGCCTTCTTTCCCCATTCTTGGGGAGAGGTCAGACCTGAGTCCACAAGATACTGATGTAACAAGTCAGACACACCATTTTTCAAAAAATGCTCTCTCAGAATCAAGTTATACAGGCTTTCATAGTCTGTCACCTTAATGCCATTTAACCAACCTTTTAGGGCCTTCACAGAACAGTCTACAAAGTCTGTCCAGTCCTGTGATGACTCCTTTCTGGTCTCTCTGAACTTAAGTCTGTACTGATCAGTGGTAAAGCCCAGACCATCCAAGAGTGCATTTTCTCAGAATTTTATAGTTATCTGCATCATCCTCTCTGACAATAAGAAGTCTGTCTCTCCCCTTGCCAGAGAAGGATAACCACTGTACACGAGGGACCCTCTGAACTTTACAGGCCCTCTCATGTGCAGCAAACCACTTGTAGATGTCATCACCATCCTTGAAAGGAGGGACAACTTTGTGCAGATTTCTACAGTCAAATGAAGGTTCCATAACATTTGAATTTCTAAAACTGCTGCTGCCACCATGGGGAACTAACCCCAAACCCTGCCTCTCTTTCTCCGCAGCCAGGGACTCCCTGTCTAAGGCCAACTGTTGCTGCATTAGCCTCAGTCTGGCCCCCTCTAACCTCAGCTTTCTGAGTTCTCTCTCTTGGTACTCGTTCTCAGGGTTAGAATTGTGGGATGCCTCTGAGACAGAGGTAACGTGAGAGTGTGCAGAGGTAGTTCAATTTCTAATAGGGGCCACTCTAGTGACCTGGCCTCTCGGGGTGAAGGGAGCCCTACATGTTTGTGAATCCTTCCCACTACCATTTGTACTAAGTGACTTATTGACAGATAGATCTGTGGAAGAACTCTCCCCAGGATTGTCAGTTTGCTCCGCCGAGCCTTCCTGGTTGGAATCATCCTCTACCTCTTCCCCTGTCTGATCTGGACCAGTGCTGAGTCCCTGGTCATCTTGGAGGAGAAGATTTAAGAGGAACTCCTTATTGGGGTTCTTCCCAATCCCCAAACTTCTTTCAATACAGAGACCCCTCAAACATTTAAAGTTAAGATTTTCATATGTTGTTTTCACAACTCTAGGGGTAGTATCTATAGAAGACATATTGAAAGAAAAAAGTTTAGGAAAAGTGAGTAAAAAGTTAGTAGAATAACAGAGCTGACTTTTTAGAGAAAAGGGGAAAACGTTTCAGAACTTTGTAAAAACATTTTCAAAGTTAAACAGAACTTTTAGAAAGTTATAAAATTGCTTATGGGTATATATTATATATGCTCTAAGTATTGGAGCAAGCTTTTCTTGTGAAAAGCACAGGTAACAAAGTGGTAAACCAATTGCAAGTACTTATCCCACCGCTGCACCACCAATGTTGGATGCTGGCCTGGTTTGTAGTGGGTACCTTGGGTACTTACACCTCATACCAGGTCGGTTATCCCTTAATAGTGAAGTAGTAGTGTTCTACCAGCTTAGGCTGAAAGAGGTAGCTATAGCAGAGCAGCTTAGGCTGAACTAGGAGACATGCAAAGCTCATGCAATACCACTTATAGATACACAGTACTTATACACAATTAAAGACAATACTCAGTGTTACCAAAAATAAAGGTATTTATTTGGGTTATACAGTACCAAAAATATCTAAGAGGAAATACTCCTTCTGGAGGTAAGTATTATACACAATATATACACTAGACACCAAAATAAGGTAAGATATTAGACATAGGATAGTGCAAACAATAGGAAATGCTATAGAATGCAATTGGAGAAAATTGGTCTAGGGGCAACACAAACCATATACTAAGAAAGTGGAATGCAAATCACAAATTCCCCTCTAGACAAGTGTAGTGTGTGCAGAATTGCTGGGGGAGTAAGAATACAGTAAAGGTATGTAAATTACCCCACCCCTGAGCCCAGAAAAGCAGGAGTAAAGTACTGCAAGTTTCCTTAGGACACACTACACCTTGTGATATGGATTATTGCAGTAACCAACCAAGTCTGCAAACAACAACTGCTGGATTCTTGGACCTGAGGACCTTCAAATGGCTAGGACCAAGTCCAGAAGTCGAAACAAGTTCAAGGAAGGACAGCAGCCCCTGCCAACCCAGAAGAGGGTGCAAAGGAACAGTCCTTGGTTGGATGAAGACTGTAGGAATGCACCCTAGGAAGATCCCAGTGGGTTCCTGCATGATGCAAAGGATGTCCCACGATGTGAAGATGGATGCAGACGTGCTTTTGTGTCGAAAGTCACCAATAAGCCTTGGTTACGACAAATATGCATTTTGCATCAAAATGGCGCTGACTGGACCCAGGAGGGACCTGGGGGCTTCATCTCTGTGTGAGGAGGAAGAAGGGGCTCTCAGCCCTTTAGAGAGCCCTCAGGATGCCAGGCAGCACCCACGGAAGTCCCAGGACACGGGGACAAAGGAGGTGCAAAACGCAGTTGGTGCAGCACAACAAAGGAAGGTCTCACGCCACCGGAGAACAACTCAGCGAGTTGAGCGTCGCAGGATGGAGTACTGGGGACCTGGGCCAGGCTGTCTGTGCACGAAGGAATTTTTGCAAATAGTGCACAGAGGCCTCAGGAGGTGAAGAAGACGCAGTACACAGGGGTACTGTCGATCTCAGGGAAGGCAAGGTCTTACCTCCTCCAAATTGTATCAGCAGGACCTCAGGACAGCCTATGTCGATGGGGTCCACCCTATGTGTCCTTAGGAGCACACTCGTCACTGTGAGAGGAGTCCAAGGGTACCAGTCGTCATCTTGGAAGGTGCCTGCATGAGCATGGGAGTGACTCCGTCACCCTATGGGAGATTTCTTTGGTCCTTCTGGTGCAGGACGAAGATAGGGAGTCCCCTGAGAATACACACCGTGGAAACTGTTGCAGTTGCTGGCTAGAGCTGAAGTTGCAAGAGAAAAGTATCCCCTGTGTATACTTTGTTGCTGTTACAGCAGTTCCTGGAGCAGGCAGCGGTTGATCCAAGGTCAGAGGATGAAGTAGTAGTTACAGAGGATTCCTGAAGGAAACTTGCAAGCAGAATCTGAAGAGAACCCACAGGAGAGACACTAAATAGCCCTGAGAGGGGGATTGGCTACCTTATCAGGTAAGGACCTATCAGGAGGGGTCTCTGACGTCACCTGCTGGCACTGGCTACTCAGAGCCCTCCAGAGTGCCCCCACACCTTGCAAAGCAAGATGGCTGAAGTCTGGGACACACTGGGGGAGTTCTGGGCACCACCCCTGGGGTGGTGATGGACTGGGTAGTGGTCACTCCCCTTTCCTTTGTCCAGTTTCATGCCAGAGCAGGGGACAAGGGGTCCCTGAATTGGTGTAGACTGGTTTATGCAAGGAGGGCACCATCTGTGCCCTTCAAAGCATTTCCAGAGGCTGGGGGAGGCTACCCCTCCTCAGCCTGTAACATCTATTTCCAAAGGGAGAGGATATAACACCCTGCTCTCAGAGGAAATGCTTTGTTCTGCCTTCCTGGGACTGAGCTGCTCAGACCCCAGGAGGGCAGAACCCTGTCTGTGAGGTGGCAGCAGCTGTAGCTGTAGTGCAAGCCTCAGATAGCTGGTTTGGCAGAATTGGGGGTCCATGATGGAGCCCCCAGGACACATGGAATTGGCTCCCCAATACCAGATTTGGAATGGGGGGACAATTCCATGATCTTAGACATGTTACATGGCCTTATTCGGAGTTACCATTGTGAAGCTACATATAGGTACACATGTAATGGCGTCCCCGCACTCACAAAGTCCCAGGAAATGGCCCTGAACTATGTGGGGGCACATTTGTTAGTGCAAGGGTGTCCTCACACTTAGTAACTTTGCACCTAACCTTCAGCAAGTGAAGGTTAGACATATAGGCGACTTACTTAAGTGCAGTGAAAATGGCTGTGAAATAGTGTGTGCACTATTTCACGCAGGCTGCAATGGCAGGCCTGTGCATAGGGTTGTCTGAGCTCCCTATGGGTGGCAAAAGAAATGCTGCAGCCCATATGGATCTCCGGGAACCCCAATGCCCTGGGTACCTAGGTACCATATGCTAGGGACTTATAAGGGGGGGCAGTGTGCCAATTGAAATTGGTAAATGAAGTCACTAGCCTACAGTGACAAATTTAAAAGCAGAGAGAGCATAAGCACTGAGGTTCTGATTAGCAGAGCCCCAGTGACACAGTCAAGCACTATACAGACACACGCATTAGGCCATAAACTATGAGCACTGGGGTCCTGACCAGCAGGATCCCAGCGAGACAGGCAAAAACATACTGACATACAGGTAAAAATGGGGGTAACATGCCAAGGAAGATGGTACTTTCCTACAGCAGTATTTCATTATCAGGACATGTAAAATACCACAGTATATGTCCTACCTTTTAAATACACTGCATGCTGCCCATGGGGCTGCCTTGGGCCTACCTTAGGGGTACCTTACATGTAGTAAAAAGGAAGGTTTGGGCCTGGCAAGTGGGTGCACTTGCCAGGTTGAAATGGCAGTTTAAAACTGCACACACAGACCCTGCAGTAGCAGGTCTGAAACATGTTTACAGGGCTACTCATGTGGGTGGCACAATCAGTGCTGCAGGCCCAATAGTAGCATTTGATTTACAGGTCCTGGGCACACATGTTGCACTATACTAGGGACTTACAGGTAAAACAACTATGTCTATCATGGATAAACCAATCATCAGGTCAATTTAGACAGAGAGCACTTGCACTTTAGCACTGGTCAGCAGTGGTAAAGCACTCAGAGTCCAAAAGACGGCAAAAACTAAATGTAGCACATAGTCGAAAACATATATTTATTTTAGTTAATTAATTTGTGTTCATATCATATACTTTCAGAATATGTAATATTAATTTCAATATGTATTTGTTAATGTTAAAGCAAATCAACATCGATTCAAGGCAAGCCATATTTAAACAGTGACCATTTTAATTTACACATGGCTTGTGTTCATTTCGATATGTGCTTTATTCATTTCAAAGCATGCTATATTTAGGTCATATAGTTTCATATCCATTTCAATAAGTGTCATATTAATTTTAATGAATGTCATATTAATTTTGATATGGGTCATATCAACTTCATCAGATATCATATTCATTTGAAAATTGTTCATATAAATCTTAACATGTGTCATATTGCTTTAAATGAATGGCATATTCGTGTCAGTGGATGTCATATTCATCTTAACACCTGACATTATAATTTTAATATGGGTCATATCCATTTCAACAGAGGTCAAATTAATTTCAATATATGCAATATTCATGTCGCTGTGTATTATATTGATTTCAAAGCATAACATTCATTTTGACAAGTTTCATTTTAATGTCAGCCTGGGTCATATTCAGGTTAAGGCATATTGAATTAATTTCAAAAAGGCTCATATTCATTTCATGTCATATTCATTTTAGCATGTGTCATATTCCTTTCAATAGATGTCTCATTCATATTAACGCATGATATTGATTTTAACATGACTTATACCAATTGCAACACATATTATAATCATGTCAATGTGTATGATATTACTTTCAATGAAAACCATATTCATTTGTTTATAAATGTAATGTTCATTGCACTCCTTTCAGAATAATGCATTTTCATTTCAGTACCTTATAATCATTTCAAGCTGTCATATATATTCGAATGTGTGTCATATTCCTCTTGGCATATGTCAGTCATTTCAAGAAATGTCTCATTCTTTTTGACAAATATTGTATGTGTTTCAGTGATTGCTTTATTATTTACAGTGAGGGCCATATTTATTTCAGTATGGTTGATATATATTTCACTATATGTCTTATTCAATTCTGAGTGTGAGTTATTCATATTAATCACTAAGTAGCATATTCACTTTGCCTGGTTTCATATTTGTTTTGACACATAGTACATTCATTCTGGTGTATGTCATATTCATTTTGCAACACGCTATGCATTTCAGGAGGTGTTCTATATAGGGAGCTGCAATTTTGACATGAACGGCTTCCCATACTTTCTCTCTCCGGGGGTGACAATGAAAACTTTGTGTGCACAGTCAAATTATCTCATCAACCCTGCAGAGGTATACAGGTCAACTTAATGCAGCTTGCTGGGTGTACGTTGTTTGAAGGACAAGTATGCGGGGTTGAAGTGCCTAATACAAAGTTTATTGTCTAAAATAGTAAAATCTACATAGCAAGAATCATCACCGTATAAAACAATATGCTAAAGATATTGAGTTAAAGCTGAAAGAATTTAAAGTGCATAGTATGTGTAGTTAACATGCATAATTCATGTTTCATCGACTAAAATAGTAAAATCCATTTAGCAAAAATCATCACCATTTTACAAGAAAAAGTCAAATCAGCCAACTCATACTGCAAATGGTTATCTCCAAAGATATTGAGCTACAGGGGACAGAATGTAAACTGCATAGTGTGGTAGTAAAAGATGATTTTTATGATGGTCCAGGTAATTCATCCAATGTCTTAACGATCTAGACTTGCTGCTTCTGTGTCCATAAGCTTCAGAAAGGGGGCAGTGATTCTGCTGTCTTTTCCCTGAATGCACTGGTAAATGGTCTCTTGACAAGCCCAAATACTGAGGTTGCTAAATACTCGATTTAGCCAGTAGCGTCTTCCCCACTCAAAGCTAAGGCAGGGGCAGAGTGAATGAGCCTTAAATTATTTTGGGAAAGGACAAAACCGACAGTAAGTGTTCCTCAGCGGATACTTCTAGTTTAGGGCCACTTCTCTTGAATTGAAAAGCCCCATCCTTAGTCAAAAAAACGTTGGGACATAGTTTGGAAAAATGACACACAACTGCGCTAGCGCAGTTGTGCGCCTTTTTTTTTAACGCAAGCTTGCATCATTCCTTAATGCCATTCATGTGGCATATTTATGAAATGACGTAGGAAGGCGCTAAGGAATGGTTACCGTGAAAAAAAAGATGTTAACATTTGCAACATGCCATAAGGAAAAATTAGGCTAATGCTGCAAAAGTGGCGCTTAACAGTTTTGCGGAACGTAAACATGTTGCAAAAGGGATAATGCCATTTTTACACCACATTAGCATCAAAACAAAACGCGCAAGCAGGAAGTACAATTGCAAGAGAAGATGGAATCATCAGGCCAGGAGAGACCCCAGGGAGGCCCCAATCACCCAACTACCAGCCAGGAGGGTCCAGAAAAGTCCCAGGAGAAAGAGAAGAGAACGTGCAAGTGTAGCTTTCGCGAGGAGGAGCATGACATCCTGGTCAGAGAGGTGACAGAGCTCCAATACCAGTTCTTTGTCACCTCCAAATTGCCAGTCAGTAGGAGAGATGCAATATGGCAGGCAATAGTGGGAAAAATCAGTAACGTTGCAGAGGTGAAGAGGATTGCAACTGAGGTCAAGAAGCGATGGGGAAATTGCAAGTGCAGGACTAAGGAGAAACTCGCAAGAAACCGTAAGGCAGCACTGCAGACTGAACGTGGAAATCCCACACCACAGGAGGTCCTGGATGAGATGGTTGCAGCGGTCATCCCAGAGGAGATGGTCATTGGAATTGCAGGGCAGTACAGACTCCCAGGAACCACAACAAATTTGAGGTAAGTTGAAGAGGGGGTCATCTGAAACTCCACTAATGGAAGACGGGGAGGCACACAGGGCACACCTAAAGCATGCTAAAGGGTTGCATCAGGACACATAGGCCCTGAATCAACACACACCATTCCTACCAAAGTCACATATGTACTGACATTTTGTTTGTGCTATGCACTCCAACACATACACAACATCAACATAGGCCACTCAATATGGCTATACTCCACCATGTATATATGCACCACATTTCCTGGTAGGCATATGCAAATAGTGTGGCTGAAGCGGTGCCATTACAAAACCCATTGCATAAAGTCAACACCCCTGTGCCAACACAATGTAGACATCAGAGACTAGGATGGAAATCAATACCACCCCACGGTGGTGTCCGGGTGGAGTCTCTGGCCAAAATGCTTCCCTTTCAATATGTTACATTGCCTTTACTGATGTGTGCTGCATCTTGCAGCACACATTGAAATGCCATCTCAGCAAAAATAGCTCCTACATGTGCAGGAAGAGACACTCCCTGCATATGAAGAAATCATAACTTCAAGGCAGGCACCCAGTCATCATGCTGCAACAATGCCTGTGTTGGTGCAAGAAGAACAAACCTGTGCATCAGCGGGAGGATTGCAGGGCTTTACTGTATTTAAGTAAGTATGGCACAATACTGCATATCTAATCTACTGTGGTTTACTGCAACACATCTTGGAGCTGCCCTGAGCCATGCCAAATGTGAAAAAAGCTGCCCTAAAGCTTGCAACCTGTGGAACACAACCCATATATGGTGAACCCACAACAAGTCGCACACAAGCATATGCATCATATGTGAATGCCAATAATATAAGATAGATACAGCACATTGTGCATGTATGTGAACATCATGTGTGCAACTGTACAAGTGGCTGCAATCTCGCCATCTGACAAGATAGAGGGCTAGATCAAACAGAAAATTATGGTGTGTGCTGCTGTGCAAAATGAGGCAGCATCAAACACTGTCATTTTCATAACACAGAGATGCACCATATACATAAGAATGAATCGCACCCCTGTGTACCCCCCTGTGCAAGTAGAAATTAGATGTTGTGGGCCAATGCAGGCAAACTTACATCATAGTTCAAGGATGGCTGAGTTGAGGGGGAGTAGGTATTTGTGCAGGAAGGAGCACCTTCCTGGACAACAAAAAATGTAAAGTGCAATTTTCTCTTACTCTGTGTGCAGCAGAAGGCAGCACGCATAGAAAAAAACAATCATTCCAGTAGAAATTTAAGCATTACTCCTAGAGTTTGCCAAGCTAAACCCACCCCTGGACTGGTGTCAGAAATAGTCCAAAATCTGTCAGTAGTGAGCTTTACCCATATGTGATGCACAATGCTACACATAAGTACAACTGCAACCTTGGGTCAGTGACACACCACTGAGCCTCTAGTGGCAAATACATGATGTAACATGTCAACAGCCAATGCAATTGAATATTGATTTTACACTGTCTCATTGCAGAGGATTAGGGCTTATCTCCTGCCGACCTGCCTGTCCTGGATTTTTTCTGATGTCATTGATTACCAGCTGCCAACCATCAATAAACAGACTCTCCAGGATATCCTAGGATGACTCCATACACCATCTCCAGTCCCAGGGAAAACACACAGGCCCTCAATTACGAGTCTGGCATTCTTAAGACAGCCAGACTAGCGGTGCGGTCGCACCGCTACAGTCATGGCGGTCCAACCGCCACATTATGACAGTGACAGAGCCGCCACAGTCCAACTGCTGACACCACCAGGTTGCTGCCAGTTGACAGCCTGGTGGTCTCAGCGGTTGTAATCCACTAGGATGGCACTGCATGCAGCGCTGCCCTGGGGATTATGATTTCCAATCCACCAGCCTTTTCATGGCTGTTGGAGCACCATAGAAAGGCTGGCGAAATGGGGACATCAGGGGCGCTCATGGACAGCCCAGTTGCTCTTTCCACTGCCCAAATTATGGGCCCTGGGTAGGCCCCTGCCAGTATGCGGGCACTTAGGGGGGTCAGGTTCCAATGGGCACCCCTCCCTTTTTGGGAGACTGTCCCCAGCTGAGCCTCCGCAGTCTTTCTGGCCCAACGTCTCATGTCCTCCCACCGATTCCTGTAGTGGGTGCTCCGCCGGGTAAGGACCCCCAGGGTCTGCACGTCCTTGGTGATGGCACGCCACAACCCCTTCTTCTGATGGGCGCTGATATGCAGAGGAAACACAGACAGAGGGACACCATAAACCAGACAATCCAGCCTGTCACACATATGACCTACATACTGCATTTGCTCCTCATCAGGCACACACATGACCCATACCTCTGCATTAACACTGCCACCAGCCATACTCCCTAAATGACACACTGTCAGCACACACACACACATCTACATGCAGCCATGTGGCATGCAACTTATCTATGATGTACTCACCTGTTGGTCTGGAAGCCCTTACAACTATCCATCTCCTTCTAACTGAAGTCTGGGGCCCTTTCCCCTAGTACGGACCATGGCAGTTACCAGACAAAGGTCACAGTAGCACACACAGTGGAGATGTAGTCCAGTGGAAAGTCAGGAATCAAGTGAAGTAGTCTGAGGAAAATGGCGGTCACGTTCGTGGTGGTACACACCTTCACCGCTGGCATTGATCATCATTGGTTCCTGTACTCCATAGAGGTCAGTGATGTTAGCCAATGAGGAATTGCACGGCGGTGCAGACTGCCTCGCAACATGAGGCACAATGCCGACGGAGTGAGGTCTCTTCCACCTGTCCCTGCATACAGGATAGTTGGGTGCCATTTTCTAATCCTAGTACACATGTATTGATTTAAAAGTGTGTCATTGTTGTTGACTGTACACACCTAGACAATTCTGGTGTCCACATACAAACATGCTCTTTGTACTTTGATGTTGTGTGTCCTTAGGTCTTGTTGTCACTCCCACTCAACTTTTGGGTCCCTTAGGTACCAACCACTGTGGAGGAATAGGAGGAAGAGGCAAGCACCCATTTACAGACCTCTTGTGGACTTGGCTACACTGGAGGACATGCACATCATACTCACCTATCGCCTGGACAGGGGCACAATCACAGAGATGTGTGCACAATTGGACCCTGATCTGATACCTGCTATCCGTTGCACCACAGTAATACCCCCTCTTGTTCAGTTTCTATCAGTGATCCATTTCCTGGCAACAGGCTCTTTCCAGGTGACAGTGGGCTTGGCTGCAGTAAAGTCACAGCCAATGTTCTCTATTGTGCTTGCAAGGGTTTTAGCTGCATTGATCAAACACATGTGCAGCTACATTGCATTCCCCCAGGAAGGTGAATTGCCCACTGTGAAGGCTGGATTCTATGCAATGGAACACATACCACATGTGCTTGGGGCGATTGATGGGACCCATATTGCCTTAGTCCCCCCCCCACAGGCCAATAAACAGGTGTACAGGAACAGGAAGAGTTTCTACTCTCTCAATGTCGTAATGGTGTGCTTTGCTGACCAGTACATCTCCCATGTCGCAGCCAAGTATACTGGGTTGGTTCACGATGCCTTTGTCCTGAGGAATAGCAGCGTCCCATAGCTGATGGCACAACTACAGAGGCACAGAGTATGGCTTATAGGTGAGACTGAGTCCACACCCAATGTATATCAGTGTATGTGTGAGAGAACAGGGATGATTGCAGAGGCCCCCTAACGTTTTGCCCTCTCTTTCCACTTTTTGCTGGTGTTTTCCTGACTCTGATGGTGCCCTGGATACTGCTAACCAGTCCCAGGGCCTGTGCTCTGTGTAAAATCAGTATGCAAATTAGGCTAATTATAATTGGCTAAGTCAACCTACCTATAAGTCCCTAGTATATGGTAGGGTATGTAGGTTTAGGGACCCCAGCATAGGTAGTGCACCCATAGGTGCACTGCTGAGGTGCCCAGTGTCGTTTTGAAGGCAGGCCTGCCTTGCTGGCTGCTTTTAAATTAAAGTTATATGAAAATTCGACTTGGAATTAAAAGTAGTTCCAAAGTCTTAAACGACCTTATTTTTACATATAAATCACCCCTAAGGTGTGCCCTATGTCCATACAAAAGACTGGTTTAAAGACAAATAAAACACACCACCTACAAAACACAGCAAAATAAACACTCCAAAACTCTTACAGCACCAGATCCACATACCCTCACTCAGTCACAGACAATGCGACTGTGAAGTGAAAGTGAACTCACTGTACCACGTTTGCAGGCAGGATGTCCTGTTTCATCACTTCCTGGGCCTGTGCGTCACTTTCCAGTCATGTGTCGTTCTTTTTTTCACGCATGACGGTTACGTGTTAATGTTTTCCCATTTTGTGTGAAATTGCCTGTTGACATGCGTTAGACGTTCAGGGGCTAGGGGTCTTTTAGCTTAGGGGAATTGTATGGTATATGCAAATGCATGACAATTGTGGACGCATGATGGTCGTGCATACATTTTTCACCTTCGTGCCTCAAAAGGCATGTGAACGTGTGATTGCCATTCAGGGCCTGGGCATCATTTTACCTACGTTGCAGAGTCATTTCGAAGCATGATCGAATTGCGTAGTTTTTGCATTGTAGGCCTTGAGTGTACCCTGATTCATTTACCATGTCACATGGGCTGTGCTACAATGTTGTATATGTGGTATGGCAACATGTGCGTGACTATCCAGTATTGTCATAACAGTGACATTAGTATGTTGAGTCCATAGTTTTTTTTATAAGTCTGCTGCATGCAATTACGCATACCTTGTGCATTTGTGCATGTGTAGCTACACTGTGTCCACATACATATTGTTAGATTGGTACATGTGTGTTATGTGTGTACATATGTGTTTGAATACTAGTTTATAGGTGGACTACATTGTTATGTCTGATATACAAATGTACACATACCTACACGACAATATATATGATGGCCTATGTCCAACTCATGGTAAGACATGTGACAATCATGACAATTTGTCCTCAGAGTATTCATTGGACTAGGACTGCATTGACATCACATTACCCCTGGCAATTTGTATGTGCATGTGTGTCCAATCTGTGGTGTGTTGTTGGATTTTACTTCATGTTACTCTGCTGCACGTGTGGCATTTGGTTCCACATGCATCTTAGTTGCAGAAGATTTTATGTACACATGTGTTAGTGAAGGGTGGTATATGCCATATATGTGTAAAACATGTGTAGTGTCATCTCTGTAACATATGACCGCAGTGATGTGTTCCTGGGATGTGAAACCTCTCATTACTATATTCCTGCATGGACACATGTTGGCATTTGACAAATGCATGTGTAGTCACATCAGTGTCACCTATGTTTCTGTATGCCAGACCACATGTGAAGGCCATTTTCTTAAGCCACTGATTTTGTGATACTTATGCACTTACTTTTGTGCTAGGTTGCCTTTTGCTCAGAATCTACACAAACTACCATGCCTGAGCCATTACAGTGTTACATGTGGTATATATGTGCATGCCTCCAACTAGGCACTCACATTTGTTGACATCATGTTTGTTATGAGTGTCACATACAATGGCACACCACTATGTAGCAGTGTTGCAGTCTGGCATAGATGCCAGCCTACTCATCGTCACAACTGTTTGAGTTTGTATGGCAACGCAAACCCATGGTTGCATGTGAAGGGTCAAGTTAATGGTGCTCCATTTTGCTCAGCCCCGTGCACATTCATCAGGCCCCTGACAATGTTATAGATTTATGTAGCTAGAGCAGTGGTGTGGGTTTATTGAGAGGGTATTAAGACTCTTCATGATTGCTACTCAGCAGAACTATGCACGCTCGCCAGCAGACAGGCACATGCACAATTGTGATCATACAGGCCAGGATATCATATTTTACTGTACAGAGCTCTGGAATCTTGCACATGTTGGACATGTTTCATTATTTGATGTCCTTAGTTTTTTCCAGGAGCAGCTTGCTTAGGGGTTGTATATCTGTTGTGACTTCAATTTTGGGAAAGGGCCACTGCCTCCTGTCATGGGGGCATGTGATAAGCAAATACCAGGGGACGGTAGTGGTCAACATGACTGGGTTATGTACTGACCTAGCCACCCTCACTGTACATATGTTAAATGTTGACATGTAGACATTGATATGTTGTACAGTCAGTACTGGTCTATCTGTGTCCCCTCTCTTTGTTTTTCTGCATTACTGGTAAGGTATGTATTGTCTTTGACATTGCTCCCATTCTTTAGGCTGTTTGCACTTTGCACACATCTCCTACAGCAACATTGTCTGGTCATACATGGACAGGATGCAACATGTAACTTGTGAAATTTGTAGGTGTACACATCTCCTACTATTGGCTACTCCATAGTTACTGTTATATTGACAGTATTTGTGAGATCCAATGAGTGCCACACACACATGGCATTACACCTGCACTTCTGTTGTCTCCAACGGGCCTCCTGTGTTGTATTTGCAAGTATCTGTGGATGTCTGTAAGCTGTCCATCCACATCCTCTGTTGAACATGGATATGCATTTCTTCCAGCATGCCACAACCTAGGTAACTCTTACCATGATTGAATGAGGTTGAGGTGTGAAATCATTTCAGTGCTGTACTTTTCGTTAGCCAAATGCAACATATATGGCTAGGGCTACTCCCACTCAGTAAGATGTTGTGTCTCTGACATTATTGAACAATGCCGGACATAGTAGTACATCCCACACCTGATGTTGGAGCCCAAAACATGTATGGGATAAATTGTTACTGTTGTTACCATGCACTTGTTCTGTCATGAGAGTGGTAATGGGTGGTGTGTATTGCTATGTGCTGTGTGATGTTGTAATACAGAGCATACTAGGTAAACATGCTGAAATATCTTAAGCATTGTTGATATTGGCAAACCCGTTGCTACCTAGGACATACACCCGTACATCAGTCTTCACATTTTCATCTGGATTTGCTCTAGGCATGTGTCAAGACAGCAGATTTGTGAGACAAGTGTGCAGCTCATGTACATGGGGAGTGTAACAAAATCTGCCTACATTCAACCCAGACAATTATTTGGTGGTGCATTGTCCCATTAAATTTGTATACACTGACAATGAGTCATGTGTTTGGATAGTGATTCTGCACTCATAGGTGCCTAATTTGTCAAGCTACCCTTTGCGCACGCCACAGCCAACCTGTGTGTGCCATACATGAGGTATAGTCTACCATGTGTCATTGTTGTGCCCAATGGCAGTGCCAAGGCATAATCCCATGGATACACTGTGAAGACTCAGCATCTAACATTGGCTACACTCCATGGACAATTACTGAAGGTCCATAGTTTCCTATGATGTCCCACCCTTGTCACAAACTGTGCAGGCAAAGGAGCAATCACCCTGAGTTGTGATAGTGATCAGTTCCAACATTACTTAGAAAACCATTTGTTGACAGCCCTTATTTTATGTGTGCCCCTCTTGCATACATCCTGTTAGGCATGGTGTTGTAGTGGTGAACGGGCTAAGAATTAGCACCTTGGCCACTTGACGGTACCATATATGTTGTGGTGAATGGATCAAGGCCTTCAGGAGTCATAAGCCTGTGAACTGCGTGTCATTGATATGTGAGATCGAGGCAGTAGACCCTCTTACATCACAAACAATGTTGCTACCATACTTGTAACCTTAGTGTTTCTTAATTACTTCTTGAGGTTTGAGTCACATTCTAATGGAGAATGTAGTGGAGAATGAGTAGACCAGGGAGGATTAGGTGCAAAGTATTTTATTTGTGCTAATACAATATGATGTTGTTAGTCCAGTGACTATGCATAGATGTTCTCTACAATGTGGAGTCTTCTGCAAACTCCTGCAATAGTGTTCTGTTGTTCCCCCTCCAAATAACCTGCTCCATCATCATCCTCCTCCTCACTTAGGACATCAACCTGGTTATCCCAGGGGACATTTGTTCTGACACAGATGTTGTGGAGGATTGCACATACCATTATGATTTTGTATACAAGTGGTGGAGCATACAATTCGCATCCTCCTGTCAGGGCCAGGCACCTGACCCTTGATTTCAGGAGCCCAAATGTCCCCTCTACCACATTGCATGTTCTTCTGTACCCTTCATTGAAGGCCTGCTCTCCCACCATTGTGGGATTGGCAAATGGAGTCATAACTCATGGCTGTATGCCGTACCCTTTATCAGCTGCAAAGGAAAGAGAGAAGATCTGCTGGTAAAGCTTGATAGTGGCAGTTGATAGTTTTAGTCGGAGTGGTGACTCAGACTTGCTCTTGCTATAGTGTATGTTCCTGTTCTTGTGAAGTGGTTTAATTGGACTGTGTTGATGGACATGACAATCTTGGGTAGTGGCTGAAGGACCTGGGAACTTTCATATTGACCCCAAAATGATGGTTATAATTTAGAAAATATGTTGCATAGTACATATTCAAAGCAGTGTTCTATTGCTAGATGGAACCTACCACCTCTTTGGTGTCAGATGCTGAGATACCCTAGTTGCCCTACAAAGCTACACTGTGCAACCCAGGTTACCATGTGGCACTACGCATTCAGTGAGACACTTTGGGGCATATTTATACTCTGGTTTTTTTACGCAAATCTGACGCAAAGCTAACTCCATATTTATACTTTGGCGTTAGACCCGTCTAGCGCCAAAGATATTGGAGTTTGCATCATTTTTTAGCGTGGACACCTACCTTGCGTTAATGATATGCAAGGTAAGCGTTCCCTTCTAAAAAATTACTCTAAGGCATGTGCGCCTTATTTAAACTCCTGTGCAAAAATGACGCACGGGAGTGGGCGGGTAAAAAAAAATGACATCCAGACGCTTTTGCATCAATTTTTAACGCCTGGTCAGTTAAGGGACCAGTGGGCTCTGAAGGAGCCCAGAGGTGCCCTCCCATGCCCCCAGGGACACCCCTTGCCACCCTTGCCCACCCCAGGAGGACGCCCAAGGATGGAGGGAGCCATCCCAGGGAACTTAAGGTAAGTTCAGGTAAGTATTATTATTTTTTTTTTGTGGCATAGGGGGGCCTGATATGTGCCCCCCTACATGCCACTATGCCCAATGACCATGCCCAGGGGACATAAGTCCCCTGGGCATGGCCATTGGGCAAGGGGGCATGACTCATGTCTGTGCTAAGACAGGAGTCATTTCAATGGGGGTTGGGCGTCGAAAAAAATGGTGCACATCGGGTTGAGGCGAAAATTTTGTCTCAGACCTGACTTGCCCCATTTTTTGATGCCCAAGCTCCATTTTCCCCTACGCCAGCGCTGCCTGGTGTGAGTCATTTTTTTGGACGCACACCAGTCACCTCCGCCGGCTAACGTCATTCAATAAATAAGGCGCCCGCATGGTGCTTTGGAATGGCGTTAGCCGGCGTTAAAAGTTTTGACGCACAACTGCGTTGGCGCAGTTGTGCGTCAAAAAGTATAAATATGGCCCTTTATGACCCTTTGGGGCAGATGATGGTTGTGCGAGCCATCAGGTATACAAGGGTGTGTATCACATATTAGTAGTATGATGTAATTTGGTGCAGTAGTATCTCCTTGCTTCCAATACAAGATTTCTCACAACCACTTTCTACAGTGCAGGCTTTGGTAGGGGGCACAGCTATTTTTCACATGGGTCCCTTAGTACGGTGCATGTAAGGTCAGGTTTGTCCTCTAGACTCCAACAGAGTCCTACTATGGCATCAATTATTTTTACAGTTTTTTCACAAACTCTGCACCATGGTGGACTGTTCCTGGTATACGAAACAGACATGGTGGTGTTGGGGGGCACTAGGGGTGCATGTGAGTTGGCAATGGAGTAGGTGCTGCCCCATTTCTCATGATTCTGCCACATGGTCTTTAATGGCAGGTAATGTTGTATTCCTCTGTGTGCAGCAGATAGCTGTATGTGCACACTACAGGTATGTCAGGTATGTGTAGATGATATGTTGTTGGTTATAGCACCACTTGGGTGGCATTTGATTTGGTTCTGCCAGAGGCTTGCACACCATGATTTACGTGGGACTGTGCCTATGTGTGACTTTTTTAAAACTGGCCATGGCCTATGAAATTGGCATGCCTTGGCTATTCTTTGTTTGGTGTAATGTGTGTGTTATCTGTATTTAGTTGTCAACCTGTGGACACTTGTAGTGGTTTGTGAGCAGCTTCTGTATACAAAGGGGACTTAGCTCCACCTGTCCACACGGGTGTGCCACTCATGGTACTGCTTTGTTATGTACATGTGGGTGTACGTATTTGTGAGATGCAATGAATATGGTGTAGTGCGGCATGTTGCTTATGTGTTGTTGCCTGCACATCTATGTACCCCTGCCCATGTATATTTAGTATGGTGTTTGTCTTGCTTGTCCTAGATGGTTGGTGTGTTGTCCGTGTTATTATTGGTATGGTGGCTTACCTATAAGTAGACCATTGGCATATTGGCCACCCTGACACCACTTGTTGATACAACAATGGTGAAAAATGTATTGTTAGACCTGGGGTCTTTGGTTGGCAGTCAGGTTACCCCCTGACCAAGCAAGGACCCTCACTCTAGTCAGGGTAAGTCACACACAATCCAAATTATCCTGTGCCCACCCTCTGGTAGCTTGGCACTGAGCATTCAGGCTTAACTTAGAATGCAATGTGTAAAGTATTGATGCAATAAATCATGCAATAACACAGTATAACACCACAAAAATACACCATACAGTGTTTAGAAAAATATATAATATGTATCTGGTAAGATGCAGGTCAAAATGATTAAGATGCAATAAGTCCATGTTGAAATATCACTGTAAAAATTATATAAAGTGTCTTTAGTCTCTTAAAAGCAACACATGTCTCTTGCAAACACAAAGTACCTGGTTTGTGTTCAAAAACTCAGCAAGGAACTGCAGAGTAGGAGATACCTGGAAAAAAAGGGAGGTGTGCGTCTATTTGGCAGGCCGCACACGGCAATGAGTCATTTCTTTTTCACGCTGGGAAGGTTTCGCATTGATTTCCGGCACTTGGACTTAGATTCTTTATGGGTTCTGGGGTTTTTCAGACGTCCCGGGGACAATGCGTTGAAAACCGATGCTGGCAGGATGAAGTCACAGGGGCTGCGTCGATTCAGTGGGCGTTGCATGGAAATTTCTACCGCACGGCAGGCGCTGCGTCAATTCCTCTCAGTAAGTCAGGCTGCATCGCTCCGGCTCAGCTTTGCATCGATCCAGTGGGCCATGCGTCAAATTTCCAGTCGCTACACTGGTGATGCGTCGATATTCTCCTTGCGAAGTTGGGTTGCATCATTCCGGTTTGACGTGCAGTGATTTTCTCACCACGATGTAGGCTGTGCGCCGTTTCTGGCAGGCTGTGCATTGATTTTCGTAACACAGGGAGTTCTTTTTGCGGGAATGAAGTCTTTTTGGTCCTGAGACTTCAGGGAACAGGAGGCAAGCTCTAACGAAGCCCTTGGAGAGCACTTCTTCAGCAATCCATCCAGTAGTTTTCGGGATATTGAAGGAAATCCAAATTTGTATATTTGGGTTGAGTGTAAGCACAGATCTTATAGTGAGATCTGATTAGCTGTTCGTACTTCAATCAGAAACTGCTGGCAGCCATCTTGGGATGAATATACACAATAACCACGCTGAGGAAGCATGTGGGGCAGTAGCATCACAAGGAACCATTGAGGGCAGGAGAAACAAACCAACCATGCAGGACAGGCAAGAGAAGCTGTGGTAATCTAACAGACTATTGAGGGCAGAAGGAAGAGGCAGTGGCACTACAACCATGCATGTCAACAGCGCTAATTCAGACAGGAGACTCTCAATGTTTTTAAGCCCAAACAGGCTTTATTTTATGGGTCTCCTGCCCAAAATCTCCTCTTTTGCAAAGTATGTCAATGGGGAAAATGAATTCCCATGAGTTTTGTTTCAAAACCTACTTCGTACTAAGTTAAAAATGTTGGCAAGTGTGGTACATGGCATCACTGAGGGCAGGACAAATCAGGTAGGGACATGGAATAGGATAACAGTGGACAATAGGAGATGGGGAAGGGCACAAAACTGACCATACAGGGCAGGCAGCACAGTACACAACACAGGGTAAGCGGGATAGCAGTACAGCACCACCAACCATGGAAAGCAATAGGGAGGGTGTAAGGCCATGCACAAGGACAACAGAAAGCATAGGGAAAAGAGGCAAGGGCAGCAAGCTGACCATACCAGACAGACAAGAGGGACGCTTGCAGCATAACAGACCATGAAGGGCAGGAGGGAGGGGTCAGGAGCACAACAGCAGACCAGGCGAAGCAGGAGGGAGGGGATTGGGGCCTGAACTTGGAAAAAGGTGGCAAGGGGGCAGGGCTGGAGCAGCAAGCTGACCATGGAGGGCAGATGAGATGCACAGTGGAAGCACAACACACTAATGGAAGGCACCAGTGAGACTATGATGACATACATACTGACAATAGAAGGAAGGTGGGAGGGGGTTAGAGGCAGCAAGCTGACCACACAGGCTAGGTAGAAGGGTATGTGGCAGCACAGAAGGACATGCATGGCAGGTGGGATGGTTAGTGGCAACACAACGGTCATGGTGGACTAGAGGGAGGGGACAGGGACATGCACAAAGGACCATGGGGTAGTGGCTGGACAGAGGCAAGAGATGACAGGGAAGGAGCTTCAAAACAGACCACTGGGGTAGGAATGAGGAGCAGTTGCAGCACAACATAGAATGGAGGGCAGAAGGGAGTGGCATCAAAATAGATCACGGAGAACAGGAGGGAGGGGATGGGCATGGAACTCAGAAGGCAGGGTAGAAGTGGCAAGGACAGGCAGCAGTCATCTGACCATGCTAGGCAGGTGGGAGGGACAGTGGCAGCTCAGCTGGACACTCAGAGTAGATAGTAGGGGCAGTGGCAGGCTCATTGTACATGGTGGTGAAAAGGAGGGCACAGTGACAAGCACACAGATATCAGAGGGCACGGGGAAGGAGGATAGGGGCAGCAAGCGATGTACAGAGGCTAAGCAGGAGGGTAATGATGGGGCATAGAATTGGGCAATGGAGGGCAGGAGAAGTGGGCAGGGGCCTCAAGCTAACAGAAGGGCAGTAACAGCACATCACACCTTGCATAGACATGGACCTCAGACAGTAGGGAGGAGGTGTATGGAGCAGCAGGCTAACTGTTAAGGGCAAATGATAAGGGTGCTGATAGGACAATGGCTATGCAGGGCTGAAATGAGGGAGCAGGGGCATAGAATTGGATAGCAAGGGGGCAGGAGTAGCAAGCTTTAGTGGGGGAAGCACATTGCCAGGCAGACCCTGTGTTTAACTGTCCCCTTAATAAGGGCTTTTGGAAATGTCAAAAGCGTAAAGCCTTCATCAAAAATGAGTTTGTCATACAACAAGGATTACGTGTTATACAATATTTGTGGTGTATGTTTTAGAATTCTCCTGCAGAAATAGATATGTAGGCAGCACAGTTATCAAACTAAAACTCTGAGCTTGGTAGCATCTGTGAGCAATCAAAAACAAAGACTTCTCTTATAGTATGTCCAAACAACTTTAGGAAATACACAATGGTAATGCATCTGCTATCAGTTTTTATAGAATTCAAAATGTGATGAAGAACCCCCGTTGTGGCGATAAAGAGTTGGATTGACAAAGAATAGAATCTAGATGGATTATCCTGATGGAAACAGAACCTCCATGGGACATAAGTGAGATGCAGAGGTACATGGTCACCTGTGCGATTATCTGGAGTAATGCTTGTAGACTATTGGGAAGGGACATTAATTGGTTATGAGACGTTAGAGTTTACCATTTCCGTCTTCCCCGATTGTTGTTTGATCTGGTCGCTGGGTGGAAACTTTGAACGGGGAAAGTATGATGATCTTTGATGAGTAATTGTTATGTTGCTTGTTGTTGCTTTCTTAACAGTCTAAACATGACTACCTTTAGACGTAACTGGTCCTACATGAATTGTACAATATTGTGTTTGAGAGGACGTCCTTGCCCTTACTGTCTATATCTCATTAGGGAAACCTGCACTTTACTGTTAAAAATATGAACATTACGATGCACCTTTATTCATGGATTTACATTACTTTGCTATGTTTTGCATAATTGTCCTACAGTGTTTTGTACATTGCATGTAGTATTTTAATATTGGCCTGGGACAAGAACTGTTAAGATATGGCTTGCACCACTATGTGCTATTTTGCACATATGCACATGCAGCACTTTATGGAAAATCTTGAATATTTTATTGGATATTTACATGGACATATGATGGTATGCACCATTATGTGCAATATTGCACACATAGAGGTATGTGATACAAGAGTACATATCATATGTGTAAGCTATTGTGAAATATGACAGAGTATTATCAAAGAAAATTGCTGACAACAATGGCCTGGATGTGATCTGCCAAGAGATTATTTGCAATTTTATGTGCTGTTTCGCACAAATGCACACATAGCAATTTATGGAAATATTTGAACACTATTTCAGGGGCTTACAAGGACATATGATAGTATACAGTGTTATACCTAATGTGGCACTCATTTAGATTTACATGATATAAGAGTATATATCATATGTGTAAGCTGATATAAAATGTTTAAAAAATGCTATCTCAGAAAAAAGCTCAATTGAAATGTGGAACAATGTGCAAAAAAGTGAGCAAATTATGAGTGATAAAGATGAATGGATGGTGCAATGAGGGTAATCAACAATGGTGAAAAAAGAAAAAAAAATGGGCTGCAGGACTGTGTAACAAAGGAATACAAAACACACAAAATAAGGATATAAGGACAAGTGGAGGTTTATTTATCTCTCTGGGACTTGTGAGAGGAGCATTGATAAGTAAAATGTGAAGTCATGGTGGACAAGTTGTTCCAAACTGGAGAATGTGAGGTTAGCAGCCTAGTTGTTCTTAAATTGCACATTTTGGGATGGGGGCTGCCTTCAAGTGTATGTTCTATGTACATGCACTTTATGACTCTGTTGAAGGCTTCGACCGAAGCACGTTGGTCAAGTTCTTTCCTGCACCTAATTGAAATTATAATGAATGATCACAAAATACTGGAGCTGTGTGGCTGGATTTGTTCTTTCATTCAACCTCAACCTGTGATTATGTGGAACTGGGAGATTATGCCCCCCTGCATCCCAAGGCACTGCCACCTCCCTGGGGCACTTCTTTAAATGTAATGCAGGGGGGCTGCCTGTCCCCATGGCATCCACAGGGACTGCCTCCTCACTGAGGGCACATATATTAAGGTGAGTGCAGGGGGTGGTGGGCACCCCCCTGCAGCCCTAGGGACAGCCACCTCCCTGGGGATAATTTAAAAAGAAATAGTTGGTTTGTTGTGAACCCCCGGGTCCCTGGGACCATTACCTCCCCAGAGCTATTTAGATGTCAGAGGGGGCTGTGGGCCCTTTACAAGGAGCCACTAATGGTCCTGGGGACTGCCACCCCCCAGGGCCGGCTTCTGCAATGTCCCAAGTTGCCCACCCCTGGGACACAGCTATTTGCTGAGAATTGGTGGGAGCTTTGACAGCTGAGGTGAAGTGAGAACTGTCAAGCAGCTCTCACTTGATGGGAGTGGAGGTTTCCTCTGTTTCCCTGCTGACAGAGATGCAGGCAAGGAAACTTCCTCTTTCAGAAAGGGAGCTGCTAAAGCAGCTCCCTCTCTGTGACAGCAATGCTGACTCCCAGAGGAGATAGGGAGCTGGCTCGAACTGCAGGGGCATTCAGGCTCCCCCCATGATCCCCAACATTGTGACTGGGTACCCTGGGGGGCACAAAGGTCACATGGCTAGGCCCCAGGGGATGGGCCCTTGGGGCCAAGATCAGCCCTGAAGAGGTTGGACTGCTTTTCACATTGGCTGGCGGGTGGGATGAAAACTGTGTACAAAAAATTAGGGTCAGGATACAGATATCCTGAACCCATATGACACATGGGGGGATATCTTAGGGACCCCTCATGGGTAAATTAATTGCTCTTTGTTTATTTTTGGGTCATCTGGGATCCTTGAATCCTCTGCAGATCCTCCTTGATTCCAGGGGAAAAGCAAATCCCTGACTGCCTGGCCGCAACTGGACTAAAATGCTTACATGTGTGTTAGAAAAACCATAGAGGTTCAGTGAAAAAAAACAAAGGTTACAAGGACCTTATAGTAAGGTTTACTGATGCCCAATGATAGAAATTCAACAGTTATAGTTATACTTATAGTTACAATTATCTGAAGAAGCTATTATTTGTGCCGCAAAGTAACTTTGGACAAAGAGTAATATAAGTATAGCTATAAGTATAACTATAACTGCTGCATTTCCTTGTTTTTGTGTAGGTAAAATGTCAACCTAACTAAGACTCCTCTCTCCTTAATCCCTTTTCTCTGCTCCCACCTCATGGGTGAACCTTAATATGGTGTATACCACAATATCGGAAACTTGCTAAATAACATTCATGATACTGCTCGAAATGGGAGGACATAGGATAACTCTTGTCACTATGTCTTATAGCACTTACATGTCGTAAAATGTGTACCCTCAGTCTATTAATGATGCTCCCAACATATTGTTTCCCACAACCACATTGCAAAACATAAACAACAAATTCTTTATTTCAGGTAATCCTCTCCTTAATTGGAACTTCACAGACCTCAAATGTATGGAGCAGTTTTTGTTTGACACCATATTTACAGGCCTTACATGAGTTGTACTCAATCAAGCCTTTGAATGTTCTGTTTAAGCCAAACTTTTCTCACCATTGTGGCCAAATAACTACTTGTTATCATGTCACCAATAAACCTAGTTCCTTTGGAGGTAATGCAGGGGCCCATTTGACTGATATCCCTAAGCTGTTCATCCATTCTTGTTATTTTTGCCCTGTTTGGGTCTCTTTGGGACCCCAGATCCAGAGCTATGGGTTGAGGGTGTAACTACCCTGGCCCCTTTTTCTCACTTGTTTTTCTGGGACTAAGCTGAAGACAATTCCCAAGATGACTGCCAACACTTCCTGTTTTGTGTTGGCAGACAATCAGAGCTCTGCAGCTCCGTGCAAGAGCGCATCAATAGTTGCAAAGTCGTGGCAGATATGCAGATTTGTTTTCCCTTTAATAGCTCAAAAACTACTGAATGGTTTTACAACAAATAACCCAAAGCACAATCTGCAGAACAAAATCTAGTTTTCTGCCAAATTTAGTGTAATTCCATCAAGCAGTTTGGGCTCTAATCATGTTCAAAACTCCTATGTGAATTAATATGTGAAATGCATGATTTTTTACCCCCCTTTTTCTTGGCTCCGCTTGACGGATCATCCTGAAACTTCCCAATGGCAACAAGAATCCTTTTTTTTTAAATATTTCACAAAGATTCGTCAAATGATGGCAAAGATATAGGCAAGTCAAAAAATGTTTTTTCTACAGCAACATGATCCTAACTATAACTATCTACTGACGGTGACTGCATTTATGTTTTATATATATATATATATATATATATATATATATATATATATATATATATATATATATATCCACAAATCAGCTTTCTCTTCTCTTACTTGGTAACTTTGTGCTTCTATCTATCTATCTATCTATCTATCTATCTATCTATCTATCTATCTATCTATCTATCTATCTATCTATCTATCTATCTATCTATCTATCTATCTATCTATCTATCTCTCTATCTATCTATCTATCTATCTATCTATCTATCTATCTATCTATCTATCTATCTATCTATCTATATATCTTTCTATCTATCTATCTATCTATCTATCTATCTATCTATCTATCTATCTATCTATCTATCTATCTATCTATCTATCTGTCTGTCTATCTATCTATCTATCTACCTATCTATATATATATATAGATATATGTATGTATATATATATATATATATATAAGCACAAAGTTAAATATATATATATATATATATATATATATATATATATATATATATATATAATATATATGCAATAGAAAAATGGGTTGTGGGTGAGTAATGCATTGTGATGTGGTGTTCTTTAAGTAGGCGAGTCCAACACATTCTTAAACTGGAGCATTTTTGGGGTGGTCCTGATGGATACAAGGATGTGGTTCAGACCCTTAGGGGCATATTTATACTCTGTTTGCACCGGAATTGCGTCTTTTTTTTACGCAAATCCGACGCAAAGCTAACTCCATATTTATACTTTGGCGTTAGACCCGTCTAGCGCCAAAGATCTTGGAGTTTGTGTAATTTTTTAGCGTGGACACCTACCTTGCGTTAATGATATGCAAGGTAGGCGTTCCCGTCTAAAAAATGACTCCAAGTCATGTGCGCCTTATTTAAACTCCCGTGCAAAAATGACGCACGGGAGTGGGCGGGTAAAAAAAAATGATGTCCCGCCGCTTTTGCGTCATTTTTTAACGCCTGGTCAGGGCAGGCGTTAAGGGACCTGTGGGCTCGGAAGGAGCCCAGAGGTGCCCTCCCATGCCCCCAGGGACACCCCCTGCCACCCTTGCCCACCCCAGGAGGACGCCCAAGGATGGAGGGACCCATCCCAGGGAACTTAAGGTAAGTTCAGGCAAGTTTTTTTATTTTTATTTTTTTGTGGCATAGGGGGGCCTGATTTGTGCCCCCCTACATGCCACTATGCCCAATGACCATGCCCAGGGGACATAAGTCCCCTGGGCATGGCCATTGGGCAAGGGGGCATGACTCCTGTCTGTGCTAAGACAGGAGTCATTTCAATGGGGGTTGGGAGTCAAAAAAAATGACGCAAATTGGGTTGAGGCCAATATTTTGCCTCAGACCTGACTTGCCCCATTTTATGACACCCAAGCTCCATTTTCCCCTACGCCGGCGCAGCCTGGTGTGCGTCATTTTTTTGGACGCACACCAGTCAGCTGCGCCGGCTAACGTCATTCCATAAATAAGGCACCCGCATGGCGCTTTGGAATGACGTTAGCCGGCGTTAAAAGTTTTGACGCACAACTGCATTGGCGCAGTTGTGCATCAAAAAGTATAAATATGGCCCTTAGTGTATAAATTGAAAAGACCTGCTTTCTTGTTCTTTTGTCTTTCTTGCCCTTTTTAGTCAGTAGTCTGATGGTGTCCTGGCTGCATGTGTGCCAAGATCTCCCAGAGATGATGAGTTTGTATGCAAGATAGGCTGAAGCTTATCATGGCAGCATTGTAAATTATGCTGCAAGATTTTTGTATGGTGCGGGCCTACAAGGAGAGCAAATGGAGTTATATCAGGATAGGATGATGGTGTAATATTTCTTCAGTCCCTGAAAGAGATGTGCAGAAGCATGTTGGATGCACACATGTGGTGCCAGGGTAGCATCTGGGAGGCCATGAAGTAGGGCATTACCACCGTTTAGATGTCAGAGTATGAGGGCTTGTGTCACGTAGGCTCTCATTATTCTAATGAGACTACTGGATTTTGAGCAGCAGAATCGTCCGCGGTGTGGGAGACTGAGTCTAACCCACTGTGGGTGACACCTGCCGCTCTAATCCGGTTTTGCTCATCTCTACCAAAGGATAGTGATGATTGAGCAGCTGAGCGCATGACATACTAGGCTTCTCAGGGAAGTCGTGGTCACTCAGATCGCATCCGGTTCTCTCATTTATGATTCAGTCTCATATCTAAACGACAAACAGAGGCAGTATATGTTTCAATAATGTGTTTAATACAAATGACTGCATCTTAGATAGCAAAGAGTGAGGTGCAATAACCAGGACGACACAACATGACAGTATTAGAATTGTGCTGAGAAGAGTGAAGCATAAAAACAACACTATCATATTGTCACTATGAGCGATGGACTATTTACTATGTAAGTTATAATTTGAGCACAGCATGTTAAGCTCTAGTTCTGCCTTTCAGGTTCCCCTTGGGAAGACATCAACCCCCATACCTGAGCAAAGGCATGTGGTCTGCGTTAGCATCTGTAGCGAATCATTCAGCAATCAGCATACAGTTGTGGTTCCCTGGCTGGAATCTCCCTCTAACGTGTAAGGGGAAAGGAAGTGTTTATATAATAACACAGCTGATGTTCTGAGAAAATGTCCCTACATAAGGATGTATATTTTCTATGAATGTTAGAAACTAAGGGCCATATTTATACTCCGTTTGCGCCGGATTTGTGTCGTTTTTTTTTACGCAAATTCGACGCAAAACGGACTCCTCTGGCGTTAGGCACGTCTAGCGCCAAAGTCCATGGAGTTTGCGTCATTTTTTAGCGTGGACACCTACTTTGCGTTAATGATATGCAAGGTAGGCGTTCCCGTCTAAAAAATTGACTCTGAGGCATGTGCGCCGTATTTACACTCCCAGGCACAAATGACGCCCGGGAGTGGGCGGGTCAAAAAAAATGACGTCCAGCCGCTTTTGCGTAGTTTTTTAGCACCTGGTCAGGGCAGGCGTTAAGGGACCTGTGGGCTCGGAAGGAGCCCAGAGGTGCCCTCCCATGCCCTCAGGGACCCCCCCTGTCACCCTTGCCCACCCCAGGAGGACGCCTAAGTATGGAGGGACCCATCACAGGGAACTTAAGGTAAGTTCAGGTAAGAATTTTATTTAATTTTTTTGTGGCATAGGGGGGCCTGATTTGTGCCTCCCTACATGCCACTATGCCCAATGACCATGCCCAGGGGACAGAAGTCCCCTGGGCATGGCCATTGGGCAAGGGGGCATGACTCCTGTCTTTGCTAAGACAGGAGTCATTTCAATGGGGGTTGGGAGTAAAACAAAATGGCGCAAATCGGGTTGAGGCGAAAATTTTGCATCAGCCTGACTTGCCCCATTTTTTGGCGCCCAAGCTCCATATTCCCCTACGCCGGCGCTGCCTGGTGTATGTCATTTTTTTTGACGCACACCAGGCAGCTCCGCCGGCTAACGCCGGCTAACGTCATTGAATAAATACGGCGCCCGCATGGCGCTTCAGAATGGCGTTAGCCGGCGTTAGATTTTTTGACGCACAACTGCGTTGGCGCAGTTGTGCGTCGAAAAGTATAAATATGGCCCTAAACTTCTACCACATTCACAGGCAATGTACCGAACTGCAGCTTTGAATGAAGCAGAGAGTGATCAAGAATGTCTTGTTTGAGAACAGAGTGCTGGCCTAGGCAAAAACAGTTAGATAGATGAAAATAAAACAAGTCCGTAAAAATGGTTAGAAGCTGAATAAAATATGTCTAGTTTAAAGTGCACAGCTGCCTAGTGTGTTAAAATAACATGCATGGAGATATAACTAAAATGGCTACACAATACTTGAAGACCAGTTCTGGAGTCCCTTTTTGGAAGAATGGATTTGGCTTTCTTTAGAAAGTACCAGGCTGTCTTTGCTTTTTTGGCAATGTGTTCCTTGAGGCAGAGGTTAACGTCCAGAGTGAATCAAAGTGACAAGTGGGGGTTTGAATCCATCAAGGATCATGTAATTGAGCTATGTTTGTACTGTTTATTGCTTATTGTTCTTTGCAAAGATCCAGAATTATATTCTAGTTGGGTTAAGCTTCAGGTAGGAGTGGGATATCTGGGCCTGCAAGCGATGCAAACAATACTTGGTTTGCTGGATGACTGAAGCAAAGGAAGCTTTGATGTCTCTATCAAGGGGTCTGTACTGAACTGAACCCTGTCACCACTGTACTGGGGTGTTCTGCACCAGAGCCTTGATTCCTGCCTCCGTGCACCCATCTCTGGGGCAACCTGCCAAGACTAGTAAGAGGAGGGATTGGGTGGATGAAATCCCAAAGCACAGTAGCATAAGTACTAATGTATGTTTTTACACCTGCTAATATTATTTGTTCAGTATTCCATTTTGTGTGTGTAATAAAGAGTTTTCTTTTTGAAGTAAAGCACTAGGTTGAACAATCAGTTATTGCGCTGCTGAGTGGGTGTTGAGTTCTATGCTCGTACTCCGCCCAACCTCACTGGGACGACTTCGACTGTTTGCCATTGTAACCACTTGAGTCAAGTTCTGAAGGGGTTATATGTGGTCCAGAGTGTAGACCAATGGGCCAGAACTCATAGCATCAGAGGCGAAGGGCCTCAGCCCCAATGGCAGTTGCCCATTAGCCCTTGCTTGCCTCATGTCACATGGGGAACGGGGTCTGACAGGAAACAAAGCAGTGAGTGGAATAGTTTGGTAATTACATGTAATGAACAGAATGCTGAAGATCAGACCACGGCTGGTTCCGAACTGT
Source organism: Pleurodeles waltl (assembly GCF_031143425.1). NCBI lineage: Eukaryota > Metazoa > Chordata > Amphibia > Caudata > Salamandridae > Pleurodeles > Pleurodeles waltl. The sequence continues at coordinate 902,201,217 of NC_090447.1, read as the reverse complement.
CTTTCTGCATCTGGCAATTTGGCTAATGCAGGCTTTTATTTGCCACTCTATATAACCAATGGTTATTCTGCAATTTGGAGTGTTTAAATAGAATATGAACATGCATGACACCGTTTGTTAAGTATAGTGTGAAAGGTTGAGCTGATTGGACAGCAGAGGAAGAGGTCGCCTCCTCTCATTATTTCTTCAAAAAATGTTTTTGGTAAGTTTACAGAATGCTGGTGGACATAAATACATCACAAATAAAGTTGTTTTTAGGGAATTTTAAAAGGTTACATAAATGCTCTTCGCGACACTGTAAATCACAGGTGCATAAAATTGGTGTTGTTCTTTTTGGTATACTTTGTTTACTTTACGATGTACTGCTTTTACACACGAATGTGTATCATACATACTGCAAGAGTGATAATTATCATGTCCTCCGTAATATATTATGTTGTGTAAACATGTCCGGTGTATAATGTGTTTTCTAAGACAGTTTTTTGCCCTATCGATACGGACGTGGTTTTAAATAGAATCTCTTCAAATTCTCATTGTTTAATACTGCAAATTTGGCATTTTTAAGTAGTCTGAATCTAACCTTCAAAGTATATGACCTAGCCTTAGTTTCTACTGTGAGCTCATGTTTAAAATTAACAACACTTACAATGTCCATCAAAGCAATCTGTGTCAGAGATGTGACATTTGCAGAATACAATTTAGAGGTACCTGACAGCAAGGCTCAAAGCACCGTGATTCAAAATGCACGAACTCTTTTTGCTATCTCTGTCATATGTTTGATTAGAGAGTAATTCATCACCTAACACAAATGCTGTCAACATAATTACACCACCTGCCGACGATTCATGAACTGTAACAATATACGTGAACAGGGAAAATGTGGAGATATTGCCATGTATAGGCTTTAAAGGGTTGGTAAAATTCAGTGTAAAATGGTACTTTCTCTAGGTAGTTATAGATGGAAATATAGGGCCAGATGTAGCAAACATTGGCGAGTCGCAAATGGCCCGAATCGCTATTTGCGACCTCACAAAATCCAAAATGGGATGCAAAAATCCCATTTCCGAAGTGCAAATAGCGATGCAAGCCATTACCAACTCACAAAATTTGCGACCTGATTTTGCGACCCGCAAATAGGAAGTCGCAATTTGCGAGTCGCAAACCATATGAAAAAGCCAGTCACAATTTGCGACTAGTCGCAAAAAGCCCATCTTGCACATCCAGATTGCCACTGATTCAGAGCAAGTGGTAATCAGAACCAAATTATAAAAGGAGACCCAGAAGGCATCTGGGTTACTCAAAATGGCTGAACTGTATGTGAGAGCATGGAGGAGGAGAGTCCACGCCGCCCAGCAGAGGAGGAGGAGGAGGAAGCAGAGACAGGAGAGGATATACCGAACCAGGCAGACGCTATTCCAACAAACAGAGGAGGAGATTTATGACAAATAAAGACTGAGCAGTGCTGCAATGTTAGAATTAATTGAACTACTCAATCTGCAGCTTGAACGACAGACTATACGCAGCAGCGTCATCCCTACACATGTGCAAGTGCTATGCTCACTGCACCTCTTAGCGTCGGGTAGCTATCAGGGGGTGATTGCAGTGGCAGGTGGGGTATCCCAGACTTCACTCACGATTCTTCAGATGTTTCCCAGATGCAGTACTCACACACATGTCCAGAGATATATACCTACCCAGGAATGAGGCAGAAATTAACAGCACCACTTTGGACTTCTACAGAATTGCCAACTTCCCCCATGTTATAGGGTGTGTGGAGAGGACACATATACAAATCTGCCCTCCTGCAAATCTGGAATATGTGTTCCACAATAGGAAATGTACCCACTCACTAAACATCCAGGTAGCATGTGACACCCATAATGTAATTACGGACATTGTAGCTAAATTTCCAGGGAGTACACATGACTCATACATATTCAGGCACAGTGGGATACACCAGCGCCTAGAACGTGGGGAGTTTGGAGACGGATATCTATTAGGTATTGCTGACTACACCCTGAAGCCTTACAAACAGGTCACTGTAGAAACCATTCATGCCCTGCTAACATTTCTTATTTTTGTCAAACAGGTGACAGTGCATATGCTCTAAGACCATGGATACTTACCCCGTACCTAACACCTGGCAATGAGAACGAGAGGCGTTATAACAGTGCCCATCGGCGGACCAGAACTGTCATTGAGAGGACATTTGGATTGTTAAAGGCAAGATTCAGGTGCCTCCTCAAAAGTGGAGGTGCACTCCAGTATGCCCAAGAAAGAGCATGCAAGATTGTCGCCACCTGTGCAATCCTACACAACATTGCCACCAGACGTGGGCTACATCTCACCTCTGAAGACACAGATTCGGAGGATGAGGAGCAAGAGCTACCACACCGACAGCCTGGGGATAGAAGCATTGCAAATCAAGGCAGACAGGGACGGAACCGTACTGCAACCCAATACTTTGGCAGGTATGTGGCAACTGTCACCACACTCACTAATGTCAGACACACATAGCCCAGTTGTGTAGTGAAACAAACAAAACCTTTTTTATTTCTAAACTATATGGGGAAAGAAAAGTGCTGTCTGTTACAGTCTGTACTTGTCCAAATGTGATGAGGACACATTATGGCCTTATTTATACTTTTTGGTGCAAAACTGCACTAAGGCAGTTTTGCCCCAAAAAGTTTTGCACCGGCTTGCACCATTTTTTAGCACCAGCTGGGCACCATATTTATGGAATGGTGCAAGCCGGTGCAAAGGGTAGGCTAGCTTAAAAAAAAATGACGTTAGGCAGTTTTGAGTCAAAATAAATGATTCTGACCAGATTAGCATCATTTTTTGATGCTAAGGGGCATATTTATACTCTGTTTGCACTGAATTAGCGTAATATTTTTTTTATTCTTATTCAGTGCAAATCTAACTCCATATTTATACTTTGGTGCTAGACCCGTCTAGCACCAAATTTATGGAGTTAAAGTCATTTTTTGGAAGTGGAAACCTACTTTGCCTTAATGAGATGCAAGGTAGGCGTTCTTGTGCAAAAAAATGACTCTATGGCCTTAACACCATATTTATACTCCCATGTAAAAATGGTGCAAGGGAGGGAGGAAGGGCTCAAAAATGGGGCAAAGCTTGCTTTGCCCCATTTTTTAAGACCAGGGTCAGGGCAGGCGTTAGGGACCTGTGGCCCTATTTCCATGGTGGAACACCATGGAATAAGCCCAGAGGTGCCCTCCCTAGGCTCTAGGGGCACCCCCACCCACACTAGAGGGACTGCGAGGATGGGGGACCCCATCCCAGGTAAGTACAGGTAAGTGCATTTTATTTTTGAAAGTGTCATAGGGGGCCCTGAAATGGGCCCCCATACATGGCACAGGGTGCAATGGCCATGCCCAGGGGACCCCTGTCCTCTGTGCTGGCCACTGGGGTGGTGGGCATGACTCCTGCCTTTTCTAAGGCAGGAGTCATGTGGCATGGTAAGTTTAGCACCATAAAATGATGCTAATCTGGTTAGAGTAATTTTTTTTTACTCTAATCTGCCTAAAGCCATTTTTTGGTGCTAAACCCTCTTCTTCTATACTGCCAGCCCCACCCGACTAAAGTCATTTTTTTAAACTCTAGCCTACCCTTTGCACCGGCTTGCACCATTCCATAAATATGGTGCCCGGCTGGTGCACAGAAATGGTGCAAGCCGGTGCTAAACTTTTTGGTGCAAAACTGAGTTAGTGCAGTTTTGCAGCAAAAAGTATAAATAAGGGCCAATATTTTGTAAGTTTGCGCCACTTTTGCATCATAAAATGACGTTAATGCGGTGCAAAAAAAGTTTAAATCAGGGCCTTGGTGCTAGATGGGTCTAGCACCAAAGTATAAATATGGAGTTAGTTATGCACTGAATTAGAGTAAAAAAAAATGACACAAATTTGGTGCAAACAGAGTATAAATATGCCGCACAGTATAAATATGCCCCTAAATATGGCGTTAAGGCCATAGAGTCATTTTTTGCACGGGAACGCCTACCTTGCATCTCATTAAGGCAAAGTAGGTCTCCACTTTCAAAAAATGACTTTAACTCCATAAATTTGGTGCTAGAGGGGTCTAGCATCAAAGTATAAATATGGAGTTAGTTTTGCACCGAATTAGAGTAAAAAAAAATGAAATTAATTCGGTGCAAACAGAGTATAAATATGCCCCTATACGTCATGTGCCTCATGAACTGTGCTGTACGGTGGCTCACACCCTCCTCCTTGAGCGCCCAGCATGGCTCATCCCTGGTGGGTCCCCTGACTCCTGCTGTGCACTTCCACTCCGTAGCACATGGGACTCACTGACAGACACGCTACTTATTGTTGACCCCTCCTCACTGTCCTGAGGGGTCTCCCCTGTGCCCCTTGCCACCTGCCTACTTTCCATCAGGTCCACAGCGTGGCTGATGCAGCCAAGTCCACGCGCCACATCGCCAGCAAAGTGCCCAGTTTCAACTTGTAGGCTTACTGTCCGTCTAGACAGGCCAGTTGTGTTGGTTGCAAGACGCCCAATGGATGCAGCCATGCGGTCAAATCGGGCCACTGTGTGGTGCTCTCTGTGCCTTGCATACTGTCGGTCTGCCACTAGTTCTGTCACTAATTGGCGGATGGCCTGTGTGAGATCCCCCAAATGATCGTTCATCCTTGTGAACTGACTGCTCACATCAGCCAGCCCAGTGGTCATGCTGCTCTGCATCCTGTTTAGGCTTCTTGATATTGACCTTAATTGTCTATTTTGCAGGCGCTGACCATTGATGAGGGATGCCTCCAATCCTGCAAAGCCTGCTTCTCCTCCTGCTTCTCCTACCTCCTCCTGGGGCACCGCCAGAACTCTGCACTGGCGTCTGCGCCTTTGTCGTGCTGCTGGCTCTGATTGACTCGCTGTGGGGCTAGGCCCTGGGGTTGTGTCAGCTGCCCCCATTTCCTGTGCATGTTCCTCATAGGACCCTGGTGGAGTCCTGCTGGGCCCAGGAATTTCAGCAGCAGCCTCTTGCAGTGTCTCTGGCCCATGCTCTCCTCCCTGCCTGGTATCGCTGCTGGGTGTGTCTTGTGGGAGACCTGTGAGACATAGGGAATACACTGTCAGTCTCTCACATCTGTTTTATGCCGCATAATAAACATTTGCCTGTATTCTGACTACTGTACTACATTTCCCATAATGCACCATTCTAGAGGTTGCTAGACTGGAATGGAGCTACTCTGGTGGTGCCTGCTGCTGTGTACTGGGAGAGTGTGTATACTGATTTTGTGGGTGTCAAAACATATCTCATGGTACTCACTTTTGGATGTCACTGGAGCAGAACTATCCACTTCTCCCATTCCAATGACAGCCTCTGGCTCAGGATCTGCTCGACCATTGATTCCATGGTTGTGGGGGTGGGATGGTGGGTGGGCCTCCTCCGGTGCCCCTCATCTCTCTCAGCTGCTCTGCAACCCTCTCCTTCATCCTAGAGCACAGGTCATACCACCGTTTCCTGATTTCCTCAAGGGTGCGGTGGCTCAGACCTATGGCCTTTATCCTTTCCTGGATTTGCTGCCATACCATTTTCTTTTGAGTGTCTGGGACACTCATGGCTGCCTTCCCAAATAGTTGGTCGTGGTGCAGGCAGAATTCCTTTGTCAGCACCTCCAGCTCTTTATCTGAAAATGTGACCTTCCTTCTCCTTCCAGCACTGCCTGTCTCCTCCAGTGTAGCAGCAGCTCCTCTCTCCTGGGTGTGGCACAGAAGTTTGGAAAAGGTGTGGTCCTCCCTCCTCCCAGGTGTATTTGATGACTTCCTGGTTCTGATGTCATCACCAAGAGCCAGGAAGTGGGTTTTCCAACTGTTGTGCAGCACCTGTAGGCAATTTGCGAGTCAGTCACAATTTGCGACACCCTTCTCTCAATTTGCGACCTCGCTAAAAGTGAGGTCGCAAATTGCAGTGCGTCACCTATGCGACTCGCAAATTGGTATAGCAATTATTTCTTGGATTTCATTTTGCGAGTCGGAAATAGCGATTCGCATTGAATCGATATTTCCAACTCGCAAATTGTAACCTACCTACATCTGGCCCATAGTTCCTTTCTCCTACGCTCCCACATTTCACAAACAGAGGATTTCGGGTAGGGTGCTATAAAAGCAAACAGGGTCATTTCTGCCCTTAATTATATTTTTGTGCATTCTTCTGTGCTTTGCCTTTGCTTGTGTGTTGCCTTGATACCCTATGGGTGAGTAGCGTGCTCTAAAAATATTTGATTGATTGTGCTAGCCCTCCACTAGGTCATGGCTCACCTGGGGAAACATGATCTGACAGGATCAAATTTTTGTGCATACCTCTGTGGAAGAGAAAGATGTTTGAAGACGTAGCAGAAACTGCTCCTAGTGCACAATAGTGTAATAATTTTGCAATGCACAGATGCATGTGTGCCATTTAATGCGTACATACACTGCACATGTTACACACGCACACCACTCCTTTAAGCATTAGATCACTCATTATCACACATAAAAATCTGACTTTTCGTGATCTGTTTTAGGACAGATTAGGAATAACGTTTTATGACTCTTACTCTTATGTCTGAACACCTTTACAACCATAACGCAAATGCCTTACTTCTCATACATATCCTACAAAGGGTATATGTGATTTAGCAACAATGATTTTACGTTTGGAGAGTGATCAAGAGTTTATGGTCACATTCCATTCAAATGTAGTGCATATCTTTAACTCCCTATACTCAATGTGGCAAGGAAATAGTGCGGAACATGTTTGGTGATGCAGAAAAATTAATTTAAAGATCACATCTATGCAGTAGACAGCTATCTTTAAATTCACAACAAGAAATCGCAATTAGCTATTTGGAAAGAAGTAATTTGTACTCATCCACTACTTCTTTTGGTATGATTATGTTTATTTTCATATGCGTTAGGACGAATACATCAAGCATCTAGATGGTGTGAAATGCATTGATGTTCATAGTCCATAGAAATGGACGATGACAATTTAGGATCATGTACATTTATGGATAATGTCACAGGTCATCAATCACTTCTGGGGTTCCCCATATGAGCATGGTCATACTCATCGGAGATGTATACGAGGAGAAAACACAGGTGGATAGAATATTCTTGGGTTCAACAAATTTTCAATTAAGGATTTATAAAGCATGGTAAATCACCTGTGATGCTCTCAAGGTGATGGAGGAAAACAGGGGGACACCAAGGAGAAAGCAGTGAAAAGGAAGGAAAAGCAAGGGGAAGGAACACAAAAATGGGGCAAGAGCATGGAGAAGTTAGTATGAAATAGGCCCAAAAAAATGTGAGTGTTGTACAAGAGGACCAAATTACACTACACCTTTTTTCCTTAGGTTGAGTGAGATTAAGAGATTGCCCAGGATCACAGGATGTTGAGCTGAGAGGACATTTGAATCAGGTTCCCCAATTCCAAAATCACCAACTCCAACCCCTACTACACGCCTCCTGCCCTTGGCGTGTGCTCCTGGTCCCACACAGTAGATTTCTCTTGGTCCCCACAAGGCCACTTATTCCTACTGCCCATATGGACCAGAGAAAACAGATGGGTGTAGATAGGTTTTCTGCATAATTCGTCCATATATTAATTAGAAAAGATCCACGTTAGGAAACAGACAAACCTGGCAGAGACAAGTACGTAAAATATTTGTGTTTCTTCAATGCTGTCCATGGAATCAAAACACAGACAAGCCATCTGGGTTAATGTTACTGGAGGTTTTTATTACAAGCCCAACTATAACAGGATATATATGTGAAATATGCATGACAATGTTACCCAATAGCACACTAATAGAAATGGTGGCAATAGAAACAATAAAGACCGTAAAAATTATAAAGAAAGATGACATTATATTATTCGTAGGCATAGTTCTGTTTCCTATATCTTCCTAACTGTAAACAGCTAAAACGTCTGCACTATGAAACGTGTAATACAACAATCACACACATAATGTCAAAGTCAGAGTCTGTGAAAATGTTAGGCCAGAAGACCTTAGAGAGATGGCCCTCCCTGCAACAAATGAATTATCTCCCTGCCTCAGACAGCAATAAACACCTGCAATAAACACCTGTAAATGTGCAGGTAAATGCCATGTTTAAATTAGGTATTTGTGGGAAAATGCCTCTTTTTTATAGTCATCTCCATTTTTTTTTTTTTTTTCTTAATTGAAGCTAATGGTCGCTCGACTCTGCCACTGTGGCATTGCAAACCAAGCCCCAGTGCAAGTGTTATGACCCCTAGAACATGGCAAAATCGGCTACAATCCTGCTTAGGATATTTAACTTACCTATGAGTCCCAAGTTAATGATACAAGAGCGTTCTGGGGGCATCTAAGGTGAATGTCTTTAGTAACTGTAGCACATAGTGTGCCACCACTAAGGTGACAATGCAAAGCATGCCTCCAGTCCTGCCCCACCAGCCTGGATAGGCAGTTTTTTAAACTAGCAATTCTACCTGGCACAGTGAACCTTTTGCCAGGACCAAAGCTTCCTTTTAATTCTCACCAGTCACCTCTAAAGTAAGCCCTAAATTCCCATATATTAATGTGCATGCCGTTTAGAAAGTAGCGCATGTGAACGTATTTTATACATTTTGTTCCAGTGAAAAATCTCCAAAGTAATTTTTCACTTTGGTAAAGCTGGCTCTCCCATAAGAAAACAATGAGGACCTGATTCACATGTTTGTGTAAGTTTACTGTTTTTCTGTATTCACAGAACTAAGAATGAATAGTACCTTTATGACTGTGGAGACTCCATAGTAGGGACAGAGAACAACACACATAAAAAGATAGGGATCTTTCTTGGGTACAAACTTTGAATTTCTCTCGCGCTGAGCTTTCACGCCAAAAGTCAATTACTTGACTGGCCTTTTGTCCAATGGTCATCCGGCCTACTGGAAACCATCTCAGCCACAACCTGCTGTTGTGCCCACTGAGGAGATATGGCTTCTGTTTCAGAGACTAAGGGCTTGATTTAAATTCTGGCAGTTGGAGTATTCTCTATTGGCCTGCCAGAGGACTTAACACGAATGCTCCACCTGCCAGATGTACAAATGACTGCCTAGCAGGTGGCCATTTATAAAGGTGTTGGCTGGAACTGCAGCAGTTCTTGCCAATGCATTTTACTGTTTGCTGCAGGCCTGAGTCGGAAGTACATATATATAAATATAGCCTTTAGGAGACAGCTGTGAGAAAGCTCTAGTTCTACAGATGCGGGGTGTGAGCTAGCAGGAGGCTGACCCAGTGGAGGGTTATGGACAGCATCTGGAAGCTGATGTGGCAGTTCAGGTAGGTGGGTGGTATTACCAAACACAAAGAACCATTTAAAGTCAATTATACACAGGTAAATATGCAGTGTTCTACACAGATTTGGAAGTGGATGCATTTACTGTTATCACTGACAGGAAGAATAGATATCATTAGAATTGTAATGCCTACGAACGCAGTCTGTACTTACTTAGAGCCTTGCACTTACTTCCACTGCTGTATTTTTGTAAACTAAATGGATTAATGACAATTTTTATCTAGAAACATAACTGACCTTAGATAGCCTTAACATTACTTTGTGCCCCTTGTGAGAGAGGGGGATGGGCACTACCAGAATGGTGTCATCTTTATTGGAAAGCCTTGTCTCTAGTATTGTGAAGAGGACGATGTGGAAGAAACTTCCCATTGGGAAGATGCTATATATTTTTTAAATTAGAAGCACTGGATTTTTGAACAGCTTTGATTTAAATCTCCGATGGCTTTCAGAAATTGGAAGAGATTAAGACACATCTGAAAATATAATTGCTACATTCTGCAAGATCCAGTGGGGAATACAGTGGGACTCTAAAAAGTGTTAGGGATTCCTTTTTGCATACATGGGAGAATGCACATATCACAATGATTTAATATTTCTACTGGGATGGGGTATTTGAAAGCTTTGACACTCTTAATGCAGAATTTAGAGTTACTAATGTGCTAACTATTTTAATCATTTTTCTATGAATCAAGATTCATCTCTGCTCAACTCTTCTTTTCAAAGAACAAAGCATATCACATTTCTGTGCTAAATTAATACAGGATAGCTGACATGATCACCCAAAAAAGACAGAGAAATGGACCATGTTCCCTAAAAACAGGACTTTAGGCACAGATGATTAGTCAATAAAAGGCAGGTACTTACTGAGATTAGGGTACAAGCTCTTCAGCACATACATATATTTCACTTCTAGGTCACTCCTGCCAGAACTGCTAAGCTGAAAAAATCTAAAGGGCATATTTATGAGAGCTTTGCGTCATGCTTGCACCATGCAATGTGGTATATGTGTGACAGAAACTTCTAAGTCAGAATTTTGAAGCCATGCGAAGCCACTGTGCAGGGCTTTAATGGCTTCAGAAATCTGGAGTAATGCAATGTAGAGCAAATTGTTACATTGCATTACTCAGCACAAGGAAGGCTTTCCATGGGTGTTGATGTATTGCCAGATTTATCAAACCTTGTAAACCTGGGAATGCGACAAAACAATATGCCTTCCCAGGAGTGTTGTAATGAGGAGAAATATCTTTATTTCTCCTTGTTACTTCCTCTTTCTATGTGTGCTGCATTCTGCAGCTCACATAGAGGAATATGTTTCTAAGGATTTTTTTTGTGCACTAAGGTACCCTTTCCTGCTAATTTATAAAACTGCATGCAACACTGGTACCATTGCACCAAAGAACAAGGGTGCCTGCATTGGCACTAGGCAGCCCATTGTGCACCAATACAGGAGAAAAGGAAAGGAGTGCACTATATGCCTTGAACAGGCTTCATTCCTGTCCTTTCACTGTGACTCAGCACAGCAATGCGCCATTTTGCCATAACTCTGCCATATGACCTTAAGACTTGGAAGAACAAGGAACTGCCTTCTCTTTAAGAGTGAATTAAAAAATTCAGGTTCATATTTAAGAGCTGTCAGCACCATTCTTACACCACATTAGCATCATTTTTTGAAGTAATGAGGCGTTAGAAGGCCATAAACGCTGCACAATATTTACAAAGTGATGCAATCCCTGCATTGCGCCACTTTGTAACCCTTTGCACTAATTATGCCTGCGCCAGGCATAATGTATGCAAAGGAGGGGTTCTCCTAAGCAATTTCTTTGTGGCATTTCTTTCGGCACTTCCAACGCTTACTCAGAGCAGGCATTAAAAGGAGGCTTCCAATGTTTACTATGGACCTCTGTGTGCTTTGCAGGATTAGCTTCAGAATTTTTTACACTAATCCTGCAAATCGCCAGACTAATGTAAAAAATTCAGACCGTAGTCTGCTAACTACCTCCATGGTGCTCCATATTTTAAATATGAGCACACATGGTGGCGTTAGTGGGGGCACTAAGGGACGCAAGAAAAGTGCCGCTACACTATGTGTAGTGCCACTTTTCTCAAATATGTCCCCTAGTGAAGCACAATACTTGGATTACTAGGTATTTGTCTTGAGCGGCCACTACGAATTACAGAATGATCAGGGACTTTTAGTTAAAACTGTGTTATAGTTGATGATATTAATTATTCCTACAGCCTAGTAACAAAGTTATCAAATGATTCTCCAGATCTCTGTGACTGTGTGTAAAAGTTGTATCTTCTCAAAACTACATTAGATCCTTTGGCAAATTTTATTTGAAGTTTTTCCTTGCTTCACAATACACGTCTTCTATAGGTTGACCATAATGGTTTACAGACAGAGGTAAAAACATGAGGATATGCTGCCCTTCTTTCCCCAAAGTTCTCAACAGGATTTCTTTTTTGTGACTAGATTGAAAATTTTACCCAACAAGTGCTTCCAAGTAATCATCAAAAATATCCACTCACTCCTCTCAATCTATTGGTGACATTGTAAGTTGTGCTAAAGAGAGTGCTGGTGAAGTTATGGAAGAAATCTCCATGTCCTCAATGAAAGCCCAAGGAAAAGAAAGTTCCTACATTTTGCATAACTGCTAAAAGGGTTATCTAAGAAGAAACCTCCCAATATCCAAACATATTCTTGAAAAGCTGTATCGAAAGTCCAAGCATGAGGGTTTTTCCTCTTACTCTTGTGATGATCCAAAAGAGGTGTGTCCAATGTTTTTCATACGTTCAAATCAGGTTGAATGCTTTTCTCTGAAATTGATGATGTAATCTCTTTGTGTGAAAGAGACTGAACAGAGCTTCGTATCTTTAACCAGCCTATGTCTGCATGGCAAGAAATTATGGGCCATATTTATACTTTTTGACGCAAAACTGCGCTGACGAGGTAGAAGAAGAAAAGGAAGTGTCAGTTCAGGGCAGAGGAGCAGGAAATACTGGTGAAAGAGGTGACGGAACACCAGCACCAACTTTTTGCCACCTCTTAATTGCCAATCAGAAGGAGAGAGGCAATTTGGCAACAAATTGTCGAGAAGATAAACAGTGTGGCAGAAGTACGGAGAACAGTCATCGAGTGCAAGAAACTGTGGCATGACTGCAAGCGCAGGACCAAGGAAAAGATGTCAAGTAACAGGAAGGCAGCACTGAAGACTGGAGGTGGGAGTCCATCACCACAGGAGGCCCTGGACCACATGAAGGAGATGGTGGCAGCCGTCATCCCTGAGGAGATCATCACAGGGATTCAAGGACAGGAAAGTGCAGACTACCAGGAGACAACACAGATGCAGGGTAAGTGGCATGGGGAACTAAAATGCCTAATTGTAACCTGCAAGTGGGGGGACATACCTTCTGCACAATGTATGTAAGTCATGATAATCAGGGAGTGGAAACGGCAAAGGGGCATGGCACGGTGCATGGGCTGTGCAGGGCAAACATGGGGCACAGCACAACACTACACCAACAACCTTTGCATTGGGGTATGCTGCCATGCCAAGTATGTTGGAAAAGCAAACCCAGTCCAGGAGGGTAGGGTAGGGTGCAACGTAAAACTGGCATGCTGTCACACGACAGCTGGTATTGTTGCTACATGAACTAGGGCTCAATTAACAGTCTCAGGTCATACTCACAAGTGGAATTTAACACTGACAACAGTTACCACTACCACCTCTGCTGTGTGTGCAGTTCAAGTAGCTAATGGCAGTTACTTGCCCATGGATCAAACACACCCAAATTAAAGGGTTCAGGATGACAACGTTATCAATCCCCTGTAATTAATAAAAATTTGCTAATCCTGTCAAATGCTAATGTCCATAGTCGCTACAAACATCAGCCATTGTCATAAACATTATGAGGTGCACAGCAGTAATGTCATACCCATGCTGCACATGTCAGGGTCTACCCTGTGCCTGGGTCACAATAGCTGCAATGCCACCATGCAACATCCCAACTGTCATACTGGTAAGTCAACAGCATTGAGGGGGAGGACATATGTTTCCAGCTGGTGAAGCACACCCGCACAGTCAGAAGAGGAAATGGAACACTGCTAGGACCTTCAGTGCAATCCAATGTAGCACATATTACCCAACATCAACAATACACACAACCAACGCAGACACCTGTATTGTGCCATGCCAATGCTATACATAGTATTTGCTAGGTCTCAGCAACATATAGCTGGATGTGAAATATTTGAGACTGGGTCAGTTCCAGATTGTTAAGTGTGGTACAAGTGCCATCAGAACACCCACAGCCAGTGCAAGGCCACAACATGAGAATGGACATAGACAGAGGGTTGAGTTGCACAATAAGGTGGCAACATACAATTTGGTCAGAACCTACACCTAGAGGGTGTGACGCAGACAAGTCCCCAAACTGCCCACACTACATGTGACATGCAGGTGGGTCATAGGCCTGGGAGAATGCTAATCTTAATGACAGGAACAATGAACAGGAACCAAGATCACAATGTGCAACTAATAGGAAGGTAGGCATGTCACAATACAAATGCCACAAAACAGACACACTAAGGGGCATATTTATACTCTGTCTGCGCCGAATGTGCGTCAAAAATATTGACGCACATTCAGCGCAAACCTTGCCCCATATTTAAACTTTGATGCCCGAGACCGTGGACGTCAAAATCCTGCTGTGTGCGTCATTTTTGGATGCGGGAACCCGCCTTGCGTTAATCATATGCAAGGTAAGCGTTCCCGTCCAAAAAATGACTTAAACGGCCGTGCGTTGTATTTATGCTTCCGGGCAAAAATGCTGCACGGCCGGGAGGCAGAGTAAAAAAATTATTCACAGCCCGATTTGGGTCAAAAATTAATGCCTGGGTGAGGGCAGGTGTTAAAATGGGGCAAACACACCTGTATTTAATCAGAACACATAGAAGCAACAGCAGAGCAGCAAAAGGGAGACATGGATGTGCTACTCATCCAGCATGCACGCAGACGCAGAGCCCAGCAACAACAACAGCAGCTAGCACAACACCAGCAGGGACCCCAAAGGCAGCGCAGAAGGCAGGAGAGAATATTCTGCACCAGAATAACCCTTCATTGCCTCAGGGAACATGCATCATCCAGAGGTACAGGGTGAACTGGCAGGCCATTCAGCAGCTGCTGAGCAACATAGAGCCACAGTTGGCACCCACCTTGCTGACACCCCGCACCATCCCAACAGAAACCAAGCTGCTAGCTGTACTTCACATGTCTCTTTCCAAACAACTGGTGCCCTGGTTGCCGGAATATCACAGCCATCATTTTCTGCCTTCTTGCCCAAAGTACTGGATGCCATCATTGGACTCACACCCCGCCACATCTGCTTCCCAAACACACTGCAGAAGAAGCAGGAGACAAAACAGGGGTTTTACATCATTAGTGGCTTCCCACATGTCCTTGGTGCCATTGAATGCACACATGTACGCATTGTGCCACCTGCTGCAACTGAACACCTCTACCACAACAGGAAGCACACACATTCCATCAATGTGCAAGGATTGAGCACCAACATTGTGGTAAAATATCCTGGGAGTGTCCGTGACTCATTCATCTTCCATCACTCTACCATCAATCAACACTTCCAGGATGGACGATATGGCAATGGACTACTTGTTGGTAAGTACAGAAACCTACATATATACACACTGCACAGCAACCCTCCAGGACAAACAACATATACACCTCGACTGCAACATGTGGATAGGAACACACCAAGGTCGTGACATCGCTAGCCATGTTTCATAGGTCTGCAGTGAACCTGTCACACATCTGAAATTAGTGTACAGTCTAATGTTAAGACGTCAATGATAACAACGTTTGGAGAGGTTTGCCTAATTGTTACCTTGCAAAATGTAAGCCCCTCACTGATGTTTCAATTAATCCATTGTATAAGTCTAAAGGTATGGGATGTCCAGGGTACATAGATGCTAACGTGTTAACACAACTGTCAAAAGGAATCTGTGTATGGAACTATCATCTCACCCCCAGTGAAGACACAGGGACACCTGTATCACAAGTCACAATGCTAGGGAGTACACACTGTACTGCAAATTCCAAAACATACTGCTGACAACCGGTCAGCAGGCAAACACTTGTTCAGCCAAGGAAACGACCCAATGCAGATGGTACATGCTACAAGCCTAGGAAGGAACACAATAATACAAAAGAGTCACAGACAACACAAGACAACTACTGCCATGCAAGCTGATATCAATGGGGCAAGCTACATCAACATGATCCCATTTATTTTCTTTTTCAGCTTATCAGGGGTATGGGATCCAGCCATGGATTATGACACCATTTGGCAACCTAAGCACTACAGCAGAGATTGCCTACAGTGACGCACATAGGAGGACACGCAGGGTAGTCGAGAGGACCTTCGGTATCCTCAAGTCGAGATTCAGCTGCCTCAACATGACTGGTGGCATCCTCCTATATTCCCCAGAACTGGTCTGTAAGATCATTCAAACTTGTGCCATCCTGCACAACATTTGCATACAAAGGAACATTCCCCTCTTAGAACCAGAGCCACACATGCCTGAGGAGGAGGAAGAGGAGGATGCTGGCCTGCAACATGAGGGGGAACAACAAAACACAGCTGCTGGAGTGCGTAGGCGCCAACATATTGTGAACAATTTCTCCATCACCACTGTATTAACTAATGTAAATAAACACCGATAATAATCACCATATCATGGTCTGGGTAATCAATTTTGCTCACCTTTATCTCTAACTATCAGAATAATAGTGTAGCCTCATGGAGCATTGCTGATATACCAATCATGGCACAGAACTTTCCTGAGCAATTGTGATGCATATCATACAACAGTCACATACACACACAATGTAAATGACATATATCCTGTACGTTTCACCTTTGAAGGGCAATAGCAGAGGATCACACCTATTTGACACATACATGTTGGCAACATGGTTCATTGCAGCATATGACACACAACTAAGACACCATCAGTCACTAAGGGAATAAATGCCTCATACATGACGCAGTGGATGTGCAATTGCATTGGTAACAGGAATGTATGACCAGACCCTTCACAGCAGTAAGTCGTACAGCACCTATCTTTGCAAGGACTATCTGTGACTAGAGTTCCAATGAAGCAGAACATAGACAGAACAAGTGCCACACATATGAGCAGCATTGTGCACATGACATTCCATGTACATGTCAGCCCATTTCCTAACTCCTGACACACCCATGCCCCTGGTCTCAACCCACCTGTCTGAAGAGGTCCCTGGAATGGTAATATGGGTACCCCGATACTCCCTCCTCTACACACACAGACTAACAATAGTCATCCAGTGTGCTACACTCTTTCCTATGTTATGCCATTGTCATAGTACACCTGACTGCATGGACGTCAGTTCAATTAATACACTGGCTTGTAGTTTCTAATCCCTGTTATCACCTGTAGATGGCTTCCCGTGTGAAAGGTACTGTTGACCATTTGAACTTGGATCTCACCTACAGGACTTCTGAGAAACTGATGCAGCACACACCTGTGATCACCTCCATGCACACCACCCATTTCAACATGCACTGCCCATGCAGATGATTGGAACAGCATAGAATTTGCCATCTTGTCAAATACACTGTTATGCATTGATAGTATTTAAGTTGTGTAACACAGCCCTTGGGTTTATGTGTCACCTTCAAAATCACAGGACAAACACAGTTTTCCTTGTCAACTGTCTTGTTCTTCCTCCAACCATTCTTAGTCAGACCACTGAGTATGTACCTTGTGAAATTGCAGAATCCTGATTTACCCTGCATCCTGTCAGCCTGACTGGCACCTGTCTGTGCGTTACCCTAAAGGTTCCTTGAGGCTACATATGCACCACACTTGCGTTACCAAACCTCACATTCCTCAGGGGGTATTTTGTCATGTGCTTCCTCATTGCATACCCAAATACATTCTATAGCATCATCTGCTTTTTAATTGTACCATATTAGTAAAATTGTCTTTGTATACCAACATCATGGCCTATCCCTTGTCTCGGTCTCATGTATGCATGAATGACAAAGTGTGACAGTGTACCAGGCCCGTATGCAGGGATTGGGTATGGTGCCTCCAGCAGAACCAGCTACCTCGGATAATGTGCATGAAAAGTCCACACGTGTTAGGACCCCGACAGTTCACACGCAGAATCACATTGCTCACAACATATTGATGGGCTGTGCATGCTGAATAGCTGCAAGATTAATCAACACAGAGGCTATGATGTTCCCAGATGCAGTAAGAACTTTACAGGCCAACCTTTGTATAAATGTTGTAATGACACCTGCCGGAACATGACTCCTAACATATGATCTCACTCAGCACACCAAGGTTGCCCTGTTGACAGTCTCATAACACATCTGCAGTGACAGGGTGGGACCATCCCCATGTAGGTTCTCATGTCCTTATGGACTTCACTCACATTGATCTCCGAAGGTTACTCAGTAGTTACAGGAATAGGCGCAAGTGACTCATGATTAGACCTGGCCGTAACTGTGACAACATACACCCCTAAAAATATACTGCATCAACATTGGACCACACACATGAACCAGACACCTCTGTGCAATGGACCACTGGAAATATGTGGCCATGTGCTGCCTCTTCTGCTGGTCCACCACTGCCACTGGAGCGTTGTGGCTCAGTCATATGACCACAACTGTGGCGTGATAAAAAAAGTTGGGGGTCACCTTTGGCTGTCTGTGCCAATAACATGGTACCCACTTAGTCTGTACATGTGCCAGATTCACGTTGGGTTCACCAACAAGTGCTTAGGAAGTAGTTACCAAATTTCTAGGACATGGGTTGGGCAACTTGTGGATCATTGACATGAACAAGCGTCTGACATCTATCCGGTGCATGCTTTGTCATTTGTGGTGTCTACGTTACCCAAAATCTTGGAAGTGCACACAACAGATGTTGCTACATGTATGACTAGCACATGTCCACTCTCATTTCCACACTGACTTGCATCAAAGGTTTGGACACATTGACTTCACATTCATACAAGCATATTTTCAATAATGCATCTTGTGATGCACACACACTGGGTCGACAACTACATTAGTAGCCAATGCAAACACATTGAGCCATGGGCATTGAGGTATTGTACGTATGTGCGTCTCCTTGCTATCCTCTCCTGATGCCAAACATACCCAATTTGTACAATACATATATGTAGGCCACACATATGGCCATCTAGTGCGTCAGCCAAGCGTGAGAATCCTGTCAAGGAAGTAGCAGATCATGGTCTGCAGCAGTATGATGTTTCACATGTGCCCATACACCGTCAGCACCAAAGTGGGTGCAATCAGCCTATCTCAGATGTATCACAAATGTAATAGTACATTAAAATGTCAAAATTACCCAAACCCAGTTAATACCCTGAAATTTTGACGCATACGTGTCAAAAAATGACGCTCATGTCTGAAAAACGATGCAGTATGCCCTTAAAATTGGTTAACTGTTAAGACTATTTCCTAATATATGGATGCGGCCTAATTTTTACTTCTGCGCGTCGAAAATAATGACGCACATACTGTATGCGTCAAACATTATGATGCATAACTATCAAAACAGCGTCCATTTTATGCAGGAAGTGATGTAATAAGATATCCTGTTTACAGAATATGTACGATGGGGGTACTTTCACTTTCACTTTGCAGTCTGTGATTCTTCTGGACTGTGTGGCTGTGTTCTGAGTTTTGTCCAGTGAAATTGTGCTTTTGTCTCCTGTGTGCTACATTACTTGTTAGTTTGTTATATAACATTTTTGTTGTATACTGTCTGAGTGTTTATTGTGTACTATTGTCCAGTATTGTATTGTCTTTGTTGTTTGTGGGAGTCTGTTGTGGGTAGTGCTAGTTTGGGGATAGTTGGGCTCTTTTAGTTGTTAAGCTTACTTTTTCTTACTCTACTTTACCCCTTTTCTCCTTTGTTATTCTTTATCTCCTATTCCCCTTTTTCGGTGCTAAGATGTTGGGTAGGCCAACTCTTGGCAAGATGGAGCTTGGGGGGTTTATATGGCTGGTGTGCCATTTCCTCCCACTGATGATTGAGGCAGGGGGGCGGGTGATACAGGGGTATCACACCGAGGCATGTCGAATCCGGTGGGGAAAGGTCCTGCATCACTTGCAGCACGTGTATCAGAGCCAGAGGAATGACCACCAGCTGAAGCACCGCTGGGCTGACCTCATCTCCAGGGAGCAAGATCTGCTGGACCACCTGGGAATAGTGATGGGTGGCCCTGTTGGTGAGTACAAATCATGTAAATATGCACGATTAAAAGCTCTGTAGTGACATCAGATGATCTGCACAATATCTGCCGGCTATGTTGTTGAGTGTGTGGAATGCTGAGGAAACATACAGGGTCATTGATGGACTATGTGAAGGACCACAATTGCTAGCTGTCAGGAAGCAAGTGCTCTGCAAAATTACTGAATACTTTTGCTTAATGTAAGTTGGTGTTGCCTCTGTGTCAGACAGCATCACAAAATAGGAGCCAATCATGTCTATATAGGTCACATTTGCCAGTGAAGTATAGATTTACCAAAATATTACCAACCTTTGTTGACGCAACAGCTACACTGACTTTAGAAACACTACATGATGCAGAAAATGAGCGCAGGCTTCACGTCAATTGATGATAGCAATGTGGCCCGGACATATGTCTCGTGTGTCTGGTGAGAGTGTAAGGAAAGTGATCACAGAAGTTCTATAAATGTTAGGGATTATTGTGGTCCTTCATCATTTTGGATACAAGACAGATCTGGATTTGGAAACATAGGGAAAAAGTGCAAGGTGCCCTCAGCTAACATCTCACACTGGTATTTGGTGTTTGGTGTTCCACCTTTCGATTAGGGATGGCAAGCTAAAGGCCAAATGCACACACACTGGGTCGACAAATACATTAGTAGCCAATGCAAACACATTGAGCCATGGACATTGAGGTATTGTACGTATGTGCGTCACCTTGCTATCCTCTCCTGATGCCAAACATACCCAATTTGTACAATACATATATGTAGGCCACACATATGGCCATCTAGAGCGTCAGCCAAGCGTGAGAATCCTGTCAAGGAAGTAGCGGATCATGGTCTGCAGCAGTATGATGTCTCACATGTGCCCATACACCGTCAACACCAAAGTGGGTGCAATCAGCCTATCTCAGTTGTATCACAAATGTAATAGTACATTAAAATGTCACATTGGTTCATATCTCTATGGTTGGTGCAAATCACCATAGCTGGGCTAAATCAAATGAAGAAACTGTAACAACATGAGGGCATACAACTGTCCCTGCCCCTCTGTACATTGTACCTATGTGTCATAAATTTGTCATGGCCACAATGGCCGTTTGACTGGTAATGCACTCCTCAAGTAAACAGGCTCTCTTGGATGTACATGATGAGACGAATACACGCCATAAACATGTCTGCTCATTAATGAAGGAGCATGTTTACCACCACATGATAGTTAGGGCCACTGCATGTGTGCAGATATGTTTGTATGTGCTATGTTCATGTTAGCCGTGCTATATCGGATGCAGTATCATCAATGAGTGGCTTTACTTACTTATGTCATCTTACACATAGTTTTTGTCTTTGGAACTGTTGGTCAGTGCACAGATGTTGAGCACATTTCTTCCTTCCATGCCTTACAGGTGGACCGGCACCCTACACTGTGGGCGAGGTGGCTTCATTCGAGGACCCCAACAACTCCAGTAAGTGTTGTCTTGTTCTATGAGTGGGATTTCATTATCTCAGCATTTAGGAGTTTGCCAATGCTTAGCCTATTGTCTTATCTAGGGATTCTAGGTCATTCCTGTAGGCCCCGCAATGTCAATTGGGGTGAGTCATGTGGATAACACTTGTATAAACAAGAGTCACACTGGACCTAATCTCAGATTGAGTCTGCCTGTCAGACCCACATTCTCCCAGAATGGGGCTGCAAAATGCTTACCCACAGACTTCTGCTTCACTATTCACTAATGTACTTATGAAACTGTAGGTTGAACTTCCTAGCATCATGTAGCTCCACATGTACTGCTACAAGTATGTGGCACTTGAGTGCAATGGCCTAGGTGTGCATGCAAATCATTGCCAGGGGTGTTCTTGCAACTCTGTGTCTGTTGTAATTCCTACCTTACTGGAAGTATATGATGTGGACAAAGGTCTGCATTGCCAGACATGTGTGGCGCTGTGATTGGTCAATGGTTTGCTGTCTCCTATTTCTAGATACACCTTACCTGTGGTGTGTGTGTAGAGCCAAACACATGTCCTGCATTCCTGAGCTTCCTGAGTGTCCATGTTTTTGAAATTGTTAGTTGTTTCTACACCCCCCACCCTCAAACACAGGCATGGGTTTGTGAATAGTGTACCTAGGACTGATGGTACAAGTATGTTACACAGACATGTGAATCTTTGGTCCGAACCTAGTATACACACTCAGGTATAGCACATGAGTACTATACAAGCAAGTCCATTTACAACTTGCAGATCATGTGGCCCTAGATTTTCAACCCGTACACTGACATTTGTAGCCCTGGCATTGGCGGAGGATGTGCTGTATGATTGTTAGCTGACAACTGTCAGAACTCTGATGCCAAATTCATGCCAGTTGTTACCCATCTTGTAGGGTTTGGATGTGCTTAGTGTGATATGACCTTTGTAGGCTGGCCTGCCATGTACTTCCTCAGGGACATTCAATGATCTGTATGATGATATGAGCTGTTACAAGTACAGTAGATGTACTGTCTGATTTACTTCTTGTGCCATTTCACACAATGCAGTTCCTAATGTAATTTTTTGCCTTTGTCTTCACAGCTGCTAACATGACACCCATCCAGGTCCGTGAGTTCCAGAGGCGGGCAATGCGTTACCAGCATATCCTGCTGGTAGAGTCGGGGTACAGACGGATGGCCCGAAGATACAGGACCGAACATGCCTCCGGAGCCTGTAGGGCTTTCCCACAGGGTGGCCCTACTTTGACCACCACAGCCACCACCAGCACGACCACCACTTCTATCCAGGTGGCACCACCCACAGCTGGGACTGTTGTCCCTACAATGTCTGCAAGTGCTCCAGGCCCTAGCAGTGGACCACCTTCAGGGCAGCCCACAGGCTTTGACAATACACGGCCACACACGTACTCAGCTGGTACCCAGACCGCCCCAGCTGCAACAATTGACCCTGCTGCTTTTCAGGACATGCAGCACAAAATGGACCTTGTCCTCCAGAAAATTTGTCACCTGAGCCGGGATGTTCGCCATATGAACAAGTGTGTGCGGTCCATAAAGCAGACCCTCCGGAGGGCCAACCTCTAGACTTTGTTAATGGACATGATTCTCTACCCTCCCTCCTCTTTCCTTGTTCTTATACTTAGTGGGCTTAGGGGGCTTAGTGTTAGGTTAGTATAGGCTGTTAGTTTAGTTAGTGATAGTGGGTGGGGGGTCCTGATTATTTACATTTTTTTCTTTTTGAGTGTGTGGGTGGGGGGCTATGTTGGGGTTCTTGTGAGTTTAGAAGATTTTTTTTTGTTTTTTTAACAAAAAATACGAAAAATATATATTTGTTTAGTATAGTACAGTATGTTTAGGTTAGGTTTTAGGTTAGTATCTGCTGTCCTCCAAGTGTCCCGTCACATAAGGGGGCTGGGGGGTTGATGTTTAGAACGTTTTGTTACATGTGATAAGTAAGTTTAGCTTCGGTTAGTTAGGGACAGTTGTGGGTAATGAGTAGGTAGGGTAGATTAGGGTAGGTAAGACTTTTCCCCGAGTTTCCTCTTCTGTTATTGACGTTTAATAAATATGTAGTGAACCCTTTACAGTATGTGTAAAATGTTTGTTGATCAGGGCCTTGGCATAAGTGTACATGAACTTTGCTCTATTACATTTGTGTCCTATGCTACGAACAAATCCCAACTGAGCTGTAAGATTGGCAGCTACCCCAGTGCTACCTTGCAAAGATTCCACCATTCATTGCAACCACCAATCACAGTTACTATGGATCCCAAGTCTTTTTTCATTACATATGTTTTCAAAGTCACAAACAGTGCTTCCAGATTTGGTATTGGGGACACTGTTTTATGTCTGACTGCAGTGTGATGATCAAGGAAACCCCTATTAGCTCAGTGGTCGTAAGCACTCTTGTAGTATAGTGTTCATGACTCACAGACATCATTTGTGACACTGTTCAGCATGATTACTTATTTGGATGTAAACTCAGACACCTTCATTCATGCAGTTTGTTGACTGTTTGCTTAGATTTGTGGGCACTGTTAAATGTGTTAGTATTGCATGGTGGCAACATTTTGCTGCCACTATTTGATGGCTTAGATAGTGCAGAGGATGGTGCAATCCAGGCCACTGTACATAGTTATCAGACTACATAATTTCAGGACAGTTGTATTGACAAGCTATGTAATTTGACAGGAGGCACAGCTGATGTGTCACATTACACAGAGACAAGGTGGTTGTGTAAGTGCTATTTATTGAAAAGTGCTGTAGTGCTATATGTACATTGTCCATGATTGTGAGTCCATTATAGTGACATCTTCCATTGTGATCATACACAAGTGGTAAAAGAAAATGGATTTGACATGCTGGGGTAATGTGTCAGACAGTGCAGAGGGTTAGGATTTGCTAATGAGTAAGTGAGAGACAATCACTGGGCAGGATGACAAGATAAACAGTGGTTTGCAGAACAGTCATTGATTACAGTTGTTGTAAGACTGGCATGTTACAAAGCGCAGGACCTTGGTAATAGTTGGCCATGTGGCAGGGACTAGTGCTTCCGGGTACTTTTCCGTGTGAAGGTGATCTGTTCCATGTCTTCTTCTTCTGATGTGTGTGTTGCCTCCTCTGTTCTTGGTGGTGGTGGTTGTGAAGGGGCAACACACACCTCAGTGTAAGAAGACGTGGAGTCAGACATCCTGGTCCCTGCTACCTGCGAAGGTCCTAAGGGCAGTACTGCTGCAAGGATGATCTGCTGAATCTTAAGAATAGCAGCCACATCACGATGGTAGGCAGCCAGGTCGGCCCTGAGAGGGTCATGATTACATTCGTGCATGCAGTGGAAGGTTTGGGGTGCGAGGTGTTGTGCCAACTCCCTTACTGCAGTGGTGAATTCCTTGACAGTTTGTTGTAGTCTTTGCAGGTTGGATGTTAGCGCTTGCATGGCTGCTGCCTAATCTGCAGATGGCATCATGCACAAACGCACCTCCTATAGGCTGCCTGCCATAGTTTGCATCCCCACCTGCACCTCCTTGGCCAGCTCCCACTGTACTCTGACTACAGTTCTCTCAAAGCTGGTGCCTGTGTCGTCTGAGTCCTCAGCTGTGTTGGAGCTGGCAGGTCTTACAATTGGTGTTGTGGGTGGATCCTCTGTGATGGCTGCTTGTTCTGAGCTCTTCCTTGTGACTGAAGGTCGGGTCTGGAGGGTTCCAAGGACATCTTGGAGGGTCTGGTGGCTGATGTTTGTCAGCTTGTCATCCATGTCATCAGGGTATTCCTGGACAGGCATATCCGCTGGAGATTCATCGGGGATGTCGGCCGCAACACGGGAGCCGGCTCCAAATGGAGCCGGCGGTGTTGCGGCGGTGCGACGGGTACAGTTGCACCCGTCGTGCTTATCACTGTCTGCTATGCAGACAGTGAAAAGCTCCATGGGGCTGTGGCAGGGGCCCCGCGAGTCCCCTTTCTGCCAGCCTTTTCATGGCGGTTCCTACTGCCATGAAAAGGCTGGCGGGAGGGGGACTCATAATCCCCTGGGCAGCGCTGCAGGCAGCGCAGCCCTGGGGGATTACAACCGCTGGGACCGTAAACCGCCGGTCCCGGCGGTGCAACCGCAGCGCTTCCACCGCGGTCGTAATTAGCAGGATTGCACCACCAGCCTGTTGGCTGTGCATTCGTCAGAACAGCCCTGGCGGTCTTTGACCGCCAGGGTTGCAATGAGGGCCTATATCTGAAAGTCCACCCCCTCAGGCATGATGACACTCCAACAGAAATACCACTGCAAACATGTATAGGCACTGTCACTCCAGTGAGTGATACACATGCAGTGGCCCTAACTATCATGTGGTGACAAACATTATTCCTCTATTGGTTGCAGATTCATTTATAGAGTGTACTCCATTTATTCTTCTGTTGTTATGAAATACATGCAAAGCCACATTCCTGGTGCACTGCAATACCAGTCACTCAGGTATTGTGGCTTGTGCATCAAGGGACAATCAGTTACTGTGTGATGCTCATGTGGGTTGAGTTTAGCTCATGAATTATTATGCTTTCTATGGACCATTACATGTGGGCCTGTGTTGTGTGTAGGTTACATATGCTACATTGACAGTGTACTCTGAGCCAGATATGCCCCCTATGACACCATAATAGCAGGGACTCTGTGTGTTATTTAAGGACAATCTGACGCTAAACATAGATTGGCCATTAATTGAAAATAATACAACAAAGAAATATATGCTGACAGTGTATAATTTGGTCCTTCGTGACAGAATACATGGGCACAGGTGTAGTCTTTGTACCTTGCCCTGTGTACCCATATTTGGTATTGGAATTCACAGTTAGCCGCATTCATCATCATCATCAACACATAGCTTTATTCGGTTACTTTCAACCATAAAAGCAAAACAACCAACAATTGAATGAAAAAGAAATAGGAATTAAGTTAAAAAAGGGATAAAAATGAAATAAAAAAAAACATATGTTTCAGCCTTAAAA
The DNA here is from genome assembly GCF_031143425.1 of Pleurodeles waltl. Lineage (NCBI taxonomy): Eukaryota > Metazoa > Chordata > Amphibia > Caudata > Salamandridae > Pleurodeles > Pleurodeles waltl. The sequence continues at coordinate 902,175,067 of NC_090447.1, read as the reverse complement.
GCACATAAAATTACTTTCCTTACCCCCTTACCACCTAACCCCCTAATACCTATCATTTAAATTAAACATGGGGTTTTATTTCAGTCTAGGTGTATAGTTAGAATTTAGCAGCTAAAACACTTTTTTTTTTTTTCCTCTTTTTTTAAAAAATGTGTTCCTCATCATCATTTTTCCCCAGAAGATTAATACGTATATGCCAAGCAGCTACAATGTACTTACTAACCGCACAGGATAAAGGGAGAGAAGTATCCCTCATCATGATCCTTAAGTCAGCAATACAGTATCTTATCCCCATATTCCTACACACAGGTCGTAACCACTTCCGTCGCGCAAACAAATAAGTAGGGCATATGAACATAAAATGTACAATAGATTCAGAAGTGTGGTTGCAACTAGGACAGGGATCAGATCTTGTAATCGCACTCCGTGGACTGCCATAGGATTTAAGAGGCAGACAACCATATCTGAACTGAATATATAGACTCTTACTTAATGGGTCAAGAATTGTATCCATACATGGTTCCAGATACGGGTACCATTTAAAATCAAAGAATTGTGAAGTCAATCTGCCGTGTGTTGAGCACAGCAGGTAGTTTTCCCTGACATGTATCCAGTAAACAGTTTTCAAATGGCTCTTCTGATCCTTCCTTATACTTTCTGGATGACTCCAAAACTCACTAAGACCCAATCTATAAAACCATTTTGAGATGTGATTAAACCAAGGAATGGTAAGAACATTTGGTCTATCTAGAATGTCTTGAATAGACTCCTTGTATGTGGATAGCTCAGGGGTGGTCCATACACGGACCCAGAAAAGCAATGGTCGTAGGGCAATTACATCTGAGATGCGTGGCAAGCCAAGGTCCCAGAATATTGGCAGCAGTGGAGTATTACGAGGACAGGCCAAAGATGACCTTACAAAGTTGTTTTCCCCCACTGCCAACTTGCCGGTGTTCGAGGACCCCCAGATTTCTGCCCCATAGACCGCTGCACTCTGCGCCTTGGCTCGGTAGATTTTAATGGTTGGAGTAATCACTCTCTCAGAGGTAGACTTGTGGAAGCGTAGAATAGCCCCAGATCTCTGGGCCAAAAGAGCTAGACTTTTATCGATTTGGGCCCCCCAATGCAGATTGTTGCTGATTCTCACCCCTTACATCATCATCTTACATCAGCCAATTTGGGTGATCTGCGGGTATACAGCAAACTGACACTGTCCCATTATTGAAACATGGCTTAGAAAATGTCCTACTGTGGCAATCTTAATGATGTAGGTTTCAATTTGTATGTACCTAGGGAATGAAAGCAGTCACAGGAATGCTGGTCTTCTGATCTTAGCATACACCCATGTCTGTGATAGCCTCCATACTGGGAAGTTAACTATTGTACATATGCTGCACTAGATCAGCAGCGGTGTACCAAACGTAAAGTAGCAAAGTACTTGTGGACTTTATATGTATGATGGAATCGGTCAGGGGTCCCTTGCACAACATCATGCAAGTAATAAATTGTGACCATGCAATCACCAACTTCAGGTATCCCATGATGACCCAATAACTTATGAGAATTGCATGGCGATAAAGTAACACAGATGGCAAATGCATCAGCTCTGTTCCAGCTATTGTGCCCAAGGCAATTTAAAACACTCAGGAACAATGAACAGAGGGCCAGATATATTTTTAATTCCTCAATTTTTAGCATTAGCTTCATGTTTTACCCACAGCTATGGAAAGTAGCACCAAACATGTAGATATGAACCTGTGTTCATTATTTTGGCATCCATTTCTAATTTAAGTGCGGCACAAACCAAGTCAAAGTATCAGCCTAAGATTTAACCTGAGGTTAGGAGGAACTTTGTACGTATGGCCAGGAATACAGTTCAGACATGTATTCCAAATAATTGGGGACCACATTAATTCCTTGCTTTAGTTTGTGAAATACATCTCTTTCCTGGTACACTCACATACCATGAATGAAACATATGTTTGAGCCGCATTACCATCATCTATTGACGTCAAAGCAGCACTAATTTATAAGATCAATTTGTGTTTTGTAAGTTTGTGCAGCTGTTGTGTCAACAAATTACAGTAATGTGTAACAAATATTGTATAAGTCAGGGCCACTGTATGTTTAACTTGCATTCCACATGTCCAGAAACATTGCATGCAGCATATCAACAAATCTGCTAATGTCACTACAGAGCATTTAAATGTGCACATTACTCTGAATTGTACCCACCAACAGGGCCACCAATCACCTCACCCAGGTAGTCCAGCATGTCTTGCCCTCTGGCAACAAGGTCAGCACAGCGATGCTTGAGTTGGTGGTCGTTGCGCGGTGTGTTGAAAATTCTCCTCAGATGTTACATCATCTTGGACCGCCTGAGCCTCCTCACCTCCATGTAATACCCCTGTATCACTCTGCCACCATTCTCAATCATCAGGGGGAGGAAGTGGCACACCAGGCAAATGAATGCCCCCAGCTCCTCCTCACCCATTCTTCCCAGACGTGGCCTACCCAACATGACCGAAATAACAGTAACAGGAAAGGGTACAGAGGAAAATACAGGGAAAGGAGTGAGGACAATGAAAGTAAAGTAACCCACAAACAGCCCAACTATCCCAAAACTAACAATACCCACTACACACTCCCAACAGTACAAAGACAAAATTAGACACCAAATATGACCAAATCACACTCACACTGAACAACTGAGACAATTACTAAAACAACAGATGACAGATAAGATGGCACACAGGGGACAAAAGCACAATTCGGACAGACAAAACTCTCACCACAGCCACACAGTCTAGAAAACTCACAGACTACAAAGTGAAAGTGAAAGTACACCCACTGTATCATATCTGTAAACAGGATATCCTATTACATCACTTCCTGTCTCAAATGTGTTGCATTTTTATTATGATTCGTGAATATTTTATAACGCTTTACGCAAATACTTCTAAATTTGCCCGTATTCATACTTCCATATACTTTTCCTTGGTAACCAATTTCATGGGGTACAGTGTAGGAATTACCGCTCAGGTCCAATGGATGTAAAATGGCTGTGAGCATAATTTTTCAAAGCAAATGCGACACATATGTGTTATTTTTTGACACATTTGCGTCAAAATATCTGTCTTTAACTGTGTTTGTGTCATTGCTATCATTTTTAACATACATGAAAGCTGTAACTGTACAGAGATAGGCTGTCTGTGACTGCATTGTGTGTTCCAGTGTTTGGCCACACGTAGCAGACCACACTACTGTGGACCATAATACTCATGTTGTTGTACCGGATGAGCAGTCTTAACTGACGCAACAGCTACCCAAACATTTTGGATGAAAATTGGTATTACCAAGTTTGAGCAGGTGGTGCGTCAATAGAGGATATCAAGGCTATGCAGCTTAATACAGCCACTCATGGCCTGTGTGTTTATGTGTGTGAATTGGCTATTTCAATTGTTGGTAGGCCTCTGTGTGAACGTCACAAGATGTGCTTTCATTCATGTGCTTGTATGCTTGTGTTGTAAATTTAGATAACCCTCAGATGCTATTCAGTGTGGAAATGAGTCAGGATATGTGTTTGTCATACAAGTAGCATCTAATGCTGTGTGAACTTCCCTGACAAAACATCTCCCATGACAAACTATGCACAGCATAGATAGAGGATGGTTGATAATGTCAATGTTACTGTAGTGAATTCTAGTTTGTTTTAACGGGATAACAGGAGTTAGCTTAGCCGTAGGCTTGTAAACTCATGCCCCCGTCACCCAGTGACTTTTAACCTACTTAGCTTGCTCTGTCTTAGCCATTTAATTATTTATTTCCTTTAAAATGGCGGCCTTGTTTATAGTTAGGCCATTTGTTATGGGTTCTATTATCGGTGTCGCTGCGCCAAGGCGTCAAGATCAAGCACGAAAGACAAACATACAGTAGGCATTCACACTTAGGGATTTTCCCTCTCTATACTTTCGAGGGATTGTTGATATTAATTGCCGTCCCAAGCATGCCTGTTATCTATTGTTATGAATAACACTTATGTCAGGGGACCTTGTAGATCTGTATAAATACAACACACTTTAGACAGATAATCAGAGGGATTCCGACCAGAGGGCATCGCCACCATCGCTGAATCCGATGCTGCAGTCATCTTGACGCTGACCCAGTCTTCGTGTCCCTGCGGAGTCTGAGATAGAGACCTCATTCCAAGGTAACGAGGGTTGGGGGCTCCTCTCATGGACACAGCTTTGGCAGATTAGGTTTAACAAACACAGCTCTCCTTTTTCTTAGGTAGGAGGTTAGACCTACTCTCCTTAAGGTATTAGGGCTTATTCCATTTTTTACATATACATATATTTCTTTCATATATTGCATAATGGTGGGGGTCTTTATAACAATGACTCTCCTCTTCACAATACTGTTGCTTTGTATATTCATTATCCTAATTATTGCAGTTCATGCAACTTATCACAAATTGCAGTTATGTCGAATAAAAACTATTATAACTTCACTGCATCTGTGTTATTGCCTTTGTTTGTATGAGACATAATAAATCTGTGAGAAAAGGGTAATTTCCGTTTAACCACGACAACCCTGAGATATCTTATTTTGAGTCCATGCGTAAGCGACTGCTACAAATCACCTTTTACTATTGTGTTTCTGGTGAGGTACTGCTAGTAAGCTGGTAAGGTTTGGACAACAGTTACAACTAGTTGTAGGAAGAAACTTAGTCACCTACAAACGAAAGTACTGTCATCCTGAGACCCGCAGTCTTGCTCAGAGCAAGAGTCCAAACTACGACATGGCGCCACCAACGATGGTGTTTAGGCACTAATTTACGGATACCCTGACTATCACTGTCTCACAGACAACAGGTACCCTCAGTACCATTATACGGAGACATCCGTGGTCTTTGGGAGAAACCTCCTCAGCCAAACAGGTAACACCTAATTAGGCTGTAGGTTGTTCGAGCTCGAACTCACAAAAGGAAAAACTTCCCCTATTTTGGTGTTCCGTTTCTCTAAAACAAATATGGCTAATACCATAGACATTCCTGCAAATGCTAGACATGCACTTACACGACATTTATTAGCGCATGGCCTTACGGAAGAGGGCGGGGATGTTACTCTGATTATAGAAGCTAGTGAAGCCTACCACACAGAAACATTTTACTGTTGGGTCGCCTTTCCTGAGGCTGACCAACGGACGCACACATTTCACACATATGAAGTGGCGGACCTACCCGTGAGATACGAAGCATACAATTATGATGAAATATCGCTCACATATCAAGAGCATCAAAACTGGTTTGAAGGCGCCCTACCACATGTACTACGACGGGTGAGGTTAGGTCCTTTAAGTAATGAAGGGCCTACATGGCCCATGTTTGCCACATATACACCTCACCCAGGCATACAGACTATGCCGATTGTAGATTTAAGAATATTATATAAGGAATTAGTGGCATTATATAGACGATTGGTCCAGTTCGTAATGCGAACATTGAACACTACCCCAGCGCATCCAGCACCGCCAGTAGCTGGTGGATATCAATTGGCTACTGGGATTAATCCACAAACAGTGCACACCATTATGGGTAAAGTGCCCTCAGATCGAGAAAAAATACTGTTCTGGATTGCCCAGAAAAAAATCAGCTGGAAGCTGTGTTCCCCCATACGGGGCCACAGGAAAAACATAGATTGCTCACTATGTGCTTGCCGTTTGGGATGGTTCCCTCGGTGGATGCATGTGCCACATGGGGTACAGTCTTCGCTGCCATTTATACTACCACACATGGTACCCCTACACTTGCCAATTTACCGGAAGTGTTAAAACAAATACAAAATGAACATGGGGCCGCACCGGCCCTGGATCTGGGGATGAAATTAATGCGTAACTTTGACGCCGTCTCCTCGATAATATTAAGTAATGTTAAAGGGGAAGCAGTGGCACTGGCGATACGCCAGCGTATCCGGGAAACTCACATGTGGAACAGGAGAGACAGCTACCAAAAATAATATCTGATACCTATACTAGTATAGGACGGGATGGGCTGGGTGCCAAACCTAAAAAATTGGACATACCGAGTACCACCCACAAGGAAGGTACAAAGCAAGCACAAGAGGGCTCTAAAAAGCGCTGGGACAAACAGAAAGATTTCAAAGATAGGAGGAATAAAAGAGCTGATTCTCCACATCCGGAGAACTCCGAAAGGAGGTATAATCTCAGGAATAGGGATAACATTAGAACTCCAGACAGATATACTGATTCACGTCCTTCTCGTTCCTTTCAGGACGCACCAGATAGATGTAGCGAGAGAGGGGGCCGTCAAGATCGACGTCCGGAATACGTGAAAGAAAAGAAAGACTCGCCGCAGTCTACCATTAAAAAAGAAGAAAAGACTCCTCAGCAAAAGCCACAATTTAAAAAGAAGAAAGTGGCAGCACTGACCGTTAAAAATGCTAGTAGTATTGGGAACACTGTTGAGGAACAAGAGGTGGGCAGTGACTCTGTTGGACAGCGCTGCAGAGGTCACGATATGTCCCCAGAGTCTGAAAGATCATCTGGATGCGACAGCAACTAGCGATTACATCGCAGTTGAGACGGCGGATGGCCGCGTTCTCCCACCCGAACGGGTTTATGATTTAACACTTCAGATAGAGGGAGACGTGGAACGCATTATTAGTGTAATATTCTAGGATGAACTTACTAGTGATATCCTGTTGGCCGAGAGAGACTGGCCTCCTGAACATGTCCGCAAGCTCCCACATGGGGAGATGTCATTTTGCCTTCTTTCTCCGATCTTGTTCCGGAGGCAGACAAACAAGCATATGCTGCTGAATGGGCTTTAGCACAGGCACCTGCATTATACCGTAATCTTGTAGGTTGGGACAAGGACTCTCCTTGTCATGTTATTCCCGTTCGGTCTACACCACACCCGCAGCCACAATACCCTGTTAAACATGAAGCAAAAGCTCCAGTGACGGGGATACTGTCACAACTTGAATACCAGGGAGTAATTGAGCACTGTACATCGGCAATGAATAATCTGCTATTTCCCGTTGCGAAACCTGATCATTCCTATAGAATATTGGTTGATTATAGGCACTTGAATAGTCATACACGCACTTATGCTATACAAAATTCACACAGCACAGCGCTGATTAATAATAAAGGGCCAGATGTAGGAAAAAAGCAAATTGCGACTTGCAATTTGCGAGTCTGTGCGACTCGCAAATTGCAAGTCGCAATTTGACATGCAGAAAGGTGTCTCAGACACCTTCTGCAACTCGCAATGGGGTCGCAAAGACCCACCTCATAAATATTTATGAGGTGGGTCGCAGTTTGCGACCCCATTGCGAGTATAGGCACTCGCTAACATGGAGGCCTGCTGACGTCAGCAGGCCTCCATGTTAGCGACCTGCCTTTTAAATAAAGCTTTTTTTTTTTTTTTTAAGTGCAGCCCGTTTGCCTCACAGGAAAACGAGCTGCATTTCAAAAAAATCCGAAACCTTTAGTTTCGGAATTTTCAGGGCAGGGAGTGGTCCCTTGGACCACTCCCTGCCCTGAAAAAATAATATGGGGTCCATTCACAAAGGGGAAGGGGTCCCATGGGGACCCCTTCCCGTTTGCGAATGGGTTACCATCCACTTCAAGTGGATGGTAACTGCGACTCCATTTGCGACCGCATACGCGGTCGCAAATGGAATTGCATACCATTGCGAATCGCAAATAGGAAGGGAACACCCCTTCCTATTTGCGATTCGGAAATGCATTTTGCGAGTCGGTCCCGACTCGCAAAATGCGTTTCTGCATAGGAAACACGCATTTGCGAGGCGCAAACGGCAAATTTTGCCGTTTGCGACTCGCAAAGTGCTTCCTACATCTGGCCCATAGTGCGTAAAAAATACAAAACTACATTGGATATATCTAATGGGTTTTTCTGCCAGAATTTAGCACATGAAAGTAGAGACCTAAGTGCATTTTCCTTTGGTTCCCAGAAACGCTTTTGTCGTTTACCCCAAGGTTATAAAACAGCCCAGGACTGTTTTCGGCCCGTTTCACATCAATCCTGCACGAGCTTGATTCCGAGGCATTATCCTATGTGGATGATATCTATCTCACTGATGACACCCTTGACATTCATCTTGCAAGGGTCGATCGGATAATTATGGGATTTGCTGCCTACGGATATAAATTTAATTTTAAGAAAAGCAAGATTGCCTTTCTTAGTGTATTGTTCCTAGGATATGAGCTATCAAACGAGGGGAAGAGCCTGGCCCCGCACTTCCTAGAGAAGTGTGCTCAGCTTCAGCCTCCGAACACGCTTAAGAAATTACAGCCATTACTGGGTTTCTTAATTTTGGCAGAACATACATTCCAGATTATGGTGAACGCGTCAAGCCACTATATGACTTAATTCAGCCAAATTATTCTAGCAACACATCCGACATACAGCGAGACATGCTGGAAGCTAGACACTTATACACACGGGACAATGCAACGAATTTGGTCATCAGAATAATAGCTGGTGCCCGGAGGGTTTACCTATGTCACCTTTAATGAGGGTGACACGGTGCCGATAGCATACAAATCGCATTTGTACTCCAATGCAGAGAAACGATTTGCTCCTGCTGAAAAAATTCTGACAGCAGTTCAGATGGCCGTCATAAAGGAGAGACCGCTTGCCCAGGGGAAACGCATTATTGTTGTCTCCCCGGTTCCAGCCTTAGAGGCTGTCACTAAAGCGAGCGTTCCAAACGCTAAGGCGTTACATCCACGCTGGATTCAATGGGCAACGTCCCTGACTGCCACTGATGTTGATTATGTGTTTGACCCAAGACTTCAGACACAAGAATTTCTCCAGTATGAACAGGAGTACCCCGCTCCCTTACACATATTGCCAATAGACAGTTATGATACAATCATTTATACTGACGGATCGGCACAACCGGCTGTGGGTACTAAACATCAATACTCGGCAGCTTGCGCAGCCGTGTGCGGGGTAATGGAAGACGGAGTTTTCCATCCTCATAATACCCACACTCAGACCTTAGGGGACTGCACAGCCCAGTTAGCCGAGCTTAAGGCTCTTCTTCTAGCGCTCGAACATTCAGAGCCAGGAACACAGACTTTGATTGTCTGTGATTCGTATTACTGCGTCCAGTCATACAATGAATACCTCAATCATTGGAAACTGAACGAGTTTAGAGATTCTAAAGGGAACACCATTAAACACAAAATGTTGTGGGGAAGGGTGGCTGATCTTAAGGATAAGCTGCCATGTGTCCATGTAGTTCATACATTAGGGCACCAACGTGTAGGAATACATGTTGCCGGTAATACATTGGCTGACGAAGCAGCCAAAGCATCAGGAGCTCCGGCTTCTGTGGCTGCAGTGACTCGTTCTCGAACGAGGTTGGATAATGAAATACTGATTGCCGTTAAAGCCTCGGCTGCAGACAGGACACTTCCGAAAGGATACCCTACGAACTATACCTATCATATCAGTGCACAGAATGTTGCGTTTGCAACAATTCCTGATGTTGGTGACCGAGTGATCCCAAATGAAGACCAAAGATTGGGGCTGATTACAGCTGCACATGAGGGTGTCGCTTCTGCACATGCTGGTATACAGGCCACAATCAGCATTCTACAACAACGGTACTGGTGGCCTGGTCTATACAGACGGAATAAACAGTATGGGGGTCATTCTGACCTCGGCGGTAAAAGGCTCTTACCGCCGGTCAGAAGACCGCCATTCTACCGCCGCGGCCGCGGTAAACCGCCACGGTCATTCTGACCCACAACTGCCAAACCGCCAAAAACCCGACATCCACGGAAGGCCGCCTCATCAGCGGTCAGCGATAAACTGGAGATGACCAAACCTCCACTGTCACGCCAACACAAACACGCCCATGCCATTACGACCCACAAATCCACGCGGCGGTCTTTCAACCGCGGTATTCCATTGGCGGTACACACCGCCGCGCTCAAAATACACACACCCATACAAAACACAGCAACATTGGACAATTCAAAATACACACACCTGAGACACATACACACAACATTCCCACACACCCATCACCATATAAAACACACACCCACATCACCCACTAACCCCCCCAAATCGAAATTCAGAGACAAGGCGCAATACACAGAGAGAGAGCACAGGGAACGCAAACCACAACACACACAGGAACCCAACATCATCACCCACACCACATCTACGCACACATCACCACACACCACCACTCACATCACCACAAACACCACCCCACACCTCATCCACACCACCCCATGGCACCCCAAAGACACCCCAGAACCTCAGACCAAGAACTCCGGGTCATGGTGGAGGAAATAATTAGGGTAGAGCCCCAGCTCTTCGGCACACAGGTGCATCACACCACAATAGCCAGGAAGGCGGAGCTATGGCAAAGGATCGTCGACAGGGTCAACGCTGTGGGACAGCATCCCAGAAATCGGGAAGACATCCGAAAGCGCTGGAACGACCTACGGGGGAAAGTGCGGTCGATGGTGTCAAGACACAACATCGCTGTGCAGAAGACTGGCGGCGGACCCCCACCCACTCCACCCGAATTCACAGCATGGGAGCAAGAGGTCTTGAACATCCTGCATCCTGAGGGCCTCGCTGGAGTAGGCGGAGGAATGGACTCTGGTAAGTCTAATCTCAACTACTTCACCCCCCCCAACCACCAGCATGCCAACCCACACCCCCACCCTCACCCCCAACCCCCCAGCACACATCCTCCCTGCCAATGTCTCACCAGCACAACCACCCAACACAACACCAATCCCTGAATGCCAACACAAACCATGGACACCCATCACCTAAGCATGACCACTGCACATACCCATCCCCCCCCCACAAACCACCCTCACAACTCCTCCCACAAGGGAATGCCAGCACTGGGGGACAAGGGCACCCACAAATCGCACGCCATGGCACACACAGAGCAATAACCATACTCTTTTACCCCTGCAGGGCCCAAACGCCAACACACCGGCCAGGAGGGTCCAGATTTGTCCAACCCACCCCCAGAACAGGCCCCCAGTGATGACAGCAGCTCTATCGACCTAGAACCTGATGACCAGCCCGGACCATCGGGGACCTCTGGACAGTCGGTTCCCCACACACAGACACAGGCCACAGCAGACCCAACCCCCTCTGGGAATACCAGCACAGCTCCCACCCAGCGGGCCCATGCCTCTGTTTCCAGGACGCGTCAATCAGCGGTGTGTCCGCCACTACAGGGCACCCAGGCTGACCCACCACCCCAACAACAACAGGGACCTGGGGGCAGTGGTAGTGGGCACACCGTCCAGGGGACAGAGGCCCGGGGAAACAGGGGAACTGGGAGGGCTGCTGTGCGAGAGGGGGGGGACCAGCCCAGGGAACCCACTCTCCAAGAGGCCCTCACCACCATCATGGAAGCGTACCACCACTCCCAGGAGACGATGGCGACGGTACTGGCCAGGTTCCAGGAGATCCAGGCACAGCAGGAGGAACTGTACATGGGGTTCAGAGAAGAACTCAGGAACATCGGTTCCGCAATGGGGACCATCGTCCTGGCCCTCAACCAGATAGTCACCACATTGCGGGACCATGTGGCACCCCAAGGGGACAGGAGGCCCCCACACAACGACAGGCCACCAGAACCCCACCTCCTGCTGAAGATCAACCACCCCGCAAGCGGAACCTGAGATCACACAAGAAGACAGAGTAGGATGCCAAGACCCCCGCCAGCATAAGATACCACCTGATGTCATCCCACTGTCCCACATTGTCATCCTGTCAAACCTTAAACAGCCCCTGCTCCATCCTTCCACAGGCATGTGGGCAATGCACCTGTGAGACTGAGAACTGGACTCTGCCATGGACATTACTCCACCCCCACCCATCACCGTTTTACTATCATGGACCTATATGCAGCACTTAAAATAAATCACCAATTGCACTTCAAAAATCAGGAGTCTGCTTGTATTCTTAACAAATGTATTACACATAACGGTGCAATAATGTTCAGTTACATTGTGATGACAACATACCAATGTCAATAAGCATTAGTCCATGGGCAAACAAAGCAGAAGTCACGCTGTGGGTCATACAGCTCTGAAAAGGGAAGGGAAAGTCAAAAATCAGTTAAAAGGAACTGGGGGGAAACACAGAAAGTAGAGATGCAGGAGGCCAGAAGTAAATGTAAAATGGCGTGGGTGATTCTTACCTGTGTGCTACTGAAAATACTGTTGTATAACTGTGTCCCTGTTGTCCGTGTCGTCCCCGTCGTCTTCCTCCTCTTCACTCTCCACAGGCTCCACAGCTGCTACAACACCACCATCTGGACCATCCTCCTGCAGGAAAGGCACCTGGCGTCGCAATGCAAGATTGTGAAGCATACAGCAGGCCACGATGATATGACACACCTTCTTTGGTGAGTACATTAGGGATCCACCTGTCATATGCAGGCACCTAAACCTGGCCTTCAGGACCCCGAAGGTCCGCCCATGTGCCTCATTGTACCGTTCCTCTGCCCTGGTCTGGGGATTCCTCACTGGGGTCAATAGCCAAGGCAGGTTGGGGTAACCAGAGTCACCTATTAGCCACACACGGTGTCTCTGTAGCTGTTCCATCACATAAGGGATGCTGCTATTTCGCATGACATACGCGTCATGCACTGACCCAGGGAACTTGGCATTTAGATGGGAGATGTACTGGTCAGCCAAACAGACCACCTGGACATTCATTGAATGGTAATTTTTTCTATTTCTGTACACCTGCTCATTGTCTTTTGGGGGTACTAAAGCCACATGGGTCCCATCAATGGCACCAATGATGTTGGGGATATGTCCAAGGGCATAGAAATCACCCTTCACAGTGGCCAAATCACCCTCCTCAGGGAAAACAATGTAGCTCCGCATGTATTTCATCAGGGCAGACAACACTCTGGACAAAACCTTAGAAAACATAGGCTGAGACATCCCTGATGACATGGCCACTGTTGTCTGAAAAGACCTACTTGCCAAAAAATGGAGTACTGACAGAAGCTGCACCAGAGGGGGAATTCCTGTGGGTTGGCGGATGGGGGACATCAGGTCTGGCTCCAGCTGGGCACACAGTTCATGTATAGTGGCTCCGTCAAGTCGGTATCGAAGTATAATATGTCCTTCTTCCATTGTCGACAGGTCCACCAGCGGTCGGTACACGGGAGGATTCATCCTTCTCCTCGCAAGTCCCAGCGGACGGTGCTTAGGAAGGACAACATGGAGTACAGAGTCAAGCAACCCACAGGTACGTTCACCCAGCTTGCACAGTACACGAATCGCTATGCATTGAAAGGCTTGTATGAGTGGCAATGCAAGGCCTAGGCCTGTGTGACGCAGAAGTAATTAAGCCATGTGGGCCCTTGTAATGGCGGCTGCCTGACCTGAGAAGTTTGACAGTGGGATGAGAGGTCAACGCGCTGGCGTGGCACACCGTGGCGGTAGGCGGTCGAAGACCGCAGTGCGAAGGCGCATTGGTTAACATTGCATCCTATGGGTCTCAGGAGCCAATGACGATGTGCGCCGGCGGTTGCGGTACGCACCGCAGCGGTACGCACCGCCGCGGGCGTGACCGCCATTTTCTATCTGCTTAATCACTCGAGACCTGATCATCCACAGGAGAGGACCTATACTGCAAGTGCTGCTGTGACCTCGGTCTGGAAGAGACAATGGCTGCTGCGACTGGGGAAAGGGCCCCTGCCTTCACTTCAAAAGAGTTGGAGAAACTTGTGGATGGGGTCCTGCCCCAGTATGCGATACTCTACGTTCCTCCAGACCAACAGGTAAGTACACTGGGTGCACGTTGAATGGGCTATGCCTGGGTTGTGTATGGTGGATGTAAGATGGTGGGGTGGGGAGCGAATAAGGAGTGCAATGCACGACAGATGAGAGCATGTGCCACATGGCAAGGTTGGGGAGGGGGGGTCAATCACATCTAACATGCAGAAAAATGTTGAAATTTCCTTTCCCACCCTGTACATGTCAAATAGGTCAGCGCCCATCAGAAAGTCGACATTTAGCGTGCCGTCGCCAAGGAAGTCCGGGCCCTGGGGGTCCACAACAGACGGGGCACCCACTGCCGAAAGAGGTGGGAGGACATCCGCCGCAGGACCAGGAAGACCGCCGAGTCACTGCTGGGGATGGCCTCCCAACGTAGGAGGGGTGCCAGTCGTACCTTGACCCCCCTGATGTCCCGGATCCTGGCGGTGGCCTACCCCGATTTGGATGGGCGCGTGAGGACATCACAGCAGACACAAGGGGGTGAGTACCAGCACATTCTGCTATCTTTACGCGCAGTGGAGGTGTCTGGGTGGGGGAGGAGGGCTGTGGATGACATTAGGCCAGGGCGCTTTCTGTAGTGTAGTCCCCTCCTTTAGGCATGGCCCTGTGCCCCCGCCCCCCACCTCTGTAGGGTGCCAAGTACAGCAATCCATGGTCCAGCATCACCCATGTGTGCATTTGTTGTCCATATACCTGTAGGCCTAGTCACAAGTACTGAGTAGTGTACCCCGATTGCGCGGCGTAGTGCTGGAGGCTCCTGTGTCTGTCCTCTCCGACAACGGTGTTGACAATGCATGCACTCAACCTGTCTTTATTTCTCCCCCCACCCTTTTTCTTTATCTTCTTGTGCATGTGTGCATTAGCATCATCATGCGGAGGAGAATTGGCATCGGAAAACGAGGGAGCTGTAACTCACAAGGCCCCGGTGGGCCATGCTACAGACACCGAGGTCACCAGTGATACGGAGGGCGAGGGGAGCTCCACCACGGGGACCCGTGGTGACACCAGCGACACTGACACGTCCTCGGAAGGGAGCTCCCTAGCGGTGGCGGCAACATCCGTGCCCCCCGCCTCAACAGGTACAGCCGCCACCCAGCGCACCAGCTCCGCCCTCCCAGCAGCCCCTCAGCCTTCGCTCCGTGCCCGCTCGCACAAGAAGGTGGGCATCTCCTTCGCCCCAGGCACCTCAGGCCCTGCCCCAGTTACCCCTGCTGCCCTCAGTGAGGAGGTCATTGACCTCCTACATACCATCATTGTTGGGCAGTCTACCCTTTTGAATGCCATCCAGGGGGTAGAGAGGGAGGTGCATCGGAGCAATGCATACCTGGAGGGCATTCATTCGGGTCAGGCTGCCCATCAACAATCGTTCAATGCTCTGGCCTCAGCACTGACGGCAGCCATTGTCCCTGTTTCCAGCCTCCCTCTTCTAACTGCCTCCACCGTCTCCCAGTCTCCTGTTCCTCAGCCTATCCCATCCACACCATCAGACCAGCCTGCACACACCTCAACACCCAAGGGCAGCTCATCCAGACATAAGCACCACAGATCCCACAAGCATTCACCCAAGCAACATCCAGATGCAGCCATGGCAACAGTCACTACCACCTCTGTGTCCCCCTCCTCCTCGTCTCCCTCCTCCCTCCCTGTGACGTCTCCACTCACACCTGCATGCACACCACCATCATCCAGTACTTCCATCACCACCACACCCTCCAGTACAGTCCGCACACGTGCAGTCACCACCCCCACTGCCATTTACACGTCCCCTGTGTCCTCTCCCACTGTGTCTGTCACCCCCTCTTCCAAAACACACAAACGTAGGCAGCCACCCACAACAGCCAACCACCACACGACAGCCTACGTCACAAGCACCTGCACCCATAGACAGCACACATGACTCTCCTACAACCACATCCTCTCCCTCCACTCCCATACCCACTGCACCTACCCTTCCCATTGCTCCTAAAAAACTTTTCCTCTCCAAACTTGACCTCTTTGCACCACCTGACCCACCCCCTCCATCTGGTAAGAGTCCGAAGAGCACCTCAGCCATCACCAGCCCTGCATCAAGTCTGACCATTGTGCACGGGTTTTGGAGTCCACCCTTTCCCAGCACAGATACATCGGCCAGCAGCAAGGGGACAGCCAGCCCCCCCCTGGAAAGAGAACCCGTAAAACCAAGGCCCGCCGTGAGAAGGCTGACACGGCTGCCCCCAAGGAGCAAAGTCGTGGCCCGTCACCTGCCACAACATCAAGGGGAGGCAAGGGCCAGAGAGCCTAATCGAAGGAGGGCAAGGGTAGCCAGCCAGCAGGGGCGCGGACCAGGAGGGCCCCACAAGACCCATCTCGGGTGTGACGGAGGACACCCACGGGCCCAGGACTCCGTCACAGGAGGGTCCAGCAACTGCACGGTCGGAGGGCGACTAAGCAGGGAGTCCTGGCCAGGTCTGGCTCCCTTGATAGACAAGAAAGGCACCGCTGATCAGGGCCCCGCCGTGAAGACAGGCACCGCTGAACAGGGCCCTGCCGTGAAGACAGGCACCGCTGAACAGGGCCCCACCGTGAAGACAGGCACCGCTGAACAGGGCCCCGCCGTGAAGAAAGGCACCGCTGAACAGGGCCCCGCCGTGAAGAAAGGCACCGCTGAACAGGGCCCTGCCGTGAAGACAGGCACCGCTGAACAGGGCCCCGCCGTGAAGACAGGCACCGCTGAACAGGGCCCCGCCGTGAGGTAAGGCACCGCTGAACAGGGCCCCGCCGTGAAGACAGGCACCGCTGAACAGGGCCCCGCCGTGTAGACAGGCACCGCTGAACAGGGCCCCGCCGAGAAGAAAGGCACCACTGAACAGGGCCCCGCCATCTCAAGCACCGCTCCGCTGGGCCCTTCCTGTCAAGCACCGCTCCGCTGGGCCCTTCCTGTCAAGCACCGCTCCGCTGGGCCCTTCCTGTCAAGCACCGCTCTGCTGGGCCCTGCCGTCTCAAGCACCGCTCCGCTGGGCCCCGCCGTCTCAAGCACCGCTCCGCTGGGCCCTTCCTGTCAAGCTCCGCTGGCCCATTGACAGTGCCGGTTCTGTGTCGAGCTAGTGTTCACGCTGCACTCTGGGCACCCTGCCTCCTCCATGACCAGTGGCGTCTGTAATCCACCTGATGGACTGTGGCTTTGCACTCCCCAGGATGGCACAGTGGGCAACCCACCCACTGTAGAGACTTGAGAGACTGTGGCTTTGCACTCCCCAGGAAGGCACAGTGGGCATGGTGGCCCCTTCGTGGTTCTGGTGTCGTGGACTCCTGTGGCTGAGGTGCCCCCCCTTCCCTTCCCCCTGAGGTGCCTGTAGTTTTGTCATCCGATGCCCCAGCAGTGTTCTCTCCAACGGACTCAGGTCTCCTGTGTGGGCTTTGCCCATGTGTTTGGTAGACATTGGCCCACGGACTGTGGATATTTGACACACTGAGCAGAACTTATTGACTATGTACATAGCTTTCGCACTGTTCATTATTTTTGCTTTAATATTTCATAACGATAATTTTCCATGACTTCAATGAACCTAATTTATACATAAATTTAAATTAACATTTTTATTATGTCTTTGCATTTTTCAGGGGGGTTTGGGGGGTGTCACTCAGTTGTTGCTCTGCATTGGTATGTTGATAGTTGGGGGGGGGGGGCGTATGTGTGTGCCCGTAACCTTTCGTCCTCCCCCCTCCCCTGTGTCGTAGGTGCAGTACTCACCGTTGTCTTCTGCGCCGGAGTTCGTACTCGTGGTAGATGAGCAGGTAGACAAGAGCTGGTAGGATGTTTAATTCGGGTTCCATGCTGTCCTCCATCCTCGTGGAGTGTATAGAGGTGAGCGTTTTCCCGTTCGTAGTCTGTTTCCGCCGTGTTTTTATCGGCGGGGCTCCAGCCCCGGAAAAGGTGGCGGATTGGTGAGTTGTGATACTGTGGGCGGTACATTGTCTGCCGCCTGCCTGTTGGCGGTGACCGCCGCGCTGTTTGTCTGTCCCGCCGTGGCGGTCGGAGTGTTAAGGTGGCGGGCTGTGCTGGCAGTTCCCGCCAGGGTCAGAATTCCATTTTTTTGACCGCCTGCCTGTTGGCGGGTTGGCTGCCGCTTTATCACCGACCGCCAGGGTTGGAATGACCGCCTATGTCCTTTGCTGTGACATTTGTCAGCAGATTAAGGGCTCCAATATCAGACGCCCTCCGCAGACATCTCTCTTAGTGTCAGACAAGCCACTCCATTGTGTGTACCTGGACCATTGTGGTCCTTTGCAACCTGATGGTGCATACAAATACATTTTAGTGGCTGTAGATTCCTGTTCTAGATTCCTGTGGGAATGGCCACAGCGGTCGGCTGACGCCCGGACTATTATAAAAGATTTGCTGATCTTTATCGGTACATATGCGGTTGCAGCATTCCATTCGAGTATTAGGTTCAGGCCGCAGTTGGTTGCATCACCTATATGGGGTCCAGAGAGCACTGAATAATCTGCCAAAACGGTCCTTGGGGGTAAAGTCTCCATATGAGGTTCTCTTTGGGACAACTATGTATGTCCCCGATCTTGATGCCCCTGGTATGGTGGCAGCAGAAACACCATTTGACATAAAAGAACGTCTCGCTGTTTTACAGGAGCTTCAACAATTCCGTGATGATAAATCATCTGCAAGTGCTGCCACCTTGGGAATAAGGGATTTGGCGAAAACTTCGACTGGCTGGATTCCTAACGTTGGGGATCTGGTACGTGAGAAGATCGCTGTGAAAAAAGAGTTTGGTCCAGCATACAGAGCACCTGTACCGGTCTTGGGGATAAAAGGCACCAGGACTGTCATCCTTCCACCGTTGTCTGGTTCCAAATCAAACAGATTCATCTCCATTGATGACATCAAATTACACCATGTGGCCGATTCTTCACAGTAGACCAGGAGGTCCCTTGGGTAGTTCCCGATCCCCTCTCACTACCCAACAGGACATCCCTCTACATAGTAGGATGATCATCGCTACTACTGACTATGCAACTATGTCAGCTGCTGTTCCAGACACTTCCTCAACGATGGGGAGGGCGGCAAATGAACTTTTTTTGGCTCCAGTAACAACTTCGGAGAACACCCCGCTACAGGATTTGGCTGTATTTGACACAAACACTTCCACAACTGGTAACGTCGTCTATCAAGAACTTCCACGAGCAGTGGATGTGAATTCGATGGGTCCTGTGTTTGCGGAAAATTCCTCTGGCTATTTTGTAGACATTGATGATTTTTCTTCAGATTCATCCTCAACTGTGACTGACAAACTTTCCAGAGGTAGCAAATTGTATCGATGGCTTAAGAAGAACTATTTGATATATCCATAGAACTATCTCTGGTTTTGTTTGACATTTATTGCATTATTTTTATGGATTGGTTTTGTGACTGTTTTCTTTTTATTGATTAATGGTCACTATATTGCTGATCGCTCCTCAGTGGAGCCTGTTGATGTAATTTTAACACCCATCATTCATCACATAAGGTACGACGTGAACTGTCCCTTGTCAGTATTACAGCTATTCCAATTCCTGATGGGATTGTTTGGGACAAAGTTCTGTTCGATATATACGGGCCCACAGAGATAATTCAAATACCATACGTGTTCAAGATTTCAATGTCTGATGTTATTACACCTAATGTTGTCTCTGATGATTGGGATGTCCAAACAGTTGATTCCTTGCTAACTGAAATGAAGGACTACTCCGCTTTTGGAAGTGATGATGTATATGATTACACAATGAATTATGGTGATATGTTCTGCTATAATAATTGGGGACATCACTACCTGCACCGTGCAACTAGATATAGGCCTCTCTTTAACTACACACAATGGGAACACTGTTCAACACCACGGGTGGGGAGTCGAAAATATTACAGTGACAAATTCACATACTTTTCTGGGCATGATACGAAGGAAGCTGAATCATATTATTTTAAATTACCTACAACACAATTTAGAAAACTCTTGCTGACAGATACAAAACTGATTTATTCAGATCCCTTTGTTTCCCAACTCTCGATTGAAGGTTATGAATATTGGAAGAACACTATCGATTTGAAGAGTGTATGGGGAACACAAGATTGGCAAATACAGGGTAGGGAGGCTTTGTTTCGAGCTTGCTTAATTCCTGTGCAAATGATTTTTTTGAATGACACTGTTGAGCAGACATCATGTCTGGGGTTAGCAAAGATTAAAGATCTAAACACGCCCAATATTCCTACACCGACAAAATTTAGAGATTGGCAAAACTTTCTTAATGTTTCGGAGGACAGGCTAGATGCATTGGTTAAGGCTGGTGCTTATAATTCTTCACTTTCTCGTCCCGGGGGATGGTTGGTTTGGCCCGCCGACACTGATGAATGTCAGAGGTGTTTTTTGAACTCTTCAAGGGGTTTTTCCATTCATAGGCCAGACCCTCGCTTTCTATCAGGTCAACATACTGGTATAATTACAACATAGAGTGTGGGTAAGCTGTGCCAGCAATGGTTACAGACGAACACTTTAACAGCGGTAAAACAACACCTGAACACTCTTTCTGACAGTATAGAGTTACAAGATTTCCTATTAGGTCCTAGGAAACAACGCTCGAAACGTTTTTTATATGCTATGTATAATGAAATTTGGAAACTTTCTCAAATTGAGGCTGCTGCACGTTTACGGCAACTTGATAAGGAAAATTTGGAAAAAACATTGGCTGTTGTCGACAATGGCATAAACACGCTATCAAACAGGATTTATTCACTGTCGAATATAGTGTCATCTGCTATTGATATCACTCAGACTGATTTGTCCCGGTTATATCATGGGCAAACACAGCTGCGTTCCATCATGCAGCTGAGTTGGGCATTGCAGACGCTGAGAAGTGGCCACATTCCATGGAAATACATTAATGGGAGTGAACTATTCGCTGCTTTTAATTTTTCCAGGGAACAAGAGACAATGGCTAAAAGGGAGGCTCGTTTCACCTTGCTTCAAGTTGAAAAATTAGATAAGTTGCCCTTCACGGTAGCAGAGAGTCCTTCAACTATCTGGCTCTTACACGGCATTATTAATTTACCGTTTTCAACGTTGCGTTTCTCAAGCTGCCTGAAACATCTTGCGGTGGGACGATATGAACGGCTAGGAGATAGATTTATTAAGGAAGAGTGGGAGTTGCCCTTTGAGTATCAATGTCTGAACGGCGAACAGGAGGTCTTTCTTAGCGGAAGTGAATGTGAGACTACTGTTCGTCATTCCATGATATGCAAACAGGTGTCTTTTCACGGCCTTTGCAATGCGGGGGTCGCGTATTTGGCCTGTTTTCTGAAGGGTACTCCCGTCCCCTTGATTCGTTCAGTGTTTCATGTACTTTCTAATGGGAGTTATGTTCTTCTGAGCGATGACAGCTGTTGCGGCTTGCGACCTGGAATTGCCTACGCAATCTCAGTCACGAAGGTCGTTACGTGTTGTGGCCATGTTTTGTTTCCCCCTACGCGAGAGATACAGGTATCTGAAATGTGGCCCCACATTGATACTATTAATGTGAACTATGACAAGTTGAGTAGACTGAAGGTGCTATTGTTTCAAAAACAGGTCGCTTTGACATCCGCAAAAGAGACGTATGCTCTCCAGATTGCGAGATCATCAGCCGAGATACAATCCCTTTTAAATACTGATTTCCCCAAACACTTTGGAGAGTTGGTGTCCAGAATATTCAATGCTTCAAGCACAACTGGGATTGTTCATTTCTTTAAGGCTGTAGGGTCTGGTTTCGTGTCCATCATCCAGACTGTCTTCGGAGTCATCCCATCAGCCACCCATTCTCTCTTTTCCAGTGTGTTTGGTGGCTTTCCGATTATTTTGGCTTTAATTGGCGGACTACTACTGCTATTTTTTCTGATTCGCGGTGGTTGTTTTTTTCCAGCGACACAGAGCAATGGAGCCGCTCCCGTCAACAAAGCTGTGCCGTGAACGCATGGTTCGGATCTTTGGTACACCTTTGCTGTTGGAACTGGAATTTGACTGGTCATTGTCATTCCGGCCTCTACTGTGGTGCGTACAACCGGTGTTCCGCTGCATATGGTGTCTCTTTGAACATCTGCCTATGGTCTGTCTTGCTGTTGCGCCGACATCTCCTGTTGACCACGAACTGCTGATGTCCCCGATGAGGGTTCATACACGGTCATGCCCCTTGAGACTGCGGTTGCTCCGCGAGGCCACCTATGAGCCTTCTGTTATATGATCTAACATGGATGAGGACACTGCAGCGGGTGTCGATACACCGATGACCATGGCTCACTTCTGCTCTGTGGATCCGTTTGTCCGTCCAGCTCTCAATTTCACTTCAGAGGATGTTGACTCATTTTTGAGATCCTTGAATGGTGACTTCGATGACATTCTTCAAGATCCTGCATATAGCACATAATTTGATGAATTTGCTAACAAGTTCCCGGTTCTAAGAAGTAGCGATTATACTAAAAGTTTGCTATACTTGTCATGGTTGATATTAACATCTCTGA
Organism: Pleurodeles waltl; assembly: GCF_031143425.1. Lineage (NCBI taxonomy): Eukaryota > Metazoa > Chordata > Amphibia > Caudata > Salamandridae > Pleurodeles > Pleurodeles waltl. Next base: position 902,152,704 of record NC_090447.1, on the reverse strand, counting down.
ATGTTTTTTAACCGTATTTTAAACACACAACATTTCATGAAGTTTTTTTTTTTTTTGGCTTTTAGTTCAGTAGCAACTTTTTAGCGATTGGGTTTCTTTACCTTCATCATACCTGTTACGGCAATGGGGAGGGTGCAGTGAATCCTAGTTTGTTTTAACGGGATAACAGGAGTTAGCTTAGCCGTAGGCTTGTAAACTTGTGCCCCCATCACCCAGTGACTTTTAACCTACTTAGCTTGCTCTGTCTTAGCCATTTAATTATTTATTTCCTTTAAAATGACGGCCTTGTTTATAGTTAGGCCATTTGTTATGGGTTCTATTATCGGTGTCGCTGCGCCAAGGCGTCAAGATCAAGCACGAAAGACAAACATACAGTAGGCATTCACACTTAGGGATTTTCCCTCTCTATACTTTCGAGGGATTGTTGATATTAATTGCCGTCCCAAGCATGCCTGTTATCTATTGTTATGAATAACACTTATGTCAGGGGACCTTGTAGATCTGTATAAATACAACACACTTTTAGACAGATAATCAGAGTGATTCCGACCAGAGGGCATCGCCACCATCGCTGATACCGATGCTGCAGTCATCTTGACTCTGACCCAGTCTTCGTGTCCCTGCGGAGTCTGAGATAGAGACCTCATTCCAAGGTAACGAGGGTTGGGGGCTCCTCTCATGAACACGGCTTTGGCAGATTAGGTTTAACGAACCCAGCTCTCCCTTTTCTTAGGTAGGAGGTTAGACCTACACTCCTTAAGGTATTAGGGCTTATTCCATTTTTTACATATACATATATTTCTTTCATATATTGCATAATGGTGGGGGTCTTTATAACAATGACTCTCCTCTTCACAATACTGTTGCTTTGTATATTCATTATCCTAATTATTGCAGTTCATGCAACTTATCACAAATTGCAGTTATGTTGAATAAAAACTATTATAACTTCACTGCATCTGTGTTATTGCCTTTGTTTGTATGAGACATAATAAATCTGTGAGAAAAGGGTAATTTCCGTTTAACCACGACAACCCTGAGATATCTTATTTTGAGTCCATGCGTAAGCGACTGCTACAAATCACCTTTTACTATTGTGTTTCTGGTGAGGTACTGCTAGTAAGCCGGTAAGGTTTGGACAACAGTTACAACTAGTTGTAGGAAGAAACTTAGTCACCTACAAACGAAAGTACTGTCATCCTGAGACCCGCAGTCTTGCTCAGAGCAAGAGTCCAAACTACCACATTACAAGAGTAAGCCATCACATGTACTGGAATGTTGGATACCACTTCCTGGTCACTTGTTTGTATACTACCCATGAGTCAGGCATTTGAAAATGCTATGTAGGTACAGTGTTTGTTACACAGAGTCCCAAAACCAATCCAAAAATGTAATGTCACTCCACAGTTTGAGTCACATAAATGTTTCTCTTGTGGCAGTGGAGGACCAGCAAACCAAGCTGCATGTGTTCACATATTTCCAGTGGTTGAAAGCACAAAAGTGTCCAGTTAAAGGGTGGTGGCCATGTGTACCCTGTGTCATTATTGGCCGCCATGTTGTCACAGTTACGTGCAGGTCTAGTCATGAGTCTGTGGAGTCATTCCCTGCATTAACAGAGTATCCTTAAAAGCAGAACTGACTGAAAGCCAAAGAGGAATTGAAAACACACATGGAGATAGTCCAGCAGTGGCACTGCAGAAGTTTTGGAGGCTGACAACAGGGCAACCTTGGTGTGCTCACAAACTTAATGGATCAGTAATTAGAAACTGGCAGGTTTCATCACAACATTTGTACACAGGGTGGCCTCTGAAATTCCCACTGCAACAGGGAACATCAGTGCCTCTGTGCTGATTAATCTCACAGCTAGTTACCACGTAAGCACCATCATTGGTTTGCAGCCAATGTGAATCTGTGTGTGGACCGTCAGGGCATAACCATGTTCTTTCCTTTCGTGCACATTAGCAAACGTTGCTTGTTGTGCTGGAGGCACCATACCCAATCCATGGATACAGCCATGGTACACTGTCACTGTTTGTCACTCATGCATACATGAAACCCAGACAAGGGATAGGGCCGGGATTAGGCTATTAGAATACATGTCCTAGACCATGATTCAATAAGTAAACTGATTACACTATACAATCTATTTGAGGATTAATTGTAGACCTACCAGACACATGGAAAGCAACTATGAGAAAATGTAGCCACACAGAACCTCTATGGCAACACAAAGACAGGCACCAATCAGGCTAACAGGATGCAGGCTCTGTCAGGAACTAATATGAACAAGGCAAATGCACAGAGAGCAGACTTTGACTGGGAAAAGCTGGAACAGCACTGTGGAAACTTAAAAACTGTACTTGTGCTGTGGGCTGCAACGTTACACAATAAACCAAGACCTGTGTTAGATAAGTGATTTATACGGCAATGCACAACAAGGATATATATAAAATGGCTGCTTCTAAGCCGTTCCAGGCAGCAACAATGGCAGTGCAGGTTCAAATGGCTGGTCTGCATGGAAGTGCTCACAGGTTTGTCAAGGTTCAGTCTCTCACAAGTCCTGTAGGTGAGAATCCAGTTCAAAGGGCCAACAGTACCTTTCACGTAGGAAGCAATGGACAGGTGATTACAGGTCCTACAGACTACCAGTCAGTGCACTATCGGACCTGAAGTCCATGCAGACAGATGACTTAGGACTATGGCATGCCATACTAAAGAGGAAAGCACGCTGGAGTCAGAAGGTGAGTCTGGTTGTGTGTAGATGAAGGATTATCTGGGTACAAATAGCCCATTTACAGGGCCCCCCAGAGGAGGGTGGGGAGAGACTGAAACATGCCTGTGGCAGGACTTATAACCTGGGATGGCATGTGCAGGGCATGTCTTGTGAGCAATGCTTGTCATACATGGGGCACTCATGCTATCCATTTTCAGCTTAGATGGACTTCTTGTCACACCTACTCCTTGCAGAGATAGATGATGTCACACTTACTGCTGTCAAGGGTCTGTTCATACATTCCTGTTACCAATGCAATAGCACAACAACTGCCTCATGTATTAAGCAGTTTTTTTACTTTTGATTGATGGTGTCTTTGTTGTGTGCCACATGCTGCAATGAACCATTTTGCCAACATGGATGTGTGCCATATCTATGCTACTCTGATATTGCCCTTCAAATGTGAAATGGACAGGATATAAATAATTTCCACTATGTGTGAATTTGGGTGTACATTCATACCCATCAATTGTTATGAGGCTTTTTCAGTATCCTAAACTGTATATCTGCAATGCTCCATGAGACTAAACTCTGTTTATGATTCCTAGGGATCATGTGATGCATAAATAATTACCCAGACCATGATTTCGTGATGAAGTGAGGTGTTTAATGACATATGGTAAGACAGTGGTGATGATGAATAGAGTTAAAAGAAGTTTTGTACAATGTGTTGTCTCCGACGCAATCCTTATATTCTTAATGTGATACTTGACAGGAGATCAAAACTATTTACCTGTGGTGTCTTCCATCAAATGATCTTTTTAATCTGAAGAAGAGGCTAAAGAGGTGCATAGAGAGATACTCCATGCGTTTTATAGCTTTTTTTGAACTCAGAAGATGAAGGAAGATCTTTGAGGGTCTGTTAAACCTGCCAGGCTTAGGGTGGTCTTTCCCCATACTTTTTAGCTACTATCTCCATTTGTGCTGCTGAAATTTGTTTTTGTAGGTCTTAGGACTCTGTGCACTTTACCACTGCTAACCAGTCCTAAAGTACTTGTAAAGTGTTGCTTATTCCCCTAAATGTGTTTTCATTGGCTTACACCTCATTAAAGTTATTTGTAAGCCCCTTGTAACGAGGTATACCAAATACCTAGGACCTGTAAATTTAATGCCACCAGTAGGCTTGCAGCACTTATTCTGTCACCCACTTAAGTAGCACCTTAAACATGTCCCAGGCCTGCCACCGCAGCCTAAATGTAGATTTAGACTGCCATGTCAAATGGCATTTATGCCACCTTACCAAGCCCTAGACTGTCCTTTAATTACCTATAGGCTACCCCTAAGGTAGGCCTTAGATAGCCCAAAGAGCATGGTGCTGTGGAATTCAAATTTTGGACATTTAGGCCCATATTTGTACTTTTTGACACAAAACTGCGATGGCGCAGTTTTGCTTAAAAAATATTACTGCCGGCTAACGCCATTTCGGTGCGCCGTGCGGCCGTCAAATTTCTACTTTGACGCACGGCGGTGCAAACCACAGGTGTAAGTCATTTTTTTGGACGCACAGCACAGCGTCACGTCGTAAAGGAAAACTACGTTAACATGGCAGAAATGACTGTGGGTCGATTTATGACACCGCAAACCAGATATGCGGCGTTTTTTGACGCAATAGCGTCAAAATTCCCTGCAAACACAGCCATTTCAGCAGAGGAGAGCCAAAATGAAGTCCAGATGCCTGTACAGACCCCAGGAAGATAACAACAGACCAGGAACCAGCCAGAAGGACCCACACAAGAACCAGGAAAGGGAGAAGAAGAAAATAAAGTGTTGCTTCAGTGCAGAGGAGCAGGAAATCCTTGTGAAAGAGGTGAGGGAACACCAGCACCAACTGTTTGTCACCTCAAAGTTGCCAATCAGTAGGAGAGAGGCAATATGGCAACAAATTGTTGACAAGATTAACAGTGTGCCAGAAGTACACAGAACAGTCATTGAGTGCAAGAAAGGCTGGCATGACTGCAAGCGCAGGACCAAGGAAAAGATGGCCAGGAACAGGAAGGCAGCACTGCAGACTGGTGGTGGGAGTCCAGCACACCAGGAGGCCCTGGACCACATGGAGGAGATGGTCACAACCATCATCCCTGAGGAGATCGTCACAGGGATTCAAGGACAGGACAGCGCAGACCACCAGGAAACAACACAGATGCAGGGTAAGTTGCATGGGGAATTAAAATGCACTAATGTCAACTACAACCGGGGGGGGATACCGACTACAAAATGCATGGAAGTCATCATATACATGGAGTGGCATGGGTAAAGGGGTATGGCATGGGGGCATGGCCTGTACAGAGAGAAGATGGGGCACACCATAACACAACACCAACAACAGTTCCATGGGGGTATGCTGCCATGCCAACGATGTAGCAGAGGTAAAGCCATGCCAGGAGGGAAGGGCACAACGTCAAACTGACATCCTATCATACGCCAGCCACTATACCCCCTACATTAACTAGGGCCCAATTAACAACCTCAAGCCATACCGACAACTGGAATGTAACAGTGACAACAGTTGCCACTACCACCTCTGCTATGTGTGCAGCTCAAGTAGCCAATGGCAGTAACGTCCCCATGGGTCATACACACCTAAATTAGTGGGTTGAGAATGACAACTTTAACAATCCCCTGAGACAAGACAATTGTTCCAGTCCTGTCAATTGTGAATGCCCATAGTTGCCGCAAACATCAGCCAATGTCATCAACATTAGGAGCTACACAGCACTAAGGTCACACCCATGCAGCATATGCCAGGGTCCATCCTTTGCCTGAGTCACAATGCAACATCCCAAATGTCATACTGCTCAGACAACAGCATTGAGGGGGAGGACACATGTAACTGGTCACTGAAATACACCTGCACAGTCAGAGGAGGAAATAGGACACTGCTACGACTATCAGGGCAATCCAATGTCCACACATTCCCCAACATCACCTGTACACATTACCAATGCTAACATCCATATCATGCCATAACAATGCTATGCATAGGATATGCTACATTTCAACTACATATAAGTGGATGTGAAAGATCAGAGACTGGGGCAGGTCTAGATTGTTAAGTGTGCTGCTAGTGCCATCAGAGCACCCACAGCCAGTGAAAGGTCTCACCAAGAGAATGGATGTAGACAGAGAGTTGAGTAGGACAAGAAGGTGGCAATTCACTATTTGGCCTAAACCAACACCTAGCGGAGATAATGCAGCCAAGTCAAAAAACTTACCACAATACATGTGATGTGCAGGTGGGGCATAGGCCTAGGAGAATGCCCATCTGAAAGACTGGATCAATGAACAGGAACCACGATCACAATGTGAAAATCATCACAAGGCAGGCATGTCACATCACAAATGCCACAACACAGATACACTAATTGTACCCTATTTCATTGCAGAGGACGATGGATCTCCTGCAGATATGCCTGTCCAAGACTACCCTGATGACATGGATGACGAGCTGACAAACATCAGCCACAAGACCCTCCAAGATGTCCTTGGAACACTCCAAACCCCACCTTCAGTCACAAGGAGGAGCACAGAACAAGCAACCATCACAAAGGTCCCACCCACAACCCCAATTGTAAGACCTGCCAGCTCCAATACAGCTGAGGACTCATATGACACAGGCACCAGCTTTGAGAGAACTGTAGTCGGAGTACAGCGGGAGCTGGCCAATGAGGTGAGGGTGGGGATGCAAACTATGGCAGCCAGCCTAGAGGGAGTCCGTTTGTGCATGATGTCATCTGCAGATCAGGGAGCAGCCATGCAAGCTCTAACATCCATCCTGCAAGGAGTACAACAAACTATAAAGGAATTCACCACTGCAGTAAGGGAGTTGCCACAACACCTCACATCCCAAACCTTCCACTGCATGCACGAATGCAATCATGACCCCCTCAGGGCTGCTATTCTTAAGAACCAGCAGATCCTCTTTGCAGCAGTACTGCCCTTAAGACCCTCACAGGTAGCAGCGACTAGGATGTCTGACTCCACGTCTCAAACACTGAGGTGTGTGTTGCCCCTTCACAACGACCACCACCAAGGACAGAGGAGGCAACACACACATCAGAAGAAGAAGACATTCTCAGGGGTCTCAGCTCTTCAGAAAGATGATTTGATCCCTGCCAAGCATGTTGACTGTCTGTTAGGGAATGATCTAGATCACACTTCCTGGAAGAAAGTGCAGCTGAAGTCACAACTGGTAATGTTGGTGTAGGCTGAGTCAGTCTGTGCGACCCTCAGGACCACAGCTGCCCAAGAGGGGAGTCAAGGATGTCTGTAGCCTGGAAAATTACCCAGTCAGCTACCAAGAAGGGAAGGGCAAGAGATGTTGGGGGCCAGACCCTAAATATCCCACAGTGAGGGTTGATAGGGCACCAAAGGAGGCTACCCCAGTACCTTCTGGGGAGTACATTGCCTCCCTTGGCGATCTGTCTGAGTTTACTAGTTGGCAAGCAGTAAAGGGATCCACCAAGGAGGATTTTTCGAAGGCACAGGAGAAGTGCCAGCCCTTTGAGGGAATGAGGCAGCAAGCAGAAGCGCAGGCAGCTAGTAATACTGCTCGAGATCACCTCATACACTGGAAGAATTACCTCTTGCATAGTGAGCCTAACTGTTCCTGTGCATGGGGTAACATGTGTGTTAGTAATCCCCAATGGTACATGGCCTTCCATCTGGGGCTGGGTCATGAGGACATCCTGGTCAGGACAAGATCTTTTACATTCTTTTCTCCTATTTTTATTTGCCTAGGATAAAGATCCTCTCAGATGCATTAGGGGACATATCAGTTTGGTCAAAAATGGGTGGGAGCAATGTTCCCAGATTTGGTTAGCAACATGTTAGTGATCAGCAAAAAGATAGCCATGTTCTGGAAGAAGGCATCTGAGACCTTGAAGGCTAGCAAAGAGGTTATAAAAAACAGTAGCACAACCAGATGGATACCCCTGTGGAATTTCAACCTGAACACAAACTGTAGGCAGTGGAGCCTGTGATGCACTGGGCCTTCCAAGTCTGCCGGACTGAGGCATATGAGGTTGTTGAAAGGAAGGAGGAGGCACCTACTTGGTGGATCTCAAGACCCCCGGACACCTCATAAGGGTACTCCACATCAACAGCCTCTAGCCACATTAGTAGAAGTTTAAGGTCACATCCTACTGGTGACAGATAATTGGGAGGAAAAGAGTAATTCTCTCCCTGGCCTCCTACCATCAAAAGAGAATCATGGGTTAGTGGAGGGTGCTAACTTCTCCCCTACCCTGACCCTAGAAAAACAGAGGGACTGCAAGGCAGTTTGCCTTTCATTTTTCCTCACTCCTGGTGTTACACATCAGTGCACCCATGATATTGCCACTGGAAACAACCCTCCATTCAAAAAATAAAATATACAGGCTGTCTGACAAAGTGAGAGCCAGCATCAAAGAGGAGGTCTCTAAGCTGTTGGAGCCAGGGGTAATTGAGCACCCCAGCAGCACTTGCTCCAGCCCAGTGAGCTACAAGGGACTCAACTTAGTCACTGAGACTGATGACAACTCCAACCACAGAGCTGATGAGCTCATTTACAGATTAGGGGCTGCCAAATTCCAGAGTACCGCAGGGAACTGGGAGATTGCAATAACTGAAGAGGCTGGAGAGAGGTCAGCCTTTTCATACCAGGGGGCCACTTTCAATTTAAAGTGATGCTCTTTGGAATGACAAATTCCCCTGACACCTTCCGGTGGCTGGTGAACCAGGTCTTGATTGATGTTGAGGCCTTCCGTACTGCTTACCAGAATGATATAGTTGCCTTCAGTAACAGCGGGGAAAATCACATTTTTAACATGCAGGAACTGCTTTAGGCTCTGCAACACGCAGGCCTGACTATCAAGGCTAGTAATTTCCAGATATTGCGGGGGTCTATGGTTTACTTGGGATACTTTGTAGAAAGGGTAAGATTTAGCTCTTCCAGGCCAAATAGATTCTATCCTGAGGTGATTGCCTTACTGGGCCTCACAGGGTATTATAATACATTTGTCATGGGTATGGCCCCATTGCTGACCGCTTTGACTGAGCTGATTTCCATGAATTAGCTCAAGAAAGTGATCTGGAATGAAGTCTGTCATAAATCCTTTGACTTCCTCAATGAGGCCATGTGCAAAGTACCTGTGCTCAAGGCCCCTGACTTTTATATGGAATTCGTAGTCCAAACAGATGCTTCTTGAACAAAGAGATAGTTTAATCACAGCTCAAAGAAGAGGGTCTAGACCAACCTGTAGCTTGCATATTTAGGGGGTTGTTTCCCAGGGAGCAAAGATGGAAGGCCATTAAAAGAGAAGCCTTTGTTGATACCTGGGCACTGAAGAAACTGAGACTGTAAGGCCCATATTTATACTTTTTGATGCAAACCAGTGCCGGCGCTGGTTTACATAAAATTTGTTACCGCCGGTTAATGCCATTCCTACGCGCCAGGTGGGCACCTTATTTAAGGATTGACGTTAGCGAGGTGACGCCGGCGTAGGGGAAATTGAGGATTGTGCACCAAAAAATGGTGAAAGTCAGGTTTGAGGCAAAAATCATGCCTCAAACCGGACTTGCGCCATTTCTTGACGCACAACCCCCATTGAAATGACTCCTGTCTTAGTAAAGACAGGAGTCATGCCCCCTTGCCCAATGGCCATGCCCAGGGGACTTCTGTCCCCTGGGCATGGTCATTGGGCACAGTGGCATGTAGGGGGGCCCAAATTAGGCCCCCCATGCCACTTAAAAAAAAAAATACTTACCTCAACTTACCTGTACTTACCTGGGATCGGTCCCCCCATCCATGGTAGTCCTCCAGGGGTGAGAGAGGATGGCAGGGGGTGTCCCTGGGGGCATGGAAGAGCACCTCTGGACTGCTTCCACGGTCAGAGACCATGGAAGTGAGCCCACGGGTCCCTTAACGCCTGCCCCCACCCAGACGTAAAAAAACGAAAACGGCGCACATCAGGCTGTGCGCCATTTTTTAAGGCCCGCCCCCTCTGTGCATCAAAATGACGCAGGAGTATAGATAAGGTGCACAGGCCTTAAAGTCATTTTTTGGGTGGGAACGTCTACCTTGCATGTCATTAACGCAAGGCAGTTTCTCGCAGTAAAAAAATGACGCACACAGAGGAATTTTGACATCTGCGGGCTCGGTCGTCAAAGTTTAAATATGGTGCACAGTTTGCACCGAATGTGCGTCTAAATTTGTGACACACATATGGAGCAAACAGAGTATAAATATGCACCTAAGTGCTTGTCCCTTCTGGATTCAGAAAGACCATAGACCCCTGATGTGGCTAATGCAAATGAGGGGTGACAATCCAAAATTGTTGAGTTGGTTCATCTCCCTACAGGGAAAGGACATTATTGTAAGACACAGTTCTGGGTCAGACCACTCCGGTGCTGATGGTATATTCAGATTCTTCCACTTTAGTACTGAGAAGTCGCACAAGGTTGGGTAGTTCTCCCCATTTTCAGCTCAGGGGGATATGTGTTAGACCTGTCATCCTTAGGGTGGTCTTCCCCAAAACATTTTGCCAATTTGTGATGCTGAACCTTATGTTTGTTTCCCTTAGAACTCTTTGCATTATGCTGCTGCTAACCGGTACTAAAGCATTTGTGCTCACTCCCCTAAACATGTTTTGATTGGTTTACACCTGATTTAACTTACTTGTAAGCCCCTTGTAGAGCGGTTTACCATATACCTAGGACCCGTAAATGAAATGCTACCAGTTGGCCTGAAGCACTTATTATGCCACCCACCAAAGTAGAACCTTAAACATGTCCCAGGCCTGCGACTGCAGCCTAAATGTGGATTGAAACTGTCATGTCAAATGGCATTTAAGCCATCTTGCCAAGCCCTAGACTGTCCTCTAATTACTTATAGGCTACCCCTAAGGAAGGCCCCAGGTAGCCCAAAGAGCATGATGCTGTGTAATTCAAATTTTGGATATTTAGGCCCATATTTATACTTTTTTTGCGCTGCATTTGCGTCATTTTTGAGACGCAAAAGCGGCGCAAACTTAAAAAAATACAATTGTATTTTGTAAGTTTGCGTTGCTTTTGCGTAAAAAAGCAGCACAAGTGCGGCGTTAAAAAAGTATAAATACAGGCCTTACTTTTTTAGTTTTATATGTGCTGGTAGTGAACAACTCCCAAATACCTCTGAGACCTACCCCTCTCCTATGATAACCATGGGGGATTCTTTATTGTATTTAAGAAGCTGCCATTTCCAATTGAGAGCATTTAGAGATGTGATGATTGATATCAATGGAATTATGATGAAGCCCTCTTTAATAATAAAGTTAGATTTTTCATTACAATTTTGAAAGTGCCACTTTTTGAAAGTTTGCATGTTCCTGTCTTTAACCCTTTGTGCCTTTAGCCTGTCTTGGGTCACATGACTAGGTGTAGTAGCCAGTTAGACTTTGTAAACTCTGCTCAGACAGTCACATAATAGAGATAGTAAGTTTGCCTCAATGGGCCATATGCTGATTGGAGCAGAGCTGAGCACAGCCCCACTTGCAACTGAATAGGGTGTGCTCTACCTTCACACACAATGCCTAAAACCTACTCATTTTTACTACAGCCAGCTTGGAGAGAGATTAGGCAGGCAGGAAATTCCATGGTCTTCAAAGAACCTTTCTAGTAGCTTCTCCCGCCTTCCAAGAGAAGGGCAATACAGTATACAAATAGGACCTTCAGACCCACTCTTTAGTTCACTCCTGGGCCTATGGAAGGACTCACAAAGTACTCCCTACTGCTGTGATCTGCTGTGTATGCTGCAGGACTGCTTTGCTGCACCTGGAAAGACAGCTTTGCTGTCTACAGCCTGCCTTGAACCCTCAGACATTGAGACTGCAGGACAAGTTCAACTATACAGGCCGGCCCTAACAAAACTGATACTAACACTTTTTTATCCAGAGGACAGGGAGAGAGGGGTCCATAGAGAGGCAGAGGGAGAGGTCAAGGACCCTACTATCAGGAGACACAGGGAGTGATACAGACTGGATCGCAGTACATATCTCCAATCTTTACCTTGTGTAAATATACTTTAATCCTCTGCAGAGATCTCTAAACTTAGTAAAGGTCTCTCCTGTCTCCCAACTACTAGACCAAACTTTTTTGAGATCAAGGTGGTGGTACAATGATTTTTCAGAAAGGTCAGTCTGAATAATTTCTTTGGGGATCGACCATGTCCCCAACGCGGATGCCACTGGGCTGAGCCCACCTTCCATTTTTCTGTCCGATCACATACAATGCCAGCAGAAATATTGACATTTGAAAAGATGGTTGTGAAGAACATTGATCCACTGAGAGAGGAAAGGAAGCATATTAAATATAACCACACACTTGAAGAAGGTGTAGCCATCAGGACACTTAGGAAGAACACAGAGGTAGTCCATAAAATAGCAGACAAAGGGGGCGGTATAGACACCTTTGACTATAAGAATAAGATACCTAACTAATTGAGTGGGTTTACATGCCACAAGGGAATCACAAGCCATCCAACCGATTAACTTAAAGTCCTGATATGCTGCAGGTGCAATTACATTACACACATCCGAACGTAGTCCTATTACATCATGACACATTATGCCTGTGAATTGATCTGATGTGCTATGATTCTTATAAATGCTCTTATCCCAATAATAATTAAGCAAATATATCTAGAAGTATATCTGTGGAAGGGGCCTTGTATCTTAACCTCTACCCCCCCATCTCAATCGTCTTCCACAATACTCGTCTGCCTCAATATACCCTGGTATCTCCTAAAAGCTATCGACTCGTTGGGCATCCACCCTTTCTTTTACCCACATTGCCTACATCTTTGCCTCCCATGCGGCACACTTGGGGGTACCAGTGATTTCCATGCCTGAATAATCAGTGACTTGTCTATAAAGGTGGCCACAAATATTATTTGTCGAGCAGATATAGACAGGTCTATGCTTTGTGTGATACCCCACAGTGCCACTGATGGGCTAGGAGCTAGCTTGTATGACACTAATCCTTTGAAAGATCTTTCCCCAGTATGCTACCAGGTTCGTGCATGAGAAGCACATATGGAGCCAATCTCCCTGAGTCATTTGACAGCGCAGGCATTATCATGATGCCTCTGGATACATTTATTTTATTCTAGCGGGGGTGTAATAAAGCAACCATTTCAAATGAAGTTTGATTCTTTTGAGATCTTCTCTCCAAAGTGCTTTTTGTGACACCTTGTGCTTTTGCCATTGTTGTATCCCTATTTTAAACCCCGTAATATTTTCTACTCTGATTAAAAGTTTGGATATTGCCTTAATAGCACGTCCTTCGTGAAGTGTCTTATACCAAATACCAATGCCTATTTGATCATTATAGAAGGCCTGAAAAGTAGCTTCATTGCAGCCATCTATTACTTTTTCCTTTGAATGTAAAAAATGCTGGCTTTGACAGTAGGAAAATTGTAAGCTTCGAGAAATGTCATTTGTTACTATAATGCACCGAGTCCATGATTTGATACAATCCCCTATAAGAAAATCCACTAGGGACCTAATCCCTACCTCTTCCCACTTTTGAACATCTTTGACTAATCTCTAAACCTATAATCCAGGTATCCCTAAGTCTCATTGATGGTTGAATCTTACAAATTTGATATTTGCCCTGTATTAATAATATACTAGACTGTATCATTACTGGTATTTTATATCTTACATTTCTTGGGAGGCGGGGGTGTTTAAAAAACCGTGAAAGATGCGTATTTGTTTCTGTCAACATTTGATTAAGATAGAAATTGAGATTTGGCTTTTGCGCAGCTCTTGAAGCCCAGTCCAAAATAGAAGCTTCATAATAAATTTGAGCGTTGGGAAGTGCCATCCCCGCATCTTTTACTGTAAAGGTTAGCTTTTCTAACTGTAACTGAGGTTTCTTATGGTTCCATATGAATTGTCTAATCGATGAGTCCAACTCTTAGAATAACTTTTTAGGGACTCTCAAGATTATACTAGAGATAACAAATAACATCAAGGGGAGAATCATCATTTTCACCAATGCAATCCTTCCTATAATCCTCACATTGGATTCCTGCCATTTCGCCAATAGGTCTTGAATCTGCTTAAAAACCCTTGTGTAGTTCAACTGGCATAAATTTATCAGGATCTTGGACACATATATGCCTAAGTACCTAATGGGGCTAGAAGATGAAGATACTATCTGGATATCCTTTGGCAGAACTGGTATTTCTGCATTACACAAAAGGGGTTCTGATTTGGACCGGTTGATTCTATAGTCCCCCAAATCCGAGAAGGCCTTGATGTAAGAGAAAGCTCTGTCAATGTTATGCAAATCTGCATGAAGATACAAGATCATGTCATCTGTGAATAATTTCACCTTGGGAGCTAAAGGAAGTGGAGCCTGTGTATATATTGGTCCTGCCGAATTGCTGTAGCCAATGCTCAATAAAGAGCGCAAACAGCACTACGGACATAGGACAACCTGGTTGTGTGCCCTGTGATATCTGTACCAGTCCTGCTATTTGTGTGTTTATCGAGACCTTGGCTTGGGCCCCTATGTATAACCTACTCAGCGTCTGAGTAAATTTCCCTGGGAAACCAAATTTACCTAGACCCATAAAAAACGCTTCCCGTTGAATGAGATCAAATGCCATTTCTGCATCAAGCATTATAATCGCTGCTGGATGGTGATTATCAGATAAGTAATCGATCGCCTGGATCAATAAATTAGTATTGGTGGACAGCAGCCTACCGCTAGAAATCCACATTGATCCTTGTGTATCAACCCTTGTGCCACCAGAGCCATACGAACTGGATGTACCTTAGTGAATAATTTATAGTCCTGATTTAGGAGGCTAATCCGACAATATGAGCCCGGATATTCCGGTGGTTTATCCTTTTTAACAAATCTAACCACTATAGCCCTGGAGAATGCTGATGGGACCTCTGCTCCTTCTATTATTTCGTTGAATAGGTCGACAAAATTTTTGGCGATTTGACCGTCTAATATTTTACAAACTTCTATGGGGAGGACGTCTTCTCCTGGAACGTTTACATTGGGGCCCCCCTTATTGCCTCTACTACTTTATTAAGAGTGATAGGGGATGTTAATATATTTTGTGCCCCTGGGTCTAAGCTTGGCAATATCACTGAGTCTAAATATTGTTTAATTTGTAAAGTATTCAATTGCATCGTCTCAGTATACAACTTGCGATAGTGCGAGAGAAATGCTTTTTCTATCCCTTTAGGCTGGCTAACCATTATACCCAGCTCCTCAACAAAAATACCTTTTATTAAATTAGCGTTGGATCTTCCTTTAACTGACCAGGCCAGCAATCTTCCTGCATGCTTACTTTCTTCATTCTGCCTCTGAAAGCATGTATGCCTGTTAAGTAGCTCTCGAGAAAGATACAAGTCCTTTAGTTTGGCTTGAGCTCTTTTCAATGTTAATTCCGTCTCTGGGCTAGGTTGTAATTGATTTTTTTAGTGCCTGCTATACTTCTCATTGAAAAGAATTACATTGATCGCCTCTCCTCGTATAAAAGCTTTGGTAGCTCCCCAGATGTTAAATAGAGAGGTGGAGTTCTTATTTATGGCTAGAAATTCCGTAACTGCCGCTTTAAGATTAGCTACCCAACCTTCTTTAGCCAAGAGGGATCTATCCAATCGCCACTGCGGGCGGCTCTGTTGGTTTCCTTTTTCACTAATATTAACCCAGGGAACAGAATGATCAGAAAAATAATTTGTTAGTGTGAATGAAATTAGAATATGGTCAATTCTTGATGCCTTATTATACCTCTTTGAATAACATGTACATTATTTCTCTTGGGGGTAGTCCCCCCTCTACCCATCTACCAATGCTAGATCTGAGATCAGTTTAAAGAGCATATGGCAAGCTCTTAGTTTATTTTGAGCTTTATTCCTACATGATGTGTCCCATTTGATATTGGGTATTATATTGAAATCCCCTCCGATTACAAAATAGCCTGACAGTGACGATAGCTGTATATATAAAGCCTGCGTTGATGCTACATCATCCTCTATAGGGCCATAGAAGCTTATGAAGTGGATCACTTTTTCAGCCACAATAGCTGAAACTACTATCCATCTTGCCTGCGGATCTCTACAAACTCCATTTATCCTCCCAGCAAAGTTTATTGAAAACAGAACTGCCACACCTTGTACCGCGATGCCGGCCGATGCAAAGTAGGAGTAGGCGATACTCGCAGGAAGTTTCTGTAATTTGACCTTAGCCTTCCAATGAGTTTCTTGCAAAAGGATGACTTGTACTTGAGATGTCTCCAGCCAGTTAAGAACCACTTGAAATGTAATCTTATTATTAGCTCCAATCAGACTACATGAAGCTACTCTTAACTTGTACCCAATCATTTCCTAATATACCACCCCATCATCGCCATGGCCCTTTGTATTTCAACTGCATTTGTGATTGCACTTAATTGGACTTCCATTTTTTATATCTCATCTTAGAATAGAGGATGTAGCTGGCTGACCTCCACCTGTATTTGTGCTCTAGCTCCACCTGTGCCTTCCCCCCTCCCATCATCATCGTTGAGGGCCTCACCCGTCCCGAACCCTCCCTCCATTGAACCCCCTGTGCTTCCCCCTCCACCATAACCTCCCCCCAATACCCCAAAAACGAGTGCACTGAGATGGCAATCCTTGAGCCTGATCCCAAAAGATCCGTAAGACAGTCGGGTGAAGAATCTGAAGAGAGAGGAAAGAGGGAACACATGCCAAAACATTAAACAAATAAACAAAAAAAAAGGTCTTTTGAATCAACAGTTTTCCTCCATACTCATTTTCCCCCAATGCCCCTTATTTCGCTACTTATCCTATCACCTCTTTGCCCCCTCCCCCGCCCTCACTTCATCCTCCCCTATTCTCCTGTGAGAATCACATAAACATTGCTTTAAGGAAACTAGAAAGTCATTTGCATCCTGTATCCCCTGTAAAACATGTGTTTGTCCTTTAAAAAGTACTTTCAGCTTGGCTAATTGGACAATTCCAGCCGGAGCCCCTAGCCTTTTAAAGTCATCTATCAGTCCAACAAACTCACGTCACCGATGGGCTGCTGTTACTGACATATCTGAAAACATGCAAAAACTAAATGTGTCCCCGTGTTCCTCTTTTTAATTGCCTGCAAAATAATTTGTTCCTTAATTCTAAAGTCTCTGAAATTGACTAATATGGTATGAGGATATTTTAAGTTTGCTGGGCGCGTACATGGTACCCTATGTGCTCTCATTATTTAAAGATCCGCTTCGGTTTTTACCTAGTCTTGAAAAATGCAATTGTAGATAAGATCAGAGACTACCTTGGTTACGGAAGAAGCTGCCTCCATGTCTTCCGGGACCCCTACAAACCAGAGATTCAAACGCAGAGATCTATTTTTCATCTCATCTAGCTTGATCTAGTATTCCTCAAGTTCTGATTGGATCTGAGGTATTGTCGATTCTGTTTGATTTCCTAAGTCTTTTAGATCCAAGACTCTCTGTTCCACCCGTGTTAAAGTGTTGTAGAAAGATGGGTAAAATGAGTGTTCAACTGGCTGAGCTGATCCTTAGTCTCCTTCTGGGCCACCTCTTGAGATAGCTTGGTTGCTTGTAGCTCCTCTAGAATCAGCCCCATCCATTCTTCCATTGAAAAGGTGCTAGGTATCTTGTGTATTGGATTGTGGTTGCTAGGGCTGGGGGTGCTAGGAAATGCATCTGCGCAAGCACTGACATTCGGTGATGCTAGATTGGACATGACCAACCCGGAGCTCTCTAGTACAGAATTTGTGGTAGTACCAGGGACTGTACCGCTGTGTATAGCCCCTTCTTTGCCTAATGGTAATGCTCCTTCTTATCCTGTTTCTTTGGCATTCTCCTTTTCCAGTGCCTTTGGCACTATCTTTGTTTTACTGATGATGGTTGAGAACAAGGGATACGTAGACCTCTCTTTATATTGTGAACTTGCCACATGGGAGGGGCTGTTAGGAGTGGCAAAGATAGATGAAGAGGCTTTTATGGGGGGAGTGGGCTTTGGTATTCCAGGTAGTTGCATTGGCCGTAATGGTGATTACTCATGACCTTCTCCTGAGCTAAGCCCCAATGACCTGGAAAGAGCTGGTCAGGGAGGTCGTAGATCCTGCGATATTCCCTGTAGTCCTGTGGAAACCCTCAACACCCCCTTTGTCTACCTGAGGCAGGAGTCAGATTTTTAGCTTTAGGACACTTAACATTTTTACCCATTATCTGTGCCCTACAGCTTGCGTTGTGAGTCATACGTTTAATTGTGCTTATAGTTGTATGGTGCTGCACTAGGGAGAGAGACAAATGCAAATGCGAAAAAGCTCAGCGAAGCCTTAATCAGACTGGAGACCAGAACTCTTGAAGTAAAAAAGACCTGGGATTGCGAGTCTTATTCTGCCCACTCTTGTTTTTTTTCCCCTCAGACTCTGTATATCCCCCTTGAAGTTTTGCGAATTAGATTAGATTACATTTTTTTTTCCTTTTTTTCCTTCAAATCGCAATCACCCCACCACTTGCTAGCTCCAGCCCAACAGCTGTTGCCACATGTCCATATGTCCTTCTAATTTTGCTTAATTGATTTTCTTCTTCTTTTTTTCTCTTTTTCCTTCCTCCCCTTCTATTTTTTTTAAGTACTTGTTCTGGGCTAATTGCAATATTTTTCAGAAATGGAACAGGTTTAGTATGAGACCTGAAGCACTCGCCTCCCCCCGGGCGCACTGTCTTTATAGCTGCCTTGTTACTTATCACTTGCACTTTTGACCATCACTGTGGCTCAGCATCATAGTTTTTTTAGGCTGTTGGGGGGAATGCCGTAGTGCTCCGTTAAATGTAGGTAGATCCCATCCGAGTGCTATCTCGCCACTTGCACTCCACAATGTCTCAGCTACTCCAGCTGTAGCTGAAAATCATGCAGCCCAGTCTCCCCCGCACTCTATACACTGCTGGGGATGAGGTCTGTGGGTCTGCGGGACCAGGTCCGTTCTTGCAGGGCTTATCGCAGGGGAAAGCTAGGGCCGTTCTTTGAAAAAAAACAGAAAACGGCACCACAATTGTTAACCCGCTCCACTCCGCCCGCCATCTTGCCGATTCTGCAGACTCTCAGTCACGATGCATGACGGGAGCTCCACGTGACCCACATGTATTGACACTGAAACAAACTAGTTCTGGTCTTTCTCAGTAAAAACAAACACTAATTTCTAAATAGGGAACACCCAAGGATACCTGTAATATATACTCTGCCCAACATTCAAAAAATAACTAATAGGCCACTTGGAAGACCAATTGTATCAGGGTGTGGGTCAATCTTAGAACGATTCTATAAATGCATCGATTTGTTCCTTAAGCCATGAGTGTCACTGACTACATCATACATTCATGACATTTTGACAAAACCACTGGCCATTTGGTGATGATGAATATACAATCGTATACTAATATTCCCCAAACTGAAGCACTCAAGATAGTCAATGACATCATGAATGCACAGGAACAACCCACCAATGCCACACGTTGGTTAATAATTGAACTTTTATATATTATCATGACAAAAAACATATTTCCAACTTGATAACACTTGATACTGTGGAGGATTGGAGGCAGACAGCATTCCATTGAGACTTCTATTTCTGTCGGATTTTATATTTAAGAACTGGATCCGGGTGATTGTAGCCCCCTATATATTAAAGAAAACTATCATACATTCATGTGGTGCATTCTTGTTCAAGGTTTCTTTACACATATAGAGCCAGATGTCTCAAACGATTTTGCATTCGCAAACGGTGCGAATCGCAGAATTCGGCCGTTTGCGAATGCAAAAACGTGGTCTGGATGCATGAAAGGCATTCGCAGGCCGAAAACAAGGAATCGCAATAATTGTGATTTTTTGTGAAGCGACATGGTTTTGCGTGTCGCATTTTGCGTCTCACAATTTGCGACATAAAATACCAAATCGCTATTAGCATTTTGCAAATTGCGAGTCGGAATAGCGACTCACAAATACAGATTCGGTATTTCATGTCGGAAATTGCGAGACACAAAATGCGACACGCAAAACCATGTCGCAATTCGATGCATCAAAAATTCACAAATTGCGAATTTTCACAGAATGGCCTTTTGCACATGCAATTTACCACAGATTGAAACCAGGTGGTAACCTGGTGCAACCTATATAAAGAGGCCCGGAATGCCTCAGACTCTTTTCCACAATGGTTGCACTCAACGTCATGGCGAGGAGAATGAGGATATTGCCAGGTTTAAGGAGAGGGAAGAGGAGACAGGAGCGCATTTTCCTTTTTGACCAGACTGAGGAGGAAATATATGAGAAGTACAGGTTGAACTCAGCCATGGTACTTGACCTGATAGCTGAGCTACAACCTATACTGCAGCGCACAACACACAGGACCAATAGCATACCCACCCATGTGCAGGTATTATGCTCCCTGCACCTACTAGCCTTAGTGAGCTATCAAGGGGTCATAGCAGAAGCCAAAGGGGTATCACAGAGTGCCCTCTCTAGATCTTTCAATGCATTTCTAAACGCCATGCTGAGTAGGATACACCAGTACATCAGATTCCCCCACACCCCACAGGAAATACAGCAGACAAAAATAGATTTCTACCAGTAGCACAGTTCCCCCACATCCTAGGTGCCATAGATGGGACACATGTTGCAATCTGTCCACCATCGGCCCCAGAGTATGTGTACCACAACCGTAAATACCAACAGTCCATGAATTTACAGGTGATATGCAATGCCTCCTATATCATAACTGATCTCATGGCCAGGTACCCAGGGAGCACACATGATTCGTACATCTTTCGCCACAGCGGGATTCACACAAGACTGCTAGCTGGGGAATTTGGTGAAGGATATCTACTAGGTATTTTCCATCTTTACAATGGTGCATTGATGGCAGTGTGACGTCAGATGGCTCAGCTACTCATTATACCCTCTGTTCCTTCCAGGAGACAGTGCCTCCACAGTGATCACCTACATGATGACGCCCTACCTAAATCCTACAACACCAGCAGAGTGGAGATGCAATTCAGCAAACAGGGTAACCCGCAATGTGGTGGAGCGCACCTTTGGCCTGCTGAAGAGTCGCTTCCGGTGCATCCACAAAAGTGGATGGGCACTACAGTACAGCCCGGACACGACCTGTAGAATAGTGGCCACATGTGCAATTTTGCACAATATAGCTACCACCAGGGGCATACCTGTGGAAATAACAGAGCCAGACTCAGAAGATGATGATGATCCCATACCACCCCTACAGCCAACAGACAGGACCAGTGCAGCAGAGGGCAGGCAAAGGCGTGCTGACATCATGCATAACCATTTCAGATGTAAGTCATGACAACACAACCTCACTGACATGTGTTCTGGTAGTTAGCACCTTTATTACCTTGAATTCAGGTAACATACGTGTCACTAGGACAAATCAATACATATGTGTAATAAATGAGCCATTTACAGTGTCACACTATTGTCTTCATAGTTTACAGGTGGATCTGGCTTCTGGGGATGGAGTGTGGCCTTCATCCCGCATGTCATCCGAGTCCAGGCTCAAATTGGGAGAGGTAAAACCTTTGCCCTGCGTCTGGTTGGCGCAATACTCAATGACTCGCTGGTGTTGGAATCTGATGGAGGCTGTGTTTCAGCATCCCCCACAATGGCACAATCTGCTGCTGCTGCTGCTGGGCCTGGGCCATCTGCAACGACAATGTGCAGAATGTCATTTATGTATGTATCACCAAATGTTGCACAATGGTAATAAATGTACACTTACATCGTATCACTATGTAGTGGGTGTTGTGTTCTTCTGGGTGTCGCTCTACTTAATTACATTCTATGTGCTACTTTCAGCTCTGGGTTGTGGGCTACCACTCCCATAAGGCATTGCTGTGCCACATCTAAGATGTGGAATGGAGTACTTATCACAAACCACTACTTGCTATTTCCTAGGGGGCATTTGTACATACACATATGGGGTTACATTTCATTATTGGACTTACCTTTACTGGTGTTAGGCATGCCGGAGTGTCTATGTCAGTGACCCCACTGACAGCTTCTAGGAGCAGTGTCTGCTCCACCAGGTCTACCATGGGGGTGGAGGGTGTCTGGGTGGCTAGTCCGCCTCCTGTGCTCCTTGCTTCCTGTAGCCTGCTGGCCACCCTCTCCTTGGCACAGGAACACAGGTCGTACCACCTCTTTCTTATCTCCTCCACTGAGCGCTGCGCAATACCCACTGCACAGATTTTGGTCTGTATGTCAGCCAGAGTTTGCGCTTCTCACTCTCTCGGACCTGGAGCGAGCTCTTCCCAAAAAGCCGGTCATGGCTCCTCACCACCTCCTCAGTGAGCACCTCCAGTTCTTGCTCACTGAACTTCAGTTTTCTCTTCCTCTCTCCCTTCTCCTTCCCATTAGCAGCATTGGCCATGGTGATGTAAAGTCCTGGCTTGCTCACAGACTTGGTCCCTGGGGCTGGGCTGTGTCTCTCTCACTGCTCCTTTAGGTGTGGTTCCTGGAAACAGCCTGGGCTGACTCATTTCCTGCTTGTGATGTCATCAGGCTGTGCCAGGGGTTGTACGACGGAATGCCGACTGACAAAACAACAGGTGCCTAAACAACGAGGTCGGAACACGGACCTCGTTGTTACTACTAATGCCTTTACCACGAATGCCTTAACAACAATATTTCGTTGTAAAGGCATTCCTGGTAAAGTCATTAGTAACAGGCACCCATTGATCCTGCATGCCTCACCCCATCCCCCCAACCCCATCCCAAAACCTAAAACCCCCGACCCCCCACCCCCTCCCCAAAACCAAAAACGCCCCACCCCCCCAACTCAACCCAACCCCACCCCAAAACCTAAAACCCCGACCCCCCACCCCCTCCCCAAAACCTAAAACCCCCCACTTACCTGAGTCGTCGCCTCATCTGCGTCGTCCTCCTCAGCCGACTCCCTTGTTTGTACCTTAACCATGCATGTTCGTTGTTCAGGACATGCATGGTTAAGGCACAAAATAACGAAGTCGTGGTTAAAGAAAGCGTTGTTCCGCTTTCGTTAACCAGGACTTCGTTATAAAAAAGTCGGCATAAAGGATGTTTCCCGTGCCAGGTGTCCGTTTTCGCAATTTGCGATTTTCAAATACCGAATCGCTATTTTTTTTTGCCATTCGGTATTTGGGCATCGCAAATTGCATTAGCGATTTTTAAGAAATTGCTATTTCCGAATCGCACTTTTGTTTCATTGCATTTTGGGACTCAGAAATAGCGATTTCTTAAAAATCGCTATTTGAGATTCACTAAGGGTTTTTTTCATACATCTGGCCCATTTTCAAATACTGTGAAAGGGTCTGGGCATAATCAAATTATGTCTTGCAATGTCTTTGTTGTTATGGAATACATGCTCCTATATGTCAATTCATTTTTAACTTAATTATGAAATTCATTGAGACTTGATGTTCATAAAAAAATGTGAATGCTTTGTAACTTTGGACAGTATATAGAGACCAGCCCCCACTTACTACAAAGAGAACAGAAGGGTTTTCTTTGGTGCGGTCCTGTTTTTTTAAGTTGAGCATTCGAGACCTCTTGTATATTCTTTAGTATATACTTCTGTACTTCTTTGTGGGATCTCTGCTTTTCCACTGTTTTTTTCAGTGTCCTTAAAAAAATACTTGCTTGTTAGTGGTCAATCCTTGCTCTTTGTCCCACCTTTTCCACAGTTGTACACTCCCCTGGAGCATGGCCCTAGTACTTGTACCCTTCCACTTTTTCCTATGTCGCTTGTGCTTAGGGATTACTTTATTCTTAAGCTAATAGCATTTGACCAGAGCGCTGGATGTTTCAGTGGCTCAAGTCTGTTTCTGTTAACCGGGCTCTAGTCTATTACTTATTTTCTTCTGCAGTCATGTGTGACTTTGTTTATTCCATTCCTTACTCTTCCTCGCACATTTTCTGTTCTTGCATTGCAAATGCATGTTCCTTTTATCTGTCTCGGTGAGCTCACTGGGGCACCTTGAACCAGCCGTTCATGTCAACTGCTTTACTTTTTATTTTCAGTTTGTGTGCCAAGTAAACATTTAATAGCTGTAACTCAGTGAACCTGAGACCCATTGCAGTTCAAATGCTTGTTTAATTTGTTTCCTGCTCTGTCACCTGTGGGTACCTTTTCCTTGCTCTCCTTCGTTCAGCTTTTCCTCCAACTTTTCGAACTCCAGCTTGATTGGAATCTTGTGCCTTTCTTTTAGAAGCATGGCACCTGCTTTCATGTTCCACCATTGTGCGCATTTGCTTTTATCAGCAGAGAGCTTACAGCTGGTCATCTGCACTGCAGGGACTCCGGTATGTGTAGCCTCGGCCCGTGAGCCTACAAGCATATGCCTTTGGTGTACATTTAGCCTGATTTAATGCTGTTTTTCTTGTGCTCAGGAAAAGCGGACACTTGGGTTCCAATGTTTGTTTTCTAACAGGAGTTTTTCTCTGGGCCTCCGAGGTACAAAACCCTTTCCATGTTGCTTTGCTCTGTTTAATCCCATTTCACCCGAACATCTAAAATTTGATGTGTAGAACTAACTTGCTGTTATAACAGTCCCAAAAAGATGATATATAGACCGGAAAACTTCTGCACAGATCCATCTTGTTTTCCTTAGGAATGCAACCCCACTACGTCAATTGTACAGCTCTTAAATGAGGAACGCAAAAGGCAGCCCCTTTCAAGGGCAGCAGTGAATTTTCCCATGCACAACCTAACAATATTCTGCCCTAAAATTAGAAAATTTATTTTGCACCATTTTTATAACTTAACTTAACCTTTTAACGCCCTACCACCCTTTCTTTGAGCTATAAGTAACAGGCCCTGCCATGATACAATGGCACTCAC
Source organism: Pleurodeles waltl (assembly GCF_031143425.1). Taxonomy (NCBI): domain Eukaryota; kingdom Metazoa; phylum Chordata; class Amphibia; order Caudata; family Salamandridae; genus Pleurodeles; species Pleurodeles waltl. The sequence continues at coordinate 902,128,034 of NC_090447.1, read as the reverse complement.
TTCATAGACCTTGGGGAACTAGAGAACTGACTTGACCATGCCAGGTTTCGAACACACGATGTGCAGACAAAAGCAGAATGTCTGTTGTAAGCATTTAACTAGCTCCATTGTCTTCTGTGGCGAGTGCACCAATAAATATTTAAAACTTTGCCTAGACTGAGTAACATTGAGTTTTCTCCATCTAAAATATGTGGTCGCAGCCAAATGGTTTTGTCTCTCATTTCTTAAATTTACATTTGCAAATTACCCTTTTCCCAACATTGTAGTATTCAAACAATGAAAGAAGTGTAAAATAGTTATTTAGAAGTGTCACTTGTGTCAGTGTTTCTTCAATATGTTCCTGAAAAGTTTGAAACTGAATTTGCTGTTTTTTTTATCATGCAAAACGTGCACAGTGGATTAGTTCCATTTCAAAAAATACAAAACTGCACATTTTTTGTGTTACTATTTCAGCACATCTTGGGATAAAAGGGGTGGCCCCTTTTCTTTTTTTCTGCTGGACCAGAGATGCAGGGTAAATAAATGCCTTGCTGTCGTCAAGCAGTGTGCAGCAAGAACATAGTCCCCATCTAAATTAGGACACTATTTAATACCTTATCATTATTATTAATTCACATCCTCATTAAAAAGTCACCCAATATGAAATCTGGGTGCTACTTTGAACTTGGAAAAGGGAGAGGACATGATTAAATATACCCAAGAGTGCCCTGGGCTTAAACATTTATTTGTTTTACTCTTTTAATGGACTACAATATTACATAAAAAGATTGCCACCTTCCCACCCCTCCACCTCATCCCCTCCAGGATCTGCACAAACACAACAATACAGGGGCACACACACACTGCATGCAGGCACACATGTACAAATAAAGACACAAAAGTACAAACACACACAATGTCGCTTCATATCCCAATTAAATCTAGCTTTTAAAGTGACCACCCAGCAAAAGACATTCAAAATGACAAGTTCAAACAAAGCAATCTTCTAGAATGCTTATTGCTGGTGATCGTTAGAGATGCAGGGCTGGTAAAGAGAGCAATTTTTTTTGTCTATTGAGGGGGCTCCTTGGAAAATATTCTGCACATTAACAGGTGGTTCTCAGCAATGCAGACTTTTGATTTTTTTTTTTTTTTTTAAAGTGGTGCCAGTAGATGTGCTTCTATTCACACACAATATTGTTTTAGTAAACGCATTAGAGCATAAACAAAAACTTTTTTTTTCTGAGACTTTCTGTACTTTAGAATATGCCAGCGCCTCAGAGATTATTAGTGGAACACACAATCTGTAAAAACAAAACTAACAAGAAAATACAGAGGGGTCTTGAAGCTTTAATTGCTTGGGCGTGCATGTAAATTAGATGTTTATCCACCAGTCACAGCACGTCATTGCGCACACGTAGTCCTTTAAATTAGTTGATCTCATGGACGCGCACCTCTAGCTTTCATAGCATTCGGACCAGCACATGTGGTCTAAAGAGACAAGCCCGGTGTCTTTTTACATTGACTCTGCAAGCAATCTTACTTCAAAGTTATCTTTACTCTTAGGTAATTAAACAGTTACAATGCTACCAGTTCATGCTTGTTGTTTCCGCAGCTCAATCATTGCGAGTGCTGAAACTTTTTATACGAAATGTCCCAGTGTGTGCTTGAGGGCCGCTGAGTCGGATTCAGAAGAGCTTATTCCTTCCGCCGATTATCGCTACATCTGGCTCGAGTGTTACAAATGTTAACCCGGAAATTATATTTCACAGCTGCCTCAGCGGCAAACCAACGAAGGACATCCGGCATTCCTTCTCAAGGGAGAGGGAGGAGCCCCCGAGGACGTCTGCCAATGGGCGTGCAGCAAGAACAAGGAAAAGTACAAACCCCCCAATGGGATGGGGAAACACCGCCCCGCCCTCAGTGTGAAGGGCAGACTAAAAAGATTCTGATGCCCAGGCAGAAATCACTTTGTGGGCCACGAGGGACAGCACGCGGGATCGCGAAAGGAGACAAGATAAGTGTATTTCATTTTTCCCTTGTTTAATCCCCTTGTTTAATCAGGCATTGGCTTAGGCCGTACTGCTTTTCCCTTTGTCTGTCCGCTTTGCGCGCTCACATTTGCCAGGGTGCTTCCCTGCTTGTGTGCTCCCCTCTCCCCCCCCACCTACCACACCCCACACCACGGCTCGCATGTTCGGCACTTCTTTCCCTGGCCCCTGCCGCACCCCTGCGCGCTCCCATTTTGTAAGGGTACATTCCTGCTGGGAGGTGCTTCCATTCCTCAGGTGCCGTCCCCCCCTCTGTTTGCATGCTCGTGTGCTCCTTTTTCCGGCACCAGAAGCTGTTGATCCTCCGGCAGAGCTGTGTAGCCCGTTGGGCGGTTTCTAGTAGATTGGACTCTACTGAGCCTGATCTATGTTCTACAACGCTGGTTGCGTGCAACACGCGCACTTCCATACACCACTTTGCGTAGGGTACGAAGAGGAGTTTAGTGGCGGAGGTCACAATTAACTTTCTCCCAAATAGAATTCTAAATGTAGTAGATTGCGGGAAGCAATTATTAGGACCGCTTCCTAATCGAAGAAATTAATGCTAGCTAGAAGAAAGTGCCATTGTGTGCCATATGTACTTTTAAATCTGCTCAGATGACTGAAGCATGAGACGGTGTCCACACCCAGTAATTACAGTGCCATTTGCTATCACGTACCCAAAACAATGCCTCATCTGGTGACTTGTTAATGAGAAGCAGTCGCGACCGCTTCAAAAGAATAACTCACTGTTGCCTCCCAAATGGCTCAATTAGGCCATGCGGTAGCGCGATTTCATCCCGTAAACTATTTTCCCTTTGCGGTGTTGGCACTTGTTTTGCGGTTTGAGTTCAGGCATGCAAGGAGCACCCCCCATGCCCGGTCAGCCCTGGTTTAATTTTGGCTTGTGGGGGGGTGAAGAACAAATTGCTTAACCAGGAGCGGTAGCTCAGTGGAAAGGTCATTTTGATTTGGGACTGAACCAGTTCAGCAAGCGAAGCCACAACATGGCGGGTGTGTATTATAGAAAGTAAACAAACATGATTGTGTCTGCAAACCAGCCGAGTAGTTAAGGCCAAATCCGGAAGGTGAAATACAGGATAGCAGCGACCCATAACAATAACTCGATGTCTTTTTGTTAAAAACCTCCTGGCTGTAAACACTGTACCTAGCAGGAACGTTGTGAAAGTTATCCAAAATTTAAAGTATGTATTAATGCTGCAGAACTTAAAAGGTTGCACCAACACCAAGTAAAAAAGAAATAAAACAAAGCAACGCTCAAGTTTGGTTAGACAAAGGAGCGGTTTCGTAATTTCTGTTGACGAGGATAAGCACCCAGGCTGTGCTACAAGCAAGCTAACACATCCAAAGAGTCGAACCAGGTCCGGAGCAGGGTCGGTCTTGGCTCATGTATAAAGTGCCCGGGCCTGGCTTTGAAAATGTTTTACGTGATTTCTTATGCCCCCTCCTTCAGTTAAGATAGTGCCCACATGGATAGGTGTGTTGCAGTGCTTTCTTCCCCTGTGAACCCGACCCCCCTTTATATCCTTTCGCTGGAGGGTGGTGGCAGTTCGGCGGCCCGCCAATAATGGCGGCGCCGCACGGGAGGGCTTCTTCTTCGTGCCCCCCCTTCGGAGATGGTGTTTTTGTTTCGGGTTGACTGCTGGACGGGCAATTTCAAGGCAGCGGGGCTCACATTGGGTCAAGTTTGAGCTGCTTGTGTGGTGGCCCCCTGGCCTGCACTTTTTCCGGCCACACATATAAGAAGGGACTCAAAAAAAATAAAAAAAAGAATGGTTTGGCATGCACAGCACGCCGCAGAAGTAATTGACAGTTAGGGTGGCCCATGACAGAGCCCAGGGTTTCCAACTCCATGGGTTCTGGGAAGCAGGTGGTTTTTGGGGAGCAAGACCTGAAACCAATGAGGGACCCCGGCGAGGCCCGGGTATGGTTTAAAGCGCAAAGAGAGATTGCCATGCAGCTGCCGCTATTGAAAGTGCCAGCACAGAATACTGAGGCGGCGCAATTCTGGAACTGTCTCAGGCCCTTGATACCTATTTAATACCACCCCACGCACCCTCAGCTCACTGTTCCAACAATAGGATCAAGTTAGGCACTGGGCAGCAAGGGCTGGGCTCTTTAGGAGGACTTACCAAGGAAACCACGTAAAGAGCAAAGAATTGAAGTTTTGCTAAAAAAAAAAAAAAATCAAAAAAAAAAATCAGTGTGAGGCCTCCCAGCATGCCAGAGGTAGAATGGAAGTTTTGAAGAAAAAAAAAATGTTGGTTCTTGGTAGGGAGTCCCCAGCTGCGTATTGTCCAAGGGACAGCCCCTCAACCCATGGGGCGACGGTCAATAGGAAAACCCCAAAACTTCTGAAGCATCACTCATAGACGAGGGTACAATGACATGCAGAAGGAATAAGGAAATTGGGGGTAACTTTTCTGGTCACGAAAGGCAGATAAAACTCACACAACCAAAACATGTAGCATCCATGAGGCTTAACAGCCGGCACAACATCCCGGGATCTGGCGCAGAACAATTTGATTTGCAATAAGGGTCCTCAAGCAACTGCTCCAACACCCCCAGGTCACGTTTGTGGCATTTTTTGTAAAGTTGCAAAAGCAAAGAGAAGAATGGAAGCAGCAGCCTTATCAGGCCAAGGGGAAGTCAAAACATGTTTGTTATTGTGCAGAGAAACCCAGGGGGGGAATATGTTTACTATCCTAGGAGAACATTGGTATTCATAACATGGTTATACGGCACCCCCCAACTTTACGGGATTTTATGCTATGATGGGGTTACAATATAAAAGGGTGAATAATTGACACGGCTACTCAGCAGCCTAAAAAAAAAAGCGTAACAGACTCAGCTAGTAAGGGGTGGCGCTGCATGCCAGATGCATGTTATCCATTAAATGGTGGCAATAGAGCAAATTGAAAACAAAAGCGTGCCGGAGCCCGTTGCCCATGGGTATCAGGCAATGTGCAAACACAGAATACTGAGGCAGCGTAATCCTGAAACCTTTTTAGGCCCCTGGCAATTCATTTAAAACCACCCCCTGCACCTACAGCTGACCGCTACAGCTTTCTCCGATTGGAAACAACGGGCACAAGTTAGGCACTAGTTGCCAGGGGCTGTGCCCTTAGCAGGACGGGCAAATTAAATTGCACCTCTAGCCATGCCCGAGGAAGAATGGGGAATGTTGCCTGACACAGCAGCGACTTTTGTCTGGCAACAGGATGGCTAATTCACACTTAAATAATAAATGCCTGTGTCACCCGCCCTCCTTGTTTCTTTTCATGTACCGTATTGGTGAGGCGAGATGACACACGAAAGGGCCGAAGAGGAGCCGGTCGGGCCCACACAGAACCCTGTGGACGCAACAGTGTGCGGTGGGTGAAATGGGGGAAAACCCAGAGGAAGCACTCCTACTCCCAAAGATCTGGGAGGCATACGCTAATTGAAGCCGAACACAATGCATTCAGATTGCGTCAGTTAAGAATACAAATGACAGGCAGGCTGTCACAAGGGCGGTGCAGCAAAATCAGTGCTCCTTGGGAGGCCTGACGGCCGGGACACTGAGGTGCTTTGGTGAAGATCTGAAAGGAAAAACCCAAAGAATGAAAGGGGGGAGCCGCCTGGCGACGTAAGCCCGTGAAGGAGGCACACCGGTGGGCTTTGTGCCGGAGAAAGGCTACTTACCTTGGGATGCCTTACGGCAGGGTAAGGAGGCCGATGGGGGAGTAAGTGGAACACGGCACTCGCGGCCCAGACTCACCGGTTGGCAGGGCACAAAATGGACAGACAAGGTAGCGAGTTGAGCCTAACAGCACTAAGAGGCTACCCCCCTCACGATCAGAGAAAAGAACCAACAAAAATGGATGACCCCAAAAAGCAGCATGAAGGACTACCTCAACAACAATAGGTGTCAGAATTATGACAAGCGAATGACAAGGACTTGATTGATTTATAGCCGAAATGATGTCATGCAGCAAAGTTATGAGCCTGGAGAAATTATTTATGTATGGCATATCAACTGTGATCTATGACCTTTCTCCAAATTATGATTTACAATCATAACGAAAGCAATGTGTGGCACTCAAAATGATTTATGACATTATAATAAATGATGGCCTTGTCATTGTGATTGATGGCTGAACCTAATGAGTGATGAGGTCAAAGATTGTCGCAAGAGTTTATGCTTGTAATAAAACTGCAGCCCAGTATTCCCACAAGAGATCGCAAACACACTCGTTTGTTTTAAATGTTTACGGGGAATTACATTAATTGGAGTGGGCCAAGTGCAGGGCTTATTAACCTGGCTATTTCAATTAAAAAGTGGCCCATGTGACCTGGCCCTTTGCTTAGTCGTCGTATTCTTGTGTCTGTACTGGTCGGACAGACCTATTAGTTTTACGCAATTTTGCGTGTCACTGTTTTTGTTGCCCTATCTAGTTTCCAGGCAATGTGAGTGTGCTAAACCTTTTCATTGATATTGTCCCAAGCATGAGCTGGCGGTGCCAGGTGACATCACAGCTTGTTAGTTGGGTTCTTATTTCACATTTGTTGTACTTTCCAGCTACTCACTGCTCATTGTATCAGTGGTTCTGGTGTCCATGTGATGCGAGCGCCCGCCGCTCTATGGAACTAGTCTCTCACAGATGGGGGATGTTAATCGGTATCAGTTCAATTGGGTTGGCTTTAGGTCTCAAGGCTCAACTTATCTCCAGTGCCCATATGGAATAACGTATTGAGTAACACTTGACAGTGGGTTGTTTCTTCTGGGCTTTCCTGCTTAAGGAGTTTGCACTTAATCACGTCACTGTTTTCTTTGCAGCCTGATGAGCATCTTCTATAGGGGAGCTATAAATTCGCCCCCTTGCAGCTGGTTACAAACTCTGACTGCACTACGCAGTGGATTGTTCTCCACGTTTGCCACACTGGTCTATGGACAATGTGTTTTGTGTAATCTTGTGTAAATTAATCACATTTATCCCTTGTTAAAGACAAGTTGATACATATGTGTCTCAATCATTGATTAATGGTTATTTCATTTTAAGGTGCATCCTGTTTATCCTGTTGTCCTGATGATGAACCTTTTATGAATAATCAACAGCATTTGTTTCTTCTGGAAGGTCTTTGCCAGTCACATTTGTGTACTTTGTAAAGCACTTGCACACTTTGTAGTGTAGCCATTTTTATGTAGCTCTTGCACGTTTGCTTCAGACGTTAGGCCTTTGTGCTCTTTGCCCTAGATGCATTTTATTCATTTGCTTACAGCATCGGGCCTCTGTGCACTTTGCTCTAGATGCATTTTATTCAGCCTCATACTGTTATTTTTCAAATAGCCAGTTCCGTGGTCTTGTTTTATTTTCTTATATCACACTGTTTAGCCTACTTCAGCACTGGAGTTCTCAAATAATACATTCTTGTTCACTCTGTGCTTCAGTCAAGGATACAGTCTGGTACATTGCCGATAGACGTGGTAGGAGTTTAGTCTTTGGTTTATAGACGATACATATTCTTACGTAGGGACGTTTTGTTAGCACATTGACATGTTAGTTATAAAAACACTTCCTAGTCCTAATACAAGGAAGAGGGAGATTCCGACCAGGGAGCCACAACTAGACACTGACTGCCCTGTTGCAGATGCTGATCCAGATCACAGGCCTTTGCTCAGGTCTGAGGGTTGATGTCTTCCCAGGGAATCTGAAAGGAAAGCTCAGAGCTTAACATGCTGTGCTCGAAATAGAACTAAATTAGAGAGAACGCAATCTGTTTACACTATGATGGAGTTATTCTTATGTTTCACTCTCTTAGTTACTATTTCAAACCCACTGTGTTGTATGGTTGTGGTTATTGCAGCTCACGCCTTATTATCTAAAATGCAGTCGTTTTACTAAATCAATCTATAAAACTTAAACTGCTTTTGTCATTTGTATATGAGATCATACTGTAAATGAGAGAGCTGGTTGGGATCTGAGTGACCACGACTTCCCTGAGAAGTTCTAAGATGTCATGCGCTCGGCTGCCCAATCATCCCTTCCCCTTGGGAGAGATGAGGCACTGCTAGTTAGCCGGAGCAAAACCGGATTGAAGGTGACAGGGATCCTTCTTCGTGGGTCAGACTTAGTCCCCCACACCCAGAACGACCCTTATACCCAGTAATCCAGCAGTCTCATTTAGGATAATGAGAGCCAACGCGACATGGCACCGCCAACGATTGGTCTGGCTCAAATGTTTGGGTTCGGCTGACTCTCTCGGTCTCCTATATTATATTGACTCCTCAGTTCCTTTAACGGAGACGTCCGTGGCACTGAGGGCTTCCGCCACCGCGATATAGGTAAATCCTAGTTATAGCGGTTGGTTGTTCAAGCTTGAACTCTGAAAGGCAAAATCCCGGTTTTGGTGTGCCTTCTCTGAATCATTGCTGTTTTCATAATGGCGAATCCCCAGGCAATACAAATAGCACATAATATGCAACAACCGCTCACAGTACATTTGCTTGCACATGGTCTAACGAACCAGGGGGGTCCAGTCACATTTGTGGTGGCCGCCCATGCAGCTTGTAGAACAGAACTTTTTTACTCTTGGGTCACATTTCCAGCCGTTGATGGGAATTCTCATACATTTCACAACTACACGTTCGCAAATGCCCCTGGACAATACAGGGCTTATGCATATTTAGAGATACCTCTATCTTATCAAGAACATAATAATTGGCTTGATGGTGCCCTACCCCATACCATATTACCTGTTAGGTTGGGGCCACTAAGTAATGATGGTCCTACCTGGCCTTTATTGGCTACATATACACCACATCCAGCGGTTGCTAACCTGCCGGTGGCTGAAGTTCGTCGATTATATACAGACTTAACGGCTACATATAGACGCTTAGTACAATTTGTGATGCAGACATTGAACACAAACCCAGCGCGTGCTGCTCCAGTGCACCAACATGCAGTCGCTCCAGGTATCAATCCGGCGACTTCACACTCTATTATGGGTAAGGTCCCGGTCAAACGGGAAGAGACTCCATTTTGGCTGGCGCAAAAAATTAATACGCTGGAGGCAGTATTTCCCCATATGGGACCTCAGGATAAACATAGAATACTAACTATGTGTGTACAGTTTGGAATGGTTCCAACAGTGGAACATTGTAATACATGGGGCACGGTGTTTGCCGCGCTCTATACAACAGCACACGGTACACCAACATTGGCGAACTTAACGGAAGTGCTTGAACAAATTCAAGATGAATATGGGGCTGCCCCGTCCTTAGATTTGGGAATGCAACTGATGGGCAATTTTGCCACGGTTTCCTCAGTTATATTGAGTAATCTAAAAGGGGAGGCAGTAGCACTAGCGTCGAAGTATGCGTCTTCGTGACGTCCCGCAAATAGATCAGGAGCGGGAGCTGCCTAAAATAATAGCGGAAACACATTCCAGTATCGGTCGTGATAGCCTTGGGGCTAGACAACAGAAACTACAGTTTCAGGGCAAGGTTAGTAAAGATACTACTAAACAACAACAACCTGAGGGTAATAAAAAGCGCTAGGAGAAAAAACAACAGACACCTTTTAGTGAATCCTAGTTTGTTTTACCGGGATAACAAGAGTTAGCTTAGCCGTAGGCTTCTAAACTCGTGCCCCCGTCACCCAGTGACTTTTAACCTACTTAGCTTGCTCTGTCTTAGTCCATTTAATTATTTATTTCCTTTAAGATGGCGGCCTTGTTTATAGTTAGGCCACTTGTTATGGGTTCTATTATCAGTGTCTCTGCGCCAAGGCGTCAAGATCAAGCACGAAAGACAAACATACAGTAGGTATTCACACTTAGGGATTTTCCCTCTCTATACTTTCGAGGGACTGTTGATATTAATTGCCGTCCAAAGCATGCCTGTTATCTATTGTTATGAATAACACTTATGTCAAGGGACTTTGTAGATCTGTATAAATACAACACACTTTAGACAGATAATCAGAGGGATTCCGACCAGAGGGCATCGCCACCATCGCTGATACCGATGCTGCAGTTGTCAAGACGCTGACCCAGTCTTTGTGTCTCTGCGGAGTCTGAGATAGAGACCTCATTCCAAGGTAACGAGGGTTGGGGGCTCCTCCCATGGACAGGGCTTTGGCAGATTAGGTTTAACGAACCCAGCTCTCCTTTTAGGTAGAAGGTTAGACCTATTCTCCTTAGGGTATTAGGGCATATTCCATCATATACATATACATATATTTCTTTTATATATTGCACAATGGTGGGGGTCTTTATAACAATGACTCTCTTCTTCACAATACTGTTGCTTGGTATATTCATTATCCTAATCATTGCAGTTCATGCAACTTATCACAAATTGCGGTTATGTTGAATAAAAACTATTATAATTTCACTGCATCTGTGTTATTGCCTTTGTTTGTATGAGACATAATAAATCCGCGAGAAAAGGGTAATTTCCGTTTAACCACGACAACTCTGAGATATCTTACTTTGAGTCCATGCGTAAGCGGCTGCTACAAATCACCTTTTACTATTGTGTTTCTGGTGAGGTACTGCTAGTGAGCCGGTAAGGTTTGGACAACAGTTACAACTAGTTGTAGGAAGAGACTTAGGGGGTGATTCCATGCGGCCGAAATAACGCGGCCCCCATTCCGACATTCCCGCTGGGCCGGCGGGTGCTAACCATGTTAGCGCCCGTCGGCCCAGTGGGAATGAGGCCGCAACACAGGAGCCGGCTCCTAATGGAGACAGTGAAGCCAGGCTCCAGGACGCCCCTTACCGCCAGCCTCTTCCTGGCGGTGTAAACCGCCAGAAACAGGCTGGCGGTAAGGGGGTCATAATCCCGAGGGCAGCGCTGCCCTGGCGGATTATCACCGCCGGGGGAAAACCGGCGGGACACCGCTGGCCCCGGCGGTGCGACCGCGGCTTTACCGCCGCGGTCGAAATAGGGAATGAAGCACCGCCAGCCTGTTGGCGGTGCTTCCATCATTCTTGCCCTGGCGGTCCAAGACCACCAGGGTCAGAATGACCCCCTTAGTCACCTACAAACGAAAGTACTGTCATCCTGAGACCAGCAGTCTTGCTCAGAGCAAGAGTCCAAACTACGACATGGCACCACCAACGATGGCGTTTAGGCACTAATTTACAGATACCCTGACTATCACTGTCTCACAAACAACAGGTACCCTAAGTACCATTATACGGAGACGTCCGTGGTCTTTGGGAGAATCCTCCTTGGCTGAACAGGTAACACCTAATTAAGCTGTAGGTTGTTCGAGCTCGAACTCACAAAAGGAAAAACTTCCCCTATTTGGTTTTCCGTTTCTCTAAACAACTATGGCTAATACCATAGACATTCCTGCAAATGCTAGACATGCACTTACACAACATTTATTAGCGCATGGCCTTACAGAAGAGGGCAGGGATGTTACTCTGATTATAGAAGCGACTGAAGCTTACCAGACAGAAACGTTTTACTGTTGGGTTGCCTTTCCTGAGGCTGACCAACGAACGCACACATTTCACACTTATGACATTGCGAACGTACCCGTAAGATACGAAGCATACCAGTATCATGAAATATCGCTCACATATCAAGAGCATCAGAACTGGTTTGAAGGCGCCCTACCGCATGTACTACGATGGGTGAGGCTAGGTCCTTTAAGTAATGAAGGGCCTACATGGCCCATGTTTGCCACATATACACCTCACCCAGGCATACAGACTATGCCGCTCGCAGATTTACGAATATTATATAATGAATTAGTGGCATTATATAGACGATTCGTTCAGTTCGTAATGCGAACATTGAACACTACACCAGCGCGTCCAGCACCACCAGTAGCTGGTGGATATCAATTGGCTACTGGAATTAATCCACAAACAGTGCATACTATTATGGGTAAAGTGCCCACGAATGGGAAAAAATACCGTTCTGGATTGCCCAGAAAACAAATCAGCTGGAAGCTGTGTTCCCCCATACTGGGCCACAGGAGAAACATAGACTGCTCACTATGTGCTTGCCGTTCGGGATGGTTCCCTCGGTGGATGAATGTGCCACATGGGGTACAGTCTTCGCTGCCGTTTATACTACCACACATGGTACCCCTACACTTGCCAATTTACCGGAAGTATTAAAACAAATACAAAATGAGCATGGGGCTGCACCAGCCCTGGATCTGGGGATTAAATTGATGCGTCACTTTGACGCCGTCTCCTCGATAATACTAAGTAATAATAAATTAAAGGGGAAGCAGTGGCACTGGCAATACGCCAGCGTCTCCGGGAAACTCCAAATATGGAACAAGAGAGACAGCTACCGAAAATAATTTCCGATACCTTTACTAGTATAGGACGGGATGGCTTGGGAGCCAAACCTAAAAAATTGGACATACCGAGTACCGCCGATAAGGAAGGTACAAAGCAAGCACAAGAGGGCTTTAAAAAGCGCTGGGATAAACAAAAAGATTTCAAAGACAGGAGAAATAAAAGAGCTGATTCTCCACATCCGGAGTACTCCGAAAAGAGGTATAATCTCAGAAATAGGGATAACATTAGAACTCCAGACAGATATACTGATTCACGTCCTTCTCGTTCCTTTCAGGACGCACCAGATAAACGTAGCGAGAGATGGGGGCCATCACGATCGACGTCCGGAATACGTGAAAGAAAAAAAAGACTCGCCGCAGTCTACCATTAAAAAAGAAGAAAAGACTCCTCAACAAAAGCCACAATTTAAAAAGAAGAAAGTGGCAGCACTGACTGTTAAAAATGGCAATAGTATTGAGAACACTGTTGAGGAACAAGAGGTGGGCAATAACTCTGTTGGACAGCGCGGCAGAGGTCACGATATGTCGCCAGAGTCTGAAAGATAATCTGGATGCGACAGCAACTAGCGATTACATCGCGGTTAAGACAGCGGATTACCGCGTTCTCCCACCTGATCGGGTTTATGATTTAACAATTCAGATAGAGGGAGACGTGGAACGCATTATTAGTGTAATATTTTGGGATGAACTTACTAGTGATATCCTGTTGGCCGAGAGGGACTGGCCACCTGAACATGTCCGCAAGCTCCTACATGGGGAAGATGTCATTTTGCCTTCTTTCTCCGATCTTGTTCCGGAGGCGGACAAAAGGGCCTATGCTGATGAATGGGCTTTAGCGCAGGCACCTGCATTATACCGTAATCATGTAGGTTGGGACAAGGACTCTCCTTGTCATGTTATTCCCGTTAGGTCTACTCCCCACCCGTAGCCACAATACCCTGTTAAACATGAAGCAAATGCTCCGGTGACGGAGATACTGTCACAACTTGAGTACCAGGGAGTGATTGAGCCTTGTACATCGGCCATGAATAATCCATTATTTCCCGTTGCGAAACCAGATCATTCATATAGAATAGTGGTTGACTATAGACATTTAAATAGTCATACTCGCACATATGCTATCCAAACTACATTGGATATCTCTAATGGGTTTTTCTGCCAGAATTTAGCACATGAAAGTCGGGACCTAAGTGCATTTTCATTTGGCTCTCAGAAACGCTTTTGTCGTTTACCCCAAGGCTATAAAATAGCCCAGGACTGTTTACAGCCCGTGTAACATCAATTTTGCACGAGCTTGATTCCGATGCATTGTCCTCTGTGGATGATATCTATCTCACTGACGACGCCCTCGACATTCATCTTGCGAGGGTCGAGCGGATCATTTTGGGATTTGCAGACCTCGGTTATAAATTTAATTTTAAGAAAAGCAAGATAGCCTTTCTTAGTGTATTGTTCCTGGGATATGAGCTATCAAACGAGGGGAAGAGCCTGGCCCCGCACTTCCTAGAAAAGTGTGCTCAGCTACAGCCTCCGAACACACTTAAGAAATTACAGTCATTACTGGGTTTCTTTAATTTTGGCAGAACATACATTACAGATTATGCAGAACGCATCAAACCACTTTATGAATTAATTCAGCCCAACTTTTCCAGCAGAAAATGGACGATTGAACACACACACATCCTTAGGGACATACAACGGGACATGCTAGAAGCTAGACACTTAGACACACGGGACAATAAAACAAATTTGGTCATCAGAATAATTGCTGGAGCCCTGGGGTTTACCTATGTCACCTTTAATGAGGATGACACGGTGCCGATAGCATACAAATCACACTTATACTCCAATGCTGAGAAACATTTTGCACCTACAGAAAAGATTCTGACAGCAGTTCAGATGGCCGTCATAAAGGATAGGCCACTTGCCCAGGGGAAACAAATTATTGTTGTCTCCCCGGTGCCGGCCCTAGAGGCTGTCACTAAAGCGAGCGTTCCAAACGCTAAGGCATTACATTGGATTCAATGGGCAACGTCTCTGACCACCACTGATGTTGATTATGTGTTTGACCCAAGACTTCAGACACAAGAATTTCTCCAGTATGAACAGGAGTACCCCGCTCGTCTACATATCTTGCCAATAGACAGTTATAATACCGTCATTTATACTGACGGTTCGGCACAACCGGCTGTAGGTACTAAACATCAATACTCGGCGGCTTGCGCAGCCGTGTGCGGGACGATGGAAGGCGGAGTTTTCCATCCTCACAATACCTACACGCAGACCTTAGGGGACTGCACGGCCCAGTTGGCCGAACTTAAGGCTCTTCTTCTAGCGCTCGAACATACAGAGCCAGGAACCCAGACTTTGATAGTCTGTGATTCATATTACTGCATCCAGTCATACAATGATTATCTCAATCATTGGAAACTGAACGGGTTTAGAGATTCTAAAGGGAACACCATTAAACTCAAAATGTTGTGGGGAAGGGTGGCTGATCTTACGGAGAAGCTACCATGTGTCCATGTAGTTCATACATTGGGACACGAACGTGTAGGAATACACGTTGCCGGCAATACATTGGCTGATGAAGCGGCCAAAGCATCAGTAGCTACGGCTTCTGTGGCTGCAGTGACTCGTTTTCGGACGAGGTTGGATAATGAAATACTGATTGCCGTTAAAGCTTCGGCTGCAGGCAAGACCCTTCCGAAAGGATACCCTATGAACTATACTTATCATATAAGTGCACAGAATGTTGCTTTTGCAACAATTCCAGAGGTAGGAGATCAAGTGATCCCCAATGAAGACCAAAGATTAGAGCTGATAACAGCTGCTCATGAGGGTGTCGCTTCTGCACATGCTGGTATACAGGCCACTATCACCATTCTACAACAACGGTACTGGTGGCCTGGTCTATGCAGACGGACTAAACAGTATGTCCTTTGCTGTGACATTTGTCAGCAGATTAAGGGCTCGAATATCAAGCGCCCTCAGCAAACATCTCTCTTAGTGTCGGACAAGCCACTCCATTGTGTGTACCTGGACCATTGTGGTCCCTTGCAGCCTGATGGTGCATATAAATACATTTTGGTGGCTGTAGATTCCTGTTCTAGATTCCTGTGTGTATGGCCACAGCGGTCGGCTGACGCCCGGACTGTTATAAAAGATTTGCTGATCTTTATCGGTACATATGCGGTTGCAGCATTCCATTCGGATCAGGGCCCTGCATTTGCCTCTAAAGCTTTCAGGGACACCATGAGAACGATAGGTGTTGAGCTCCATTACTCCTCACCATACCATCCCGAGGGAAATTCGGTCGTGGAGAGGCGGAATCGTGATCTAAAGCAGTCCTTAACAGCTCGAGTATTAGGTTCAGGCCGCAGTTGGTTGCATCACTTATATGGGGTCCAGAGAGCACTGAATAATCTGCCAAGACGGTCCTTGGGGGGAAGGTCTCCATATGAGGTTCTCTTTGGGACACCTATGTATGTCCCCGATCTTGATACCCCTGGTATGGTGGCAGCAGAAACACCATTTGACATAAAAGAACGTCTCGCTGTTTTACAGGAGCTTCAACAATTCTTTGATGATAAATCATTTACAAGTGCTGCCACCTTGGGAATAAGGGAATTGGCTAAAACTTCGACTGGCTGGATTCCTAACGTTGGGGATCAGGTTTGTGAGAAGCTCGCTGTGAAAAAAGAGTTTGGTCCATCGTACAGGGCACCTGTACCGGTCTTGGGGATAAAAGGCACCAGGACTGTCATCCTTCCACCATTGTCTGGTTCCAAATCTAACAGATTCATCTCCATTGATGACATCAAATTACACCATGTGGCCGATTCTTCACAGTAGACCAGGAGGTCCCTTGGGTAGTTCCCGATCCCCTCTCACTACCCAACAGGACATCCATCTACATAGTAGGATGAATATCGCTACTTCTGACTATGCTACTATGTCATCTGTTGTTCCAAACACTTCCTCGAACATGGGGAGGGCGGAAAATGAACTTTTGTTGGTTCCTGTGACAACTGCGGAGAACATCCCGCTTCAGGATTTGGCTGTGTTCTACACGAACACTTCCATGGCGAATGACATTGTCTATCAAGAACTTCCACGAGCAATGGATGAGAATTCGACGGGTCCTGTGTTTGCAGAGACTTCCTCTGGCTATTTTGTAGACATTGATGATTTTTCTTCGGATTCATCCTCAACTAAGTCTGACAAACTTTCGAGATGTAGCCAATTCTATCAATGGCTTAAGGAGAACTATTTGATATATCCATGGAACTATCTCTGGTTCTGTTTGACATTTATTGCATTATTTTTATGGATTGGTTTTGTGACTGTTTTCTTTTTACTAATTAATGGTCACTATATCACTGATCGCTCCTCTGTAGAGCCTGTTGATGAAATTTTAACACCACATCATTCTTCACATAAGGTCCGACGTGATTTGTCCCCAGTCAACATTTCAGCTATACCAATTACTGATGGGATTGTGTGGGACAAAGTTCTGTTCGATATATATGGGCCTACAGAGATACTTCAAATACCATACGTGTTCAAAATTTCAATGTCTGATGTTATTACACCTAATGTTGTCTCTGATGATTGGGATGTCCAAACAGTTGATTCCATGCTAACTGAAATGAAGGACTATTCCGCTTTTGGAAGTGATAATGTATATGATTATACAATGAATTATGGGGAAATGTTCTGCTATAACAATTGGGGACATCACTACCTACACCGTGCAACTAGATATAGGCCTCTCTTGAATTATACACAATGGGAACATTGTTCGACACCACGAGTGGGGAGTCCGAAGTTTTACAGCGAAAAATGTACATACTTTTCTGGGCATGATACAAGAAAGGCAGAGTCGTATTATTTTAAATTACCTCCGGCACAAATTAGAAAACTGCTGCTAACAGATACAAAGCTGATTTATTCAGATCCCTTTGTTTTCCGGCTCTAGATTGAGGGTTACGAATATTGGAAAGATACTGTTGATTTGAAAAGTGTATGGGGACACAAGATTGGCAGATACAGGGTAGGGAGGCTTTGTTTCGAGCTTGCCTGATTCCTGTGCAAATGATCTTCTTAAATGACACTATTGAGCAGACGTCATGTCTGGGGCTAGCTAAAATCAAAGACCTGAACACGCCCAGTATCCCTACTCCGACAAGGTTTAAAGATTGGAAACAATTTCTCAATGTCTCAGAAGACAGGCTAGATTCAATGGTTAAGGCTGGTGCCTATAATTCTTCACTTTCCCGTCCCGGCGGGTGGTTGGTTTGGCCCTCCGACACTGATGAGTGTCAAAAACGATTCTTAAATTCTTCAGGGGGTTTTTCCATTCACAAGCCTGACCCTCGCTTTATATCAGGTCAACATACAGGTATAATTACAACATACAGTGTGGGTAAACTGTGCCAGCAATGGGTGGAGACAAACACGCTAACAGCGGTTAAGCAACACCTGAACACTCTTTCTGACAGTATAAACTTACAGGATTTTCTGTTGGGTCCTAGGAAACATCGCTCGAAAAGTTTTTTTATATGCTGTGTACAATGAGATTTGGAAACTTTCCCAGATTGAGGCTGCTGCACGTTTAAGGCAACTAGATAAGCAGAATTTGGAAATAACATTAGCTGTTGTCGACAATGGCATGAACACGCTGTCCAACAGGATTTATTCATTATCAAACATAGTGTCGTCTGCTATTGATATCACTCAGACTGACTTGTCCCGGTTATATCATGGGCAAACGCAGCTACGTTCCATCATACAGCTGGGTTGGACATTACAGACACTGAAAAGTGGCCACATTCCATGGAAGTACATTAATGGGAGTGAACTATTCGCTGCTTTTAATTTTTCCAGGGAACAAGAGACAATGGCTAAAAGGGAGGCTCGTTTCACCATGCTTCAAGTGGAGAAATTAGATAAGTTGCCCTTCACGGTAGCAGAGAGTCCTTCAACTATCTGGCTCTTGCACGGCATTATTAATTTACCGATTTCAACCTTTCGTTTCTCGAGCTGCCTGAAACATCTTGCGGTGGGACGATATGAGCAGCTAGGAGATAGCTTTATTAAGGAAGAGTGGGAGTTGCCCTTTGACTACAGATGTATGAACGGTGAACAGGAGGTCTTTCTTAGCGGAAATGAATGTGAGGCTGCTGTTCGTCATTCTATGATATGCAAACAGGTGTCCCTTCATGGTCTTTGCAATGCGGGGGTCGCAAATTTGGCCTGTTTTCTGAAGGGTACTCCCGTCCCCTTGATTCGTCCAGTATTTCATGTACTTTCCAATGGAAGTTATGTTCTACTGAATGATCAAAGCTGTTGCGGCTTGCGACCTGGAATTGCCTACGCAATTTCAGTCACGAAGGTCGTTACGTGTTGTGGACATGTTTTGTTTCCCCCCACACAAGAGATACAAGTGTCTGAAACTTGGCCCCACATAGATACTATTAATGTGAACTATGACAAGTTGAGTAGACTAAAGGCGCTATTGTTTCAGAAACAGGTCGCCTTGAAATCCGCAAAAGAGACGTATGCTCTCCAGATTGCGAGATCATCAGCCGAGATACAATCCCTTTTAAATACTGATTTCCGCAACCACTTTGGAGAGCTGGTATCGAGAATATTCAATGCTTCAAGCACCACTGGGATTGTGCATTTCTTTAAGGCTGTCGCGTCTGGTTTCGTGTCCATCTTCCAGACTGTCTTCGGAGTCATCCCATCAGCCATCCATTCTCTCTTTTCTAGTGTGTTTGGTGGCTTTCCGATTATTTTGGCTTTAATTGGCGGACTACTACTGCTATTTCTTCTGATTCGCGGTGGTTGTTTCTTTCCAGCAACACAGAGCAATGGAGCCGCTCCCGTCAACCCCACTGTGCCGTGAACGCATGGTTCGGATCTTCGGTACACCTTTGCTGGTGGAACTGGAATTTGACTGGTCGTTGTCATTCCGGCCCATGCTCTGGTGTGTACAGCCGGTCTTCCGCTGCATATGGTGCCTCTTTGAACATCTGCCTATGGTCTGTCTTGCTGTTGCTCCGACATCTCCTGTGGACCACGAACTGCTGATGTCCCCGATGAGGGTTCATTCACGGTCATGCCCCTTGAGACTGAGGTTGCTCCGCGAGGCCACCTATGAACTTTCTGTTATAAGATCTGATATGGATGAGGGCGCTGCGGCGAGTGTTTTCTTTGCAGCCTGATGAGCATCTTCTATAGGGGAACTATATATTCGCCCCTTTGCAGCTGGTTACAAACTCTGACTGCACTACGCAGTGGATTGTTCACCACATTTGCCACACTGGTCTATGGACAATGTGTTTTGTGTAATCTTGTGTAAATTAATCACATTTATCCCTTGTTAAAGACAAGTTGATACATATGTGTCTCAATCATTGATTAATGGTTATTTCATTTTAAGGTGCATCCTGTTTATCCTGTTGTCCTGATGATGAACCTTTTATGAATAATCAACAGCATTTGTTTCTTCTGGAAGGTCTCTGCCGGTCACATTTGTATACTTTGTAAAGCACTTGCACACTTTGTAGTGTAGCCATTTTTATGTAGCTCTTGCACGTTTGCTTCAGGCGTTAGGCCTTTGTGCTCTTTGCCCTAGATGCATTTTATTCATTTGCTTACAGCATCAGGCCTCTGTGCACTTTGCTCTAGATGCATTTTATTCAGCCTCATACTGTTATTTTTCAAATAGCCAGTTCCGCGGTCTTGTTTTATTTTCTTATTCACACTGTTTAGCCTACTTCAGCACTGGAGTTCTCAAATAATACATTCTTGCTCACTCTGTGCTTCAGTCAAGGATACAGTCTGGTACATTGCCGATAGACGTGGTAGGAGTTTAGTCTTTGGTTTATAGACGATACATATTCTTACGTAGGGACGTTTTGTTAGCACATTGACATGTTAGTTATAAAAACACTTCCTAATCCTAATACAAGGAAGAGGGAGATTCCGACCAGGGAACCACAACTAGACGCTGACTGCCCTGTTGCAGATGCTGATCCAGATCACAGGCCTTTGCTCAGGTATGAGGGTTGATGTCTTCCCAGGGAATCTAAAAGGCAAGCTCAGAGCTTAACATGCTGTGCTCGAAATAGAACTAAATTAGAGAGAACGTAATCTGTTAACACTATGATGGAGTTATTCTTATGTTTCACTCTCTAAGTTACTATTTCAAACCTACTGTGTTGTATGGTTGTGGTTATTGCAGCTCACGACTTATTATCTAAAATGCAGTCGTTTTATTAATTCAATCTATAAAACTTAAACTGCTTTTGTCATTTGTATATGAGATCATACTGTAAATGAGAGAGCAGGTTGGGATCTGAGTGACCACGACTTCCCTGAGAAGTTCTAAGATGTCATGCGCTCGGCTGCCCAATCATCCCTTCCCCTTGGGAGAGATGAGGCACTGCTAGTTAGCCGGAGCAAAACCGGATTGAAGGTGACAGGGATCCTTCTTCGTGGGTCAGACTTAGTCCCCCACACCCAGAACGACCCTTATACCCAGAAATCCAGTGGTCTCATTTAGGATAATGAGAGCCAACGTGACATGGCACCGCCAACGATTGGTCTGGCTCTACTTTTTGGGTCCGGCTGACTCTCTCGGTCTCCTATATTATATTGACTCCTCGGTTCCTTTAACGGAGACGTCCGTGGCACTGAGGGCTTCCGCCACCGCGATATAGGTAAATCCTAGTTATAGCGGTTGGTTGTTCAGGCTTGAACTCTGAAAGGGAAAATCCCGGTTTTGGTGTGCCTTCTCTGAATTATTGCTGTTTTCATAATGGCGAAACCCCAGGCAATACAAATAGTGCATAATATGCTACAACCGCTCACAGTACATTTGCTTGCACATGGTCTAATGAACCAGGGGGGTCCTGTCACATTTGTGGTGGCCGCCCATGCAGCTTATACTGTAGAACAGAACTTTTTTACTCTTGGGTCACATTTCCAGCCGTTGATGGGAATTCTCATACATTACACAACTACACATTCGCAAATGCCCCTGGACAATACAGGGCTTATGCATATTTAGAGATACCTCTATCTTATCAAGAACATAATAATTGGCTTGATGGTGCCCTACCCCATACCATATTACCTGTTAGGTTGGGGCCACTAAATAATGATGGTCATACCTGGCCTTTATTGGCTACATATACACCACATCCAGCGGTTGCTAACCTGGCGCTGGCTGAAGTTCGTCGATTATATACAGACTTAACGGCTACATATAGACCCTTAGTACAATTTGTGATGCAGACATTGATCACAAACCCAGCGCGTGCTGCTCCAGTGCACCAACATGCAGTCGCTCCAGGTATCAATCCGGCGACTGCACACTCTATTATGGGTAAGGTCCCGGCCAAACGGGAAGAGACTCCATTTTGGCTGGCGCAAAAAATGTATACGCTGGAGGCAGTATTTCCCCGTATGGGACCTCAGGATAAACATAGAATACATAGAATACTAACTATGTGTGTACCGTTTGGAATGGTTACAACAGTGGAACATTGTAATACATGGGGCACGGTGTTTGCCGCGCTCCATACAACAGCACACGGTACACCAACATTGGCGAACTTACCGGAAGTGCTTAAACAAATTCAAGATGAATATGGGGCTGCCCCGTCCTTAGATTTGGGAATGCAACTGATGGGCAATTTTGCCACGGTTTCCTCAATTATATTGAGTAATCTAAAAGGGGAGGCAGTAGCACTAGCGGTGCATATGCGTCTTCGTGACGTCCCGCAAATAGATCAGGAGCGGGAGCTGCCTAAAAAGCGCTGGGAGAAAAAACAAGAGACACCTTGTAGTGAATCCTAGTTTGTTTTACCGGGATAACAAGAGTTAGCTTAGCCGTAGGCTTGTACACTCGTGCCCCCGTCACCCAGTGACTTTTAACCTACTTAGCTTGCTCTGTCTTAGTCCATTTAATTATTTATTTCCTTTAAGATGGCGGCCTTGTTTATAGTTAGGCCACTTGTTATGGGTTCTATTATCAGTGTCTCTGCGCCAAGGCGTCAAGATCAAGCACGAAAGACAAACATACAGTAGGTATTCACACTTAGGGATTTTCCCTCTCTATACTTTCGAGGGACTGTTGATATTAATTGCCGTCCCAAGCATGCCTGTTATCTATTGTTATGAATAACACTTATGTCAAGGGACCTTGTAGATCTGTATAAATACAACACACTTTAGACAGATAATCAGAGGGATTCCGACCAGAGGGCATCGCCACCATAGCTCATACCGATGCTGCAGTCGTCAAGACACTGACCCAGTCTTCGTGTCCCTGCGGAGTCTGAGATAGAGACCTCATTCCAAGGTAACGAGGGTTGGGGGCTCCTCCCATGGACACGGCTTTGGCAGATTAGGTTTAACGAACCCAGCTCTCCTTTTAGGTAGGAGGTTAGACCTATTCTCCTTAGGGTATAAGGGCATATTCCATCTTATACATATACATATATTTCTTTTATATATTGCACAATGGTGGGGGTCTTTATAACAATGACTCTCTTCTTCATAATACTGTTGCTTGGTATATTTATTATCCTAATCATTGCAGTTCATGTTTCTGGTGAGGTACTGCTAGTGAGCCGGTAAGGTTTGGACAACAGTTACAACTAGTTGTAGTCAAAAGACCGCGGAGGCCATTCTGGCTTTCCCGCTGGGCCGGCGGGCGCCCGCCAAAGGAGCGCCCGCCGGCCCAGCGGGAAAGGCCCTGCAACACAGAGGCCGGCTCCGAATGGAGGCGGTGGTGTAGCAGGGGTGCGGCGGGTGCAGTATGCAGACAGTGAAAATCATGCTGGGGCCCTGTTAGGGGGCACCTGCACTTCCCATGCCAGTGGCATGGGCAGTGCAGGGGCCCCCAGGGGCCCCACGACACCCGTTTCCGCCATCCTGTTCCTGGCGGTAAAAACCGCCAGAAACAGGATGGCGGGAAGGGGGTCGGAATCCCCATGGCGGCGCTGCTTGCAGCGCCGCCATGGAGTATTCTCCCAGCCTGGGGAAATCCGTCGGAAGCCGCGGTCAGAATCCCAAATGAAGCACCGCCAGCCTGTGGCGGTAGCACTGTCCCGAAGATTAAGCTGATATCATGCCTCGTCAGTAGGTACGTTGGTAGCCCAAGTCAACGGGCATTCAGCCTGCCTGTTCCATCCATGTTCAGTGGCATGTTGTTTCTGTACTGTGCAGAACAAGAGTAGTGGCTTACCTCAGGCTCCATACAAGCAAAGTCAAATGTGCAGCTTTTTATACAGTGTTTTATGATAGTGTTTAGCTAGTTTACAAGGGATTCCAAACAAAGCATTTAAGCCTGCTTCAACAAACATTGATAGAGCCATTTTGTCTTGTAGATGGTAACACTCTGCCACGCGGCACAGGAGGAGTTTTAGACAGACTCCATGCTCCAAGCACAGCACGGAGTGCGCAGGACTCTGCACAGTCCCTGAGCAGAGCAGAGATTTCAGCCCATGTAAAGTCTTTAATGGCCCATCCGCCGGGGCGGGCTTAGTGACTGTTTCCTGGGGAGTCCACCCACGGGACGCAATAGTTTCCCTGTCTGTACTACCACATGCAGGGAAACACATGTTTGCTCTCCTCTGGTGGGAGCTTTTTTAAAGATCCCACGAATACAAACAAAATGGGAGTCTTCTCCCAGTTAGTAGGTGCACAAAGCATGCTTACACTGGCTGGGAGCAGAATTGTGTTCTGTGTCCCTTCCTGCACCCTTGTGGCTGGGGCCAGGTGGGTCCTGGGGCTCTCCCATGGCCCCTAACAAGTTGATTGTTAGGTGTCCCAGTTGGGCACCCACCCTTTGTAAAGAGATGCCAGGCCAGTGGCCAAGCCCCATTGTGTGCTGCCTTCGGCTGTGTGCAGCACAGGATTGGCTGCTTGCGGGGGGGGGTTAGCCACATGGCCTGGCTGCAGCCAATCCAGCAACCATACATGGATGAAGGTAGTTTTTTTTGTTTAAAATGTGACATTGTCCCAGACACTTTCACCTAACTACAATGCTATTTCAACATTTAGGTTTTTTCTGTGAATTTGTAGGTTTTTTAAAGAACGTATTTTATTAGACCATAGGCCATGCATCACCAGGAAGCTGGCTGCAATACTTAGATCAAAACTTTGCTTCAATGAAAGCATTCTTGCTTACTTCAGAATTATGGTACAAGAAGCTAGAACATACTTACCTGCTGTGGCCACTTCCCATCCCCTTACTTGCTTCATGGAGGAAGTGCCCCTCCATGACAACCATTTATCAGTTTGTTTTCAGACTTCATTGTAACAATTTCCATTCACATAATACTTATAAAGTCAATCAATCAATCAATCAAAGAAATGTATAGAGCGCGCTACTCACAAGTGAGGGTCTCATGGCGCTGGGGGGGGAGGGTCACTGTTCAAACAGCCATGTCTTGAGGTTCTTTCTGAAAAGCAGGAGGTCTTGGGTCTTGTGGAGGTAGGTGGGGAGGGAGTTCCAGGCCTTGTGGGCGAAGTAGGAGAAGGATCTCCCTCCTGTGGTGGCGCGTTAGATGCGGGGGACTGTGGCAAGTGCAAGGTCGGCAGATCTGAGGTGGCGGTTGGGAATGTGGAAGTTCACTCTTTCGTTGAGGTAGGTTGGGCCAGTGTTGTGGGGGGATTTGTGCGCGTGGATGAGGATCTTGAAGGTGATCCTCTTGTCGATGGGGAGCCAGTGAAGGGATTTGAGGTGTGATGAGATGTGTTCATGGCGAGGGAGGTCCAGGATGAGGCGTGCAGCTGTGTTCTGGATTCTCTGAAGTTTGCGCTTGAGTTTGAGTGTGGTGCCGGCATAGAGGGCGTTTCTGTAATCTAGCCTGCTGCTGATGAGTGCGTGGGTGACGGTCTTTCTGGTCTCTATGGGAATCCATTTGAAGGTTTTTTTCAGCGTGCGGAGTGTGTTGAAACAGGAGGAGGTGACGGCGTTGATTTGCTGGGTCATGGAGAGGGAGGGGTCCACGATGATGCCAAGGTTGCGTGTGTGGTTTGAGGGGGTGGGTGCGAGGCCTAGGGTGGTGGGCCACCAGGAGTTGTCCCATATGGTTTTGTTGGGGCCAAAAATGATTATTTTGGTTTGGCTGGAGTTGAGCTTGAGGTGGTTTGCTGTCATCCAAGTAGCGGTGTCAAGGAGTGCAGCATGGAGGTTGGTTCTGGCGGTAGTAGGGTTGCAGGTCAGGGAGATGATGATTTGGGTGTCGTCTGCATAGGAGAAGATGGTGATTCCGTGTGGTCAGAGGATGTTGGCGAGCGGGGTCATGTAAATGTTGAAAAGGGTGGGGCTGAGGGAGGACCCTTGGGGGACTCTGCAGATGATTTTGGTGGCAGTTGAGTGTAAGGGAGGGAGGTGGACTTTTTGGGTTCTATCGGTGAGGAAGGAGGTGAGTCAGTCTAGGGCTTTGTGTCGAATTCCTGTGTTGGGGAGGAGTGTGGGGAGTGTATGGTTGCAGACTGTGTCAAAGGCCGCGGAGAGGTCCAGGAGGATGAGTGCGACGGTTTTGCCATTGTCGACTCTGGTTCTGATGTCGTCAGTACATGCGGTGAGGGTGGTTTCCGTGCTGTGGTTCTTGTGGAACCCAGACTGGGAGGGGTCGAGTGTGTTGTTTTCCTCAAGGAAGTTAGATAGGCAGGTGTTTACTAGTTTCTCAGCGACCTTGGCAGGGAAAGGGAGGAGAGAGATGGGGTGGTAGTTGGAGAAGTCGTCCGGGTCAGCTTTGTGCTTTTTCAGGAGTGCAGTGACTTCTGCGTGCTTCCAGGGATCTGGGAAGGTGGCGGTGTCGAATGAGCTGTTGATTATGTCTCGAGGCTTGGGGGCGATGGTTGGGCTGGCTTTGTTGTAAATGCGATGGAGGCAGGGGTCGGAGGGGGATCCAGAGTGGATGGAATTCACTGTTTTTTCAGTTTCTTTGTCAGTGGTTGGGGCCCAGGTGGTTAGTAGGTTGGGGGGAGTGTGAGGGGGGTCTGTGTTGGATGGGTGGGGGTGTGTGTGGTGGGTGTGTGTGGTTTGAAACTGTTGTGTATGTCTAGGATTTTGCAGTGAAAATGGTTTGAGAGGGAGTCGCAGAGGAGTTGTGTGTGTGTGGGGTCTAAGCTGCTGGCTTTGGGTTTGGAGACCTCTTTGATGAAGGTAAAGAGTTCTTTGCTGTTGTGGGAGTTACTGTCTATGTTTTCCCTGTAGTATGCTCTTTTGGTGGTGCGTATGAGTTGGTGGTGATTGCGAATAGAGGTTTTGAGGGTGGAGAAGTTGGTGCTTGTGGGTTCCTGTCGCCAGGCTTTCTCTGCTTTGTGGCAATTGCCCTTGGAGTCTTGGATTTCAGTGATGAACCATGAGGCGTTCTTGATGTTGCAGGTAGTGATGTTTTTTCTGAGGGGGGCGAGTGAGTCTGCACAGGTAGTGATATATTTTACGACGCTGTGGCCAGCAGTGTTGGGGTCGTTGGCATGGGGGGGTTCTGTGCCAGATGGGAGTTCAGGTTTTCTCTGGGTATCTTGTCCCACATGCGGTAGGGCGTGGTGTGTTGGTGGTGGTGTGGGGCGGTTTGGTGAAGGAGAAGTGAACGCAGTGTTGGTCAGTCTAGTGGAGTTCGGTGGTGTGGGTGTAGGTTTTTGTTGGCTCGAAGTGAAGATTGCGTCTGGTGTGTGTCCTGCTGAGTGGGTGGGTGCTGTGACCAGTTGTTTGAGTCCAAGGTTGGTGAGGTTGTCTAGGAGGGATGAGGAGTTGTGGTCTTGTGGGTTCTCCAGGTGAAAGTTGAAATCACAGAGGAGGATGTAGTCTGTGGAGGTGAGGGCGTGAGGGCTGATGGTGTCAGCGATGGTGTCACAGAAGGGGGGGTGTGGCCCTGGGGGTCTGTATATGAGTGTGCCTCTGAGGGTGGTGTTGTTGTTTATGTGGATTAGGAAGTGCATGTGTTCTGCACTGTCTAGGGTGTCGTGTGTGTTGGTGGTGACCTTAATGGTGTCTTTGTGCAGGATGGCGATGCCACATCCTGGTTTGTTTTGGCAGTCTTTGTGTTGGAGTTTGTACCCATCAGGCTCAATGAGTGGTTAGTCTAGGTTTCTGTGAGGTGAGTGTGATGTGATGAGGTCCCGGAGTTCTATGGCATGTTTGTGTAGGGAGCGGGTGTTTAGGAGTAAGCAGTTGAGATGGTTGTGGGGGGTGTTGTTGTGTTGTGCAATGGTGTTGGTGTGGGGGGTTGTGGTTTTGCTGTGGGTTGTGGTGGTGTTGTCATGGAGTGTGTTCAGGTTGTGTTTTTTTTTGTGGTGGGGCCTGTTGGGGTGTGTGGGGCTGTGCGAGAGTCTGTTGCATTGAGATAGTTGTATTTGGCGTGGGGGTTGCTGGTGTGGGACATGTGGGTGTTAGAGGTGTGAAAGGTGGAGCAGGAGAATCGGCAGGTGTAGCAGGTGAAGGGTCCCTGTGTGTGTGTGTGGAGTTGGTTTGGGTGCAGGCAGGGCGTGGTCCTGGGTTGAGGGAGTGGAGTGTGTTTGTGGAGTAGTGTTGTCTGGGGGGTCTTGGATGGGAGGACCAGGGGGAGTGGCATTGGGTGCGGTCTAGGCTCTGACGGGCGCACACAGGCTTGCCATTAAGAGGGTGTGGTGGAAGGGTGGAGCAGCTGGGAGAAGGGAGGAAGGACCAATGGGTGTGAGTGGGGCGGGGCTACAGGGGAGGCAGCGCAGGGGAAACAGAGACCGGCCGGTGTTGAGAAAACAGGCGGGAGAGAGAGAGCGAAACGAGAGCTAAGAACAGTGGGGCAGGGGGGCAGAAAAGTGAAGCACAGATGATCACAAGAGGAATAGATGGCTATGCAAAGATGGCAGAGGAAATGGCATATACAGAATACAAAAATACAAAAACACAAAGGATTACTTACTCGACAAACCGGAGATGCATACCACTAGGCACCAGGAATGAGGCGCAGGAAGGTGCCTGCAGTTGGAGGAGGGCCTCGGACCGCTGTCCAGGCGGCAGTCAGACTGATCAGGGGCACGGGGGCAGGCTGATAGAGCCAAGTGGACTTCTGGCCAGTGAAAATCAAAGGATTGTTTCAGGGTGGCAAATTGGTGACTCTCCCATCTGACCATCATCTCTGTCTTCAGATTTCACCATTGGTCATGAGGGTGATTTAGCCTCACTTTCACTTCAAAAAAATGAGAAAAGCAGTTTTTGGTAAGTGTGCACTTTTCTTTATCTTGCTCCTCTGCACACTTCAATTCAATGAGCTTTTTGCTGATATGTTAGCAGAGCCTATTTCAGAAAGAGTTATTTGTCATTACGTATGCTGCTACTTTACATTATTTTTTACTTTCTTCAAGAAACACACTTTATATTTTATTGCAATTATTTTTTATGGTGTTGTCTTCAGTCAGGTAATGGTGTAGCTTACCGTTCCTTGGGACAACACACCTCTGAGCAGTCAGGCGATTTAAAGGGGAACCTGATGGTGTATTCTGTGGTGTTTCGGAGGGCCCTGAATAAAAACCATACATAAACACTTGCAAAATGTTCCATGATGCCTCATCTTATGATGAGTTTACTGACTCAGAACCAGATGCTTCTGCCTCTCTGTATACAGAGGCTCAACAAGGGAGGAACTAGCCAATACTTTGTCAGAAGTGAATTGTTAACAGGATTTAGAGGCACCAATGAAGGGGACCCTGTGAGAAATTGGGTTGTTAGTTGAATGGGGTGTAAGCTCTGGTCAAGCAACAGTCACAATCCCTTGCAGGGTGATCCATAAAAAGTCTCTATATTCACCTGTGCTCATCCCTGGGTAACTTACTGCAAAAAGCAGTAAGGCCTATCTTAGAGGCAATATGCGAAGTATTAATGCAGTTAACAAACAGTAATAGAAAAGAAAGCACAATACCCATCTGTAAAATTGGAGTTATGAACTTTAATTTTGACCTAAAAGGTGAAACCACCAACTGCAGACATCTAGTCAAACAAGATTTTTTTAAATGGCAGATGACAATGGAGGATGATTCAGCTACAAGTAATGAATTAGGCCTGGTCAGCGCTTACCTTCGGACTTTGAACTTTCAGAAATTGTGAGAAAAAGTGTCTGAGAGGGAAAGTTCAGCAGGTCAAGGCTGAAGGAGGTGTCCGAGGAGGAAGCATCATAATTGGATGCTTTTGAGTCAAAGGCAGGGTGAACATTTTAACATTAGGACTTAGGGTCTGATTCAGATATTGGCAGGAATGGTCCCACTGTCAGTATTCTAACTGAAAACCCATCCACCGCCTTGGCAGTCCATCCACCAGATTTAGATGTTAGTGGTCCCATAGGTAAAAGCCTGCTTTAGTCCCGCCATCTCCACCAAGGAACTCCACCTGCGTTAACAGCACCATGGGAAATAGTGGCTGTTGGTGGGAGTCCAGCCACCTTTACCACAGTGCAGATTTGGATGTGCTTTACCACCAAGCCAAATGGTTCCTTCCAACCTCCACACCTGACTTGGAAGGATGAGGAGGATTAGGTAAAAACATACTTTTTTCCCAATTCCACCTCCATTTTCAACTGGACAGGACAGGATACTGCCACCGGATCATGGAGAAAACATAACCACCCCATCACTGGACTCAAAGGTAGAGAACCTGCATTGCTCGTGTACGTTGTATGGCCACTGCACATGATCTTGGGACCACTCATACACGTGTCACAGTAATGTTTTTAAATTATTGTGACATGCTATGTCGGAACACAATTGTGTCAGACAGGATGGGGACACACTACTACAAGACTCATGTCACACACATACACAAATGTCATTTTGGTGTCAGTATTCATTGCCAAATTAACACTGTCACCACAATTACAGTACAGTCACACTTGTCAACGTTGTCCATGTGTGCACATTGCAAGGGGACCTGTACCTGTAAAGATGTGATTCCTGTGGTGTATGTGAGTCTGTATGGGTATATATGTGTGCAATGCAAATGTCTGTTTAAAGTGTAGGGAGATAGTGCTGGTGACGCATTAGAGTCACTATGGGTGCCACTTGCATAAGAGTCTGATGTTGTGTATGTGTGGTTGTGTGTCGGTTATTGTTGTGATTTGTGTAGTGGTGCATGTGTGTGAGAGTGTGCACTTGTGCTGGTTGTTGTGGTTGTGTCATGTGTGAGTGCAATGTCCATGGTGTGTGTGTTGTGTCATGGATGTATGGCAATTTGTGTTTTCAGCATATTGTATGGTGTTGGAATGGCAATGGATAATAGTATGAATAGGGTGTGTTGAATCATGCGTCATGCAGATAAACACATATGGATAAGGTACAATGTGTGTGTGTGACTTAGTTGTTTTGATAGCCATTGCCAATGTCAGATGTCCATTGTTTCCAGCTACAGGCTCCTTCCATAAGCAATCTGCCGGCAGTATAACGCCTGCAAAATTGTAACATCTAAATATGGTCGGCAGTAACCCGCCAACCTGACGACTAGAAAGAACACGCCATTGTGTTGGTCTGTGGCTCAGCTGTAATACATCTAAAAACGGCAGGCGGAACGTGTAGGAGGCTGGCCTGGTTTGTAGTATGTACCTTGGGTGCTTACACCTTACACCAGGTCCAGTTATCCCTTATTAGTGAAATGTAGTAG
Source organism: Pleurodeles waltl (assembly GCF_031143425.1). Classification (NCBI taxonomy): domain Eukaryota; kingdom Metazoa; phylum Chordata; class Amphibia; order Caudata; family Salamandridae; genus Pleurodeles; species Pleurodeles waltl. The sequence continues at coordinate 902,097,027 of NC_090447.1, read as the reverse complement.
TGTTCTAGCAGCTTGGGCTGATAGAGGTAGCTATAGCAGAGCAGCCTGTGGCTGAACTAGGAGATATGCAAAGCTCCTGCAATACCACTTATAGTTAAACAGTACTTAAACACAAGTAAAGACAATACTCAGTGATATCAAAAATAAAGGTAGGTTATTTGGGTGACAAAGTACCAGAAATATCTTAGAGGCAATACTCCTTCAAGAGGTTAGTATTATACACAATATATACATTGGACACCAAAATAAGGTAAGTAATTAGACAAAGAATAGTGCAAACAATAGGGAATGCTTTACAATGCAATAGGAGAAAATAGGTCTAGGGGCAACACAAACCATATACTAAGAAAGTGGAATGCGAATCACGAATTCCCCCCTAGACAAGCGTAGTGTGTGCAGAATTGCTTGGAGAGTAAGAATACAGTAAAGGTAAGTAAATTATCCCACCCCAAAGTCCAGAAAAGCAGGAGTAAAGTACTGCAAGTTTCCTTAGGACAAACTACTAAGTTGTGATTAGAGTTATTGCAAGAACCAACCAAGTCTGCAAACAACAAACGGTGGATTCCTGGACCTGAAGATCAGCAAAAGAAGGAGACCAAGTCCAGAAGTCGAAAGAAGTTCCAGGAAGGACAGGAGCCCCTGCCAAACCAGAAGAGGGAGCAAAAGAAGAGTCCCCGGTTCGAAGAAGACTGCAGAAATACACCGTAGGAAGATGTCAGCAGGTTCCTGCATGATGCACTGGATGTCCCACATTGTGAAGTTGGATGTAGGTGAGTTTTGGTGCTGGATTCCTCCAATAAGCCTTGGTTCTGGCAAAGTCGCATTTTGCAGCAAGTAGGCGCTAGCTGGACCCAGGAGGGACATGGGGGCTTCAACTCTGTGTGAGCAGGAAGAGGGGGCTCTCAGCATTTCAGAGAGCCTTCAGAGCACCAGATAGCACCCACAGGAGTCCCAGGGCACAGGGACAAAGGAGGTGCAAAATGCAGTTGGTGCAGCACTACAAAGGAAGGTCCCACACCACCGGAGAACAACTCAGCGAGTTTTGCATAGTAGGATAGAGTGCTGGGGACCTGGGCCAGGATGTGCATGAGTGAATTTTGCATATCGTATGCAGAGGCTGCAGGAGGTGAAGAAGACGCAGTGCACAGGGGTACTGTCGTTCTGGGGGAAGGCAAGGTCTTACCTCCTCCAAATTGGGACAGCAGTACCTCAGGACAGTCTATGTCAATGGGGTCCACCCTCTGTGTTCCAAGAAGCATGCTCGTCACCAGGAGAGGAGTCCAAGAGAACCAGTCATTGACTTAGAAGGTGCCTGTTTCAGCATGGGAGTGACTCTGTCACTCCACGGGAGCTTTCTTCTGTCCTTCTGGTGCAGGGAGAAGACAGGGAGTACTCAGAGCGTGCACACTATGGAAACTGTTGCTGGCTGGAGCTGAAGTTGCAGAGGAAAAATTTCCGTTCTGGATATTTTGATGCTGTTACAGCGGTTCCTGGAGCAGGTTGTGGTTGATCCGAGGTCAGAGGATGAAGTAGTGGTTGCAGAGGATTCCTGCTGGAAACTTGCAAGTAGAATCGGAAGAGAACCCACAGGAGAGACCCTAAATAGCCCTGAGAGGGGGATTGGCTAACTTATCAGGTATGGACCTATCAGGAGGGATCTCTGACGTCACCTGCTGGCACTGGCCACTCAGAGGCCTCCAGAGTGCCCCTACACCTTGCAAACCAAGATGGCTGAAGTCTGGGAAACACTCAAGGACCTCTGGGGCACCACCCCTGGGGTGGTGATGGACAGGGGAGTGGTCAGTCCCCTTTCCTTTGTCTAGTTTTCCACAAGAGCAGGGACAAGGGGTCCCTGAACCGGTGTAGACTCGCTTATGCAAGAAGGGAACCATCTGTGCCCTTCAAAGCATTTCCAGAGGCTGGGGAGGCTACCCCTCCCCAGGCTGTTACACCCATTTCCAAAGGGAGAGGGTGTAACACCCTCCTCCCAAAATAAATGCTTTGTCCTGCCTTCCTGGGACTGAGCTGCTCAGCCACCAAGAGGGCAGAACCCTGTCTGTGAGGTGGAAGCAGCTGTAACTTTGATAGAAGCCTCAGAGAGCTCATTTGGCAGTACTGGGGGCCCAAGTGGAGCCCCCAGGATGCATGGAATTGGCTCCCCAAACCCATATTTGGAATGGGGGACAATTCCATGATCTTAGACACCTTACATGGCCATATTCGGAGTTACCATTGTGAAGCTACATATAGGTATTGACCTATATGTAGTGCACAGGTTAAATGGCATCCCCGCACTAAAAAGGTCCTGGGAATTGGCCCTGAACTATGGGGGGGCACCTTTGCTAGTGCAAGGGTGCTCTGACACTTAGTAGATTTGTACCTAACCTTCAGTAAATGAAGGTTAGACATACAAGTGACTTATGAGTTACTTAAGTGCAGTGAAAATGGATGTGAAATAGTGTGTGCACTATTTCACGCAGGCTGCAGTGGCAGTCCCGTGAAAGGGTTTGTCTGAGCTCCTTATGGGTGGCAAAAGAGATGCTACAGCCCATAAGGATCTCCTGGAACCCCAATGCTCTGGGTACCTGGGAATAATATACTAGGGACTTATAAGGGGGGCCCAGTGTGACAACTGAAATTGGTAAATGAAGTCACTGGCCTATAGAAACAAACTTAAAAGCAGAGAGAGCATAAGCAGCACTGAGGTTCTGGTTAGCAGAGCTTCAGTGACACAGTTAAGCACTACTGACAACACACACATTTGGCCACAAACTATGAACTCTGGGGTCCTGGCTAGCAGGATCCCAGTGAGACAGGCAAAACACACAGACATATAGGTTTTTATCTATAAGTACTGGGGTCCTGGCTAGCAGGATCCCAGTGACACAGTAAAAACACACTGACACACACTCACAAACAGGCTAAATGTGGGGGTAACCATGCTAGAAAGAGGCTACTTCCTCACAGAACACCACCGATGTGACGGTATTATCAGGACAGCTTTGGTGGCAGCTTGGCAGTAACACCACCAAGATCTAAATCAGGTCCTTAGTTTCCTGATTGGAAGTCAGAAATCCCCAGCAGATCAAGGCAGAGGGCTGTAGCCCAATATATTTCCATGAGGCCCTTGTGGAGAAAAACTGCTGAAACAGATTTGCTGTTGTGGAGAAGAACATAGAGGCAGAAGCCGCAAAGTAAATCTGCCAGTGATGTAGCTCAAATGGGTAGGCAAGAAGGTTGGGCTCAGTGTCCTCTTAGTTTTCAGAGCCAGTTTTGGACAAAGTTTTCCTTAGCTTTGTGATTTAGCCACCTTTAGCACAACAAAAGGTCCAGGACAGGTGGAACACCTCTTGACAGTTTAGGACTCACTCAGGATGTTGGGAGCCTTTTGTCTCCCTGTGGCTTGGAAATGGAGGCAACTAGCCCTGGGAGTCACTCTGGTACTCCTGGGTTCAGGTGAAGATTCAGGGCTGGCCTGTGAGGGTTCAAATGGAAAAACTCAAGTAGTCTTAAAAGGGGGAAGTATCTACTTAGAATTCCACAGCAATAGATGTTCAAAGACCCATAAAAAATTAGGTGCAAATTACAAAACATTTTTAACACAAAACGTTCTTGATTCTGCTACTAATCCACTTTGAATTTCTCAGTTCAGGTAGCATTAACAAAAGGACAGGTGCTCCTAAAGGTGAGAAGGTGTAGTGCAGGTGAAGTGGTGAAAGGTAAGTTGTTGCGTTGGCTCTCATTATCCTAAATTATCAGCATACGGTATTTGAATTATCTCAGTCGGACCATAGATATCAAACATTACTCTATCCCACACAATCCCATCCGGAATTGGCACAGCGGAAATGTTCACAAAGGACAACTCTCTTCGAACCTTATGTGAGGAAAAATGTGGCTTCAACACCTCTTCCACCTGTTCAACCATTGATCTCTCAGGAGGAAAATGACCATGTATTAACAGAAAAAAGGTAACGACAAACCCAATCCACAGAAAAAAAGCCATCAGAGTCATGAAAAGCCACTGATAGTTCCAAGGAAAAACAAAATATGTATATGTATCCAGGCTACCGCCATGTCGCACTGTGTGATCTTGGGTAAACCATGCTTTATCTCATGGCTCAATAATAAAAATAGAGTGAAAAATAGAACTCATTTTCTTTGTGATCCGTAAGTCTTTTAATAATGAGGTTATAAAACTGACCGGTATAGAAAAAGATGAGGAAAGGGGCCTCAACAACACTCTGGAAGCCAGTGCCCAATGAAACGGCTTTATCCAATGTAGGCATGTTCTTGATCCACCGCGTTGTTCAGAATTGTGTATATTTTTATTTACACCATGATGTTGATGATAAGCTCCTCTACCCAAGCAATGTCTCTGTCATGGAGCTGGAAGAATGTGACTGAGTCTATTGTGTCTAGCAAAGCGATATTTGGTTGCTAGGCAGCCTGTTTAAACAGGAAGTAAGCTGGTGCCCACCGCTACTAGGTTTCACTGTATAGAGCCAATTCCTAGCATGTCTGCTGATGAATGATGCAAGAAGTCACCAGTTCTAGTCTCTCTTCTGTGTGGGATTTACCGAAGCAGACATCTATCTTCATTCTACCACTGGTGTGAACAGCCATTGGCAGTGCTGCCCTGATTGTTATGCCATAGTGAAACCGATCAAGGGGAAGCTGGGTGTAGAAAGTGCTGGAGGTCCTTATCAAGAGCACTGGGGAAAAGATTGCCCTCAAGGTAGGACAGCTGGTATGGGAAAATGTTGTTAGTTCATTCTAGCGCTGCAAGACCTTAAGAATGGGAGTCCTACACAATCTCTTAACATACACTTACTGTCCATGATTTTCCATGCCGACAGTAGCAATGGGGGACCACTGTTTGAGTTTCTCATGCACAGGGGTCCCTTCTTCAAAAACACCACAGCCAAAGCAGTCCATATTCTAATTTTCATTCCTTATTTTATAAGGGCAGCAGGAAGAGTGCAACTGGCTAAGCTGCGAATTGGTGGCCAAGGGAAACTAAAGAGTTATGCTTTTGGTTCCCGGCCTCTGTAGTAAATGTGTTAAGGTTCTATATTGAGGTTCAAAGGCTCCTGCCACACGTGGGACTTCACAGAATTTCACTGAGGTTTTAGATAACTCTTTGAAACTCTGCACAGTGGCACTCCTTGAGTTCTGCCCACCCCTATTAAACACTCAGCAAAGAGGGACACGTTGCCCCCTCTCCCTTTTAAAGAGTGTCACAGCCCTGGTGGGTTGGGGCTCCCGGGACCTATTTACGGTCCCCAGGACACCTCTGAGGCTCAGAGACGGTGACTGCATATGCCCGAGGGACTGTGGCTAACCTTGCAGTGTGGCATTGGCTGTTTTTGGCTAACCCATCACCATATACAGGGTTGTCTTTATGTATGGTAATGAACTATTACTTAAAGTTAAAAAAAAAAAAAAATAGAAATTCACAGAAAAAGCAAAGATTAAAGTAACATTATAATTAGGTCAAATGTTCATTAACAAAGCAACATTGGAAAGTGTAAAAACTAAAGAAATTCACCAGTTATAGTTATCTCAAATAAATATAACTTGTGCACTACTGTAACTATACATCAATATTCAATAAGTACAGTTACTGTAACTCTAAATGAATCTTATACCACATCAAAACAATATTATGGCCCTCATTACAACCCTGGCGGTACAAGCCACTTACCGCCGTGCTGACTGGCACCAACATACCGTGACCGCGGCGGTAATCCGCCACGGGTATAATGACCCACACATTGAAATCCACCACTATACAGACACCCATACAAGTCAGCCAGACCAAAGGTCAGTGATAAGCTGGCGATAGCAAAACCCACACCTTTACGCCAACAGAAATACCCCCAGAGTATCACGACCCACGAATCAAAGAGGGGGTCTTTCAACCACGGTAAATCATTGGCGGTACACACCGCAGCACTCAAAATACACACACATTTTAAAAAACTACCCCACATAGGACAATAAAAAATTCACACACCTGACACACAGACCACACCCACACCACTATAAAACACACACCCACATTACCCACAACCCTTTATGACCCCCCCAAAAATGTGAACAGAGCAAGACACAAGCCAGGAGCACCCACTCAATCTGAGCCACAGAACACCAGCAACCATATTGCATCCACGCAACTCACACCACATACCACAACACAGCACTCCACACCCCACCCCACACATCCTCACACATATCACTCACACCACATCCATGGGACCCCAAAGACACCCCAGGTTCTCCGAGGAGGAGCTCAGGGTCATGGTGGAGGAAATCATCCGGGTAGAGCCACAGCTATTCGGATCACAGGTGCAGCAGACATCCATTGCCAGGAAGATGGAGCTATGGCGTAGAATCATGGACAGGGTCAACGCCGTGGGACAGCATCCAAGAACAAGGGATGACATCAGGAAGAGGTGGAATGACCTATGGTGGAAGGTGCATTCCGTGGTCTCAAGACACCAGATTGCTCTACAGAGAACTGGCGGTGGACCCCCACCTCCTCCCCCACAACTAACAACATGGAAGCAGCAAGTCTTGGCGATCATGCATCCTTAGGGCCTCGCAGGAGCAGCAGGAGGACTGGACTCTCGTAAGTCAAAGCTTTACTACTTTATCCCTCCTTACCTGCATGCCATTACAAACGCCTACCTCCAGCCCCATCACTCCACCAGCTCACATATACCCCACTAACACAACCCACTCATCCCAATACCAAGCACTGCATACACCCCAATGCATGGACACCCATCACCCCAGCATGCCCAATAGAGAGACTCACCCAGCCCACAAAATCATCACTCATACAAGTCCAAGACAGCAGGGAAATCACATTCATAGAGGGAAACACAGCCATGCACAAGATGGCACACGCAGATACATTGACAATGCATTTTTCTCCCAACAGAAAACCCTACCCAACGTCACCGGAGAGGAGGTGCCAGCCACATCCACCCCCCCCCAGAAGAGGCCCACAGTGATGACAGCAGCTCTGCACGTCTGGATCACGATGACCAACCTAGCCCATCTGGGACCCTCCAGACAGTCGGTTACCCTGCCACAGTCCCAGACCACCACTGAGCCTCCCCCTCAGGAAACACAACCACAGCACCCACCCAGTGGGCCCATGCCACTGTCCCCAGGACACGTCAATCAGCAGTGTGTCCACCACTAAAGGGACCCCAGGCAACCCCACAAACACAGGACAATCAGTGACCTGGGTTTAGTGGCAGTGGGCACACGGTTCAGGGGACAGAGGCACAGGACAACAGGGAAGCCCGGAGGACTGCTGTGCGACAGGGGGAGGACAGGCCTAGGGAACCGACCCTCCACGAGGCACTCTCAAACATCATGGGAGCGAACCACCATTCCCAGGAGGCCATGGGCACAGTACAGGCCAAGTTACAGGAGACCCAGCGGCTGCAGGAGGGACAGTACCTGGGGATCAGGGAGGACCTACCAAAAATATACACCATCCTGGTCACCATTCCAGCGGTGCTGGCTGACATGGGCAAGACCATGAGGGAGGCAGTGGCACAACGGGCGCCTGACACTAGCCAAACCGAGGAACAGCCTTCCGCCGGTGCTAGTGGACAGGAGGCCCCACCACAGGACCAACAGGCCACCAGCACCCCACCCCCTGCAGAAGGATAACCAACTCACAAACGGTCCCTGCGATCCAGGCAGAAGACAGAGAACATTGCCAAGACCCCTGCCAGGAAATAAGACCCTCCTGATTGTCACCCTTCTGTCCCACGATGTCATCCTGTCCACCTTGAACTGACATCGCTCCACTTCCTATGTTCCCTTGGACAATGCACCTGTGATACCAATAGACTGGATTCTAACTGGACATTCCTCCACCATCACCCCAGCCCTTGTACATATACCCATACTTATTGGCACAAAAATAAACACCCTTGAAACAAATACCATATTGGAGTCAGTGTCATGAATCGATAAATGTATTAGTACAACATTATCAAAGCATTGCAATGTATATGTACAGTGAAATGTACTACATGATGATCTTTTGTGGGCAGCAGTACATATAGCAGGAGCCAGAATGGGGCACACAGATCTGAGAATGGAGAATCCAAAGGGTACAGTCAGTATCCATAGATAGAGGGTAAGAGGCTGCCATGTACAATGTCCAAAAGATTTATGAAAAGTAAAGTTGAGTTACAGTCTCATACCTGTGTGTCACTGGAAGTAGTGCTGTTCAATGTTTGTTCTGTTGTCCACATCTTCTTCATCTGCCTCCTCTTGCTCACTGTCCACAGACTCCACTGCTGCCACAAGACCATATCCAGGCTCATCCTCCTGCAGAAAAGGCACCTGATGTCGCAAGGCCTGGTTGCGCAACATACAGCATGCCACGATTATCTGGGACACCTTCTTGGGTGAGTAGTAAAGGGATCTACCTGTCAGATGGAGGCACCGGAACCTGGCCTTCAGGAGGCCGAAGGTTCTCTCAATAATCCTCCTTGTACGCCCATGTGCCTCATTGTAACATTCCTCTGTATTTGTCCTGCAATTCCTCACTGGGGTCAGTAGCCATGACAGGCTGGGGTAACCAGAGTCACCTGTAAATTTTGAGGGACAACTGTTAGACACACACTAACCCTTAGGGACAACCCCATACCCAGACACCTACTTATAGTGGGTGGGGACCTTGGGCTCACCTATTAGCCACACCCGGTGCCTCTGGAGTCGGCCCATCACATGAGGGATGCTGCTATTCCTCAAGATATAGGCGTCATGCACAGAGCCAGGATATTTGCTTTTCCTATTCCTGTAAACCTGTTCATTTCTCGGGGGACAAATGCCACATGTGTACCATTAATGGCACCAATGATATTGGGGATGAGTCCCAGGGCATAAAAGTCAGCTTTCACTGTGGCCAAATCCTCCACCTGGGGGAATACTTTGTAGCTGCACATGTGTTTCAGCAGGGCAGACAACACTCTGGACAACACGTTGGAGAACATTGGCTGAGACATTCCTGATGCCATGGCCACAGTAGTTTGAAATGAACCACTTGCCAGGAAATGCAGCACTGACAGACCCTGCACTAGAGGGGGTATTCCTGTGGGCTGGCGGATAGCTGACATCAGGTCTGGCTCCAATTGGGCACACAGATCTTGAATTGTGGCACGATCAAGTCTGAATGTGATGATAATGTATCCGTCATCCATCGTCGACAGGTCCACCAGGGGTCTGTACACCGGAGAATGCCACCATCTCACCATCTGCCTCATCGGTTGTAGCCTATGGAGGAGAACGGTTAGCAGAAGGTCATATTTCCACATAGAATGCACAACTGTTGCTGAAGTTAGGTCACAGAAGCAGTATCTGAAGTCGAGAGTCAGTTGATGGGCCAAAGTCTGCTGTGATGCAGTTAGGTGCCATGCCATGTGCCTCCCTGAAATGGCGGCTGCCTGACCTGTGAGGAAGGACAAGTGGAAATGAGGTAAGTGCGCTGGAGTTGTGCCACGTCGCGGTAGGCGGTCGATGACTGCCACGCAAATTCGCATTGATTATCATTGGGCCCTATGGGTTCCAGGCGATGTATGGTGACAGTACTCACTGCCGCGGATGTGACTGCCATTTTCTAACTACTCACTCACTTGCTCCTCAACAGGAGAGGACCTACACTGCAAGTGCTGTTGTGACCTGAGTCTGGAAGTGACAATGGCTACAGTGTCTGGGGAAAGGGCTCCTGCCTTCACTGCGGAGGAGTTGGTGAAACTGGTGGATGGGGTCCTACCCCAGTACACGTTACTCTATGGACCTCCAGACAAACAGGTGAGTACACTGAGAGCATGATGTGTGGGCAATGCATGTTTGGAGTGGTGTGAATGTAAGCCACATCCCTTTCAAACACTCGCCACCATCTCACCCGCTCCCAAACCCTCCCCTCCTCCTCTGCCTTCCCCTTTTCTCCTACTCCTCCCCCTTCCTCTCCCCTCTTATTCCCCCTCTTAGAGCTCAGAACGCCCTCCACTCAGACGGCACAAACATATTGATTCTGAAAGTAGAACTTCACATTTATCTGTATTCAATTTTTATCCTGAAACAAAAGTAAAAGATGAAACTTCTGATGAGAAGACAGGAAGAGAGGAATACGTTTCAGACATAAATGGCAAAAATTCATATGCATGTGCAACTAATTTAACTTGTTGAGAAATGCAAATGAATCTGTGAATATCCGTATTTTGTCGTATCTTAGACAAGAAAGGCTCTAGTGGTTAGATGAAATATTGGAAATAAGGGGCAACCTTGGCGAACTCCTCTACGAAGAGTAAAATAAGACAGCATCATCCCATTAGCACATATGGCTGCTTGAGGAGAATTATATAGAAGAGAGATTGAAGTGGTGATTTTGAGATCAAACCCAAAGCAGTCAAGAGAATGAAATGGGAAAGAAAAATTTACACAGTCAAAAGTCTTTGCTGCATCTGAGGCAAAAGCCGCCATAGACTCGGACATGTTCACTGATTTAGAGATAATTTCAAAGTACAAACGAGTGTTGTCTGAAAGATATCTTCCTTTGACAAAGCCTGATTGTTCGTTCCGCAAGAGATCAGGAAGAAGCAGTTCTAGTCTGGAGACCAATGCTTTAGAGAAATTTGTGTAATCTAAGTTAACTAAAGAAAAGAAACTATAGTTTTTGCAGTATTGTGCATCATTACCTTCCTCCAAATAAGGCAGATGAGAGTATCCAAAAAGGAACCTGAGGAAAAAAGATGAGTGAGTAAAGGATTGAATAAGAGTCCATAATTTAGAAAGACGCAATTTGGAAAAGAGTATGTAAGATCCAGGTGTAAAGCCATATGGTTCTGGAGCTTTACCTTTCTTAACCCCTTGGCTGCTAGCCCTCCCCCTCCTCACCCCAAATTCTAAGCCCTTTTTTGACTATTTGAGGTAGTTCATGCTTAGGCCCCCACAATGTTTTGTCCACATAAGCTATCCACACTAAATTTACATCCAACATCCTGAGGATTCTAAAGGTACCCAGAGTTTGTGGGTTGTCCTGGAGGAGACCATTAAATTAGCCAAAACACAGCTAAATTTTGTTTTTTTGGGGGGGAAAAAATAGGAAAAAAGTGCTGCAGAAAGAAAATGTCTGTTTTTCCCTGAACATATGATCAACAAAGGATTTGCAGTGAGAAAATCAAAATTTTTCAAGCTTTCAGGGACCGGCTGACTTAAATAAAAAAAAAAAAAAAATGTAAACACAGTTTTGGCATTTCACTGGGACCTACCTTACTATTTATGTGCTTTCACCCTCCTTCCAGTTAGTGACAAAAATAGGTATGAAACCCACAGTGGATCCTGGTCAGCTAAACATTTCTGGAAAGTAGACTAAATTCTGAATTCAGCAAGAAGTCATTGGTCTAGATCCTTCAAGGTTTTCTTATAGAAATAACAGTTGAATAAAACAATATTGAAATTGAGTTGAAAAAAACAGCCATTTCTGCCCACACTTTCTTCAGTAACTTTTCCCAGCTATGGCAGATGTTTTAAAGCAATATACTGTTACGTCTGTGGAAACTTCTGGTTGTGGGGAAATATACGGCTTGTAGGTTCATCAAGAGCTCAATGTACCCGGAAGCCAATAAATGAACTGCACCTTTAATGAGATTAGTATACTGGGTATACAGTAATTAAATAGGTAAAATATAAAGAGTTAAAAAAAGGTATAGAGGAAATCCATGTATTTCCAAAATGGGCACAAGATAATGAGTTTAGCAGCAGTGGTTATTTTCACATCTCTAAATTCAGGGGTCACCATACCAACATGTGAATTACAGGGCATTTCTCAAAATGACTTATTTCTTACACACAGTCTTACATTTGGATGGCAAACATGTAGAGAAAGACAACTGACAATAGCACTTGTTCTTCTGGTCTGAGTTCCCCCAAGTCTCCCAATAGAAATGGTACCTCTCTTGTGCCCACAGCAAGAAACAGCACAAAACATACTTGAACACATCACATTTCTTCATTAAAAACTGGGAAAAAAAAACTTTTGAAATGCTGAATCGGCTTCAGAACTCTACTGATATTTCTTTTCTTTTCGAAGCAACAAGTGATGGGAGTAATGATGGTGGAAAAGTTTAAATTTATCTGAAATAAAAATTTGCAAAGCCAAGAAAGTTCTTTATTTCCTTGACGTAAGTGATAACAGGTCATTGCAAGGCTGCCTGCACCTTGGATAAATCCATATTGATTGCCTCTCAAGAAATTACAAATATCAAGAATTGTACAATTCTTACATGGAATTCACATTTTTCTAACTTAGCAAACAGATCTTGTAAGGCTTGCAAGACTAATCATACTTGTTTAATATGCTCCAAATGGGTTGAGAAATAAATAAAACTATTGTCAATGTACATGACTACAAATACATCAATGTATCCTCATAGGACACTATTCCCAATGTATTTGGAGGTAGCTGGGGTGTTGCACAGCCTGATGGGCATAGACTGCTACTTGTAGAGTCCAAATTTAGTCCCAAAGACCCTCTTTCATTCATCACTTTTCTGAACCCGCACTAAGTGTTAGGCCTGACAAAGTTAAAGTTTTTCAAATATCATGGCATAGTGAATTTGATCCACCATAGTCAGGATAAGTGGTAACGGCCAACATTTGTTTTACAATTATCTGGTTCAGGGAACTGTAATCAATGAAAACTCATTATTCACCTGCTTTTTTTTCAAAATGAAGAACAGGGGTGATGACGTTGGTGAATTAGAGGGCCTAATAAAGCCATTGGCCAGGTATTTAGTAAGTCCTTCAGATGTTTGTTTTCTTTTTTACTAAGTGCATATGTACTTCTATAGGGAATTTTTGCTCCAGACTTGCAGTCTATTTGGCAATTAAATTCCCTATGGGGAGGTACAGTTTCGGCTTTCAGTTCACTGAAGACCTCTATATAATCTTTGTAACACTGAGGAAGGTGAGGCATGGACAAAAGTTGCTACATTGACTCTGGGCATTTTCGCAGGGGAACTGACTCAAAATTGTCTGTGGGGACCTTAAGTGGAAAGCAAAATGTTTTACATTAATCGGACAAAGAGGTAACTGTTCTATTTTCCCAATCTATAATTGGGTTGTGTTCTGGTAACCATGGAAGGCTCAAAATAACTACATACTGTGGGGCATTTATAAGATCCAATTGACAAACTTCAGAATGACTATAAGTTCTTATCATAGTCAATTTGATGGTTTCGTAGGTTATTGGTGCTGACAAGAGAAGAAAGACGTCCATGGCACAAACCTGCTCTATGTATGCCTTGTGAACTAAGAGAGATTTGGTGAAGACAGGCAAACAACTAATCAGAGAAATTACAGTGGCCCTTGAATCCAGCATTACTGAAGTGTTTTTGAGATTGTTAGAGAGTCCACTAAAAGATAAATTTAAGGTTATATGCACCATAGCTACTTGTGAACTGTTGGTAGCTACACCTTTGGTTGGTGCTATGGTCTTAGAATTGTTTTTGGGTTTCCTGGTGCAGTTTCACACAAAGTAGCCTTCCTGGCCACAACAAAGGCAGAGGTTGTCACAACGCCTTTTCTATTTCTCCTCTTTAGAGAGAGTTGGATGGATAGTCCTGATTTGCATCGGTCCTGGGATATCTGTCGCTGGTTTTGACTTCTGGGTTCATTATGAGACCAGGCCCTGTTTGAGCAACTTTCTCCTTGTCTTCATTCCTTCTTAATGCTAGGACAGACAATGGTCCATTTTTAGAAGGAGTTAGATTAAAGTTAGAGGGGCAATCTACCACTTGGGCCAACATGTCCTTGAGCTCATCACAAAGACCTTGGGAGAAGAGGAAGGTATGCTTTGCCTCCAGTCAATCTACTTTTACCACTCGTCAGCTGAATTGGGCAAAATAACTTAGAAGATCCCTGTTGCAAATGGACTCTGCCCATTCAGTATGCACAGATGTTTTGCTGTTTTTAATCACCTGGTTTTAGACTTTTTACTGTGGTTGAGTCTCAATACCGATATCTTACCCACAGTAATCACGTGGCAAACAGAATGCAAGTGTTTACCACAAGTGACCGCCTTTCAGGATAAGGCAGCTGCAACGCAACATGGGTAAGGGGCACTTAGCTGGTTACACATGAACACATGTACACACATGTGTGCATAATTGTGTGGGTAGAGTGTATGAGACGACTATCATGCAAAGGCCGGTAACTGTGCACATGTAGCCTCGCACAATGAGAACTCTGGGGAGGTTAAACAGTCACCTGAGATAAGCCTTATAAGGTTAGAGTACACTTATAGACAAAGTCAGTGTGATTTACTGTTTTTTCTATAGTAACAATCTATTTTACAACTAGGGAAAGAACTACCTTAGAGTGCAGTTTCGCTCCCCTTTGGCCTACAGAGACGACTGATGCCTTGAATTGGAGTGTAGCACGTGCTGGACAATCAATTATGTAACTTCCAAAATGATATCTGGACACCTCATGGGGCATCCAATGTTTTCATTTTTCCCCTTCCTCAGGTCAAGATAGGGTCCCAAGAAGTTTGTCACCCTGCTGTGCCCAGTTAATTACATTTCTCTCCAGCAGAAGGAACAAACGCTGCTCCACACAAAATGACACATTAACAATATTTCTCCCAACTCCTGGGGAGGAAAGGTTTGGGATGAAATGATCTACATCAATCACTCAGCTGCCACTGTTCCAGGGATGGGCCTGCCCAAGCCCACTGAACAAAGGAGAGTGTTCAGAAAACTGGAGCTAACCCAGAGGGGAGGGGAGCTCTCTTTGAAATTCTACTGTGTAAGTCCTTGGCAGTGATGCCAGCGAGAGGCAGAGCTGAGACCTTAAGCTGATGTGACCAGGGACTCCTGGGTGACACCTTTCTACACTGTCTCAGCATGCTGTGCAGTAGGGTAGGGGTGGAGAGTTGACATAGCATCCCAGGACTGGCCAGAGATGTCTGACTTCTGTAACTTTTACCTCCGCTTTAAAAGATTTTACATAAAGGGGAGACTCTCTCTTGCCTGAGGATTTTTCCGATATTTCGCTGCTGGATCCTGGGCCTGGAGGAGTGCTGGTGGACTGAACCAGGAGAAACAGCTCTGTGAGAATTCTACCACTTTGGAGGTGAGGAGGGTTTCTGCAACTGTCCCTTGTGGCTAGAGCTCACCACCAGAAGTAAAATGATGCCACAATTGTCCAAATGGCCCAACAGTGCCTGAGGTATGGCATTTCAAAATGTAGCGACCTTTGAAGTTTTCTGCCACCAAGCATGTGGAGCTCTGCTGCATCATCTGGTAAGTTCCACTGGGATGGGCCAGGGACCAGGATGGCAAAATGAAGATATATATATAAAAAATTATTGCAGAGAGGAGGGTCTTAAGTTGAGCCTGCTCCCCCATTTCGTCTCCCCGCCCGAAAACCTCATGCATGGGGTGTCAGCAGGGACAGCTGGGGGTAGCCTCCCCAAGCTGTCCCTCAATGTGGTAACTATGCATGCAAGGTGCCCCGGTGGGACCGGGTACACCGAGATAAGAGAGAACGTGCGAGGCTGCATATTAAAAACAATAAAAACAAATACAAGAAGAAGAAACACAGCTCTCCCAGCTGTGCAAAAGAGTCCATGCTTATATATTTACTGCTCACAGAAGAGAACACCATTGTGCCTTCCTGAACCTGGTAATTTTTGCCCTCATTTCAATCATTTCTCTCCTTGTGATGGCCCCAGGATGACCAACAGTATCAGGAAGTTGCAGCCTTTCCCCACAATAGATTATAGGAGTCCAACACTAGGTTCAGGGGGGGTAAAACATTCACCACCCCAGGATTGTCTTCATAGTTTCAAGTCCTCCCAAGGTTGGAATTTTTGCTGTACAGCGGGGAGTGCTGTCCCTCGTATGGGCTATGTGTAAAATTGTGTTCATTGTGGCCTGAAAGGCCTAAAGGTGGTTAAAGGCCTTACAGTACTGAAGTACCCTCTAGCAGCAAAGTGTATGGTTGCAACATAATATATTACAAATTGCTGCCCTCTGGGGGCTGTTTTTTATATGTGCAGTGTGATGGTGAAAAACGTATAAAAAGCACACAGACACAGGTTTTACTCATACTAAATGATCAGTATTAATAAGTCAATTCATGCTGGAGCATTATTTTTGATAATTGCACTTCAGTACACAATGACGATTTTGTATATTTGGTTTGCTGCTTGACAAAACCATTAGACTCACTTGATATGTTTATGAGACCCCTTTACGGGGTCACAGGTGATTACACAATATCATATATGGTATTTTCCATCTGACAATGTACATATTTAGAAATTATTGTGTAGTATTTATTAGTGTGTGTCTTATAAATGTACTTCTTCATTTTATAAAGAAAGGGTACTGACTGGACATTCATTTATTGAGTGTTATTATTGTATGCTAGTAAATGGTGATTACTAGCCCACACCACCTCGCCTGAGTAGGCCTTGGATCCATCACTACACTGAGAGAGTCAAGCATTACAATAAGGTAGTTGGTTCCTAGTAAGGATAATTGTGGAACTATTAATTGGGCAGACCACACAACTATTTGCCCGATTTCCTACAATCTTGATTACCTTGCTGAAGGTCTAGAAGTTCACTGTCCACAGTCTGGGTGGTGGTGTGATGATCGAAAATGCACCTGAGCTCTACCTCAAAGTGATCAAAGGAATAGAGTACAGGATAATTGTATGAATTCAAAACAGGAGACTAGGTTGCTGCTTTGCCTGAAAGGTAACACAGTACAAAGTAACACAGGATTCCGGAGTGGGGAATGCCAAGGGCTGCAATAAAAATGGAGTCTACATTAAGTCAGAAAGATGTTCAGCTTTTGTTGGTCATCCCATATCTTTCTGGGGGTTCCAAAGTGACTGCTTACTTATTCTGCCTCAAATCTGAAGATAACAGAGACGGGGATACTCCAGAAGAGGTACTGCTTTGAGGATATCCCCCACTCAACTGAAGCTACACCCACTCTAAGCGCTGAGAAATCCTACCATACGCATCTCAGTGATTGGTTCTTCACCCGTGCCAACTCCATCTGTCTCTGAAGATCCAGTAGGGTATTTGTGACGGCAGTTATGCTGCCTGGACAACTTAAAATCATGGCCTTCACATTTTGTCAGGATAGACCTGGGTGGAATGCATTTTCTCTCTGTGTGTAGACGCAGAGGCAGCATGAACCCATCAATCCCCCCACAATATCTGATGACCAGCGGTATTGCACATACCAGTGCCAGACTGATGATTCCAAATGAAGTAGGTTTAGGACCAAACAATAAAGTAGCAAAGCAAACTAAAATAAAGATAGACAGGTGCGCATTTGTGCCTGTGGAGAAAATAAATAGTGAGGTCACCAGTCCTGCTGAATCTCTCACCTACTGAAATTAATGCAATCTTCAACCCTCAGGTTTGGGTACTCTTCTAGAGTACACGCTCATGTAAACAACTTGACATATTAGGTCCTGCCTGTTCAGGGAAAAAATAGCATGATATAGCTTTTATCTAAGCAAAGCTCCTACCCTGTATGTTGTCCCAGGGGTGGGGGGATTAGGGCTGTTCCTTGTCAAATGCTCTTCTCACTTCACAAGAATGAAACCCATCACATTGAATGCATGAACCAATACCAGTTTCATGCATGCACAAATAAATAGCACAATAGTAGCAACACTCATAGAGAGTTAGCACACTAACTGAAACCACATGCTTGTAAACAGACGAATGACCTGGTAATAGTGTCTTAAAGGAATCATTGCAAAACATGTATTTGTACATGCAAACAAAAAATAAATGGGAAGTAGTTCCAAAGTTGCATAATATCAAAAATAGTTAACTGTTCAATAGGGCAAGGAATTCTTCTACATTGCTGAATAAGCTGCAAAGTGTCTTATTTGTGTGGTAAGCCAGGAAGTGGAAGATTTACATGCCTCTCAATTCACTTGCGTGTGCAAGATTATTCTCCCAATCGAATGTCAGGCTGCAAGCACTCACACTATAATAGACATTAGGTTTGCCACTTAGCCTAGGTAGTTGTGTATGTCTGGCATGTTCTATGCTCCAAATGAGCACTCCAATACCTCAGGGTTGAAGCTTATGGTAAGAGGAATTTCACCCACCATGAAAACACAATGCAAAGTATTGCGTTGCTTTTTGGTGGGGTTTAAAAACAGCTGCAAAATCAAAATGGCCTCTGAGATTGACGGACCATCGTGAGACTTTGAAGATGCCCCAGCCACACAGGACTGCCTGGAACTTGGCTACCGCTGCCCCAGCTGCAACAAACTGTCTGAATACCAAAGTGGCACCCTAGCTCCAAAGGACCATCCAGAAGGCTGTATGACTTTATTCCAGCCATACGAGGGCCCTCCTGATGATGTTTAAGCCTGCAGATCCTTGGCCCTTAAAGCTCAGAGAATCCCTTAAGCAAGAAAAACAGGTGAGTAGGACTTGTACCTCAAAATGTTTCATGCACCCTGTGTAGAGCCTTTATGTACCATATCCCAGTTTAACTGCCCTTCCTAGATGTTACCTCTACAGAGTTGCTAAAAACTGGTGAGGGCCTACAGAACAGAGAGATAGGGGCCTCAGGTTCTACTAGGGATACAAGGAATTCTGAAAAGTATGTGGGTGAGAGTTGGGTCCCATGGGGCTGTTTATTGAGAGTTACTTTGTGTTGCAGTAGCCACTGTCTATGGTTGGAGGCTATATTTACATACAGTTGGGCTTTTTCGGGTCATTTCTTAGTGCACATAAATATAGGCCCTCATTATAACATTGGCAGTAAGCCATGCCGACTGCCACCAATATACAGCTGCTGTGGAGGTTTACCGCTACCCATATTATGACACACACATAGCAATCTGTCATTATGCAGACACACACATAAGTCCGCCAGTCCAAAGGTCAATGATATACTGGTGGTACCAAAACTCACACCGTTAAGCCAACAGAACTACGCCCACAGCATTATGACCCATGAATCACCGCGGCAGACATTCAATGGTGGTAAACTATTGGCAAGACATACCGTCCAGCTCAAAATACACACAACCTACCAAAACTACACCACATTGGACAATTTGAATAACACACACCTGACACCCATACACACACCACACACCCACACCACTATAAAATACATACTCACATTACCCACAAACCTTTACGACTCAAAAAAATTGACAACTGAGAGAGACACACACCAAGAGCACCCACAGAACCAGAGCCACAGAACACCATCCCCCATACACAATCCACGCACCTTATAGCACACACCCCACACACCCTCACACACACCACTCACATCACAACCATGGCACAACAAAGACACCCCAGGTTCTCAGAGGAGGAGCTAAACCTCATGGTGGAGGAAATCATCCAGGTAGAGCCACAGCTATTCAGATCACAGGTGAAGCAGACGTCCATTGCAGGGAAGATGGAGCTATGGCGGAGAATCGTGGACAGGGTCAACGTGTGGGACAGCACCCCAGAACAAGGGATGACATCAGGAAGAGGTGGAACGACCTACGGGGGAAGGTGCATTCTGTGGTTACAAGACACCAGATAGCAGTACAGAGGACTGGCGGTGGACCCCCACCTCCTCCCCCACAACGAACTACATGGGAGGAGCAAGTCTTGGCAATACTGCATCCTGAGGGCCTGGCAGGAGTAGCAGGAGGAATGGACTCTAGTAAGTCAAATCTTTACTACTTTCAACCCCCTACCTGCATACCATCACATACCCCCACCCGTCACTCCACCACATCACATACACCCCACCACCACAACCCATCCCTCCCACTACCAAGCCCTACATGCAACACCAATGCATGGACACCCATCACAGACCTGCAGGGACACCCACCACCAAAGCATGCACACTTGAGACAATCACCTATCCAACCAAATCACCAATCACACAAGCCTAAGCTGCCAGGGCAATCACAACCATACAGGGCAAAATGCACAAGATGTCACACGATGTCACACGATGTCACGTGCAGAAACATGTTGTCACGTGCAGAAACAATAACACTGCATTTACATCCCCACAGGTCCCCCACCCAACGTCACTGGAGAGGAGGTGCCAGCAACATCCAGTACCCCCACAGAAGAGGCCCACAGTGATGACAGCAGCTCTGCACGCCTAGATCAGGATGACCAACCTGGCCCATCAGGGACATCCGGACAGCCGGTTACCCAGCCACAGTCCTATACCACCACAGAGTCTCCCCCTCAGGAAACACTAACACATCACCCTCCCAGCAGGCCCATACCTCTGTCCCCAGGACACGTCAATCAGCAGTGTGTCCACCACTACAGGGACCCCAGGCAACCCCACAAACAGTGGACGATCAGGGACGTGGGGTCAGTGGCAGTGGGAACACGGTTCAGGGGACAGAGGGACCGGACAACAGGGAAGCTGGGAGGACTGCTGTGCGACAGGGGGAGGACAGGCCCAGGGAACTGACAAGGCACTCACCAACATCCTGGGAGCATACCACCATTCCAGGGAGACGATGGGCCAGTTACTGGACAAGTTGCAGGAGACCCAGTGGCTGCAAGAAGGACAGTACCTAGAGATCAGGGAGGACCTGAGGGACATCCACACCACCCTGGTCCACATTGCAGGGGTGGTGGCAGACATGGCTAACACCATGAGGGAGGCAGTGGCACACCACCGGGCCCCTGACACTAGAAACACCGATGAACAGCCCTCCACCTCTGCTGACGCTAGTGGACTGGAGGCCCACCACAGGAACAACAGGCCATCAGCATCCCACCCCCTGCAGAAGGAGAACCACCACGCAAGAGGTCACTGCGATCCAGGCAGAAGTCAGAGACTTTTGCCAAGACCCCCGCCTGGAAATAATACTCTCCTGATCATCACCCTTGTGTCCCACTATTTCACCCTGTCCACCTTGAACTGCCATTGCTCCACTTCCAATGCCTCCTTGAACAGTGCACCTGTGATACAAATAGACTGGAACATTTACCTGGACTCTCCTCCATCACCATCCTAGCATATAGCAATATACCATCCACTTATTAGCACATGAATAAACACCCTTGTAAGAAATGCAAGTATTGAATCTGTCAATTGATTGACCTATGAATTTGTTTAACAATCTGTAAACTTTGCAATTTAACTGTACAGTAATGTATACATAGGGATGACCTATAGTTTGCTGCAGTCAATAAACCAGGAACCTGAGTGCGGCACATATACCTGTAAATAGACATGTCAAAGGGTAAAGTAAGTGGCCATAGTAGTGGGAATATCAGCCTGCCAGTGACAATATCAAATACTAAACTGTCAATGGAAGGTAAAGTTACATTGTCTTACCTGTGTGTCACTGGAAGTACTGTTGTATGATTGATGTTCTATTGTCCACACCCTCAGACTCTGACTCCTCTTTGTCACTGTTCAAAGGCTCCACTGCTGCCACACGTCCATCTCCAGCCTCATCCTCCTGCAGAAAAGGCACCTGGCGATGTAAGGCAAGGTTGTGCAACATGCAACAGGCCACGATGATCTGGCACTCCTTCTTGGGTGAGTAGCACAGGGAACCACCTGTTAGATGGAGGCACTGAAACCTGGCCTTCATGAGGCCGAAATGTTCGCTGTATATTCTTCTTGTTCACTCATGTGCCTCATTGTAACGTTCCTCTGCCCTTGTCCTGGGATTCCTCACTGGGGTCAGTAGCCATGAGAGGTTGGGGTAACCAGAGTCACCTGCAAATATTGAGGGATACCCGTTAGCCAAACACTAACCCTTAGGGCCAACCCCATACACATAGACCAACATATACTGGGTGGGGACCATGGGCTCATCTATTAGCTACAACCTGTGCCTCTTGAGTTGAGCCATCACATATGGGATGCTGCTATTCCTCAGGATGAAGGCATCATGCACAGAGCCAGGATATTTTACAATGACATGGGAGATATACTGGTCCGCCACGCACACTATCTGCACATTCAACAAGTGAAAGCTTTTTCGATTTCTGAACACGTGTTCATTTCTCCGGGGGTGGGGGGACAAATGCAATATGTGTATCATCATTTGCCCCAATGATGTTGGGGATGTTTCCCATTGCATAGATGTCAGCTTTCACTGTGACCAAATCCTCCACTTGGGGGAAAGCAATGTAGGTGCGCATGTGTTTCATCAGGGCCGACAACACTCTTGTTAGCACTATTGAGAACATTGGCTGTGACATTCCTGCTGCCAAGCCCTCTGTCTCTTGGAAAGAACCAGTTGCCAAGAAATGGAGCACAGATAGCCCTTGCACAAGAGGGGGGAATTCCATTGGGGTGACGGTTAGCAGAGATCAGGTCTGGCTCCAATTGGGCACACAGCTCCTGGATTGTGGCCCTGTCAAGTCTGTAGATGAGGATAATGTGCCTGTCCTCCATTATTGCCAAGTCCACCAGGGGCCTGTACACTGGGGATGTCTCCATCTCCAATTCATCTGCAGCGGTTGCAATCTAGGAGGCAAAACATTGAGCATCTTGTCAGTATTCAACATTTCCAAAATGTACAGTGCATTGCATGTTGTGACAGAAACAGTATGTTGTCGTATAGGCCCAATTGGTGCCTACGTGTGTTGTGACGCAGTTAGGTGCCATGACCTGCCACCCTCCCTGAAATGGAGTTCGGCTGTCCTGTGTGGATGGACAGGTGGAAATGAGGTAATGCCGCGGACGTCGTGCGCCGTTGCGGGAGGCGGTCGAGTACTGCTGTGCAACTCCTCATTGGTTGTTATTGGGTCCAATGGGTTACAGTGGCCAATGGTGATGTACGCCGGCGGTGACTGTACGCACCGCTGCAGACGTGACCGCCCCTTTCTATCTGTTCACTCACTTGCTACCTGATCTTCAGCAGGAGAGGACCTACACTGCAAGTGCTACCGTGTACTGTGTCTGGAACCGACTCTGGCTCATGTCACTGGGGAAAGGGCCCCTGCCTTCACCACGGCAGAGTTGGAGAGACTGGTGGATGGGGACCTGCCCCAGTGCCAAATGCTGTATGGGACTCCAGACCAACAGGTGAGCACACTGTGAGCACGATGCATGGGGAATGAATGCATGGAGTGTTGTATCTGAGGGCCTCGTGTGAGGTGGGGTGGTTGAAGGGATCAGGGCAGAGTGCTGCATGTTTGGTGGACAATGTATGTGCATAAGGGGATAAGAGGAATATGGTGGGCCATGAGTGTAACAGGCCGGATGGTATGACTGATACCTTTTTTCTATGTTTATTTCTCTGCAGGATAGCGCCCCTCAGAAAAAGGGTATATGGCATGCTATCGCCAAGGACGTGCGGACCCTGGGAATCTATGGCAGGCAGAGCACCCACTGTCACAAACGGTGTGAGGACCTGAGACGCTGGGCAAGGAAGATAGTGGAGGCTCAGCTGGGGATGGCCTCCCAACGAGGAAGGGGTGCCAATCGAAACCTGACACCCCTGATGTTCTGCATACTGGTGGTGGCTTATCCTGAGCTGGATGGGCATTTGAGGCCATCACAGCAGCCACAAGGGGGTGAGTACAGTTTCACATTATACTACTTGTGCGTGGTGGAGTGGTCTTCAGGTGGGGGATGTGGGTGTGTTGGTGCCCCTATGCCAGGCCGGACATTTCAGGGTAGGTTCCATGTTGGGCAGGGGTTGATGAACTCCACCTCCAGCCAAGCTAGTGGGCATCCACTATTGGGCACGGCTCTTGGGTCTCAGGTATGCTGTAATTTGCATTAGGAATTCCTGTACATGGCCTGGTGACTAGAATTGTGACTGGTAGTGCATTGCCTAGTGCGTAGGGAGGTTCACTGTGTGTTGTGTACACCAACGGTGGTGTTGTTGCTGCCATTGACCAAGTGTATCCTTTGTCTCTCCCCCTCTTTTTGTTTTTTCACCCTGTCCTTTTGTGCATTTGTATCATCTGGTGGAGGAGCAGAGGAACTGCTGACAGAGGGACCTGCATCCCACAGGGCCCATAAGGCAGAATCCACTGACGGTGAGAGCACCAGTGGGACGGAGGGCGAGGGGAGCACCACAGCAGAGACAGGAGGGGACAGTTCTGACAGTGATACCTCCTCCGATGGAAGCTCCCTTGTGGTAAACACCTCTGTGGCCACCGCAACTACAGGTACAGCTGCCACCCCTCGTACCAGCACTGCCTTCCCAGCAGCCCCTCAGCGAGTTTCCCATGCCCGCTCACCCAGGAGGGTGAGCATCTCCTTTGCCCCAGGCACCTCAGGCCATGCCCCAGTTAGCCCTGCTGCCCTGAGTGAGGAGGCTATTGACCTCCTGCGAATCATCTCTGTTGGGCTGTCAACCATTGTGAATGACACCCAGGGGCTGCCAGGCCATTTGCAACAAACAAATGCATTCCTGGAGGGCATTCACTCTGGCATGGCGGCCCAACAGAGATCAATCCAGGCTCTGGCCTCCTCCCTGATGGCAGCCATTGTTCCTGTCTGTAGCCTCCGCCCTCCAACTTCCTCTTCCCAGTCTCATTCCCCTCAACCCCAACCTATCCCAAGCACACATTCCGACCAGCATGCACCCAAGACAACACACAGGAGTGGCTCATGCAAACACAAGCATCACACATCATCCCACAGGCACTCACACAAACACCATCCAGATGCAGACACACCAACATCCACTGCCTCCACTGTGTCCCCCTCCTCCTCCTCATCCACCACCCTCCCAGTAGCGTCTCCACTAACACCTGCATGCACTACATCCACATCCACTGCCTGCATCACCATCACGCCTATCACTGCACACCCCTCACTGGCAGTCACCACACCACATCCATGCACATGTCCCCTGTGTCCTCTCCCACTGTCTCTGTGCCTCCTCCTCCAAAAGTACACAAACTCAAGTGCTCAGACACCCAACAGCCATCCACCTCACAACAGCATCCAGCCCATGCACCTGTACCCAAACACAGCAGACAGAGACCTCCAACAACCACTCCCTCTTCGTCCACTCCCAAACCTTCACCCTCCTCCCGCCCCAGTGTCCCTAAGAAGCTTTTCCTCTCTGCCGTTGACCTCTTCCCTACCCCTCCCCCCATCCTTCACATCGGGCCAGGGTAATTAGAACACAGGCAAGCACCTCAGCCACCCAATCCATGGCCACAGTAGTGTCTGCAGCTACTGCAGGTGTGAGAGGCTCCAAGGAAACACCAATTAGTACTGGCAGTGTGCCTGCACCAGCTGCCAAGGGGAAGGGCAAGGATGCACCACCAGCTTACAAGGGCAAAAGCAAGGAGGTACCACCGGATGGCAAGGGGAAGAACAAGGATGCACCACCAGCTTACAAGGGGAAGGGCAAGGAGGCACCACCAGCTTACAAGGGCAATGGCAAGGAGGCACCACTAAATGGCAAGGGCAAGGAGGCACCACCAGATGGCAAGGGCAAGGAGGCACCACCAGCTTACAATGGGAAGGGCAAAGGGCCTGCACCTGGAGGCAGGAAGGACAGGACGCCTGGTGTTGGACTGATTCTGAGCCCCCACCACCAACCATGGCAGTTCAGCTGTCCGAGGCTGCAGGGGAAGGACTGGAGCCTCCCCCCAGCACTGGCATCCCCGACACCAGCACTTCCACCAGCACCACCAACAGCACCGCTGCCAGCAGCAGCAGCCCCAGTGGGCAGCCGCCTGAGGCTGCAGGGGAAGGGCTGGAGCCTCCCTCTAACATTGGCTTCCCTGACACCAACACCGCCACCAGCACTACCACCTGCACTGCCACCAGCACCGCCACCTGCACCGCCACCAGCACTGCTACCAGCAGCAGCAGCACCGGTGGGGAGCCGTCCGGGGCTGCAGGGAAAGGGCTAGGGGCTGGAGCCTCCCCCCACTACTGGTAGCCCCGACACCAGCACCGCCACCACCACCGTCACCTGCACCACCACCAGCACTGCTGCCAGCACCAGTGGGCATCCGTCCGAGGCTGCAGGGGAAGGGCTGGAGCCTCCCCTCACCACTGCCAGCCCCGACACCAGCACCTCCCCTGCCACCAGTGAGCAGCAGTTGCCACTGGTGGGCAGTGTGTAGTCCTGCCTCCATGGACTGTAATACATCCTGACCCCTGCAAATTGTGTGGGTCTGACATCCAAGTGATAGACTGTGACCTTGCACTCACCAAGATCTGCATCACAGGGCACAAAGTCTCCTCCAGAACTAGTGGAAGAAGGCATCCACTCACCCCATCCCTGCCAGGATGAAGCACACAGGGCACAAAGCCCCCTCCATAACCAGTGGAAGAAGGCATCCACTCACCCCATCCTTGCCAGGATGAAGCACACAGGGCACAAAGCCTCCTCCAGAACCTTTGGAGAAGCCACCCACTTGAGAGACTGTGGCCTTGCACTCCCCAGGACCAAGCAGTATACAAACCACCCACTAGAGAGATTGTGGCCTTGTTCTCCCCAGGACCAAGCAGTGGACAAACCACTGACTAAAGACACTGTGGCTTTGCACTCCCCAGGACCAAGCACAGGGCCTTTTGCCCCCTCCAGGACGAGCGGTGTTGTACCGTCTTCTGGCTGAGGTGCCCCCCCATCCCTCTGAGGTGCCTGTGTATTTTCGACCTGATGCCCCTGCAGTGTTCTCGCCGTGTTGATGCAGGAGTCAAGTGGGGCCTTGGCCTATGTGATGTGGCCCTGTGGCCCACGGACATTGTGGACTTGGTGGTGTCCCTCCATTTGTATATAGGTAAATACTGTTTTGATTTTTGAGGACATATTTCTAGTATTTTATCTTATTACACTCACTTTAATCACTTCCTTTTGTCCTTGCATTATTCCTGAAGGGTATGGGGTGGATGTGTAATGTTGTTGAATCTGTCTGCATGGTGTTGGGGGTGGGGGTTTTGCGTGTGTGTGTCACTCTCTTTTTCCTCCCCCTTCCCTTGGTTGCTAGGTGACAGTACTCACTGTGGTCGTCTTCGCCAGCGTTAGTATTCGTGGTGTAGGAGGAGGTAGAACAACACGGGGAACACCTGCAGTTCGGGCTCCATGGCGGCGTGGTTCTTCCCTGAGTGTCCAGAGGTGAGTCCTTTGCCTTCTGTGTTCTGTTTCCGCTGTGCTTTTGATGTCTTTGGTACCAACCCGGAAAGGGTGTCAGATAGGCCTGTTGTTACACTGTGGGCAGTACATTGCCTTCCACCTGGCTGTTGGCGGTTACTGCCATGGTTCTTGTTGCTACCACCACAGCGGTCAGTGTGTTAAAGTGGCTGTCTGTGTGGGCGGTTTCCGCCGTGGTCATAATTCTATTTTTTTTACCGCTGGCTTGTTGGCAGTGTTACCGCCTATTTATCACCGACCGCCGGGGTTGTAATGAGGGCCAAAGTCTGTTGTAATGGAATGACTAGTTTATGTAATCTTTATGAGCAATATTCATTTTTTGTGTTAGTTTGGTGGTTCCTTCAGTCACAGTGGTAATAAGCATTTTGGTTGCATAAAACATTTGTGAAAACAGAAAGGAATCACTCATTTTATCTCATTTACAATCTGATCCTCTAAGGTGAAGGTGCATTGTTTTTGCTATTGCAAAACTATTGGTTTTTGCAGGCCTTATTGCAGAGCCTGTGTATAGCAGCGTGACTGAGGGAGATTATTGTGGACTGCAGCAGAAGGAGAAGGCAGAGGAGAAGAAGCAAGCTATCCTTCAAAAAGAATAAGGGGGTGAAGGAGTGAGTGGTATTAAAGTTCTTCTCCATTCCAATGGGGGAAAAGAAAGTGAATGAAAAGCTGGTGACATACTATTTGTGCTAGAAAAAGATCGCACATTGTACACACCAGCAATACTCCTTTGGAACTCCTGGCATGAGAAAGTATATGGAAGCCATTCACTCCATATGACTCACTGGTGCAGAGAGGAGGCATGAGATAGGGTTGCAGGATGCCACCATGACAACAATAGCTAAGTGAAACATAAGTTAAAAATTGCAGTTTAATTAAAAAGTTTGACATGCAGCATAGTACTTTGCAAAACACTGAAGTGTTCCTAACTCTGTTGTGGTTATGATGTCTATAGTTAAGTGTTGTTGATGGATTAATTTTGGGTGTTCTTTTGTTACCTATTTTGGATCAATGATATTGTTTATGAGTGCAGTGACATGCATTGCAGTGTTTGCTAAGATAATGAAGTCTTAGATATTGTGTTACAGTGACTGTGAGTATTGTTCAGTACCTGACAGAGGAGTTGGATGTTCTACATTTTAGTGGCACCTGGTTAAGTTGAGTGAGGTCAGATACCTTTTAGAGATATGTTTTATAGTACAGTGGATGGTGATGTTGTAGAGTCACAGAAATTGTAATTCAGCACCATGTAGTAGAGACAGATATAAAGTGATATATAAGCTACAGATATATCTAATTGCACATGCTATTGTTTTCATCTTTAGAAGTTTCTTAGACAGAGCAAACAATTTTGTTTCCCAAGTCACCATTTAGAATACTAAAAGTTCAAGATGCTCATATGGTAGTAGTCCTAATGAAACATGGGAAAAATAAATAATTTTGACTTGTTTGAAAATGCCATCAACCATGCAAAGCCATATAATGATATTTCTACTGATTAAAAGCATGACTCTTATCATCACATTCATTTCAAGCTGTGTTGTTCTTTAGGTAAATGGTATAGGGCTCTGATGCTGATGTGTGTCCATGATGGAAATAATAGAAACTAAAAATAAAAGTCTGACCTGGAATAGAAATTTGAAAAGCAGTAAAGTTAAAAATGCACTTATTTATTTTGCTGTTATGCAGAGTACATCTATGAATCATTGACATTATGTATTTAGTTAAACTAAGGTTTGAGAAGTTCTGATTTACAGTTTGGACATAGTTTTGTTGAAGAGCTTTAAATATTAACTTTTGAAGCACCACACATTGCAATCAGGTACTGGAATATTTACAAATCTATCAAAATCTATAACAGTGCTACCTGAATGCAGACAATGAAATCATTCATGTTCCCAAGAGTTTTTGACATCAAAGAGCTCTGAGCTCGGACGAGTTTTGTTAGCTATTGTTTGTAAAACAGCCATATAGAATTCTTGAGCCTCTTGCTGTTGATTCTTGAAAAACTGAACAGCGCACCTACACATATCTACCAAATCTCCAAAGCCACCTGTAGAGTGGCAGATGTGTTTGTTAGACATAATTTGTTGTTGAAGATTTGTTTAGGTCATGCACAAATGTTGTTGTATTTGACTGACAGTAAGTATAAAGGTCAGCCTCGGTGGCATTGAGTTCAGCGCTGCTGTGCTTATCAGGAGTCCAGTTTGCAGCAGCCTTTTAATGAGTTGACTATGCCATAAAAAGGCTGGTGAATAGCCAGCAATGGGACCCCCCGCC
This sequence comes from Pleurodeles waltl, assembly GCF_031143425.1. NCBI lineage: Eukaryota > Metazoa > Chordata > Amphibia > Caudata > Salamandridae > Pleurodeles > Pleurodeles waltl. Next base: position 902,067,576 of record NC_090447.1, on the reverse strand, counting down.
CAAGCACCCTCAGAATACAAACTGTATGATACAGCAGACAGTGTGTATTCCAAGGGTGTTGGGAGCACCCTCTGTGTGAGTCAGTCATCCCAGTAGAAACCTTGTAATTGGCCTTGTTTGGAGGACCACCAGCTCCACGGCGATCTCCTCTCCGTGGGGCGGGAGTGCCAACGGTCAGCCTACCAACCTCATAATAAGGCCCTAGGTATTTAGATTGAATATAATCTGTATTTTATTTTTACTTTGATCAGATTAGAGTGAAATAGAGTGTAATTTACTTGTTCCACTTACATTGATGATGTTTACACTAAGCATATTGTTCTCAAAAGTTTTCTTATTATTGAATGATGTGTGGATAGCATTTACATATAATAAAATAAAATGTGTTCTCAACATACTTTCTGAGGGAAGATAAAGAATTTTCTTGTAGGTTGGTTAGAGGACGAAATGGGCAGATGTTCATGATTTGTAGTTGTGTGATTTTCTTTCTGTACCGATGACCTTTCCTATGTCATTAGAAATGTCTGTAGCTTTACACTGGGTGTATATCTAATATCACAAATAGAAGTGCAATTCCATTTATATCAAAACTTTGGTTCTTTTGTTTCTGCAAATCCCATGTAGTTATTGTTCTTGCTTTCCATGTTTTTTCTTTTTTTCTTTCTGTACTACAATACCATGTCCAACTTCATAAGAGTGGCCTTCATTTGTGTCTGAAAGAGCATAAATATTATGTTGATGGTGACCTTCTTCATGAAAGTATAGTTCATTAGTAGAGGTATGTCTCCAATGTATTTGGAAAATACTGCAGAAATTTAGTTATCAGTTGTTTCCTATGCATTTGATGTATTTTATACTTTGAATTTAAACAAACGACTCTACTTCTACACCATGACCCGGAATCTCTGCCCCACCGACCTCATCTTTGCAACCGTCCCACGCGTCTGCAGAACTGCAATGGGCAGTAGATCATTCTCACACCTTGCCGCCAAAACATGGAACACTCTTCACACCCACCTGCGCCAGACCAAAGACCTCCTTACCTTCAGGAAACTTCCGAAGACCTGGCTGTTTGAGCAGTAGCAGCACTCTCCCCCCTCCCCTGCTCAGCACCTTGAGACCCTCACAGGTGAGTAGTGCGCTTTAGAAATTCCTGATTGATTGATTGATTTTTGTGTCCATGTTGTGTTTTGGGGCATTTCCTGTTGCAGGTACTAGGCCTACCCACACATGTGAGGTACCATTTTTATTGGGAGACTTCTGGGAATGCTGGTTGGGAAGAAATGTGTGGCTCCTCTCAGATTCAAGAACTTTCCATTACATAAATGTGAGGATAAAAAACATGTCAGATTTCAATTTAAAAATGTGATGTGTCCATGTTGCGTTTCATGTCATGGGCACTAGGCCTACCCACACAAGTGAGGTACCATTTTTATCAGGAGACATGGGGGAATGCAGAATCAAAGAACAAGTGTTATTGCCCCTTGTCTTTCTCTACATTTTTCCTTCCAAATGTAAGACAGTGTGTGAAAAAATAAGTCTATTTGAGAAATGCCCTGTAATTCACATGCTAGTTTCGGGACCCCGAAATTCAGAGATGTGCAAATAACCACTTTTTCTCAACACCTTATCTTGGGCCCATTTTGGAAAATAGAAAGGTTTCCTTGATACCTATTTTTCACTCGTTATTTTTCAACAAATGACTTGCTTTATGCGCGGTACACAATAAAAACCCATTGAAAGGTGCAGCTCATTTATTTGGTCTGCATAACTAGAGTTCTTGGTGAACCTACAAGCCCTATATATCCCCACAACCAGATATAACGGTATATTGCTTTAAAATTCCTGCCATAGATGGAAAAAGTAATAGAAGAAAACGTGGACAGAAATTGCTCTTTTTCACCTCAATTTCAATATTTGTTGTATTTTAGCTGTTACTTTCTGTTGGAAAACCTTGAAGGATCTACACAAATGACCCCTAGCTGAATTCAGAATTATGTCAAATTTTCAGAAATGATTAGCAGTCCAGGATCCGGCATTGGTTTCACACCCATTTCTGTCACTGACTGGAAGAAGGCTGCATGCACAAAAAATAGAAAAAATGGGATATGTCCCAGTAAAATACCAAAGTTGTGTTAAAAAATGTGGTTTTCTGATTCACGCCTGTCTGTTTCTGAAAGCTGGAAAGATGGTGATTATAGCAGCGCATACCCTTTGTTGATGCAATTTTCAGGGGGAAAAAACACATGCTTTTTTTCTGCAGCACTTTTTTCCCATTTAAACAAAAAAAGAAAAAATAGCTGTATCTTGGCTAATTTGTTGGTCTCTCCATGGGAACCCACAAACTCTGGGTACCTCTAGAATCCCTAGGATGTTGCAAAAAAGGATGCAAATTTGGCATGAGTAGCTTGATGTGGAGAGAAAGAAAAAAGGCTTGGCACAGGAGGGAAAATAGCCTGGCAGTGAAGGGGTTAAACATGTTTTTACAGACATTCACAAGGTGGAAGGGTCCCTTGGGTACCCCTTACTAATTGTCAATGGGTTTCTACCAATTTGGAATTGGTGGTAACCTGCAAATGCTTTGCAACTGCATTTGGGTTGCAAAACATTCAATCATACTACTGTGATTCAGTTTTAGGAAGGGACAGCCAAAACATGCCTCTTCCTAATACAGAATCACAGTGCCAAGTTGTGATTCGGTAACAGGTTACCGAATTGCAGTTTCACATTTGAACATACCAGACAGCTCGATTCTGTGAATCAGACCGTTTGCAACCGCTAAAAAGCTTTAAACATCTGTCCCAAAGTGTCTTGAGAAAAGTATAACTATAACAGTTATCTGCACATAACATTAACGTCCATCTAATCTTTGTTTTTTCAGTCAATATTTAAGGATTTTTAAATTCTATTTCCTAACTATATTATCCCTGTAACCTTTGCTTTTTTTCCAGTGAATTTCGAGTTTTTTTTTAATGTTAATTAATATTAAATTATCTTATGTTACTCCAACCCTCACCAGGCCCTAGTGCCAACCTCCAGTATGCACCAACCCTGTGCAATATAGTTGCAGAGATCGTGTCCTATGATTTAAAATTGCATAGACCAGATTTGATTTTAGCACCCACGGTAGTACAAATGTTATGGAGTACCATGCATGCCAATAGGAGATCCCCACAATGCTCTTTAGAATGGGGCAAACCCTCATCATTCTGACAGTGGTGCCCTTGCTGTCTATGCCATTGCAAAGCTTTTTTGGAAGGCCCAACAGAGTACGAGCATCAGATCCCTGTCCTATTTAGAGTGGACGCCCTGATTTGTTTTCCTGTCCTTCACTACTGGTGAAAATCTGGTGGTCAAGGACAGTAATCAAAATATTAACCCAACACCCTGATGTAAAACTCCCAGAGTGTGGAGAATATTATCATTATGTTTTACAGAAATAAAACACTTTGCTATTTAGTTTCTTAAAAAGAAAAAGTATTTAATGAGTAAGAGACGTCAGGCATTCACCACATGTGTATTGCTCTCAGTGGAAACTCCATAATTGCTTTTCCTCTGAAGGCACACAGATCACCAGTGGGATGGCAGTGATCCATAAATTTTGTGGGTAATAGTTTTCCATGAAGGCAAACTTAATGTCTTCTTCTGCCATGAAGGATGGCATGCCGTTCAGCAAACTCAAAATCAGGCTAATGGCATTAGAAATACAGTGGATGGAATATGCATGATTTTTAATTAAGTAACCTGTCTAACAAACAATATGCGAAGAAAAGTTACGTTGAGCTGCAAGTAATAAATAAATATGGTTTAATATTTACAGTTCTGCTGTTGGGATTCTCTGTCACATACATAGTATATCTGCCATATTTTATTTCATTTAATTTAATATATTTAAATTACTTACATTTTTAATCCGAAACTTTTTTAATAGTGCATTAGTAGTTTTTATAAAAGCATTGTACATTTAAAACACATATATAACATTATTAACAAATTTAAACTTATAAAGATTGTTTTTCTTTTTGTACTTTCATTAACTTTTTTAAATCCACCTGCTCTTCACAATAGGGACATTTTCACAATAATTGAGGTGGTCTCCGGCTCTGTGGAACATGAAATGTTCTTGCAAAGTCACTATTAGTATTAACTTTAGTCATATCTGTCTGTTTTTTACCGACTGTTCCCCCTGTTTCATGGGTTAAAGGCCTATAAACCATCATGTTTGAGTAACTTTACACAGGTAAATAACAAATAGCCAGAAGTAGTAGTTACTCAAAAGTGTAAGACTAAATTTAAATATAGGAGTACATTTACAAGTGTAAATTCACTCACATGTAAGTTTTCCTTTTTGAATAGCCCCCTCAAAACGGCGGATGGCGAAATGCCTTTCCGTCATCCTGTCAAGTAAATGGGCGGATGACCGATGTCGGAAAGACCTCTATCTAAGTGTCAAGCACTAAACATGGTGGACGGAACTCCAAGGCAGAGGGCGGGAAAACAGCATTTTCTGTGACGGCTTGACAGCCGTTACTAAATTCAAGATCAGGCCCCATGTTCTTATCTTCTTCCATTGTTAATATAATGTATTACACACTTCTCTGTTGCTTTGCTTAATCCTCACGCAGAAGGTTGCAATATATAGCTCTAATACGACCATCAATCTCGTGTCAGCCCTGTGACATGTATGTGTGCCTTTACTATATAAATGGCACTGATTCGATGTGGAAGGCTTCTTTACATTCCGTTTCAATTCATGTGTGTTACTTGAAGGAAATTATTCCTTTGTATATTGCTGACCAGACTCCGTTCTGTTTCGTTTGCTCTATTCATTTAATTTCCCATCGTTGTTCGTAGATCGGCTTCCTCCTTTCCTTTCCTAGTTTCCAATATTATTCATTTTCTGGCTCTGCTATTTTTCTTATCTGCTTATTAATGCTTTGTGTGTTATATATCTGTTGTGTACTTGTGATTCATTGACATAAATAACATCCTTGCACGTTTTTGGTGGCTGCACAATATGTGCATGACTAATGTTGAAATAGCACGAATAATTTGAATGGTGACTCAGACCTTGGTAATAGAGTAGCAATTTGCTTTCACATTTTTTTTTTTTTAAATGTATCGGCCCATAAGAACATCAAATGGCAATAGCTAGATAGTGTATACTTTAAATGTTAACTATAAGTACCTTATTATTTTGTAATGAATGTCTTCGTTAATTATGTATTCAGAGTCTGGTTGTCGGGTTCTTCTGTCACAGATAGATATCCCTTTCACCTATTACAAGTGCATTATTATGGTCTTGAAAGAAGGACAATGGGATATCTGTCCCATTTTTGACAGAGTATCCCACCCCACAAGCTCTCAACTAGATTCTTAGGTGCAGATTTATCATAGGGCGTTTGGAGTACCCACAGTGAGGGTTGTGGATGAGTTAACACGCCACCATCTGACCGTAGTCCATACTATTTAGGGATGACCTTTTGCCAATCGGTCATCTCTGTACATTGTGCAGTTTCCTCATGGTGATGAAGGTTTGGTGGATGGCCACTGTCAGTTTTGAGAGGCATTCCCCAAACTTTTAAAATGTGTTCTTAAATATTACGTAATTTATTATTACTTTTTTTGTCACTCACCGCCAGGTTTATCCTGGCAATGGAGTAGTCTGTGTTATGGCTTTACCCATATGCCCCCCTGCTTTACCCACCTGCCAGAGGTATCTGTAAGTCGACAGAGCCAATGAGGGTACCATCAAAGGAGATTGACAGTCACCCATTTGTAAGTGAGGCAGTCTTACAATATGTTTGTTTTTTGGGTTTGGTTTGGTTTTGGTACAAGTGTCATGTAGATTTGTTATAAGCTCTGTACATTCGAACCAACACAGTTTACTTGGGAACATGAATTCTGTACTGCTGAAGAAGGTGGGTCATCATCACCATGGTTATGGAAGTGCTCACAGTGACAACAGACAACATAGTAATCAATTACTCTTGAAATGGCACACATCAAAATAACGTGATATATATGTTAAATACAATATGTGAAACTACTGAGCACTGTGGGCTTTTTATTCAGAAAATTAAGCCCAACAATCATCTGCCCCGAAATAACCAAATAATATGAACAATTCTGCTATCCTTGGAGATCTACTCATTAACATTGGAAATGACACACGAGGAGTGAGAAAGGATGCAGTTCTTGGTCTGGTGGAGAGAGTGTGGTGATAGTAAAGTGTGTTACTTCTCAGAGGTCCTTAGTACCACTGGTGTTCTGGGTTCCATGATTAATATTATTAAGGATCTTTATTCTGATAATTGTGCTAAAGTCCGCTGGGGTACCATTGGCGATCTAACCCCTGCTTTCCCAACTACATGGGGCGTGAGGCAAGGCTGTGTTTTGGCGCCCACCTTATTTCTTTTGTTTATTAATGCCTGTTTGCCATATCTCTTAGACTGTCAAAGTGATGCCCCTAGCCTGGGCGGGCAGAAGTTCCCCTGTTTCTGTTTGCAGATGATACCCTATTGGTATCACGTACTGCTATGGGCCTTTCTGGGCTGCTCTCCAGATTTCTGGAGTTTTGCACTGACCATGGGTTATCAATTAATTCAGCAAAAACAAAATATATGGTTTTTGGAGATATTAGAAAAAAATGAAGAGGCCTGTATATTTAGATGATGTCCCTTTGGAAAGGGTAGGCACCTTTGACTATCTTGGTATCAAAGTGGAAGATTCACATCTTTGGCATGCCCAGCGCCATAAATCTTTATTATGCCTGAAGCAGAGGGCGGGTGGAATTGTCAGATTTGCCTCTAGTTCCCCGAAATTTGCAATATCTCCTGCACTGGAAATATACAAAGTTCAAGCTAGGGGGGCCGCCCTATATGGAGCCGAACTTTGGGGCCATTGTAATTTGGCGAATCTGGCTAGCGCGGAAAACCAGTTTTAAAAAAAGTTCCATCGAGTACCCCATCCTTGCGCATTCACCTGGACCTAAATCTTTTCTCAATCTCACAGATTGCTGCCCTAAGGCCCCTGCTGTTTTGGATTTGGCTGTGGACAACTGATGCCCTAACCCCTTTTCGGTGTGGCCTCCTAAATGTGGTGGGCCATGATTTTAGTATTAAATCCAAATGGTGTGTATTCGTTGAACAATCTTTTTCCCATCTGGGGTTAGGTTCCTATTGGCATGATCCTATTTCTATTCCTAAAAATGCTGCACAGCTGTTAAAGGATGCTTATTGGCATAATGTTCAGGTTGGACAATTTGCTGGCTCGATCCCATTGTCCATGTCTGACAATTTTTTACTTGTCAAATGCCATTATGAATTTGAGCCCTTTTTGGATGCAAAGTTATCTCCATTTGCTCGTGCCCTCTTTATCAGGTTTAGGATTGGGTCCCTCCCCCTGTGCTGCCTTACATACAAATGGTCCAGTTCAACTAATAGATCTAAAGGTTGCCCGATGGGCTGTAAAGATGTAGAAACAGTTTCACACGTTTTCTTCCACTGTCAAGCATATCACAAACAAAGAGCACTTTGGCTTATTCCGCTTTTTAAACAATTAGATCCTGTCTCCATTTTGAGAGAATTTTAAAAAGCGACCCGTCCGGCAAGATAGCTCTACCAGTGGCAAGTTTCCTCAAGTCTATCTGGAGGTTCAGATTAGCAAGTTTAAGGGATAAAATTGTGTAGTTATTGTTTAGTCCTATTTATGTATATTTTTCCGACTTGGATGTATGATCGTAGCTTTTCTCTGTACAGGACATGGATCTTGGCTTGATTCCTTATGGATTATTTATAGACCTATGGAACTGTTCCCTTATTTTATGTTGTGAGAATTTTAAAATGAAAATCATCCACCCAGACAGTCTTTGTAATGGGGGGAAAAAGGGGAAAATTCTTATATTATTATGATATCCGAGTTCAGCAATTTCAAGGAGCAAGCGTGGGGAACTAATTTTTAGACTTATCTATTTATATTTATCAAATTGGATGCGTGATTGCTCCACAGTATTCAGATATTGGTGTATTATATTTTTAATTAGTGCTGATTCATGAAATTATTTTCATTTTTGAGTATTGCTTTTCACTATATTAAGTGATGTTTATCTGACTGCTTATTTCTTGTGTGTTTTTTAAAAACCTGTCTTGCCCCTTTTTAACTGTACTTTGACTTTTTTTTTTTTACCTCCTTGCTTTTAGAAGTCCTTTCTTTCTTTGTTGTGTATTGTACATTAATGGTTTGTTTTTACTCACCGAAATAAAGTTAAATGATCATGAGAAAGGATGCAGTTCTTGGTCTGGAGGAGAGAGTGTGGTGATAGTAAAGTGTGTTACTTCTCAGAGTGTGATTCCCTGATTCTCTCGGCATTTTGCAAAGCTATTCTAGGGTTAACATTTTTTTACATATGACCTTCCTTCTACTGGCTGATACTAATAATTGAGATAGTCAATATATATGAGTGCATAGGTGCAGGTCTTACTTGACCCTTCTCTTGCTCGTATTCCATGCGTGTCTGGAGCTCATTCTTGTGGATGTCCAAATGCTCTCTTATGATGTTCCTGTCCACTGGTAACACAAGAAGTGAAAGTGATTCCTGCTCAGTCTTAGTGAGAATGATTTTCTGCCACAATTTCTAGCTACACAAGCTCCTGTGGTGCGCCAGCTGTCTCTTTCTGTAACAAGGGCTTAGGAGGGCTACAATCATCTATGTGAGATGATTAGTTCATGGTTGCATAGTGCCATGATCCACACCCTAAATCTCTACTCGTGAATATTGACCTTGGTTCACAGTTGGTATAAAACCTTCTCATTAAATTCCATCACGTGTAGTTGCAGGCAGAAAGGTATATGTTGGTAGTAATGGAGTTGTAGAAGTTACATCAGTGGTGGCAGTTAATGTTGCTGATTAAGTGACTGGTGGTGATGCTACTGTCGTGGTTGCTGATCGTGAGACTGGAGTGGCAGCTGCTGTAGTTACAGGTGAAGGCCCAGAGGCTGCAACGGGTGCATGTGCAGTGAGCATGGCTGCTTCTGTTCTTTTCACACTATTAGGTGCAGATTTTTGTTATCATTGTGCACACTGCAAAGTGCTTAGCTTGCAGCAATGCTAGGTTCCAAAGTACCACATGCTTATTCAGAATAGATAGCAGCTAGGTTAGAACACAATGATGTGTTTTTTTGGTCCAGGCAAGACATGGCATGGCCTGAGAGGCTTTGAAAGCCATCCATGTCTTCATGAGGGAGTGAGCTATAAGTGCAGATGTGTATAAGTGGTTTGAAGATATGTATACAATACCACTGCTTTCAGTCACGTATGGCAACATACACTGATAAAGTCACTGGCTGGTATCCTTCATTGACATGGACAAGTACATTTCTGCATGCAGGAAATTGAGATAAGGAGAAAAGTGTCAGGTTACCATTCATCAATACAAAGCAACCTGAAAGACTGTGAAGCATACTTATGGGATAGAGGTGCAGTGTGCAGCAAGTCAACTTGCAGCATTGCTTTTCTGAGAAAGAGCAGGAATGTGCTGTATTTAGGCATTCAGCACATTCCTGCCTTTTCCCTCTGTGCTGGTGCCCTTTTGGCAGCCTAGGTCCAATGCAGGCAGCCCTGCACCATGGTGCAAGGGTGCCTGTGTTGTATGCAGGATTGTTTTTGCGCAGGAAGAAGCACCTTCCTGCACAAAACCAACCCTGAGAGGCATGTTCATCTATCTAAGTGTGCTGCAGAATGCAACAGACATAGAAAGAGGAAGTAACGAGGAGAAATGAAGATATGTCTCCACATTACATCTCTCCTGAGGGGGCATAACTTTTTGGCACATTCCTAGGTTTACATGTCCTTATAAATCTGAGAATGCTTAAAAAACCATGGGAGTTATGTGGGAACGCTGATGCAATGCACATGGAGTGCCTACCCAGGGTAAATTTAAGGCACTGCAGTGATTTGCGTACCCTTACTCTAGATTTAGGAGCCACTCAAAGCCAAACAAAGTGACTTTGTGTGGCTTTTAAAATCTGACTTAGAGGTCTGTGTCACGCATGTACCACATTGCGTGGGACTAACGTGAAGCAACCCTCCCATATATATGCCCCTGTGTACATGTCAATTTATGTTGACTTTATAGTTTGGTTTGATTACAAACTAGTCCACTATTGCTCAGAAGTTGTGGTGTGATGTCTACATGTGCATGAGACTGCCAACATCCTAACGGCTCCTATACCTACTAAAAGTGGCCACTATACAGCATGTCCCCAATGTTTGTTGTGTCACTAATTTCACAATAAACAAGCGTGCCTATTACTGATGTAAAAGTCAAAGGTACCTGCCCATGGTGAACTTTGCCCAATGTACTGACCTTCACAAACAACATAAACCCAGGCAATTCTCACACTGCAACAATTAATGTTATTTCCTTTCTAGTCATTCATGATTGCACTCACCAAGCATTGCAATTTGTTCCCACTAGTGTACACCTAACTTGCTGCTCCTGGGTGCCGCTGCATTCCAATCATAGATTGATGTATTGAATTCCAGGGAGGTCAAGGATTCCCAGCATCTTCTGCTCCCTGGGATCATGATTCAATGGGTAGAAGGTTAGTAACCTGACTCTCTCATCAGTGATTTTCTTCAGGATGCTTACCTTCTGTTCAGATCAATGCTGCATTTCTAACATCTTTAATGTCATGAGGCTATATTGAAACAGTAATGGCAGTCACCATAATTTGATGTCACAGTCTATTACAAATATTTGGGGGTGTCCTGTCCTCAAAGTGGAGTGTCCAAACATAGAACTGTATTTGGACACTTTGCTCCTGTGCCAGCACATGCAGCCCTGGATAACTGACTTGTGCTCTTTGCTGGTAGCCATTCTAGTGCAGAGTGGGGGGTATTCTACAGAGTCACTTAAAAGGTGGCGAGTGGAGCTATATACTGCCTGATCATGTTAGTGCTGTGTGCTTCGCACAAATTGGTCGCCTGCATTGAGGCTAAGATGTATTTTGCTGTGGACAACTACTTTGACAGATAAGTCTGATTGACAGATGTGTTGTGTAGATATGTAATATAAGGCCCCTCCATAGAGTTTCACCTCAGTAGTGGCTCCATTTAAGTTGAAACATCATCTGTGGCAATTTGTGTGCACCTTTTATCTCATTTGTTTAAGTAAGAAAATCAAGGGAAAGGACTCAGAGAAATTAAATTACCAGTAAGTAATTGAGGCATTTGCAACCTTTGAAAGCATGGCTTAACTTGGAATCCACCAGATTACCTCAGAAACAACCAAAATATCTCCAAAACTTACGAGAAACTCTTTGATGGTCAGAAAGCCATGACGACCAAAGATACTTTCTGACTATAATCAAAATTTCTGACTCTGTTAGACTGTCAGCCATTTTTGGGTCTTGTCCCAAAACTGGAATTTGCTGCTAGTGGCCATTAGCTAAATCTAGGACTTTATTTTATTGTGAAAAAACAATACATGTAGCTAATTTCCATCTAAATGCTTAATTTATGCTTCTGCAGAATACTTTTTCAACTGATCAAACGTTTAAAATCCTCATTCTAATCAGGTGTTGTAGCCTATGGTTTCCTTGTTTGCTGTTGTTTTCTACCTGCTGTTTTCCTCTGACATTCAGTTCGACTAAATAAGGATCTGCTTTGTAATAAGCTCAAATTCCCACCTCTTCCACTTTAAACACATATTCTCTCAGTTCCTCAGATTGCTTACCTTGTCCTAGCCAACCGTTCAGTACCTTCTTGTCTCTTTGTATTTACCCTTCCCCTCTTCCATTTTGTATATAAATTACTGCCCATAATCTTTAAATCCTCTTGAAATTTATTTCCTCTTGAGCCTCCCTCGTTCCCTTCTCTTCATCAAATATTTTCAGCTTTACTTTCTCTATTTGCAGTACTGTCTGATCACTCAAAAATAAGTAAATAAAGGAAAAATATGTATACTCCTGAAAGGTCCAGGTTAACATTATGTCAGTTGGAACATTTTAGAGTTTAACATTAAAGACTAAAGATCTATCTAAAGACATGAATTCCCAATATTTTCCTGTTCTTTTTCAACGTTATATTTTTGATCTGGAGAGGTGGAGAATCATGCTAATGAAAAGCCTATATTGCAATGAGCATTCCCTACAAAATGGGTGTCTGGACGATAATGTCAACAAGTCCCCTAATCTCCTGCCTGAAGTAATTTCCACATAAAATAATGTTTTAAGAATTAAAGTTCTGACATCAATATCCCGATAAGGTCAAAAAGAGGACCTTGTTAAGCCTCCAAAACTAGTAACAAATCGCATAAAGGAAACTGAAGTGGGGAGGAGGATACATACTCAAATGTCTCCTAAAGAACCTTGGAACTTAGCCATCAAAATCTGGTAGAGTACAACAGGATGCCCTGAATGCTGTGATTGAAGCCCACTAGATTTGCAAAGAGAGTCTAAGACCCAAGAAAGCCCCCTTCTTGGATAAAAGACAGAACTTCGACTGAGCTGGCAGTAGAAGGATCCAAATGTATAGCAGTACACCATTTGCTGAAGGAGACCTAAGGTCTAGAACAAGCCCTCAGCATTGGAGACCTCCTAGAAGCCTGCAAAGTATCAACAAAGGAGTATGGAACATCCCTTTTGGTCAATCTTAACCTCTTAACTTCCAGGCCATTAGTCTGAGACTGGCTAAAACCTCTCTCAAGAGAAGAGGGTAGACCAACATGGGAGGTGAGAAGGGAAACATCCACTTCTCCTGCAAAGAAGACAAGAGAGGAAACCAATATGAGTGTTTCCATATTAGTGCGCCCAGAATCACAGTTGCCAATTCCCTCTGGACCCTCAGAAGAAACTTGAGGGATAAAGGAGGGAAATCTTAAAGGACAGACGGAGGCCATCTGCTGAAGAAAGCTTTACCCCCCAAGTGTCCTTCTCCCACCTCCCGGAACAAATGTTGACTACCAAGCAATTCTCCCTGGTTGCAAATAGATCCAAGACTTGGAGATGCCATTTTTTGCACAGACTGGGAGCAGACTAGGGGATGAATGCAAAATTCAGATGAAGATGAAACATGTCAACTTCAAGAGTGTTAATATTGGAATAATTGATGCCAATGCACACAGCGATACATTTGCATAGTGGACTGAAAACGTATCACCCCTATTGGGTTCCCCCTTTGTGAACTCTCCATCAACCCTGTTATAAAAGTACATGGGCTGGCAGGCTCTGAGACTCAGGCCTAAGGTTACTGAATGACAGGTCACAGGTGAACAAGAATCTTAGGTCAGATATGTGCAATAACACCACAGTGGTCCAAGGAAATTGGTCCCAAAAGAACACATTTGGCCAGAGGGGTGCACACACTCCCAAAAACACCATAATGTTAGATGTCACATTCAGGTAGAAACACCTAGTCAATCAGAACACAGCAAGCAGAGCAGCGTGTAGCAACAAAGCGCCCATCAGGCCAGAAATCTGGACACGTACTTGCTGGACCACATTTGTGTACATGCAAGGTTGAGGCCCACCTGCATTTGTTACTGGGACCTTATTTATGACTCCATGACAATAATTGCTTCCATTCTTCACTTCAAAAGGGATGTTGTAATTGGTGTATTGTACCTAAAGAAAAGTATAAAACACAGTGCCGAACCCATGTACTTTAAGACAGTCCTCAGACCCAAATTCTGTAACTGTTCTCTGGGTCATAATTTTTAATTAATCAAACTAATCTTGCTTTGACAGACACCTCTTGTCTTTTCTTTTTCAAAGTTAGATTCACATTTGAGTAACGTTTTGGCAAGCCAGCCAAGAGCTATTTGGTTCCTCGGACCTGACCGTAACCGTAGGAAGGGGACCCCTCCCTGGGACAGATTCACATTTGCGCAACAAGGAAAGGTGAGCAGAAGCCGCAGTTGATTGGAAGTTCTGATACATCCATGGGGAGGAGGTCCAGTATTTGGGGTATGGCAAACTAGGAAAAATGTAGTCCTGTGGCAGTCACTTTTTTCCATAGTCAGCGTGTTAGGGAAGGTGAATGTTATTTGTTTTTTGTTTTACTTGGACCTCACAGTGTGACACAGATGATACACTTGTCCCCTGGGTGTGACAGAGGGTTGATTGCTTGGACCGCTAGGCTTGACACAGATGGTAAGCCTAGGCCCTGGGTGTGATATGAGGCTGGCATCTCAATGTGGTGAGGTGTCTATCGCTTGGACCTCGGGCATGACACAGATGGCATGCATAGGCTCCGGATGTAATATAGGGCCTGCACCTCAATCTTATTTTAGTCTAAAGTGTTTCTCAGTGCTATTGGTTTCTTAAACACTGTTGGTATCTGACAGAAGTGAGAGGTGTGTTTGCTTGGACTGTTGGACATGACAAAGCTGGTACGCATGGTCCCTGGGTTCGATATAGAGTGTGATTTGGACATTAGGCAAACAAAATGATTGGGATCCAGAAAATTGGGAGTAGCTTTTATTTGGCCAAAAAGGGCCTGTGGTTGTTGAAGTTATCCTTGTTTTTCTCAGCATAAATTGCTGTTATTTTGCCCCAGAGCCAATATGAACAATATTATCGGGCTCATCTAGTCCTGTGTACTGTCACAGGATAGCATGTGCTGAGAGCAGGCTATATATTATTAGACAAAGTCTTCACTTGATGCTTTGAAAGTTTTTCTTCTGCCAGTTAAAATTATGTTATTTTGATATTGTTGCGCTGGTAATTTAATGCAGCATTGTTGTTGACTTAAACTGTGTGTTTTATTGGTGACTCAATATGGTATATAGAGATGTTGGTAGTTCTCACAAATTGCAATTTGATACCAAACTAAGGCTCGCTATTTTGATGCCAAATTACATAAGTTTGAATTAACAACTACGCTTTCTTCTAGGTTGTGACCCTTCACATGCAATGTTATTCGTACTTGCTAAATGTTTATATTGATGAATCTGTAAATAATGCTGATTCATTAGATCGAGTAATCCCTCTGCATATATTTCCTCACTACCAGATTAGATCTAGTAATCCCCGTATATGCATAGCCTCAGTACCAGAGTAGTACTAGAATTTCCAGTATGTATTTCCCCACTGCCGGAGTAAAAGCTTAAGATTCTCTAAAGTCAGAAAAGTTGGATGCATATACCTAAAGATCCCCTAAAATCATAGGAGCTGGAAGTGTAACTGTCCCCTAAAATATTATCCAAATTAATCCCGCAGTCACCCCTAACGAATATGCAAACAGGTTCGCCACACAGGCTAAAAAAAGTAACAAGTTTTGCCACAAAGTGCACACAGACACTAAGGCACACGTTTTCTTGGGCAAAGGAGGGAACTTTTTACACAAATATAATATAACACATGAAAACAAACACAGACACAATATGCAGGGCAAAAGGGCAGGAGAGAAGCATTACTAGAATTATGGGCCATCTTCGAGGAGGCCCAGACCAATAACACTACCCCACAGCCAGTAAGCATGGCGTCTGCTCCTCCCCGCCATATTCAGGAATGGAGGTGCTCTCTCGGATGCCTGCTATCGCTGTATTAGGGCATACCAATCTGCCAGTCGAGGGAGATGAATGGGCCCCTACCGAACAAACAATTGTTAGTTCCAGGCATGACAGATTAACAGGCCAGCAGGCCTAGGCAATCCCAACGCCACATCAGTCCAATGCTAGAGCTCCCTGAAGTTCAACCCCCCTGTCCATCGTGGTCAGCCTATCAAAGCCCCACGGCATAGAGAACACACACTGCCACATATTCTGGTGAATGCACTTGAGTGCCAGGGAGATTCATAGCAGTTCTGGACAGTGAGACAACTAGCAGGGGTGAGGAAAGGTATCTTAGTCCTCCAGGATCCAATGATTAGGGGGGAGCCCCAGGGTATGGTCAGGTACCCTGAAACCAACAGAAAGCAAGCTTGAGGACATGTCCCAACCAAGGAGAATAGTATGAAGCTCAGAATGAAGGAAGGAATTTCGGTGGGGTTTATAGGAAAGGCTCAAACTAAGGAGGGAGAGAGAGAGAGAGAGCTCACATTCTGGAAGCAAAACAAGAGAGTACAGTAGTGTGCCTTTCATCTGAGGTGAGCAGGGGTAGGTACGAAGCTCCAGTTGAGGAAGAATCTGAGGTAAAAGTAGAGAAGCACCTGGCTGGGGTTCGAGCCTCACCAGATCATCAATGTAGGAGAGAAGCTATTGCAGGAAATAGGAGTCCAAGGTATCCTGGTGCAAACTCAACTCAGACCCAGGAGAATCAAGATGGCAATGTTGAATGAGCATGAGGAGAGCAGAGACAAAGATGTCTGCTGCTCTCCAAAACGCGCAGAACAGACAATATAACCCCTAGAAAGATAGTGGCTCAAAAGAAAAGTGAGATCTTTGCAGGACCACTCTGTCACCTTCTAGCCCGCTGGATAAATGAAGTGACCAGTACAATAGACCCTCGCTGGAGGAGGGATCCTTCGAACTGGAGGACAGAGCTGTTGCAGAAGACTGCATCTGGCGTGGAGGAAGAGATCCCAAGTGGAATACCCAATACATGCAGGATTGTCGAAGGAGATGGGAACACTAAGTTGAAGAGAGGCCAGTGGAGATGCCCAAAAAGGGAATATGCCCGCTAATGCAGAAGGCATGTCAAGGACCATCAATGTGCCATTGATTGATGGATATGGAAGGGCTAAGAGCCAAACTGCCACTGTACGGGGTGGAGAAATGGATCTCATGCTTTGAGAAGAACAGCATGGGACTAACCCTAGCAATAAGCAATGTTAAAAGTCTGCTAAGTAGTCTGATAAGTAGTATTATCGGAGAACAGCCTAACACTGCCAAGCCCTGGCTGGAGATACAGGGTCACATAGTTACATTATCACAAAAAGAAACAAGAAAAGGACAGAGAAAGGCAGGAGCAAGCCCAGAAGGACACTGCTAAGTTGGTCCAAAATAAACTGGAAAAGACTGCCCTAAAGGGGGCAGCGTTGGCCATGAATGTGAAGATGGCACCAGTTCTAAAGGGAGCTCCACCACAAAACTCCAGAGGGTTTCAACCCACCTATAACCACAGAAACCAGGGAGGGTGGCAGGAGGCAGACCTTATAGAATGTCACTATAGCTACAGAATGGGCCACATGGTCGACAGATGCTGGCTAAAGGCAAATTTCAAATCAATCTTTATTCGGATTTTATCCATAAAAGATAAACGATCAATTTAAAATGATTAAAAAAATATACAATAAAATACTTCAAGAAAACATTACTAATAAATAAATAAATAAAAACCTTTGCTACAACAGATTGGGTGGTTTTTCATTCTCATATCGGAGTTTTTCTAAATACAACAGCTTTTTTCTTTGTTCTATGGCATGTAGGATACATTTTATCACTGCATCACATTTCTCATTGGTATCCAATTTAGATAAATAATTAAAAGCTTCTCTGCTATAAAATAATTTATTAATAACAAATAAAGGTTTTAATAATTGTTTCCTAATGTCATGATAGAATTTACAAGATATAATAAAGTGCATTGTAGATTGTGCAAATCGTCCCACACAGGGGCATTTCGGTAGGCTTTTGCTCCAAATCCTCACCTTTGGGAAGGCTACCAAAAAGTGCAACATTCTAAAACGCATTCGGGTCAGATAAAATCTATGCTGAATGTTTACAACTGTCAGAAAGTAATTTGGCATTACCTCATTATTTTCAGTCATATAAAATGCTACTGTTGATTTCATACCTTCTCTATTTTCTCTATCACTATCCCTCCCTGCCATTAGTTGTTTTTTCTATTCTTTCTTACTAAATTGGAGGATAATACCTGGGTTGTCCAAATATGGATCTAGATTTATACCTTTCAACAAATCTTTTAAATGCATGAACCATGGGATTCTATCCCAATATTCTAATGTAAGACAAACGTTAATAATCTTTTGGGTAAAATGCGTCTCTTCTTTAGACCAAATGCCATGCTAAGCCGACAACGCATTGTTATATATTAGATCTTCCACGTAAGGGCAGCCCAGTACCTTATGTACCATGAATGTGGAGGTGGTATTTGGCACTGCAAATAATTTGCTAAAAAATTTGTTCTCTAGCACTTGTAATGAATGGATCTCGGGCATCAAACCCCAAAGGGCAGAACCATATGTAATGCTGCTGATTGATTTACTTTTGTAAATTTGCAGCATTTCCCTAAGGGGTTTATTACCAAATTTTTTAACAAATCTAAAAACAGCCTCAGTTGTCCTAATATACTTCATTTTGATAATTTCTAGATGTTGTTTCCAATGACCCATATTATAAAACTGTATACCCAGATATGTAAATCCATTCACCTCTTCACATTTATGGCCCTTAATAAAATACGTTTTCTTCCTGGCCTTTCCCTGTCCACAAGTCATTACCACTGTTTTGCTCATATTCAACAACATATCTCTTTTCTCCATAAATTCCACAAAGCCCTCAGTTAACCGCTGCAACCCATTTGCAGTTTGTGACCACAGTACTGCATCATCTGCGTATAAAAGAATTGGGATAGAACATTCTCCTATTTTAGGGCTATCAATTTCTATATTTTTTAAGTGGGCATCTACTCCATTTATATAGAGGGAAAATAGAAGAGACGCCAAAACACAACCTTGACGTATTCCTCTCCCTATCCTAAAACCTGGGGTACACTCGCCATTTCTTCCATATCTTACCCGCGCTGTTAGATGATTATATGATTGCGCCAAGAAGCTTATTATATCTGAGGGCGCACCCATATATATTAAGACTTTGCACAGCTTAGCATGATTCACCAAATCAAAAGCGCTGCTAAGATCTGCAAAACAAAGGAACACATGACCCTTCCTTGCTATTGTATATTTACTTATTATTAAATTAAGGTTTATACATTGTTCCAGAGTACCAACCCCAGGCCTAAATCCCAATTGAGCCTCTGTGAGTATATGATTGTTGGTTGCCCATGATTCTAGTCTTTCTAGGAGTACTCTTCCCAGCAATTTAACAGAGGTATCTAAAAGTGAAATTGGCCGATAGCATTTGGGGTCGCCTCTATCTCCCTTTTTAAAAAGAGGAACAATTATACTTTCACTCCATGATGTTAAAATATATCCCTTTGTCACACTCAAAAAGACTTGGGTCAAAATAGGGCACCATAAATCGACGTGTGTCAAATAGGCATCTACTGGCACCCCGTCAGGGCCCGGCGCCTTCTCTTTCAAGCATCTTCCCATAGTAGATTTCACTTCCCCTAAACTAACTGGTTTCGAGAAGGGTGGCTTGATCTCAATTATCTCAATATTTGATGAGTGAATAGTCAGATTATCTGGGTTAAAAATTGAGCCAAAATGAGAAAACCATTCCAATGAAGGAACGTGTACTGTTATTTCGGGTGCATCACTATTTTTTAGGAATGGCTGGTTAATTGTTTTCTAGAATAGGGTACTGTCTCTTAGTGTCATTGCTTGCACAAGATTAGCCCATGCCCAAGTTCTCAGTTGTGCCTTCCTGGTCTTTAGTGCATGTTTGTAGCTAGAGCGTTTAATAATTACTTCTTCCCTATTTCTTGGTCGGGCCTGCAGGGCTTGTTTTAATTCCGGCTTGCTAATGAACAATTATGATCAAACCACCCCACTTTTTCACTCTTTTTGTTCTCCGATGTTCTCACTAGGCTTCCTGCAATGACGTTTCTAAGCTGGTTAAAAGATCCTAAAATCGTATGTGGACTTTGATTATATTCTGTACATGTGAACATTTCTTGACGTTGATGTGTCACAACTTTATTCATCACATCTATTTTATGTACCCCTGTCCATTTAATTACAATTCCATTTTCCCTTCTTATTCCTATATTCATTGCTAATCGTTCACCTATGTTAAAGGGTTTAGCTAATCTCATAGTCAGTAACAAGGGATGATGATCACTATAGATGGTTGGCTCAATCTTCAGAGATTTGACCACATCCATATTACTCTTGGACATTAATATATGGTCGATTAATGAGAAATGTCCTCTTCCTATAAACGATGGAAGCTTCATTCCTTTATGCCCATCTTGTTCCATCAATTCTAAATCATATCTAAATAATATTTCATTCAGTACAATTCCATAATTATTATGCAAAAAGTGCAATTGGGCGCTCCCCCCATCGTCGATAAATCCACATGTCTTTCCTATAGTATTCTGGTATGTCCCGATATTAAAATCTCCAACCCATATTATTATATAACTTGAAGTTATATAATTTACAAAGGTCTGTAGATCATCCTGGAGAGTCGATGCCACTACTCTATTGGTGCCATCAAATTTATTATTGTAATAGTTTACAATTCCTAAAGTTCCATCTATCCGAAAATATAAAAACTGATAGTAAGGGGAATCAAGGGTGGATTTCACCAATGTATATGGTACCAGTGTTGAAATCAATATTGCTAGTCCTCCCTTTGCCATACCACTAGCTGAGGCAGAGGCTGGTGTGGAGAATATGGCATAGCCTTCAATAAAAAAGGATCCTGTGTGCCATGTCTCTTGTAGCAGATTATATGTGATTAGCTTATTATGGTCTGCCATTCCTTCTCAACCATTTTCGTTTTTACTCCAGCTATATTCCACGACATGAGTATAATTAGGTCTCCTGCTAGGGGCCTCCCATCTGTCTCAACGTCACCATTACAACTAAAAGATTTTAATTTAGGCACTACAGTAATAGATTGTATTTTGTCAGGTAGCAAATCTCTTTTCTACTCGTGTCCTCCTGCAGTCAGTCCAAATCCTCCATGTTACTCAGGGGAGCGAATCGGTTGGAATACCCCAGTTTGTTATGCCTGTCCAAATTACTGGGTATATTCCCTATAGACCCCCGGGGTCTCTTGTGCCTGAGATATTCATCATTCTATAAAAATATCCTACGGGAACAGCCATAATCTCCCTTCTCAAATTTTTACAAGTTCAATGTCTTATATCCAAGTCCATTAGTAGTTGGCCCACAAAGCAAGGATTACGGAAATTAACCACAATACAATCTCCCTCTTCTTCCTCCAAATATCCCACCCAATCAACTCTCCTTGCATATACAATTTCACAAAATAGTATATCTGGTGTACATATATTCCCTGACATCCAGTGTACTACTTTATAACGTAAATCTGGCCAGGTCTCAACGATGTTTGGTCCCAATTTGGGAGCATTTTGAAGAATGATTGTATATGGAGTAGCATCTGGCGGTAATCGTAATACCTCTTTCACAGGTCTATTTCTAGTCGAGGACTGGCATCTATGATTTCTATCCAATTGCTCCATTTGATTGATCATAGTTACCTTGGACAGGGGGATTTCTTCCTGTATGGGGTACCGACATTTCATACTTCTTTTGTTAGGATCTGCTTTCCCTGTCATTGCACTATTCCTTATATCTACAACCACTTGACTCTCATTTGATATAGTGTCACTACCAAGGGGCAAAATTTTCGCTTTAGTCATTGAATTAACACGTACTTCTATCTTAGTTATGCGTTCTTTTATCTCCTTAAATTCTAACAATACTTTTGACTCTATATGGTCTAACGTGCCATGCAATTTCTTAAAAAGAGTTTCCATACGTTTTTGTAAGGGACCATCGTTGTCTGATGATAGTACTACTGCATGACCCCCGTGCATTTCAGTAATTATTTTGTTACACTTAGGGAACTGTGGAGGTGGTAGCATAATCTTAGATTTGGTAATCTGACTACTTCTTTTTTTCTTGGGTGGTGAAGGAATTTGGTCATCTGTACTTTTCGATGGATCGATTTCCTCTATTATGTCTGTAGGTAACAAAGGGCCGATGGAAAATCTAGGATCCACCCCAGTAAATTTTTCCTTTGGGGATTTTAATTCAGAGATTAAACCTACAGCCTCAGAGCTCACTTCGGTGATAGCTTCATGTAAGACATTTTTTGTTGCCACTAAACGTGCTTCAACATTAATAATTTCTTCATTAATTTTCCCCATTGCATCTGTAAGATAATTGGTAATCGTATTAGTACTTCTCTGAGTTTTTGTATTAATACCGTTCCCTATTTGATTTTTCTTTCTTTTCCCCATTATATATATGGGGTTTCTATGTTAGACACTCTTAGCTAGTCACAGCAAAGTATATGCAAATCTCTAAACCAAATATCTCCGGGCTCTGGCGGGCACGAGGCGGGAGAGCAAAAGAGTTATTAAAGGGCTTCTGCCCCGTCCACAGAACCGGCACCACTTACAAGCGATCCCCGTAAAGTGGGAGCGCAAAAGAGTTGTTAAAGGGCTCCTGCCCCTGTCCACAGAACCGGCACCAGCTGCAAATCTGAGTCCTTAAACGTCTCCTTGCAGCCCTGTAGCACACTGAGTCATGAAATCCATAGAGAGTCAGGCTGATGAAGAGCACGTCCCAACCCTATATATAAGTACCCAAACCAGTGAGTACCGAAAAAGATGTCAGGTCGGTGGCCAAGCCCAGCCTCTGTCAGGTGCTGACGGGCACAGAATGGGCCCGCCCTTGGCCCGGGCGCCACCCGCGCGTGTCCCGCAGAGCGGGAGCGCGAGTCTGAATTTAAAGGGCTGGCCGCCGCCTCCTCCTCGGTACACGCTTCCCGCAGGGCGGGAGCACGAGAGTTTGAAATTAAAGGGCTCCTGCCCTCGTTCTCTCTGGCCGCCGCCTCCTCCTCGGTACGCACTTTCCCGCAAAGTGGGAGCGCGAGTCTAAATTTAAAGGGCTGGCCGCTGCCTCCTCCTCGGTACACGCTTCCCGCAGGGCAGGAGCGCGAGAGTTTGAAATTAAAGCGCTCCTGCCCTCATTCTCTCTGGCCGCCGCCTCCTCCTCGGTGGCTAAAGGCATATCACAGGCAGAAGAGTCCAGGAAAACCTGAATACACCTTACACTCAGCAGCAGGGAAGTCAGTCCACTACTGCACCACTGCAACAGGGGTCTGGTAGTTAGAAAACACATAGCAGCAGCATTTACAGGCAAAGAATCCAGCCCAACGAGGACTGCGACTCCAACTACAGCAGAGAGGTGTAACTGTTTGAGGAAGCAATGCCCTCACTCAATCGCAAAACCCTAATGAGCAGTAAGTTAAAACCCCAATGCAAAGCTTCCATTTTGTGTACATCTCAAAATTCACTGTATGCACAATACACAAGAAGGACCAGCGAGACAACATTAGAGATTTAAAACTTTACTTGCATCTACGAAATTCTGGGCATCTGCATGTGTTCTGTCGATCCAATATGCTATTCACAGTGCCTGTGGGAGCCTTGGCCCCACTCTGCTGCTGACACCCCAGGGAAGGGTCAGTTGGTCACATCCCAAGGGGAGGACAGTCTGATGAAGGGGGTCAGAGTGGCTCCCCTGCCAGTGCTTAAAAAGCAGGCACCCACCAGTCAAGTAGGACGGGTTCCAATTACCAAGTCAAAAACTTCCTAATCTCTTGCACCCAGCCTGAGACCAAAATTTCTTTGTGGCATGTAGTCCCAACAGCACACCCCAAAAGCTAGCAGCATCTAACCAAATGGAGGCCCCCTTTTAGTCCCAAAACAAAGCTATCCTTCATTGCACAGAGCCAGGTTTCCTATATGCTTAGGATAGTGAAGATCCAATAATCTCTACCAGCACTTGAACAAAATTAATCAGATTGCTAAGCACCTCATGGCTCCGAATGAGTAGAAGGGGGATAACCAGAACATCTAGCTGTCACAGTCCATTCCTGCAATTTGGGCAAGCTTCGATGAGTTCTTGGCCTTACACATGACTCTCCATGCAGCAGTATTTTTCTTTTTTTTCCCTCAAAGATTTTTAAAGTAACAGTTAGAGCTGCAGGTCCAAAATCACAGAAAAGAGATGGTTAAAAGAGAGTGGAGGGCAGGGTAAAGGGAGTCCAAAATACCCATCACACCTCTGTGCAGAGTAGAATGCAGAAATGTACTCACCCCCTTATCAGGCCCAGAAATTAGCCAAAGCACACACAAGAGTTTGCACACACTGCCTGTAGGGAGCCGTAGTCTCAATTTCAGATACTGCAACATCAGAAGCACATGGGTGCCATGAAACAACTCTCTTCCCCCCTCCCTTTCATGACAATTAGGAGAACTGATAATACAAATGTCTAAGGAATTGCCCAATGACCAATAAAAAGAAGCACAAAACTAGCCCAAAAAGAAGTCTCTAGAAAATAACAAACAAAACCTAGCTCTCATCGAACAGGTTTGCAATCGAACCTCCACGTGTACCACCTTTGCAGTACGCCGTCACACCTTTTACTTCAGCAACCTCCTTATATCTACAGGACCACCTTACTGCAACCCACATCGTGAACCTTTTTTTAACTGTACCGCATCAACAATCCCAAATCAGATCTACAAACTGTACCACAATCTTTTTTGAACTATGAAACTATGTAACTCCAATCACAAGAGGACTATAGACATCTCCCCATGATTCATCCCAAGATGTTAAAAAAATAATGTGTACATTTTCTGTTTATTATGGGTACTGCATTTATTTGTTAAAGAAGAGCCTAGTCTTATGGAGTCCATTCAGAAAATGTCACTACTCTTGCCTAGGGACCTCTCCAATGTTACCTATAATTACACCAAACACAACACTAGCATTCCACATGCACTGCACAGCTTCTCTTGCACAACACATGGTATCAGCACATGACCACTGTGGGTTTCAAAACATCAGCCAGGTCATGTTGCATCTGTTCCCTGATACCGCATGCAGTAGTCACAGATAGGCTTTATTTGTCCCAAGAGGTAGGCCCTGAAACAAAGCAAAACAGCTTCTTCATTAGATCCAATATAGAGCCCAACAGAATATAGCTCCATAGGATAGTAATACATCTGACACGCTATGAGACCAACCCCACAGTAATGTACCTTCTCAATGAATCTAGCAATATCCAGACTGAGCTAGATAGGATGTGCAGAAAAGGTACCAAAAAGGAGGATACCTTTTGGCCCGAGACTTTCCTGAAAACCATTATTGGAGTTAGCAAAACCATCAAGCCAATACACAAACACGTCTGCTCCCACTTCTGTCTGTGGTCCCACGGTGGCCCTTAGCAATTCTGTGGCTGTCTTTGCTAACAACAAGGCATGGAGTTTCAGTGAAGGGCCATCCAGCGCGATGACACAAAGGGAAATGAGTCTGGTGGGGGAGTTAAATAACAGCTTAGATACCCCATGTCAGGAGATCTGGGTCATTGAGATAGATAGGTACATGTGAATAGAAGGGAAAGGGCAACCCCTAACTGTACAGAAATTCTCCCTGTTTTACTTATGTTTCAGAGGCAAATTACCCAATCCACTCGGTACGAATGAAAACTGTAGCACAATCCTGCACATTCCTAACATGCAATGGGGCACCTATAAGCTAAAGGATGCTTAGTGGCAATTTGGCAAGTTTTCCTAACCACAGCTTGTCCATGGATGGTGCGGCCTCTGCTCTCTCCTCACCGTACACTTCCAAGCCCTGGTAATTCCATGAGAAGATCTGTCAGAACTGTCATAACACCTGCTAAAGTAGAAGAAAAACCTGTTAAATTAGGCTCGAGAGAAATGAACTGCTGATTATTTTGGCTGGGCTCAGTACAGGGACACTCCAGAGGAATTCAGACTGTATACTGATGCACAAGTATCAGCGGGAAGGTCCATACCATTCTTCACCTTGAAGACAAAGGCAAACACCCGCTGGTTGCGAATATCCAAATGGGAAATGCTCAAAATGATGAACAGCACTAAGCTCGGCCTTAATGCAATCAAGGAAGAAATGAGAGCCATCCGCCTCATGGTAGTGTAACATTGGTATGTGTTGGACCTGACCACAGTGAAGGGTAGGGCATGCACGAAGATCGGTAAGTTCATATCAGGCAATGACATGGACAATGGGACTCGGACTCTTGCCATTCAAGTGTTGCACCAACCACAGAAACACATCCATGAGTAGGGAGGTGCGCCTGAGCAGCAGTGGTTCATGAACTGGTTTTCTTGGCTTCCCTGGTGGCTGACAGATCAGGGCACATCATTGTTGCCCGATTTCATCATATTACAGTTTATGTGTGATTTCCTGCAAATGGGGGTTTCCTGCTATAAAAAAGCAGTCTTTAAACTGAGTAAGATTCAAGGAGCTAGGGAAGTAGGAATAGACAAAGAGCCACAGGTCCCCAACAATGTGACTGTCATTATATATGGGTTAGATGGTATAGTGAATATTCGGCTAAAGGGGGGAATGTTACTACTGGAATAATTGATGCAAATACACACAACAAAACATTTGCATATAAGACTGAAGGCGCACAAACATTATTGGGTTCTCCCGTTGTGAAATTTCCACCAACCCCGGCATGAAGGTACATGATCGGGCAGGCTTTGAGACCTAGACCTTAGAAGTCACAGGTTGAGTGGAATGTAGCTGGCAGACAAACCCGTGAACAGGAATTTTATATCAGATTTGTGCAGTAATGCCACAATGATCCACAGAAAATGGTCCCAATTTAACATAGATGGCCTAAGGGGTGCACACTTTCCCAAAAACACCATAAAGTTAGATGCCACATGTAGTTAGGAACACTTAGCTAGTCGGAACACTGAACGCATAGCAACATGCAGTGACCATGGCCCATATTTATACTTTTTTGCACTGCACTTGCGTCATTTGTTGATGCAAAAGCGTTGCAAACTTGCAAAATACAATTGAATTTTGTAAGCTAGCGCCGTTTTTGTGTCAAAAAGTGCCGCAAATGCGGTGCTAAAAAAGTATAAATATGTGCCCATGCGTCTCTCAGGCTGGACATCTCGACACATACTCGCTGGCCCACATTGTGTCCACTAAGGTCCATTCCCATCTGCATTTGTTACTGGGACATTATTCATGGCTCCATGACAACTGTTCACATTCTTCACTTCAAAATGAATTTTGTAATTGGTTTATCGCAACCAAAAGAAATGTATAAAGCATCGCCCGAACCCATGTACTTTGAGACAGTCCTCAGACCCCGGTTCTGTAACTGTTTCTGGGCCATACTGTATACTTAAGCAAACTGTTCCTGCTCTACCAGACACCTCTTGTCTTCTGTTTTTTTAAAGGTAAATTCATCCTTGAGCACACTCAAGCAACATGAGTGGAGACCCTACCACATTCATGGAACCCTTATTGTGTATCACAGCGATCGACCTGATCAACCCTTCTGCCCAGTGAAAGATCTTGCCTGAAATCTTGACCAAGATTGCAAATATTGTTCCCCTTGCTTTAAAAAAATATATACCATATACTATACTAATTATTTTACTACCAAGGATACATGACATTTAATTAGAAGACATGTACTTATGTCATAGCCAACTATAGATAGTGCTAAACAACCTGAACAACCTAATATCAATAACATCAGCAGGATGCCAAGTCTCTTTACAATAGACACAAAATTGTAAACAAGTACTTTTGACATTATTTTCTTCATAAAAAACAAACCTTTGACAAACTCCTAAATATATTCTACATACTTGTGCTGCAAACAATAAATTCGATTTTAACTAACTAAATTCTCAAACAAAAATAAAACAGTAATCTACAAAAGCAGTAATATGAGAGGTTCTTTTTTAGAAAATAGTAACACAAACCAAAACCTATATTAAATAAATATGAATCCATAGATATCTCTGTAGTCATGCACATGTTTCGCAGAGGGAGCTGAAGGGACAGAACATTGGGCTATACAGGCAGCCCTTGTTCTAAGACACCCTAGCGACACCTATCAGGATGAAGTTGAAATTGTGGACGGGAATGAAAATTATTGCAAGAGCTCTTTGCAGGTGGGTCATTTGTGTAGTTGATGCTTGTCTCATAATTCCTTGTTGAAATGCACATACCTGTGCATTACTGAATATAGAAACAATAACTACCCCTCTCCAAACATGGTAGTAAACTCTTTGACACCTTGAGTCAAGCAACAGATATATCAACTATTTGTCCTCTGCTTTGTCTATGATGTGGCAGCCTCATCAATTTGTAGGTGAATGCCTACAGAGTGATATGAGTGTTTCTTCCTTTTTGTGTTTTCTGATTGAAATCGGATTGGTAAACAAAAGAAAAGCATTAGCAGGTGTGGGAAAACAATGTGAAGCGGCACGGAGATCTGGTAGAAGCAACTGAAGGTGTGCTGTTGAGGGGAAGCAACATCGAGGGCTCAAGTGGGAGAAACCAATTTAAGGAAAGGTATGTAAAGCATACAAGGTAAGATCAATACGGAGTGGGAACTTAGTTACTTATGCCTACTACCCCTCCTGGCATTTAGGCAATCAACAAGGACTCTCCATCTACCTCTGTCCTGAGCTTTTCTTTTGATGTGACTCCAGGTGTAACCCATTTCTTTGCGTTTAGTCTCAAGGCCTTGATGCAGCTGTCTCTTGGCCTTCCTCTTTTCCTTTTCCCTTGGAGTTTCCAGGTCAGGGCTTGCTTGGTGATGTCTGATAAGGGCTTGTGGAGGGTGTGACCAATCCAAACCCCACCTTCTTTTCCTCATTTCTTCATGAGGATGGAGTTAAAAAATCTGCTGCCAAGGGTCACTGTTGCTGATTGTGGTTGACCAGCAGATTTTTAGGATTTTCCTCAGGCACGTGTTGATGAAGGTCTGGACTTTGTTAGTGATGGCCACTGTTGTCCTCCAAATATTTGCTCCATACAAAAGGACTGATTTAATTATGGTTTTAAAAAGCCTGATCTTGGTTTGCAGGGTTTGGTCCAGATGTTATTTAGTTGAATAAAGGCAGCCCTTGTTTTGTAAATTTTTGCCTTGATTTCGGAGTCTGTGCCACCCTATTTGTCTAAGACACTGCCTAGGTAGGTGATGGCCTCAACCTCTACCAGTGCATCACTTGAAAAAGTGACTGTATTTGTGTTGGTCCTGGTGGAGTAGAATGGGAAAAGCAAGAAAAACGAGAGACCAATGTGGAGCTGGGGGAATGGGAAAAAAAATAAACAGGAGAGCAATTTGGAGCTGGTAGAGAAGCACATGGAGGAGAGCACAACTCTGAGCTGGAGGTGAACTATTTGTGGGTGAATGCATCATGGAGGGGAAAAGTACATGGCAGAGAAAGAGCACCAGAAATATAGTAGAGCGGAAAGTTATACAAGAGAGACAACTGGGAAACACATGCACTCTTTTGTAGTGCTTGAACAAAAGGAAAATGGTAGGGCCTGTAAGTAAGTAGTGGGAGGACACAAGTAATACATCTATACACCAGGGAGGGACAAACACAAGCATGTTATACAGTTCCTACTAAAATAAATAATTACATATTTGGATGACATAACTTCAGAATGTGGGAGACTTAGGCCTGACATAAAACTCAGCGGATTGGTTATACCATCACAATGGTTGACAGATATTAGATCCACAGAAATCTAAATCTGGTAGGATAGAATGGGATGTAGATTTCAGTGGAGGGGATATCCGTCACTGTTGTGATGGAGTAAGCAGTCTGCTGAGTTCTAAATCAGTTTCTTTGTCTGTTCATACTGTAAGAAACTGCTAACCCAACTCCAGACTTGCTCACAGTTCCTCAGCCTGCTGGGTTGAAAGGTGATTATAGCAGCCTGAACAACTTGAAAACAGAACTGACCTTTTTGTTGTATTACTCATGCACGCCCAAACAAAATACATGGGAGATATGAGATAAGTTTTCAGTATCAACACAATTATTGAAACAATCCTAATCTTGCATAGAGAGAATGAGGTGTGATAATTAGGCACATGAAACAAAGCAGAGTGACCAGTGTTACGAACATGGTAAAGGTAATGAACAACCCAACCATGATAAATGAGTTCTAGAGATTCTAGAGGTATCTACCATAATCTTAATAATATAGTGAGAGCAGAGCGGGGTACCCTTCTGTATGGCCGATCTATGGGATTAGCCTTAGCCCCATACCTAAAAAGGGTGTGACGAGTCAGCCTGTGGTGTGGATGGCAATCCTCTCAAGAAGCTGGTAGATTAGCACCAGCAAGGCTGCATGTTGAGCCTAGCATTCATCCCAGAATAGTCATGACTGGAATCCCCACTAACCCTACTGGGTCAGTATATCTTTTATATAATAATACCACACTGTGCTAGAAGCACAGCTCTGATGTAATCCTATGTATAGATGTTAGAAGCTGTCTGCTGAATGGGCAAGGCAAGTACCAGAATGTCATGTACTGTGTTCCTAGCCTTGGACAAATGCACTGATTACATGTCGAGAAAAGGCTAACTAAAACAAGCAACTCTGACAATATATTCTTATTATATTATATAGAAGTAAAGTGTGTAAAATGCCATTGCTAAAGTGAAGCAGCTAAAACATGTAAAATATGAAATATAAAGAGAAGCTAAGAAATGGGGAACCAACTTTAGTCCAAGAGGTTCTCACAACAAGCAGATGTAGTAAAGTCCACATAAGCTAACAAATAAGGAGCAAGGAAATGAGACAGACAGTAAAGCCAACCAATGGTTAATAACATGTGTGTTCCATGCCTACTGTACGCAGACAATGCCTCCCTCAATAGAGTGCATACGCTGTCCAATATGAAAGACCTAATGAAGTCTTTGTGAATGCACTGAGAAATGTGATCCTGATTAAATGCAAGTGTTCTTGCACCTATTTGCATTTTCTAATGTTCCTGCCAGTCAAAACGACATAACTCCATTTTCTCTGACTAGTGCTGTCACTGAAATGTCACAAACAACATATGTTAGTATATTTTGGTCCTGAACAATATATTCGAGATGGCCAATTTGAAACATAAGGTCACACAGGCACATCTGTAATACATTTAAAAATAGTACTTCATTATGGTCAACCGACGATATTGAAAATGAGTATTTTGGTGGAGCGACTTATCTTTTCCTGCTTTCTGGCAGAAGGGATAAACAGTGTGGCACTCTTCAGGCTAATCTATGAATTAACAGAAGGGAGCACTGGATATCGCGCCAGAAAATAACAGCACCTCGTAGAAAGAGGATCAAGATGTTCTCAGCAAAGTGCATTGACCCCTAACACATCATATGTTCCTGCATACAGCAAACGTTACTAAGGAACCAGCCTTTACCTAGCTAATCTTCAGTGCCCAAACCCCTTGATATGAAGGACAAAAGGACTCTTACTCCAGTTCTTTTAAGTTAAGTGTTATAGAACAAAAGCAGGAAAATGATCTTTCTGAACACATTAGATAAGTGGTGAAAGAATGACAAGCAATGTATGCAAGTATGATTGGAAGGCTATACTCACATACCACATGCTACTGTCCTGATGGATTGACAGGCTATACAAGGTGGGACCTGATAGTTATCTCCTCCTTGGAGTCAGGGTAGGGTGAAGCTAATTGCACAACATTTGATTTAGTAAACTCTGAGTCCTTTCATTAGCTGCAACTCAGGCATGCCCTGGTGAAGTAGATAACCTGCAATACTCATATACGACTGGTCCCCAATAGCAAATTAGGTCCTGATATAGGAACTTCCTTTAAAAGCCATCTCACTAGTCTAGGAACACTGGTCAACTGTGCACTTGATACACCCTACTCCACAAGCTCAGTAGAGGAAGGGACTCTTGGAATACCATCAGTAAGAGGATGCCCTCAGTGAAGTGGCAGTTAGAGCAGGATTCCAGCTAGTAGAAATTAAGATGTTCTATATGTGAGAAAGTGGTTCTGACCATCAAATCCACCTGAATTTATTGCTTTTTAATCTCCTGGTTTATGACCTTTTATTGTGTGGGAGCCTCATAACCTGTGACCCACCCACGGTTAACTCATGCTAAAATGGACTGTGCATGTTAACCACCAGTCTCCACCATTTAAAATAAGGCCATTGTGACATAGCAAGGATAAGAGGCACTTGTGAGAGCTGCCTGTGGGAGACTCCTGTTGTGCGCAGCCAAGGAACTACAAACAGGGACTAAGCAGGCCTGAGTTGTGACCTGGAATAGTGTAGGAAGGTAGCCTCCTTCTAGCCTTGTTACCCCCACTTTTGGCCTGTTTGTGAGTATATGTCAGGGTGTTTTTGCTTTCTCACTGGGATCCTACTAGCCAGGACCCCAGTGCTCATAGTGAAAAACCTATTTGTCAGTGTGTTTTATATGTCTCACTGGGACCCTGCTAGCCAGGGCCCCAGTGCTCAAAGGTTGTGGCCTGAATGTGTGTTCCGTGTGTGGTGCCTAACTGTCACTGAGACTCTGCTGATCAGAACCTCTGTGCTTATGCTCTCTCTGCCTTTAAAATTGTCACTGCAGGCTAGTGACCATTTTTACCAATTCTGATTGGCACACTGGAACAATAATAATTCCCTAGTATATGGTACCTAGGTACCCAGGGTATTGGGGTTCCAGGAGATCCCTATGGGCTGCAGCATTTCTTTTGCCACCCATAGGGAGCTCAGACAATTCTTACACAGGACTACCACTGCAGTCTGAGTGAAATGACGTCCATGTTATTTCACAGCCATTTTACACTGCACTTAAGTAACTTATAAGTCACCTATATGTCTAATCCTCACTTAGTGAAGGTTAGGTACAAAGTTACTAAGTGTGAGGGCACCCTGGTTCTAGCCAAACTGCCCCCACATAGTTCAGGGCAATTTCCCCGGACTTTGTGAGTGCGGGGACACCATTACACGCGTGCACTACATATAGGTCAATACCTATATGTAGCTTCACAATGGTAACTCCGAATATGGCCATGTAACATGTCTAAGATCATGGAATTGTCCCACCATGCCAAATCTGGTATTGGGGTGCCAATCCCATGCAACCCCGGGGCTCCAGCATGGACCCCGGGTACTGCCAAACCAGCTCTCTGGGGTTTTCACTGCAGCTACCGCTGCTGCCAATCCACAGACAGGCTTCTGCCCTCCAGGAGTCTGGGCAGCCCTGTCCCAGGAACGCAGAACAAAGGATTTCACACCCTCTCCCTTTGAGGGCACAATGGAGACCTCTGAGTGGCTAGTGCCAGCAGGTAACGTCAGAGACCACTCCTGATATGTGCTTACTTGACTAGGTGACCAATCCTCCTCTGAACACTATTTAGGGTCCCTCCTGTGGGCTTCTCTTTAGATAATGAATGCAAAAGCTCACCATAG
This sequence comes from Pleurodeles waltl, assembly GCF_031143425.1. Taxonomy (NCBI): domain Eukaryota; kingdom Metazoa; phylum Chordata; class Amphibia; order Caudata; family Salamandridae; genus Pleurodeles; species Pleurodeles waltl. The sequence goes on along the minus strand of NC_090447.1, from coordinate 902,034,435 downwards.
TTCCTCTGCATCTCCCTCTTCAACTTCTGCCAAGGATCGACCTCTGACTGCTCCAGGACGCCTGAAAAACTGCAACAAAGTAGCAAGAAGACTACCAGTGACATTGTAGCGCCTAATCCTGCCGGCTTTCTTGACTGTTTCCTGGTGATGCATGCTCATGGGGCTGTCTGCCTTCACCCTGCACTGGAAGCCAAGAGGAAATCTCCTGTGTGTCAACGGAATCTTACCCTTGCGAACACAAGCAACAAACTTCTGCTCCAGCGGTCCTCTGGGTCCCCTCTCATCGTGACGAGCGTGGTCCCTCTCATCAATTTGGTGGAGGTAAGTCCTTGCCTCCCCAAGCCAGACAGTAATCCTGTGTACTGCGTGAACTGCAGCTGCTAGGGCTTCTGTGCACTTTTGCAAGGAATCCTTCATGCACAGCACAGCCCAGGTCCCCAGCACTCCCTCCTGCATTGCTCAACTCGCTGAGTTGAACACCGGCTTCACGGGACCCTCTTTTGTGGTGTTGAGATGACTGCCGTGCTCAGTTTTCTTCAACCCATGTTCAAGTACTTCTGCGGGTGCCGCCTGGTTCTGCGTGGGGTCTCAGTGTTGCTGAGTGCCCCCTCTGTCTCCTCCTCCAAGGGGCACCCTCCTTGTTCTTCCTGGGCCCGGGCAGCACCCATTTTCTTCAACCGCGACCTTTGCAGCTGGCAAGGCTTGTTTGCGGTCTTTCTGCGTAGAAACAACTCTGCGTCCTCCAGCATGCCATGGGACATCTTCTGTGCAAAGGAGAAGTTCCTGGCTTCTTCCTTTGGTGCAGAATCATCAGCTTCTTCCACCCAGAGGCAGCCATTTTGCACCTTCATCTGGGGTTTAGTGGGCTCCTGCCCCCCTGGACACTTGCGTGACTCTTGGACTTGGTCCCCTTCCTTTACAGGTCCTCAGGTCCAGGAATCCGTCTTCAGTGCTTTGCTGTCAGTTGTGGTCTATGCAGAATCTCTTATCACGACTTTAGTGTGTTTCTGGGGAAGTAGGGTAACTTTACTCCAACTTTTCAGGGTCTTGGGGTGGGGTATCTTGGACACCCTTAGTGTTTTCTTACACTCCCAGTGACCCTCTACACACTACACTAGACCTGGGGTTCCTAAGTGGTTTGCATTCCACTTTCTTAGTATATGGTTTGTGTTGCCCCTAGGTCTATTGCATCCAATTGTATTCTACAGTGTTTGTACTACTTTTCTAACTGTTTACTTGCCTGATTTTGGTTTGTTTGTATATTTTGTGTATTTTTACTTACCTCCTAAGGGAGTACATCCTCTGAGATATTGTTGGAACATTGTCACTAAAATAAAGTACCTTTATTTTTAGTAACTCTGAGTATTGTGATTCTTATGACAGAGTGCTATATGATATAAGTGGTAGAGTAGGAGCTTTGCATGTCTCCTAGTTCAGCCTAAGCTGCTCTGCTATAGCTACCTCTATCAGCCTAAGCTGTTAGGACACTACTAATCTATTAATAAGGGATAAGTGGACCTGGCACAAGGTGTAAGTACCATCAGGTACCCACTATAAGCCAGGCCAGCTTCCTACAAATAGGCCTTATAATGTGATTGTACACATGTAAGAAAAGTCAGTGTGCTTGACTGTCTTGATTGGAGTGAGACTTCATTATACTCCTGTGGGAAAGGCTACCATAGGGTGCAGTCCCAGTTCCCTGGGGTCCACACACTCTACAGTTGCACCAATCTACACAGTAATCTCTGTGAAAAGAACAATTATGTAAAGTCCAAAAGCATATCTGTACAGCTTATGGTTCATCAAGGAATGTAATATTTCTCAGCTCAGGATCAGAGCCAGGTCTTTTCTGACTCTGCTGGGCTGGGTTAATTGCTTTTCTTTTCTCTCCAGCTGCAGGAACAAAGGCCTTACCCATCAAATGAAGCAATTAATAGTGCTTATGTCAGCTCTGAAAGAAGAAGGGATTGGCTGAATTGCTCTGCATCAATCAGCTAGCTGTCATCTTGTGCCAGGTAGAGTGCCTGCTCAGGCCACTCAACAAGGTAGTAAGTTAAAGGGTGGGCTTCTTTGAAGATTTCCCGGGGAAATGACCTGGCAGTGATGTCAGCAAGAGGTGAGACCCCCAGAGCGCATGGTGCAGGTGACTCCTCGATGACGCCATTTTGAGTTAACTCCAAAGACTGTGAATGAAGGCTGGGACAGGGGCAGGGAGGCAATGTGGCATATCAGGATAGGCGAGAGATGCAGCCCTGCTGGATACTTCCACCCTCAGGTAAAAGGTCCTGTACAGGGAAGAACGCTCTCTCTTAGTTGTGTTTTTCTGTGAAACACTGGACTTGGAGTCAGCCACCCTGGCAATTGGAAGGAGGAACCCCCAGACTGCCACCTGGCTCCAAGGACTCTGCTCTGATTAACCCCAGGACCCATGAGGCATGCCCAAGGACTAGGGAGAAGCTAGTTCCTTTACACGCCCTGCGGTCCAGAGTTTGGGGAAAGACTGGTCTCTGCACAAGGAGAAGGATAGGCCCAGAGGAAAACTAGGTGAAAGGCTGGCACGTGGAGCCGGTGAAATCTGCTTCTTACAGATTCGGTGTATTGGAGGGCAGGAGGCTTGCAATTCTTCAGGTGGCTAGGGCCCATTACCAGGAGCAAAACGGCACCAAGATCAATAAAAGCAGATCACTATGGCTATTTAAAGATGTGGTGAACTTTGACCTTTATCGGCCTGGCGACGAAGCGCATAGGGCTCTGCCACCGTTTTTAAACTCACCTCCAGGGTGGGGAAGGGCCCAGAGGCTGACTCCAGAGCAGGAAGAATGCAAGGAAGCGCTGCTGTGCTTTTCCTGTGGAAAAGATGGCTGAGAAAATTGTAGAGAAATACTACAGAGAGCAGAGTAGCACCGTTAGGCTACTCCGCAATATCATGAAGGAGTCCCAAGACCCCATCCCTTGGCCTGTGCTCATGAAAAGAGCGGAGAGGGGGCCATTGGGCTCCCTGCAAGAAGGTGGGAGGGGGCTCAGGACCTATCCCTGGACCCCCACATTGAAAGTGAAGTGGGAGTGTGCCGTTACACTCCATGCTGCAGGTCTTATTCGCTCCCTACACCCATGTCCATCAGGAATGGGAAGGCCAGTGAAAGGAGATGTTTCTGCCCACAGGAGCAGGCAGAGCAGAATGTGACTGCCGACACCAGTGGCCACATTCCAAGGTCTTGCCGTGTGGGGATCTGGCTCACAGCAGCCCGGTGGTGGGCTCCCAAGGATGCCTTGCAACTATTAACTGCATAGGGGTACCTAGGTGGGACCAGGCACCCAGGGAAAAGTAAAGTGCAGTACAAGGTGTAGGAGGCTGGCCTGGTTTACAGTGGATACCTAATGTACTTACACCTTTTACCTGGTCCAGTTATCCCTTATTAGTGAAATGTAGGCAGTGTTCTATCAGCTTAGGCTGTCTAGGGTTAGCTTTTGCAGAGCAGACAAGGCTCAATTAGGAGACATGCAAAGCTCCTGCAATACCATTATAGTTACACAGCACTTATGCACAATAAAAGACAATACTCAGTGTTAACAAAAATAAAGGTACTTTATTTTAGTGAGACAAGGCCAAAAATATCTTAGAGGCAATACTTCTTCTGGAGGTAAGTATCATACACAATATATACACTAGTAGCCAAAATCAGATAAGTAAACTGTCATAGAATAGTGCAAACAGTAGAAAATACAACAGATTGCAATGGGCCTGGGGCAACTCTGTCATAGTGCCCTTTCCTCAGGATCTGCATGCTGCTGAACAAAAGGCCCAACTCCCGGCATCACCAACTCAGAAAGCTATCAGAGCACAGAGTCATGATTGAGCCAGGCGGGGGAAGGGAATTAGGGTTGGGAACTGCAGGGAGAGAGCTCTGAAAAGAAACGGTTAGAACTGATATGCATATACTCATTCATAACATTATAAACTCACCAATAGACTCTTGAATAAAGGCGTCTCCGTGATATCAGATTGAGACCCTTTGTGAATTGGGCGTAGCCCCTTCTTTGAATCATGGAACAAGAACAAACTGCAACCTCTGAACCTAGAGATGGCAAGAGCTTTGAACCATGGTCATACTCTAAATGCCAATCATGTAACAACTATGCATTCATAACATAAACGTTTGATCTCAGCCTAGAAATTCTCAAAGACTTAAATATGTATCTCACATAGTATGCTTCCCAAAAACAATGAAACTATAATTTGCTTATCTCCAAAACGTTTACACATTTACTACTAAGGCCTGAAAGTTTTACTCATTGAACTTGAAGCGCTTTGTTCATTGGGCAGAAGTGCCTTGTTTGTTGTTCATGATGCGCTTTAATAATCATACATGAAGCGCTTTGTTCATTATGCCAGAGAGTGCTTTTACTTGCTTTGTCTGATGTGCTACGCTCATTGTACTAAGGGGCGCTTTACTCATGTGGCCTGAAGCGTTTTGATCCACACCCCAAGACCGCTTTACTCATGTGGCCTAAAACGCTTTGATTACCGTGCCAAGGGTGCTTTACTCTTTTGACCTGAAGCGCTTTGCTCGTTGTGCTAAGGGGGTACTTTACTCATGTGGCATAAAGAGCTTTGACCGCCGTGCCAAGGTCGCTTTACTCGTGTGGCCTGAAGCGCTTTTGATTGTCGTGCCAAGGATGCTTTACTCGTGAGACCTGAAGCGCCTTGCTCGTTGTGCTAAGGGGAGCTTTACTTTTGGAAGTAACAACCGCTTTCAAGATTGGGCTCATCAAGACCTTACCGCTACGAGTACGACCTACTCGTATCTGAATTCATCATGGGAAGAAGGATACTCCGATTTGCTGTCAATCTGCCATGCAGGAAATCTGCTCTTCTTCAGAGGAACCCGCACGAGGTCTGACTGCATCGAAGTCTTCAAAATAGTGAGCAATGTGCTTGGGTGTGGCTGGGAGGGGATGACAAATGGTGCGCATAAAGCGCTGCAAATACACGCAGCAGAGTTTCAGGCAGGACCTGGACCGCGCACAGCCTTATTCCTGACATAACACCCCTCTCCCAAGCGCGGTCCAGGGCCCGGCTTATCAGGATGGAGGAGATGAAAGCGTTGCACCAAACTTGGTGCATGGACATGTCTTGCAGGTTCCCATGAGTCATTTTCCGATCCGTATCCCTTCCAGGACACTAAGGCAGTCATTACAACCCTGGCGGTCGGTGCTAAAGCGGCGGTAAAACCGCCAACAGACGGGCGGGAAAAAAAATGGAATCACGACTGTGGCGGAAACCGCCAACAAAGACAGCCACTTTAACACTCCGACCGCCACGGCGGTACAAACAAACAGCGCTGCGGTCACCGCCAACAGACAGGCAGGAGTCAAAGTACCGCCCACAGTATCACAACAGTCCAATCCGGCACCTTTTCCGGGGCGGATTCACCGCTGATAAAAACACGGCGTAAACAGCCATTTTGAAGGGAAAACGCTCACCTCAACACACCCCACGAGGAACGAGGACACCATGGAGCCGGAACTCCAAATCCTCCCAGCTATAGTCTTCCTGCTCCTATACCAGGAGCACGTACGTCGGCGCAGAAGACAACGGTGAGTACTGCACCTACGACACAAGGAAGGGGGGAGGGAAAAAACAGTGACACACACACGCAACACCCCCACCCCCACCCTCACCCACTACAACACACACACTAATACATATCTATACATCACAGTTACACCCCCCAGACCCCCTGGAAGAATGCAAAGACAAAAGGAAATGACTGTAACCATTGAAATATATTGAAATACAGCAATCAAAAATATATACACACTAAAAACTATTATATACACCAAATTCACATGTGCAGGCATTTTACCAGGCGTTGTCCGTGGACCACTGGGCCCAAAAAACATGGGCAAAGCCCACACCGGATACCTGACCTCAACGGAGAGAACACTGCAGGGGCATCAGATAGCAAAACTACAGACACCTCAGGGGGAAGGGGTGCACCTCAGCCGGATGAGTGCACCACGCCAGATCCACGAGGGGGCTCCATGCCCACTGTTCCATCCTGGAGAGTGCAAAGCCACAGTCTCTCAAGTCTCTACAGTGGGTGGGTTTCCCACTGTTCCATCCTGGGGAGTGCAAAACCACAGTCTCTCAAGTCTCTACAGTGGGTGAATTTCCCACTGTTCCATCCTGGGGAGTGCAAAGCCACAGTCTCTCAAGTCTCTACAGTGGGTGGGTTGCCCACTGTTCCATCCTGGGGAGTGCAAAGCCACAGTCTCTCAAGTCTCTACAGTGGGTGGGTTTCCCACTGTTCCATCCTGGGGAGTGCAAAGCCATAGTCTCTCAAGTGGATAACAGTCTCCACTGGTTCTGGAGGGTGCCTGTTGGCCAGAGTGCTTCTTCCTGTGCAGGAATGAGGTAGTGGATGCATGTCTCCACTGGTTCTGGGGGGGGCCTAGTGCCCAGAGTGCATCGTGCAGCCCTGTCCGACACAGATGCTGCACTGCCCCTGCCGCTCATGGGCCAGCGGTGCGTGAGATGGCGGTCCCCTGTTCAGCGGTGCTTGGGATAGCCGTGCCCTGTTCAGCGGTGCTTGGGATAGCCGTGCCCTGTTCAGCGGTGCTTGAGATGGCGGGCCCCTGTTCAGCGGTGCTTGAGATGGCGGTCCCCTGTTCAGCGGTGCTTGGGATAGCCGTGCCCTGTTCAGCGGTGCTTGAGATGGCGGTCCCCTGTTCAGCGGCGCTTGGGATAGCCGTGCCCTGTTCAGCGGCGCTTGAGATGGCGGTCCCCTGTTCAGCGGTGCTTGAGATGGCGGTCCCCTGTTCAGCGGTGCTTGGGATAGCCGTCCCCTGTTCAGCGGTGCTTGGGATAGCCGTGCCCTGTTCATCGGTGCTTGAGATGGCGGTCCCCTGTTCAGCAGTGCTGGCCATGCCGGGGTGCTCATGTGCCATCTGGCTTGGGCCTGGTGGGGCCCTCCTGCCCACCTGCCCTGTGGGTGCCGGGGCCCTCCTGGGCAGCTGTGCTTGGGCTTTTGGTGGCCTCCTGGGCAGCTGTGCTGGGGCTTTTGGTGGCCTCCTGGCCAGCTGGGATTGGGCTTGCGGGGCCCTCCTGGCCAGCTGGGCTGATGGCGGTGTTGTCGGGCGTGCTGCCCTTCCAAGCCTTTCCTGCTCTCCTGTGGCCCTTCCTCACCTTGGCCGGTGTCCCAGCTGCCTCGACACTCCCACCGGGAGCCCTGGCAGGGTTTTTTGTCCCTGGTGTCTTTACCCTCTGCCGCCGTGCACTGTCAATTTTTGGATGTTTCTGAGGGGGGGGGGGCTGGCTATGCTGTGGCTCCGTACCAGACTGGCTGCCCTAGTGGGCGGTGCACTCCAGTGTCCATGTACGACATGCACCACCGGGCCCGGTGATGTAGTGGCTGAGGTGCTAGCTCTGGGCCCTATGACATGGACGGGGTGGGGGAGTTGAGGGAAAGAGGTTAAGTTTGGACAGGAATTTTTTTTTGGCAGCAGTGGGACGGGTAGGTGTAGTGGGTATGGGAGTGGAGGAAGAGGTTTTGGTTGTAGGAGGTGTAAGTGGGGTGGCTTTGGGTGCAGGTGCCTGGGCTGTAGGCTGTCGTGAGGTGGATGGCTGTTGGGTGGCTGGCTGCCTGCGTTTGTGTATCTTGGGAAGGGGCGGCACAGACACACTGGGAGAGGACACAGGGGACGTGTAAATGGCAGTGAGGGTGGTGAGTGCACATGTGCGAGGTGTTCTGGTGTGTGTGCTGCTGAGGGACGTAGTGGCTGAAGATGCTGTGCATGCAGGTGTGAGTGGAGAAAAGACTGGCGGGGAGGAGGGAGACGTGGAGGAGGGGGACACAGTGGAGGCAGTGGATGTTGGTATGTCTGTATGTGGATGTTGCTTGTGTGACTGCCTGTGGGATGTGTGGTGCTTATGTCTGCGTGAGCTGCCCTTGGGTGTTGAGGTGTGTGCAGGCTGGTCTGATGGTCTGCTTCGGATAGGCAGAGGTACAGGGGATTGGGTCTGGGTGGAGGAAGTTGGAGGGGGAAGGCTAGACACAGGGACAATGGCTGCCATCAGTGCTGAGGCCAGAGATTGCAGGGTTCGATGAAGGGCAGCCTGACCAGAATGAATGCCCTCCAGGTATGCATTAGTTTGGTGCACTTCCCTTTCTACACCCTGAATGGCATTCAAAATGGTAGACTGCCCAACAGTGAGGGACCTGAGGAGGTCAATGGCCTCCTCACAGAGGGCAGCAGGGGGGACTGGGGCAGGGCCTGAGGTGCCTGGGGCGAACGGGCACGGGGCAAACGCTGAGGGGCTGCTGGGAGGGCGGTGCTGGTGCGGGGGGTGGCGGCTGTACCTGTTGTTGCGGGGGGGAGAGATGTTCCCGCACCACAAGGGAGCTCCCATCAGAGGACGAGTCCGATCCACTAATGTCCACTCGTGTCCCCGCTGTGGAGCTCCCCTCACCCTCCGTCCCACTGGCGATTTCAGAGTTGGTAGTGTGGCCCTCCATGGCCATGTGGGATGCAGCTCCCTCGTGCTCCGGTGCCACTGCTCCTCCGCCTGATGATGCTAATGCACACATGAACAGGAAGACCACAAAAAGGGGGGGGGGAACAGAAGAAAGACATGTTGAGTGCATTCATTCCCGCTACCGTTGGCGGACAGCACAGACACAGAAGCCCCCTGCACTACGCCGCGCACTTGGGGTCTACTTTGCAATCGCTGGGACATGGCCTACAAGGCTATGGACGACATCTGCACACATAGGTGACACAGGGCCATGAATAGCTGTACTTGGCACCCTACAGAGGTGGGGAGCGGGGCACAGGGCCGTGCCTTACGGAGGGGCCTCGCCTACGGAACTCGTCCTGGCCTAGGGATACCCACAGCCCTCCTCCCCCACCCAGACACCTCCACAGCGCGCAAAGTTAGCAGAATGTGAGAGTACTCACCCACTTGTGTCTGCTGTGTTGCCCTTGCGCGCCCATCCAACTCGGGGTAGGCAACCGCCAGGATCCGGAACATAAGGGGGGTCAAGGTCCGACAGGCACCCCTCCCACGTTGGGAGGCCATCCCCGGCTGAGCCTCCGCCGTCTTCCTGCTCCAGCGGCGAATGTCCTCCCATCTCTTCTGGCAGTGGGTGCCCCGTCTGTGGTGGACCCCCAGGGTCCGGACGTCCTGGACAATGGCACGCCAAATATCCGTCTTCTGGTGGGCGCTGACCTATATGAAATGTACAGGGGGAGAAGAAAAGTAATTACCTTCTGCACCATCAATGTGAGTGGCCCCCCATCCCTACCCTTGCCATGTGTCACATGCACTCACCGTCGTTTCAAGCATGCCTCAATCTCTCCCCCCACATCTTTCATCCACCCCACTCAACACAGGCATAGCCCATACAGCATGCTCCCAGTGTATTTACCTGTTTGTCTGGAGGACCGTAAGAGTAGCGCGTACTGGGGGAGGATCCCATCCACAAGCTTCTCCAACTCCTCCGATGTGAAGGCAGGGGCCCTTTCCCCAGTCGCATGAGCCATTGTCCCTTCCAGACCAAGGTCACAGCAGAACTTGCAGTGTAGGTCCTCTCCTGTCGAAGATCAGGTATTGAGTGAATTAACAGAGGCTCCTGAGACCCATAGGGTCCAATGTTAACCAATGCAGCATTGCGCCGCGGTCTTCGACCGCCTACCGCCACGGTGTACAACGCCAGCGCAGTTACCTCACATCCCATTGTCACACTTTACAGGTCAGACAGCCGCCATTTCAGGGGCCTACATGCCTTACTTTTTGTACTGCGTCACACATACCTAGGCCTTGCATCAACACTCATACAAGCCATTCGATGGGTTAAGATCTGTGTTTTTTGAAAGCTGGGGTTACGTACCTCTGGGATGTTTGACTCTGTGGTCGCTGTTGTCCTTCATAGGCACCGTCCGCTGGGACATGTGAGGAGATGGCGGCATCCTCCGGTGTACAGACCGCTGGTGGACCTGTCGACAATGGAGGAGAGACATCTCATCCTGACATACAGGCTTGACCGTGCCACTATTCTGGAACTGTGTGCCCAGCTGGAGCCAGACCTGATGTCACCCATCCGCCATCCCACAGGAATCCCCCCTCAAGTGCAGGTGCTGTCAGTACTCCATTTCCTAGCAAGTGGGTCATTTCAAACAACAGTGGCCATAGCATCAGGGATGTCCCAGCCTATGTTTTCCAACGTGTTGTCCAGAGTGTTGTCTGCCCTGCTGAAACACATGCAGAGCTACATCGTTTTCCCTGAGGTGGAGGATTTGGCTACAGTGAAAGGTGACTTCTACGCCCTTGGACATATCCCCAACATCATAGATGCCATTGATGGGACCCATGTGGCTTTGGTCCCCCCCCCCACAGGAGTGAACAGATGTACAGAAACCGGAAGAATTATCATTCCATGAATGTCCAGATGGTATGTTTGGCAGACCAGTAGATCTGCCATGTGAATGCCATGTTCCCTGGCTCAGTGCATGACGCCTACATCCTGCGGAATAGCAGCATCCCTTATGTGATGGGTCAGCTCCAGAGGCACCGTGTGTGGCTAATTGGTGACTCTGGTTACCCCAACCTGTCATGGCTACTGACCCCAGTGAGGAATCCCAGGACTAGGGCACAGGAACGCTACAATGAGGCCCATGGGCGAACTAGAAGGGTGATCGAGCGGACCTTCTGCCTCCTGAAGGCCAGGTTCAGGTGCCTCCATATGACAGGTGGATCCCTATTCTACTCACCAAAGAAGGTGTGCCAGATCATCGTGGCCTGCTATATGCTTCACAACCTGGCTTTGTGTCGCCAGGTGCCTTTTCTGCAGGAGGATGGTCCAGATGGTGGTGTTGTAGCAGCTGTGGAGCCTGTGGAGAGTGAAGAGGAGGAAGACGAAGAAGACGACATAGACAACAGGAACACGGTGATACTGCAATATTTCCAATGAACAGAGGTAAGAATACAAACCGGCCTACCACATGTACTTAAACACTACTACCTCTGTACTGTCTGTCCTTTTCACCCAGTGTATGGTAACTGAGTTGTCAATTTCCCTTACGATTTCAGAGATCTGGGTGCCACAGTGTGACATCTCATTTGTTCCCCCATGGACTACAGCTGTGTGACATTGGTATGTTGGCATCACAATGTAAATAAGCATTTTGGCACTGTAATTACAGATAAATATATTCACATTCACAGACAGACTCCTGATTGTTTTTTGCAAAAACGGTGTTTATTAAGGTGCAAAATATTGGAGGGAGGTTGTAAATAGGTGAGGGGTGATGGTGGAGGAATGTCAATGGCAGAGTCCAGTCTATTAGTCTCACAGGTGCATTGTCCAAATGGGTCTGGGAAGTGGAGCTGGGGCAGTTTAAGGATGGACAGGGTGACAAAGTGGGACAGTGGGATGACTATCAGGGTGGTATCCTTCCTTGGCGGGGGTCTTGGCATCTTACTCTGTCCTCTTCCTGGATCTCTAGGACCGCTTGCGGGGTGGTTCTCCTTCTGCAGGGGGTGGCGTGCTGGTGGCCTGTTGGTCCTGTGGCGGTGCCTCCTGTCCACTAGCGCCGGCGGAGGTGGTGGGCAGTTCTTGGTGTATGCTAGTGTCAGGGGCCCTTTGTGGTGCCACAGTGTCCCTCAAAGTGGTCACTACCAGATTCAGCACCCCTACGATGGTGCCCAGGGCAGACCTTATGGTTATGAGTTTCTCCCTGAAGCCCAAATACTGTTCCTCTTGCATGTGCTGGGTCTCCTGAAACTTGGCCAGTACCGTAGCCATCGTCTCCTGGGAGTGGTGGTATGCTCCCATGATGGAGGAGAGGGCCTCGTGGAGAGTGGGTTCCCTGGGCCTGTCTCCACCCTGTCGCACAGCAGCCCTCCCAGTCCCCCTGTTTTCCTGGGCCTCTGTCCCCTGGACCGTGTGCCCACTGCCACTGCCCCCAGGTCCCTGTTGTTGTTGGGGTGGTGGGTTAACCTGGGTGCCCTGTAGTGGTGAACACACTGCTGCTTGACGTGTCCTGGAGACAGAGGTGTGGGCCCGTTGGGTGGGTGCTGTGCTGGTGTTTCCAGAGGGGGGTAGGTCTGCAGTGGCCTGTGGCTGTGTGAGGGGAACCGACTGTCCTGAGGTCCCCGATGGGCCGGGCTGGTCATCTAGATCCAGGTCGACAGAGCTGCTGTCATCACTGTGGGCCTCTTCTGGGGGGGGTGGACATTTGTGGACCCTCCTGTGCGGTGACGTTGCATAGGGGTCCTGCAGGGGTATAAAAGCATGATTATTGCATCTGTGTGTGGAATGGTGTGCAATGGGTGGGTGCCCGTGTCCCCCAGTGCTTGCATTCCTGTGTGGGGGCTTTTGTGTCGGTGGTTTGGGGGGGTATGGGTATGTGCAGTGGGCATGCTTTGGTGATGGGTGTCCATGCTTTGTGGTCGCATGCAGGGCTTGGTGTTGGGATGGGTGGGTTGTGATGGTGGGACATTTGCAAGCAGTAGGAGTGATAGGGGTGAGACTGATGGTGGGGGTATGTGTTGGCATGCAGGTGGGGTGGGGGGGATGAAGTAGTGAAGATGTGACTTACCAGAGTCCATTCCTCCAGATACTCTGCCGAGGCCCTCAGGATGCAGGATCGCCAAGACCTGCTCCTCCCATGTCGTAAATTCTGGGGGAGGAGGTGGGGGTCTGCCGCCAGTCTTCTGCACTGCAATCCGGTGTCTGGATACCATGGAACGCACCTTCCCCCGTAGGTCGTTCCACCTCTTCCTGATGTCATCCCGATTTCTTGGGTGCTGTCCCACTGCGTTGACCCTGCCGACTATTCTGCTCCATAGCTCCATCTTCCTTGCAATGGACATCTGCTACACCTGTGCTCCGAATAGCTGTGGCTCTACCCGGATGATTTCCTCCACCATGACCCTGAGTTCCTCCTCCGAAATCCTGGGGTGTCTTTGCGGTGCCATGGGGTGGTGTAGGTGATGTGTGGGGTGGAATGTGTGGTGATAAGTGTGGTGATGTGTATTGGTGTGTTGTGTGAAGTGCGTGGTATTTGTGTGGGTGATGGTAATATGTGCGTCTGGGTGCTCGATTCTTCTATATGGTCTCTCTCTCTGTGCGTCGTCCCGATTTTGTTTTGGTGGGGGTTTGTGGGTGATGTGGGTGTGTGTTTTATATTGTATTGGGTGTGTGGGAGTGGTGTTTGTATGTGTATCAGGTGTGTGTATTTGGATTTGTCCAATGTGGCTGTGTTTTGTAGGAGTGTGTGTATTTTGAGCGCGGCGGTGTGTACCGCTAATGGGATACCGCGGTTGAAAGACCGCCACGTGGATTCGTGTGTCGTGATAGTATGGGTGTATTTCTGTTGGCATGACGGTGTCGGTTTGGTTATCGCCAGTTTATCGCTGGCCTTTGGTGTGGCAGACTTCTGTGGGTGTCTGTATTTTGGCGGTTTCCGAGTTGTGGGTCATAATGACCGTGGCGGTTTACCGCGGCCGCGGCGGTGTGTTGGCGGTCTTCTGCACAGCGGTAAGCGGCTTTTACCGCCAATGTTGTAATGACCCCCTAAGTACCAAAGGGAAGACCCACGACATCTGGAGTCTAAGATAGATCGCACCTCATACTCCCAATGACATTGGACTAATAGAGGAGCAGGTTGTGTGACACTTGACGGCGAAGCAGGTTTAAGAAGTGAAGTGTGAAACACCGGATGAATTTTCAAGGATAATGGCAATTTTAGTTTATATGTGACAGGGTTCACTTGTCGCAGAACTTCACAGGGCCCTATGAATTTTGGATGAAACATATTTTTATTTTTGAATACAGAGTTTTTCGTGGATAACCAAACTCTATCTTTGTCTGTATACTGAGGACCAGGCTGGTGTTTTTTGTCATATTGCATTTTATATTTTGTCTTTGCTTGGTGTAGATGTGTTTGCAATTGTGAATGTACCTTTTTCATGTGTGTAAACATGTCCATGACTGCTGGAGTAGTTTGAGTAGAAGCAGGTAGCGTAACTGGCAAAATGTGCAGATGACGCCCATATAAACCATAGTAAGGAGTTGAGTTTATTGAAGAGTGGTGGGAGTTGTTATAAGCCAGTTCTGCAAGCCACAAAAGATCCTGCCAGGTTTTAGGAGACTTCGTTGCATAACATCATAAGTATTGTTTTAGAGTTTGGTTTAGTCTCACTGTTTGAACATCCGTTTGCAGATGATAACTAGTGGACAAAGTTGAATCAATTCGTAAAGCCTTGCACCATTGCTGCCAAAAACGAGCAGAAAATTGTGTTCCTCTGTCAGAGAGGATGACTCTTGGAAGTCCATGAAGGCGAACAACGTTTTCTAAGATGATAGTTGCTAAGGTGTTGGAGGTTGGGAGACCTTTACATGCAATGAAATGAGCATATTTGGTAAGACTATCCACCACCACTAAAATGGTTGTAAATTGCTTTACTTGAGGAAGACCAGTAATAAAATCCATAGAGATATGTTCCCATGGATGTTTGGGAACGGGTAGAGGTATCAATAGAACTTTAGGCTTGCTATGTTCGCTTTTGCATCTTGCACATGCTTCACATAATTGTAGCATTTGCTTCAAGTCATGAACAAATGTAGGCCACCAAAAACACCTTTTCATGAGTTCTAGTGTTTTTTGAGGACCTGGATGACCTGCTAGAGGATGTAGGAAAGGAGCATCTTGCCTGGCATGTGGCCCCCAATTTCACTGTATGTATGTTTGTATTAAACCTTGTGTCACTGGGATCCTGCTAGGCAGGACCCCAGTGCTCATAGTATGTGCCCTGTATGTGTTCCCTGTGTGGTGCCTAACTGTATCACTGAGGCTCATAGTATGTGCCCTGTATGTGTTCCCTGTGTGGTGCCTAACTGTATCACTGAGGCTCTACTAACCAGAACCTCAGTGCTTATGCTCTCTCTGCTTTCTAAATTTGTCACTACAGGCTAGTGACTACATTTACCAATTCTCATTGGCACACTGGTACACCCATATAATTCCCTTGTATATGGTACTTAGGTACCCAGGGTATTGGGGTTCCAGGAGATCCCTATGGGCTGCACCATTTCTTTTGCCACCCATAGGGACCTCAGGCAATTCTTACACAGGCCTACCACTGCAGCCTGAGTGCAATAACGTCCACGTTATTTCACAGCCATTTTTCACTGCACATAAGTAACTTATAAGTCACCTACATGTCTAACCCTCACTTGGTGAAGGTTAGGTGCAAAGTTACTTAGTGTGTGGGCACCCTGGCACTAGCCAAGGTGCCCCCACATCGTTCAGGGCAAATTCCCTGAACTTTGTGAATGCGGAGACACCATTACACGCGTGCACTGCACATAGGTCACTAACTATGTGTAGCGTCACAGTGGTAATTCCGAACATGGCCATGTAACATGTCTGAGATCATGGAATTGTCACCCCAATACCATTCTGGTATTGGGAGGACAATTCCATGATCCCCCGGGTCATTAGCACAGAACCCAGGTACTGCCAAACTGCCTTTCCGGGGTTTCCACTGCAGCTGCTGCTGCTGCCTACCCCTCAGACAGGATTCTGCCCTCCTGGGGTCTGGGCAGCCCCGGCCCAGGAAGGCATAACAAAGGATTTACTCTGAGAGAGGGTGTTACACCCTCTCCCTTTGGAAATAGGTGTGAAGGGCCGGGGAGGAGTAGCGTCCCCCAGCGTCTGGAAATGCTTTGATGGGCACAGGTGGTGCCCATCCCTGCATGAGCCAGTCTACACCGGTTCAGGGATTCCCCCATCCCTACTCTGGCACGAAACTGGACAAAGAAAAGGGGAGTAACCACTCCCCTGACCAGTACCTCCCAGGAGAGGTGCCCAGAGCTCCTCCAGTGTGTCCCAGACCTCTGCCATCTTGGACTCAGACGTGTTGGGGGCACACTGGACTGCTCTGAGTGGCCAGTGCCAGCAGGTGACGGCTGAGACCCCCTCTGATAGGCTCTTACCTCTCTTGGTAGCCAATCATCCTTTCTTGGTAGCCAAACCTCCTTTTCTGGCTATTTAGGGTCTCTCCTCTGGGGTATTCTTCAGATAACGAATGCAAGAGCTCACCAGAGTTCCTCTGCACTTCCCTCTTCGGCTTCTGCCAAGGATCGGCCGCTGACTGCTCCAGGACGCCTGCAAAACCGCAACAAAGTAGCAAGATGACTACCAGCAACATTGTAGCACCTAATCCTGCCGGCTTTCTCGACTGCTTCCTAGTGGTGCATGCTCTGAGGGCTGTCTGCCTTCACCCTGCACTGGAAATCCCAAAGAAATCTCCTGTGGGTTGACAGAGTCTTCCCCCCGCTAATGCAGGCACCAAACTTCTGCATCACCAGTCCTAAGGGTCTCCTCTAGCCTGGGTTGCCAGCACTCTGTCCTTCAGTGCTCAACTCTCTGAGTTGGACTCCGACGTCGTGGGACCCTCCTTTGTGACTCTGCATGTACTCTGGTTCACAAATCTTCTATGTGCCTGCTCTGGTACTTCTGCGGGTGCTGCCTGCTTTTGTGGGGTCTCTCTGAGTTGCTGAGTGCCCCCTCTGTCTCCTCCTCCAAGGGGCGATATCCTGATCCTTCCTGGTCCCCAGCAGCATCCAAAAACCTCTACTATGACCCTTGCAGCTTGCAAGGCTTGTTTGCAGTATTTCTGCATGGAAACACTTCTGCAAACTCCAGAAACACTGTGGACGTCTTCCATCCAAAGGAGAAGTTCCTAGCCCTTTTTGTTGTTGCAGAATCCTTGGCTTCTTCCACCCAGTGGCAGCCTTCTTGCACCTTCATCCGGGGTTTCCTAGGCTCCTGCCCCCCTGGTACTATCGTGACTCTTGGACTTGGTCCCCTTGCCTTGCAGGTCCTCAGGTCCAGGAATCCATGTTCAGTGCTTTGCTGGTGTTTGTGGTTCTTGCAGAATCCCCCTATCATGACTATTGTGTCCTATTGGGTTAATAGGGGTACTTTACACCTACTTTTCAGGGTCTTGGGGTGGGGTATCTTGGACACCCTGACTGTTTTCTTACAGTCCCAGCGACCCTCTACAAGCTCCCATAGGCCTGGGGTCCATTCGTGATTCGCATTCCACTTCTGGAGTATATGGTTTGTGTTGCCCCTAGAGCTAAGTTCACCTATTGCATCCTATTGTAATTCTACACTGTTTGCATTACTTTTCTTACTATTCCTTACCTGTTTTGGGTTTGTGTACGTATGACTTGTGTATATTACTTACCTTGTAACTGAGTGTAGTCACTGAGATACTTTTGGCATATTGTCATAAAAATAAAGTGCCTTTATTTTTAGTAACTCTGAGTATTGTGTTTTCTTATGATAGTGTGCTATGTGATATAAGTGGTATAGTAGGAGCTTTGCATGTCTCCTAGTTCAGCCTAAGCTGCTTTGCCAGAGCTACTTTCTATCAGCCTAAGCTGCTAGAAACACCTCTATTCTACTAATAAGGGATAACTGGACCTGGCACAGGGTGTAAGTACCACAAGGTACCCACTATAAGCCAGGCCAGCCTCCTACAGAGGATGACTATGCAACCAATGAAAATCTGTCTCTCTTAACTCCTCAGTAGGCAGTAATACTCGAGATTTGTGTAGAGGTAGGCCTTGTTGAATGGACCTTTTGGTGTCTTGTTGTAACCACTCTTGCCTCTTGGTGATGTGAAAACGATTACGAATGAGATCAAAGAACTTCTTGGCTGCTATTAAACACAACATTTTTGAAGGCATTATAATAGGCATGGGTTTTTGTTCAGTATGTTTGATCGAAGAATCTTGCCTAGACAATGCGTCGGCCTTACGATTATCTACTCCTGGTCTAAAAGTAACTATGAAATCAAAGTCTGCAAAGAATAGCATCCATCTCAGTTGCCTGGGAGTTAGTAGTCTGGCAGAGCTCATAAATTGTAAGTTTCTATGGTCAAGGTATACAGTTATGGTGTGTTTTGCTCCCAATAGATAATGGGGGTCATTACGCCAATACGGCCGCACTCTCGCGGCCCCCATTATGATATTCCCGCTGGGCCGGCCGGCGCAAACCAAGTTTGCGCCCGCCGGCCCAGTGGGGATGAGGCCGCAACATAGGAGCCGGCTCCAACTGGAGCCGGCGGTGTTGCAGCCGTGCGACGGGTGCAGT
The DNA here is from genome assembly GCF_031143425.1 of Pleurodeles waltl. NCBI lineage: Eukaryota > Metazoa > Chordata > Amphibia > Caudata > Salamandridae > Pleurodeles > Pleurodeles waltl. The sequence continues at coordinate 902,016,261 of NC_090447.1, read as the reverse complement.
TGCACCCGTCGCGCTTTTCACTATCTGCTATGCAAGACACCCCTTACCGCCAGCCTCTTCCTGGCGGTGCAAACCGCCAGAAACAGGCTCGCTGTAGGGATGTCATAATCCCCAGGGCAGCGCTGCTTGCAGCGCTGCCCTGGCGGATTATCACTGCCGGGGCTAAAATAGCGGGAAACCGCCGGCCCCGGTGGTGCGACCGCGGCGCTACCACCGCGGTTGTAATGAGGGCCTCCGTACCGCCAGCCTATTGGCGGTACGGACGCTACATTACCCCTGGCGGTCTTTGACCGCCAGGGTCGTAATGACCACCAATGTCTCCATTCGTTGAAAGCATTGTGAATTGCTAGTAATTCTTTTTCGCCTATGGTGTAATTCTGTTCTTCTTCATTCCGTTTTCTTGACACATATGCTATGGGGTGCAATTGTCCAGTTTCTCAGTGACGTTGGGATAGGATGGCCCCAACAGGGACATTGGATGCATCGGCTTCCACAATGAATGGTTCCTCCATATTGGGATGAACTAGAATGGGAGCTGAAGTAAAGGCCTTTTTTAAGTCTTGAAATGCTTCCTCTGTCTCTTGGCACCAGTTGAAGATTGCCTTTTTCCTTAGCAATTTGGTAATTGGTGTTACCTTTTGGGAGAATGATGGATGAAGCGTCGATAAAAATTCACAAAACCCAAAAAACATTGGATGTCACGTACTTATTTTGGTGTGGGCCACTCTGATACAGCTTGAATTTTTCTTTCAGTCATTTGCAAGCCGTCAGGTGTTAAAATGACTGCCAAAAATTCAACCTCATTGGTATGGAATTCACATTTAATTAATTTGCAAAACAAATTATGGTTTTGTAGAGTTTGTAATACCTTTTTTACATGTCCTTCATGTATTTCTTCAGAGTTTGAATAGATCAATATATCGTCAATATAAATGATGACAAAGATGCCAAGGTATTCTCTCAGAACATCGTTTAGGAAATATTGGAAAGCTGCTGGGGCATTACATAGACCAAACAGCATCAATAGATACTCAAAGAGACCATATTGAGTGTTAAAAGCCATTTTCCACTCATCTTCCTCTCGAATTCGAACTAGGTGATAAGCACCTGGTAAGTCAAGTTTGGTGTAAATAGCGACAAATGAGAGGTAGTGGATATTATTTTTTTAACAGTGATCTTGTTTATCGCTCTAAAGTCAATACACGGTCTCAATTTGCCATTAGCTTTGGATACAAAAAACATCAGAGAAGCCGCTGGAGATCGCGATGGCCGAATTAGCTGATTGGCTAAGCATTGATAAAAGGTATTCTCGTAGGACTTGATTTTCTTTCTCTGATAATGCATAGATTCTACAATTTGGTATATTGCCGCCGGGTACAAGGTCGATCTGACAGTCATACGGCCTCTGAGGTGGTAAGGAGCTCACTTTCTTTTCACAGAAAACGTCAGTATATTCTGAATACTGTGGTAGCAGATCAATTTCCTTCTCAACTGCAGTAGCAATAGAGTGTTGAAGATTTCCTTCTTTGTCTCGCCTTGATTGAAGACATTTTTTTAAACAAGAGGAAGAAGAAAAATGCAAAACCTGGTTGCGCCAGTCTATGCATGTATTATGTAACATTAACCACGGCATTCCTAAAATAAAACCATATTGGGGTGCTTGGATTATATTGAAGTGAATTATCTCACAGTGGTTCAGATTCCCATCATCTTTGCAAATCATTTGCATTTGTGAGGTTTGTTTAGTAACGGGGCGTCCTACCAATTCACTACCATCAACTGCAGAAACAACTTCAGGAATCTTTTTCTTGACACTGGGTATATGCAAGTCTAGTGCAGTTTGTTGGTCCACAAAATTTCCTGTTGCCCTTGAATCAATTAGAACTTGTACATTAGGTATTTTTCCCTGTACAGTCAGTTGTACTTGAATTTGAAAATGTTTGACATAATGATTTCTGCAAGAACACACTGAAGGGATTGTCAATTTGCCCAAGAGGACCCACTCGTTTTTTCTTGGGCACTTTAGTTTTCCTGTGAATTTTCCAAAGCAATTGCTATCTTTTTCCTTGTCATAAATGTTGGATAAATGTTACCTTTGGCTTTCTTTTGACATTCCTTTACGAAATGACCCTTTTTTCCACAATACAGAGACTGTCCATTTCTTCTTTGCATGTCTTTCTCCTCTTTGGTTAATGATGGGCGAACAGTTCCGATATCCATCGGTTCTATAATAGGATCTGAGGACAACTGAAGGTAACTGGATCTTTCCATTCGCCAGTTGGGTTTTTCCCTTTTTTTCCTTACTCCTTTTCTTTCTGAGAGTCTATGATCTATCCGCAGGGTTAGATTAATTAAATCAGTACAAGTTTCTTGTTGCCGTTCGACTTGGGCCAATATGTCCTTCAGTTTGTCTTTTAGCCCTTAATAAAATACTGCTGACCTTTTTTCCTCTGGCAAAGCGGTTTCCACTACTAACCGGTTGAAGTGTGACAAATACGTTATCAAGTCTTTGTTTCCTTGGCGTAATTCTAGTAACTCTTTGTCTGCAGACATAGTTATTGCGCGCCTGTCAAATACCTTTTCAAATTCTTCTACAAAATGACGCTAATTATACAAAAGGGGACAGTCTAATCGGACTAATGGCACTGCCCACGTAGCTGCTTCAACATTCAGAGAGGATATAAGGAATGTAATTCTAGATTGTGCATCCGGAAAGGCACTGGGACGACACGTAAAATGTAGTTCTACCTGTGTGAGAAAAACTTGAACCTTATTGGGGTCCTCAGAAAACCTTTCTGGTGCAGCTAGATGAATCTGTGTTGGCACTTTCACAGCTATGTTAGTAGGAGTGGAAAGCGTAGGACGAGACTCAGATTCAGAACCATCCACCTTACTCTGTAACTGGGTTACTTTGTTAACTAAATTGGCTGTAATATTTTTTGAGTCAGTCAAATCTCTTTGCAATTGAGTGACTACTTGCATAAGGGTTTCAAAGGTGGCCATTTTGTGCAGCTCATGTCCAGACCAAGAGGAAAGTATAAACTCGTGGGCTCACTATTCTGTCACAGTACCCTTTCCTCAGGATCTGCATGCTGCTGAACAAAAGGCCCTCCTCCCGGCATCACCAACTCATAAAGCTATCAGAGCACAAAGTTATGATGAAGCCAGACTGGGGGAAGGGAATTAGGGTAGGGAACTGCAGGGAGAGAGATCTGAAAAGAAACGGTTAGAACAAATATGCACATACTCATTCATAACAGTATAAACTCACCAATAGACTCTTGAATAAAGACGTCTCCGTGATTTCAGATTGAGACCCTTTGTGAATTGGGCATAGCACCTTCTTTGGATCATGGAACAAGAAGAAACTGCAACCTCTGAACCTAGAGATGGCAAGAGCTTTGAACTATGGTCATACTCTGAATATCAATCATGTAACAACCATGCACTCATAACAAAAACGTTTGATCTCAGCCTAGAAATTCGCAAAGACTTAAATATGTATCTCACATATTATGCTTCCCAAAAACAATGAAACTATAATTTGATTATCCCCAAAACGTTTACACATTTACTACTATGGCCTGAAAGTTTTACTCATTGAACTTGAAGTGCTTTGTTTGTTGGGCAGAAGCGCCTTGTTTGTTGTTTCTGAAGCGATTTGATCATCATATATGAAGCGCTTTATTCATTATGCCAGAGAGCGCTTTTACTTGCTTTGTCTGGAGCGCTACGCTCTTTGGGCTAAAGGGCACTTTACTCATGTGGCCTGAAGCATTTTGATCCCCGTGCCAAGACCGCTTTACTCATGTGGCCTGAAACGCTTTGATTGTCGTGCCAAGGGCGCTTTACTCTTGTGACTTGAAGCGCTTTGCTTGTTGTGCTAAGTGGGTGCTTTACTCATGTGGACTGAAGCATTTTGATCCTTGTGCCGAGACCGCTTTACTCATGTGGCCTGCAACACTTTGATTATCGTGCCAAGGGCGCTTTACTCTTGTGACCTGAAGCGCTTTGCTCATTGTGCTAAGGGGGCGCTTTACTCCTGTGGCATGAAGCGATTTGACCATCGTGCCAAGGTTGCTTTACTCATGTGGCCTGAAACGCTTTTGATTGTCGTGCCAAGGGCGCTTTACTCATGTGGCCTGAAGTGCTTTGCTCGTTGTGCTAAGGGGCGCTTTACTTTTGGAAGTAACAACCCCCTTCAAGATTGGGCTCATCAAGACCTTACCACTACGAGTACGACCTACTCATATCTGAATTCATCATGGGAACATGGATACTCCAATTTGCTGTCAATCTGCCATGCAGGAAATCTGCTCTTCTTCAGAAGAACCCCCACGAGGTCTGACTGTATCGAAGTCTTCAAAATAGTGAGCAATGTGCTTGGGTGTGGCTGTGATTTATAGGCCTGCCACACCCCAAGATGGCCGCTGCCTCTAGATTCCTGGAAATTGTAGTCCATTCATAGAATGGAAATGATAAGTGCATCTTGTCCACCAATGTCCTGACCCTGCAGCTACATGAGCTTTACCACAGGGCAGGTGACGCTGATGACCACTTCTAGAACAAAAGGGGATGACAAGTGGGGCGCATGAAGAGCCGATAATACACGCAGCGAATTTTTGGCCGGGACCTGGACCGCGCACAGCCTTATTCCTGACAAACACAAACCATATACTAAAATAGTGGAATGCGAATGTCAAATTCCCCCCTAGGTAAGTGTAGTGTATAGAGGGGTGCTGGGAGTGTAGGAAAACATCAAATGTAAGTAAAGTACCCCCCCCCAGAGTCCAGGAAAGCAGGAGTAAAGTACAGCAAGTTTCCTCAGAACACACTACAAGTTGTGATGAAGAATTATGCAAGAACCAAGCAAGACTGAAAGCAACAAATTATGGATTCCTGGACTTGAAGACCTGTGGAGAGAGGAGATGAAATCCAGAAGTTGAAGAAGAGTCCAGGAAGAACAGGAGCCCCTGCCAACCTGGAAGAAGGTGCAAAAGTGATTCTCCGGTTGGAAGAAAAGTACAGAAATGCACCAAAGAAAATAGCTGCAGGTTCCTGCGTGGTGCAAGAGATGTCCCATGTCGAGTTGTTGGACACAGGCAGTTTGCGTCACTGGATTCCGCCAATAAGCCTTGGTTCAAGCAAGTACGTGGTTTGCATCTAAGAGGAGTTGCCCGGACCCAGGAGAGACCTGGGGTTCTCAACTCAGACTGAGGAGACAGAGGGGCCTCTCAGCACTTTATAGAGCCCTCAGAAGACCAGGCAGCACCCACAAGAGTCCCAGAACACGGGGACAAAGGAGATGCAAAGTGCGGTCTTCGCAGCACTACACTAGAGGATCCCATACCGCTGGAGAACAACTCAGGGAGCTGGGAGCTGTGCATCACAGGATGAAGTGCTAGGGATTTGGGCTTCGCTGTTCATGAAGAACGTTTGAAAGAATTGCACATAAGCCCAAGGAGCCGTGGAAGACCCAGCACACAGGGGTACTGTCACAGCACAGGGAGGCAAGCTCTTACCTCCACTAAATATGGACAGCTGGACCTTTTGGACAGTCTCAGTCACTTCGGTCTACCACCTGTGCCCCAGGGATCATGCTCGTCAACAGGAGAGGAGTCCCAGAGTACCAGTTGTCATCGCAGAGAGGTCCCTTATGAAGGCGGGAAGTGACTCTGTCACTCCACAGGAGATTCCTTTGGTTCTTCTGGTGCAGGGTGAAGACAGACAGTCCTCAGAGCTTGCACACCTTGGAAACTGTTGCAATTACTGGCTGGGACTGAAGTTGCAGGTCAAAGGAATCTCCCTGGATACTTTGTTGCAGTTACAGCAGCTCCTGCGGCAGTCTGCGGTTAATCCGATAGTCAGATGTTGAAGCAGAGGATGCAGAGGAGTCCTGGAGGAATCTTGCAAACCGAATCTAAGGAAACACCCAGAGAGAGACCCTAAATAGCCGTGAGAGGGGTATTGGTTACCTACCCAGGTATGCACCTTTCAGGAGGGGTCTCTGACATCACCTGCTGGCACTGGCCACTCCGAAGTCTCCACACCTTGGAATCCAAGAAGTGTCCAGAGACACTCTGGAGGAACCCTGGGCACCACCCCTGGGGTGGTGATGGACAGGGGAGTGGTCACTCCCCTGTCCTTTGTCCAGTTTCCTGCCAGAGCAGGGACTGGGGGTCCCTGAACTGGTGTAGACTGCATTATGCAAGGAGGGCACCATTTGTGCCCATCAAAGCATTTCAAGAGGCTCTGGGAAGATACCCCTCCCATGCCTGTAACACCTATTTCCAATGGGAGAGGATGTAATACCCCTCTCCTAAAGGAAATGCATTGTTTGGCCTTCCTGGGATTGAGCTTCTCAATCCCCAGGAGGGCATAAACCTGTCTGTGAGGGGGCAGCAGCTGGGGCTGCAGTGAAAACCTCAGAGAGACATTTTGGCAGTACTGGGGGTCCATCGTGGAGCCCCCAGGCTACATGGGTTTGCCCCCCCAATACCAGATTTGGATTGGGAGGTTAATTCCATGATTTTACACACCTCACATGGCCATATTCGGAGTTACCATTGCGAAGACACATAGATGTATAGACATATAGGTGATTTAAACATTACCTGGTGCAGTGGAAAATGGCTGTGAAATCGTGTGTACACTATTTCACTCAGGCTGCAGTGGCAGTCCTGATGAAAGGTTTGTATGAGCTCCTTATGGGTGGCAAAAGAAATGCTGCAGCCCATAGGTATCTCCTGGAACCCCAATGCCCTGGGTACCTAGGTACCATATACTAATGACTTATAAGGGGGATCCAATGTGCCAGTCTGAATATGGAGTCACTAAACTATAGTGACAGATTTGGTAAGTAAAGAGAGCATAAGCACTGGAATTCTGGTTAGCAGAACTTCAGTGACACAGTCAAACATACTGACAACACATATAGGCCACAAACTATGAGCACTGGGGTCCTGGTTAGCAGGATCCCGGTTAGACAGTAAAAACACACTGACACACACTGACAAACAGTCCAAAAATGGGGGTAACCATGCTAGAAAGAAGCTCCTTACTCACAGAAGGCTACTTCAAAAACAAAGGACAAATGAAAGGAAAGTGAAAAGACTCTATCTGACACAGCAGGAGAGCTGCTGCTGTAAAATTCATGAAGCTCACGGAGGAATGACCCATAATGTCCCATGGGGCCTGGCTGCAATTTTTCCAGGAAAAGCCCTCATTTTTCAACTCCTGGCAGCCCCCCAAGGAGGTGTTCCCCACCCAAATGATGCAATGGTGGAGATCTCTAGAGTCCCCAATCTAAGTTGGATTTCACTCGACACGGATAACCCCTCAAGGGTTTTGCAATGATTTCAAGCACTCCCCAGGGGTAAGCTTTGCCCTCCAGCTGGGAGGACTGCTCCCTTCATGGGGAAAGATAATGGCTACAGTACTTATGGCCTGAAGTTGTAAAATGTGAGGTTTTATGTTGTCCTCTAGGGGTGAAATGTGGTAATTACAACTGTGTTTTTGCAAAAGTGATGCCCTTTAGGGTCTGTGCACAATTGTTTTTATGTTGAATGTAATTAAAAATTGTCAACGCCCCCGGGGTGAAAGTTTATAATTATAGATGGCTGTAGTAAATAAACTGGTGCCCTTTAGGAGCTGTGGTTATATTGTGTATTTCATGATAAGGATAATCATGATAGCACACATCATTCCAACATGACAATACCATATTTTTGCAAATGCTTCATTTAAATATTGAGACTGACAGCTCTAGTGATCAAAGTATATATGCTGGATTGCCAGTACTCAGTGTTGTCACCCTAATTTATACTTTAAAAATCTTGCATTTGAATATAAGTGAATGTTTTGACGTGATTTGTTGGTCTCAATCTCCCCATAGGAGGGATACGAATGATTACACAATGTCATCCAGAAGTATTTAAATCAGCTTGTGTATGTTTGTAAATTATTGCATAGTAGTAGTGAGTAGTTTATGTGTAATAAATATACTTTTTCCTTTTTTTAAAAAAAGCACAGACTAGACAATCATTTATTGAGAGTTATTATTGTGTATCTGTGGTGATTACTAGCCCACATCATCTGCATTGAGTAGGCATTGGACTGCTCTGCTTCACTACCCTGTGAGATTCAAGTGCTACAATGGGGTGTTTGCTTCCAAATGGAGAACAAATGTGGACTCATTACTTGTGCATGCCACACATCGAATGACCCATTTTCTAACAACATAGAGTCTATTACTCCCAAACACAGCTTAAGGTTGGTGATCACTGAATTGTAAGAACCTGTATTCAGTTAAGAACTTTCCTCTGGGATCAAGGAGTGCCTGACCTGATAACTAAGGGCCATATGTACAAACACATTTTCCCTTTGACACAGAATGGAAAAAGCCCTTTGCTACATCTGGCCCTAAATGGGCTGTAAAAGCCAGAGCGAAATTATTCAACCTGGGCATATGGACTGTCTGATATAATGTTCACTCACCATTTGAATTCAAATTAGAGAACCCTAACTTTGACTTTGTATGTGGTCTACATGTTTCTGCCACCCTTCTCTGAGGCATCATCAGGATGGTAAATCTCACTCATTGACAACACACCTTCCATAAATGCAATGTGCATACCAATCACACACTCTGCATGCCAAAAGAAGTATATACACCTACTTGGTTTCTGTTCCTCTGTATTTGTAAAAAAGTAGAAAGTTAGGGCCAGATGCGCAAACAATTTTGCATTCGCAAATGGTGTGAATCGCAAAATTCGACCGTTTGCGAATGCAAAAATGTCTATCAAGATTTATGAAAGGCATTCGCAGTGCTCACATCATCAAGGTTCCCACCTGGTCCATTCCTCTATACAACCGTCATCTGTGCCTGCATCTTGTTAAATGACTTGTTCACTGATCCTTTAAACTCTAGTCTCAGAGTTTCTCAAAGATGCTTAAATAGCACATGAAATGGGAGCTGGGTACCGGTCAGCTAGACTATATACCTATCCAAAATGGCAGATACTCTTGGAACAATTGCCTGGTTCCATCCTCTCACAGACCTGCTACGGAGAGACTGCCTGTAGAATACTTATCAGAGGAGGACTAGTAGAAAAGTAGCTATAGAAATTGATATCTAACTGAAATGAAAATAAAAAGGAATATACATACAAACATTAAAAAAAAATGGCTTGTATCGGACATTTCACAACAACTTTCAGAATGGAGTACTGGTTACTAGGAAAATAAACCACCTAAGGAATAACGTGGTTTATACCTGTGGGACGCTGTCCTGGTTTTGTTCTCATATTCTACTTCTTATTGAATTGTTATTTAGATAATGGAAGATAACCAAAGGCTGTTTCTTTCAAAAATTCCAAAAATTTAAAAAGTGGGGGAGTTGAACTACACCTTTCAAAATTCACTAAATGGTGGGCATTGTTTGAGATCAAAAATCATAAAACGAATAAAGATTTTTAATGAAAAATTGTAATAAAAGGGGCTCAGTGACCACACAGGTGGGAACTTAGGGCTACTTTGTAAATTGGCCTCAAGAAATATTGTCATTTAAGCTAACCACACTTATTCAGTTTGAAAACCAACACTGTTCTTTTTCCACAAATCACCTTTTGCAATTTGTGATCTCTGGTATATGCTTGAGGACCCACTATTTACATTCAGTCACTCTGGGCCTCATTTACAAGGCCCGTGTTCCACTGTTGCGTCATTTTGTTTTGACACAACGGTGGGGCAAGCAGTGCTCTACACTGATTCACATTTTCTAACTGACACATTGGGCCCAATGCATCAATTTGTAAAGTCTTGCGTCATCCCATACCTGCACCAGGTATAATGTGTGCAAGGTAGGCGTTCCCATTGGGAAAATCTCCCAGAACTGACACAGTGAACAACATTTCACTGTGTCATTTTACAACTTCACTGCATCACAATTTTACCTTTTACTCAGAGCAGATATTAAAATGGCGCAAGTCTTTTATCAATGGGGGCCTCCTGGCATTGCTGGAGTAACTTTTTTTTTTTTATGCTAGTCCAGCAATGTGTGTTTAACACCACAGATGCATCAGATTTTCTGACGCATCTGCGACAACATGCACCATGGAACTCTATTGTAAATACAGTTTAGCCATGGCATCCTTAGGGGCATTTTAGGGCAGCCTAAGAAATCTGACGCATCAGAGATGATGTTTCAGATTCATGTAAATGAGGCCCTGTGTGTCTCTATTCGATGAAGTGTGCTGAATTCTTCATCATGTTCCGCCTACACCTGAGATTGCTCTGGTGCTCTGCAATCCTTGTCTTGACTTTACGTATGGTCATACCTATGTACTGGATATCACTTGTGCATCTGATCATATATATCACCCTGAGGGTATCGCAGATCAGGAATCATCTCAGTTCCCACTATGTGCTGTTTTCTAGTTTTAGAATTTTGGTGGTTTTAGCCGGGGTGGCAGATGCTACATCTTCCACATGGGTAGTGTCCCATTACTCTTGAGTGTCCCTGGTGACTGTCTGCTCCCTTCTGTCTGCTTCAGTGGTTTTGTGTGGACTTGTGAGTCCATGAGCCTTCTTCCTCACTTGTGTGAAAACATTGGTTTGGGTAGGTTAAGGGTGCCATTGTTCAGAATCTTCAAATTTGTATTGATCATTTGGCTGACCTTATCTGATATGACATTGAATGATGTGATGTAGATCAGGCAATCTTCTACCCTTACTGCTTTATATCTTTCAAAACTACCTTTTCCGGATACTTCCAGGCCTTGCTTTTAGTGTTGTGGCTAGCTTCCTGTGTCTTGTAGTCTTGAACATCAGTTAAGCTTTGCCTTAGTCCAAAAGGAAGTTTCCCCCCTAAGTGGTGGGGCTGGAAGCTGTCGTACTGTAACAGAAAGTTCCATGTTGAGGGTTTGTTGTGTGTTGTTGTTTTCAGTTCACCATGTTCTGCTCTGACATTTAAGTCTAAGAACACTAGTTCTGTCTTACTCATGGAATAGGTGAATTTCAAAACCTCATTTTAGGTATTAAGCCAATTCACAAAACAAATTGCTTTGGTGTCTTCTCTTTCCCATGTGATCAAACGATCATCAATGTACATGTTCAATTCTTTTATGTTAGGTAGAAAATGATTATTGGGACTCAAAAGATTGTCTGTTTCAAGATAATTAACATATAGGGTCTCATTACGACCCTGCCGTGGTGGCAGTTGGACTGCCGCCAATGTGGCAGTTCGACAGCCACATTAAGACTGTGGTGGTTGTGCCATGATCGAAGCACCAGCACTGCCAGTTTTTCTCCCTTCTCCGCTAGCGATTACATGAAAGTAGCCCTGCCATGTAAAGGCTGGCGGTACAGGGTGCAGAGTGCCGTGGGGGGGCCTGCACTGCCTATGCACATGGCATGGGCAGTGCAAGGGGCCCCCCTGACCAGCCCCATTGCAATATTCACTGTCTGCTTTCCAGACAGAGAAAATCACGATGGGTGCTGGTACGCCCTACACACTACAGCATTGCTACCAGTTCTATTATGAGCTGGTGTCAATATTGTAGGGCGTTTCCTGCTGGGCCAGCAGGCGGAAACTCTGTTTCTGCCCACTGAGCCAGCTGAAAACTCTTAATGGGGCCCGCAGGAAGGGGGCTGCACTGGCAATCCCCTGAGCACATGAGTTTAGCAGCTATTCTTTTCCATCTGCCAAACTCACAATGAACCCCAAAGTACTGCTAACCTTGGAGCAAAAGTGCTTCCTGTGCAACAACCTTCAAATTAAAAAAAAAATGCCAATGCTCATTAACAACACTTCATTAGAAAATGTCTGGGAATGTGGTGTTCCCAGTCAAATTCAAAAATAACTTCCTCAATTAATTCAGAGTTCCAGTCTGTGGTAAACTGGTGTAAAGGATCTCTATATCCAGGCCTATAAGTAAATTGGATACTGGCTTGAAAATCATACTGCAGAGGGGACACAGGACATCTTTCCTATCTTTCAGGTATGTACTTGTTCCCTGTACTACTGGTCTTAGGAAGACATATGCAAATTTTAAGAAAATCACTAAAATAGAGCCAGTACTAAAACAATAGGGTACTCAGGAGGGTCGGTCAGGTTGTTGTGAACTTTAAGGACAGAGTGAACACTTAGAATGATTGGAGTCTTGTTCCTCAATAAATCTGCCTCTTTTTTATATATCCAATAATTTGCCAGGGCCTACTCTGTCATGCTGACATGTTTTCTCCTTAAATCCTCTGTAGAATCCACTTTTATATGTTCATCATTCAGGAGACAGAGGCATTGACTGCTATTTTTCAGTAGATTGAATTACAATTGACCCTCATTTGCCTGCTGTCTTGAAGACAATAGTGTTATATCTTCTCAGTTTCTTTACTGATAAAGTTTCATCTCTGGTTGTGGTATGAAAAGTTTTAATCACCATTCGTGTCACTTGCAACAGTGAAAATTGCATGGATTCAAAAGGAGGGCTCTGTGCCAAAATATTAAAAATAAACATATTTCGGCAACATTCAAGAAACATCTGAAATGAACCCTATTCAAATAAAAGTATCCACTCATATAGTAATCCTTAAGAACTACTTCTACCTTCTACAACGGACAGGGCCTCTGTGCATGCAGTCTGACCTTGCCAAAGACTGAGGGTAAAGAAATGTCTCTTTTGGCATGTGGAACCCCACATTTTTGGAATGGTACTGCTGTTTTTTCAAACCTGAGAGTGCACTAAGGCCTGCTAATCAGACCTCAGTGCCAGTGTTTTAAACCCATACAAAGTACACGTTGAATTTGATGCGCCCACTTAGCCAGGCCTTACTAACTTAGCGGTCCATAGTATACGGAGGCCAGAGTACCAAGGACATGTAAGACAGAGTGTCACTCAGGGCTGCAGCACTGTTTGTGCCACCTTTCATGTGAAAAGGTAGAAAATGGATGGACAGTGTGTTCTCTTCCAGTTCAACTTTGCCTTTCAAACTAATGGCAGAGCCACCCTATCCCCTAATACTAAATATGTCTCCCCTAAGAAAGGTCTATAAAGTTCTACGGCAGGGAGCTGTATTTTGTTAAGTAAGACATATGCTTTCTTACTTGTTTTAACAGCAACACTTCCAAATTATCCTTTTACTGTGGGTAAAATTGGTAGCCTAACATAGGGTTACCCGGTAGCATCCCAGCTTGGCTAACTGTTGACTGGGACTATCAAACTAGGTCATGGGCGGTATCAAAGTAACCCTGGCATTAAATGTGACCTGATAGCCAGGTCAAAATTCATGTCACTATTATATCTATGAAGTTATCACTATGTGCTCTGTTCATTCAGTAAACTCAGAAAGGCACAGATACAAAGACAGCTTTCTGACTGCCTGCGGAAACATGTGAATGACTCCTAGGCTCACAAACAGAGAGGGTCCTGTAGCAGCAAGGTGTCACCTCCTCTGCCAGGATGGCCACTCGGAGGGTTAGCCCAGAGGCAAGCCCTTTGCTGGGCCGTTCAGGCCAACATCCTTAAGCAGGATGCCTTTTGTTTCTGTAAATAGCATGGAGACAGGGCCAGAGAGGTGAACTCGCCCCCAAACCAGTTTTACCATGGGTTTGCAACACTCATGAAGCCACACCTCTAGAGTGGGCTACCAAGCTCCTCACCACTGAGGAAGGCTCATGCAATCTTGAAAGGGGCAAGGATGTGGAATTCTGGAATAGCCAGATTCTACACATCACAGGAACTTCATCAATAGGTAGGAGGGTATCTTGTAGTTCAATGGCTAGTACCCATGTAGTCCCCTCAGGGCATTTTCCTTGGATAAATGTGGCATCTCTGGCACCCTGAACCTCAGATAATGCTGGAATCAGAGAGAGGACCACAGATGGACTGCCCAGCTGCCCATGGACCCACACAAAGAGACGTTGCACCCTCAAAAGGACTGCATCTGCTGCACTTTCGCCTAGCAAAGATTGTACTGTGCCTGTGGCTCCTAGCTCAGGGAAAAGTTGATTCCCACCATCCAACAACAGCAGTGACTCCAAGGATCAGGATAACCTCTTTTAAGATACAATGCTAGAAGTCAAAAAAACAAGGTACACCAAATACGTCCATTCATGCTAATGCAGATAATCCCATTCCCCTTCCCCTTCACATAATCTCCTATATTTACTAAAGGATTGTGTCTTGAAGTGTAGAAAAATAAAAGCGTATTTGACATGAATCCTTTAAAGGCATCGAAGTTGACCACCCACGTTTCACCCTCATCCACAGGCTGATTCAAAGCCACGTGTGAAATTCTGCTGACCTAAGATTTTCTTGACTGAAATAGACGTGTTTTATATTGGTGCCGGATTTTGGTGCAAATCCATGCCTACAATTCTTTTGAGTTATGGACTTGAATCAAAATTCATGAGCGCATGGATGGGAAAGCCAATCCAGCACCCATGGAACACCCCTTAGATGCTAAGTAATGCCAGGCAGTGCATAGCAATGTGTTTTGTTACTTTTGGTTACAAACAAATGCAAATCATCATTTCCATTGGTTTGTAAATACCAGTCTGGATTTTCTGGCGGGTCTGTGTTAAAATAAGTTTGACACATAGGCCCTCATTACGACCCTGGTGGTCGGAGATAAAGCAGCGGTAATACCGCGAACAGGCTGATGGACAAAAAAAAATTGGATCACGACCACAGCGGAAACCGCCAACATAGACAGCCACTTTAACACTCCGACTGCCTGGGCGTTAGCAACAAACACAGCGGGGTCACCGCCGACAGGCGGAAGACAATGTACTGCCCACCATATTACAAGGCACCAATCCGCCAGCTTTTCTGGGGCGGTACCAATGACATCAAAAGCACGGCGGAAACAGTAGGGGAACCACTCACCTTTTAACACTCAATGAAGAACCAGGACGCCGTGGAGCCCGAAATGCAGGTCCTCCCCATGCTGGTGTATCTACTGATACACCAGGAATTTGAAAGAAGGTCGCAGCAACGATGACGGTGAGTACTGCACCTAGCACACAGGGGAGGAGTAGGAAAAAGAGAGTGACACACACACTCAACACCCCCACCCCCCACTCTCACCCACAACACCATACACTCTAACACATCCAACAACATTACAGATACACCCGTAACCCCCTGGAAGAACGCAAGGACAAAAGGAATTGTGTCAAATCTGTGATATTTATAAAATGCATATAAAGTGAAAGATTGCAAACAACAGTTTGTACAAATGTATACAATATGACAGAGGGCCGTACACTGTCCATTGCAAATGTCCGTGGACCAGTGGCCCAAAAAATCATGGGCAAAGCCCACACTTGACCCCTGCCTCAAAACGGTGAGAACACTGCAGGGGCATCAGGTTGAAAAAACTCAGGCACCTCACGGGGAAGGGTGGGGCACCTCTGCCGGAAGATGGTACTACGCCACTGCTCCTCTAGGGGGCAACATGCCCACAGCGATGTCCTGGGGACTGCAAAGCCACAGTCTGTCAAGTCACTCAAGTAGGTGGTTTGCCCACTGCTTGGTCGTGGGAAGTGCAAAGCCACAGTCTCTCAAGTGGGTGGTTTGCCCACTGCTTGGTTCTGGGGAGTGCAAAGCCACAGTCTCTCAAGTGGGTGATTTGACCACTGCTTGGTCCTGGGGAGTGCAAGGCCACAGTCTCTCAAGTGGGTGACATGTTCCACTGGTTCTGGAGGGGGCCTTGTGCCCAGTCTGCTTCATACTGCCAATATTGGATGAGTGGATGCATCGCTCCACTGGTTCTGGAGGGGGCCTTGTGCCCAGCCTGCTTCATCCTGCCAAGGATTGGGTGAGTGGATGCATATCTCCACTGGTTCTGAAGGGGGCCTTGTGCCCAGTCTGCTTCATCCTGCCAAGGATTGGGTGAGTGGATGCATCTCTCCACTGGTTCTGGGGGGGGGGGGGGGGCTGGTGCCCAGTCTACTTCATCCTGCCAAGGATTGGGTGAGTGGATGCATCTCTCCACTGGTTCTGGGGGGGGGGCCTGGTGCCCAGGCTACTTCATCCTGCCAAGGATTGGGTGAGTGGATGCATCTCTCCACTGGTTCTGGAGGGGGCCTTGTGCCCAGTGATGCTGCACCTGGGGTGTGGCAGTTCACATTCCCCCACCTGGGTGTCTGATGCACGAGATGTGCAGAGAACAGATAGCATGATACTCCATGGAAGCAGAGACACACTCCATCCTGCAGCGACTTAGGCTGCAAACTGCTAGTAGTGCCAGCGCTGGTGGTGCCTCAAGTGGTGGGTGCAGGGTCCAGGACGTCTCCTGCAGCCTCGGACGGCTGCCCACTGGGGATGCTGCTGATGTCCGATGTAGTGGCACTGGCTGGGCATGTGGTGGTGCATATGGCAGTGCAGGTGGCGGTGCCTGCGGCGGTGTCTGCTGCGGAGAGGCTACCGGTGCTGCCCATGGTGCAGGTGCTTATAGTAGTGGAGGGAGACACCAGGCCGTCTCCAGCAGCCTCGGACGGCTGCCCACTGGGGATGATGCTGGTGACTGTTGTTGTGGCAGGGGAGGTGCAGATTGCGGGGCTGGTGGCGATGCAGGTGGCTGTCATTGCGGCGGTGCTTGCCGTGATACAGGTTGCTGGCCTGTCAGGACAAATGGTGGTCACCAGTCCCTAATCTGGAGGCTCCAAGCCCTGAAGTGCCTTGCTTTGCATTTCTGTCCCTTCCCCACCTTCGTAGACGCTGCTGGGACCTTGGCACTGTCCTCTTTTATTTTGGATGAGGACGAGCTGAATGGGTGGTGCGTCTTGTCCGTGCTGCATGCCGACCCCTTCTTAACCTTGGGTGGTCTTTAGCATCAGTAGGTGGCACACTGCCAGCCCTAACGGGTGCCCCCTTTGATCCTCTCAGACTTGCAGGGACCACAGCAGACGCCGACTTGATGGCTGAGGTGCTGGCCTGGGATCTAGACATCCTGGCCCTAGGGGAAGGAAGTTGGGGGGAGGCGTAGGGAACAGATCAACGTTAGCCAGGAAAAGTTTTTTTGCCACACTGGGATGGGAAGTTGGAGGGGGTGTGGGAGTGGAGGAAGAGGTAGTGGTTGTATGAGGAGGGCTCACAGACACACTGGGAGAGGACACAGGGGATGTGTGCATGGCTGTGGGGGTGGTGATTGCTCATGAGGGGTGTGTTGTGATGGGCGTGCTGGTGATGGAGGCAGTGGCTGATGACATAGTGCATGCAGGTGTCAGTGGAGACGCTACTGGGAGGGAGGTGGACGAAGAGGAGGAAGGGGACTTAGTGGAGGAAATGGATGTTGGTATGTGTGCATGGGTATCGTGCTTGTGTGAGTGCCTGTGTGATGATGTGTGTTGGTTATGTTTTCCTAAGCCACTTTTGTGTGTTGATGTGTGTGCATGCTGGTCTGAAGGTGTGCTTGGTATAGGGTGAGGTAGAGGGGATTGGGTCTGGGTAGGGGAAGTTGGAGGGGGGAGGCTGGACACAGGGACAATGGCTGCCATCAGTGCTGAGGCCAGAGCCTGAAATGCTCTCTGTTGGGCCACCACGCCAGAGTGAATGCCCCCCAGGTATGCATTTGTTTGTTGCAACTGCCTCCCTACACCCTGGATGGCATTCAGAATGGTTGACTGCCCAACAGTGAGGGATCGCAGGAGGTCAATAGCCTCCTCACTGAGGGCAGCAGGGCTGACTGGGGCAGAGTCTAAGGTGCCTGGGGTGAAGGAGATGCCCATCCTCCTGGGTAAGCAGGCACGGGAAACACGCTGAGGGGCTGCTGGGAGGGCAGTGCTGGTAGGGTGGTGGCGGCTGTAACTGTTGTTGGGGTGGGCACAGAGGTGTCTGACACTGCCAGGGAGCTTTCATTAGAGGAGGAGTCGCTGTCACTGATATCCCCTCCTGTCCCCTCGCACTCCATCCCACTGGTGCCTTCACCCTCAGTGCATTCGCCCTCATAGGCCATGTGGGATGCAGCTCCCTCCGTCGCTGTTGCCTCTGCTCCTCCGCCAGATGATGCTAATGCACACAAGGACAGGGTGACAAAAGGGGGGGATAGACAGAGGACACACTTGGTCAATGCTAGCAACACCACTACTGTTGGTGTACAAAACACACACTGAGCTGCCCTATGCAGTAGGCCATGCCCAAACAGTCACTAAGGTAGTCACCAGCCATGGGGTACAATGCCTAACGCCAGCATCTGCACACATGACACCCACAGGACCCTGCCCAGTATTAGTTGGCCACTTGTACCCTTGGGGTAGGGGTGCTTCAGATCCTGCAAACAAGGGACCTACCCTGCCATGATCGTCCTGGCCTAGGGGCACCCCCAGCACACATCCCCCACCCAGCTAGTTCCTAAAGCATGCAAAGTCAGCTTTCTGAAACTGTACTCACCCCCTTGTGGCTGCTGTGATGCCCTCAAGAGCCCATCCAACTTCGGATAGGCCACCGCCAGGATGTGGAACATCAGTGGGGTCATGGTGGGTCGGGCACCCCTTCCACGTTGGGAGGCCAGCCCCAGCTGGGCCTCCGCCGTCTTCTTGGTCCAGCGGCACAAGTTCTCCCATCTCTTGCGGCAGTGGATGCTTCGCCTGTGATAGACCCCCATGGTCCGCACCTCCTTGGTGATGGCACGCCAAATACCCTTTTTCTGGTTAGCGCTGACCTAGAGGGAAAAGACAGCGGAAAATGTAATTACTCACCCATCCAGACCATCATACTCATTGCCCACCAGTTCCCCCCATGCCCTGGCGCACATACAGTGACCACCTCTCATGCAGCATTCAGGCCAGGACGCCTTAGCACCTCCCAACACGTGGCTTACATCCACACCACTCCAAACAGGCATTGCCCACACATCATGCTCACAGTGTACTCACCTGTTTGTCTGGAGGACCGTCGAGTAACATGTACTGGGGTAGGACCCCATCCACCAGTTTCTCCAACTCCTCCGCAGTGAAGGCAGGGGCCCTTTCCCCAGACACTGTAGCCATTGTCGCTTCCAGACTCATGTCACAGCAGCACTTGCTGTGTAGGTCCTCCCCTGTTGATGGTTAGGTAGCAAGTGAGTGAATAGGTAGAAAATGGCGGTGATGTCCACAGTGGTATGTACCGTACCGCCGGCGTACATTGCCATTGGCTCCTGGGACCCATCGGGCCCAATATTAATCAATGCAGATTTACGGGACAGTCATCGACCACCCACTGCGACGCAGCACAACGCCAGCGCAGTTACCTAATTTCCCTGTGTCCCTCCTCATAGGTCAGGCAGCCGCCATTTCAGGGGGGCACATGGCATGGCACCTAACTGCATCACAGCACATATTGGCACATATACAGACTCTCGAATTCACACACTGCTTCTGTAACATCAATTCAAACATTAATTCCAACACAGTTTGATAGTGCTATCTATGTGGTAAATGACCTTCTGCTCACCGTTCTCCTCCATAGGCTACAACCGCTGAGGCAAATGATGAGATGGCGGCATCCTCCGGTGTACAGACCCCTGGTGGACCTGTCGAAAATGGGGGACAGACACATTATCATCACATACAGACTTGATCGTGCCACAATCCAAGAACTGGGTGCTCAATTGGAGCCAGACTTGATGTCAGCTATCTGCCAGCCCACAGGAATACCCCCTCTAGTGCAGGTCCTGTCAGTGCTCCATTTCCTGCCAAGTGGTTCCTTTCAAACAACAGTGGCCATGGCATCAAGGATTTCTCATCCAATGTTCTCCAACGTGTTGACCAGAGTGTTGTCTGCCCTGCTGAAACACATGTGCAGCTACATCGTCTTCCCCCAGGTGGATGATTTGGCCACAGTGAATGCTGACTTCTATGCCCTGGGACATATCCCCAACATCATTGGTGCCATTGATGGTACACATGTGGCATTTGTCTCCCCCCGCAGAAATGAACAGGTGTACAGGAATAGAAAAAGCTATCATTCGATGAATGTGCAAATGGTGTGTTTGGCAGACCAGTACATCTCCCATGTGAATGCCAAATATCCTGGCTCAGTGCATGACGCATATGTTTTGAGGAATAGCAGCATCCCTTATGTGATGGGGCAACTCCAGAGGCATCAGGTGTGGCTATTAGGTGAGCCCAAGGTCCCCACAAAGTATGAGTAGGCGTCTGAGGATTGGGTAGTCCCTAAGGGTTAGTGTGTGTCTAACAGTTATCCCTCGACATTTTCAGGTGACTCTGGTTACCCCAACCTCTCATGGCTACTGACCCCAGTGAGGAATCCCAGGACAAGGGCAGAGGAATATTACAATGAGGCACATGGGCGAACAAGGAGGATTATTGAGAGGACCTTCGGCCTCCTGAAGGCCAGGTTCTGGTGCCTCCATCTGACAGATGGATCCCTGTACTACTCAACAAAGAAGGTGTGCCAGATCATTGTGGCATGCTGTATGTTGCACAACCTGGCCTTGAGACGCCAGGTGCCTTTTCTGCTGTAGGATGAGCCTGGTGATCGTCTTGTGGCAGCGGTGGAGCCTGTGGACAGTGAGGAAGAGGAGGCAGATGAAGAAGATGTGGACAACAGAATAAACATTATACAGCAGTACTTCCAGTGACACACAGGTAAGAGACTGTAACTCTCTTCACATTTCAGCATTTCAGTATACTTCTGGACATTGTACATGGCAGCCTTTTACCCTTGGTCTATGGCCACTGACTGTTCCCTTTGGATTCCCTTTTTTTCAGATCTGTGTACCCCATTCTGGCTCCTGCTATGTGTACTGCTGCCCACCAACTGTCATACATTTGTATAATTCAATGAACATAGAAGTTGCAATCCTTTGAGAATGTTGTAAGAATACATCTTTCTAATTGTTACACTGACTCCAGTATGGTTTATATTTCAATGGTGTTCATTTTTTTGCTAAATATTATGGGGGTACGTGCAAGGGGCTGGGGTGATGGTGGAGGAAGGTCCATGGTAGAGTCCAGTCTCTTTGTATCAGAGGTGCATTGTCCAATGGGGAATAGGAAGGGGAGTAATGGCAGTTCAAGGTGGACAGGGTGACAGAGTGGGACAGAAGGGTGACAATCAGTAGAGTCCTATTTCCTCACGGGGGTCTTAGCAATGTTCTCTGTCTTCTGCCTGGATCGCAGGGACCGTTTGTGGGTTGGTTCTCCTTATGCAGAGGGTGTGGTGCTAGTGCCCTGTTGGTCCTGTGGCGGTGCCTCATGTCCACCCGCGCTGTTCCTCAGTTAGGCTTGTGTCAGGGGCTTTTTGTTGTGCCACTGCCTCCCTCATGGTCTTGCCCATGTCAGCCAGCACCCCTGCTATGGTGACCAGGATGGTGTAGATTTTTGTGAGGTCCTCCCTGATCCCAAGGTACTGTCCCTCCTGCAGCCGCTGGGTCTCCTGTAACTTGACCAGTACCGTGCCCATGGTTTCCTGGGAATGGTGGTATGCCCTCATGATGTTGGAGAGTGCCTCGTGGAGGGTCGGTTCCCTGGGCCTGTCATCCCCCTGTTGCACAGCAGTCCTCCAGCTTCCCTATTGTCCTGTGCCTCTGTCCCCTGAACCGTGTGCCCACCGCTACTGACCCCAGGCCCCTGATCGTCCTGTGTTAGTGGGGTTGCCTAGGGTCCCTGTAGTGGTGGACACACTGCTGATTGACGTGTCCTGGAGACAGAGGTATGGGCCCACAGGGGGGGTGCTGCGGTGGTGTTTCCTGAGGGGGTAGGCTCTGTGGTGGGTTGGGACTGTGGCAGGGGAACCGACTGTCCAGAGGTCCCTGATGGGCCAAGTTGGTCATCGTGATCCAGGCGTGCAGAGCTGCTGTCATCACTGTGGGCCTCTTATGTGGGGGGCCTAGATGTTGCTGGCACCTCCTCTCCGGCGACATTGGGTAGGGGTCCTGTTGGGATGCAAATGCATTGTTATTGGATTTGTGTGTTACATCTTGTGCAATGGGTGTGTTTCACTGTATAATTGTGCTTTTCCTGTCGCCTTGGCCTTGCGTGATTGCTGACTGTGTGGGCTGGGTGAGTCTCTCTACTGGGCATGCTGTGGTGATGGGTGTCCATGCAGGGCTGTGATGGGTGTCCATGCATTGTTGTTGCATGCAGGGCTTGGTAATGGAATGTGTGGGTTGTGATGGTGTGGTATATGTGAGGTGATGGAGTGATAGGAGTGAGGGTACGGGTGGAGGTATGTGATGGCATGCAGGTAGGGTGGGGGGATATAATGGTAAAGATTTGACTTACCAGAGTCCAGTCCTCCTGCTATTCCTGTGAGGCCCTCAGGATGCATGATCGCCAAGGCTTGCTACTCCCATGTTGTTAGTTGTGGGGGAGGAGGTAAGGGTCCACCGCCAGTCTTCTGTACAACAAAACCACGGAACGCACCTTCCCCCGTAGGACGTTCCACCTCTTCCTGATGTCCTCCTGATTTCTTGGATGCTGTCCCACGGCATTGATCCTGTCCACGATTCTCCGCCATAGCTCCATCTTCCTTGCAATGGACATCTGCTGCACCTGTGATCCGAATAGCTGTGGCTCTACCCGGATGATTTCTTCCACCATGACCCTTAGTTCCTCCTCAGAAAACCTTGGGTGTCTTTGGGGTGCCATGGATGTGGTGTGAGTGATATGTGTGAGGTGATGTGTGGGGTGATGTGTTGGGGTGTATACTGTGATGTGTGTTGATGGTGTATGACTGATGGTGTTCTGTGCCTCTGATTGAGTGTGTGCTCTTTACTTGTCTCTCTGTGCTTGGTCTATTTTTTTTAGTTGTAAGGGGTTGTGGATAGAGTAGGTATGTGTTTTATAGTGGTGTGAGTGTGTGGGTGTGGTGTGTGTATTTGTGTCAGTTGTGTGTAGTTTGAATTATCCAAAGTGGTGTGGTTTTGTAAGTGTGTGTGTATTTTGAGGTCGGCAGTGTGTACCACCAATGGCTTTCCGCAGTTGAAAGACCGCTGCATTGATTTGTGGGTCGTGATACTGTGGGTGTATTCCTCTTGGCGTGATGGTGTGGGTTTTGCTATTGCCAGTTTATCACTGACCTTTGGTCTGGCGGACTTGTGTGGGTGTCTGTATTGCGGTGGTATTCTCTGTGTGGGTCATAATACCCGTGGCGGATTACCACCGCGGGCATGGTATCTTGCCGGCCGTCGGCACGGCGGTATGCGGGATTTACCACCAGAGTTGTAATGAGGGCCATAATCTTTGGAAATCTAGTCATGGTTTTTAACGAACAGCATGGAAATCAATGTACTGTGATGTATGAAAAAAAACCAATAAACTGAAAATACACCTTAAATAGCTCTAAATCAAAGCAAAGAATTTACAATGTTGTGTTCATAGAATTTGACAAGAAGTTCACTAAAGTACTGCTAGCGATAATAGCCCAAATGTTTTACATTATGATTCACACAATATAAAATAATGAAAGTTCTATAAAAAATCAATTGTAACGCTTCTTTAAAAATGAGTCCTGGTATAATGGTTTAAAGTAGATCATTCTTGTATCATTTGAGTAGTTGACTGTCACCATAGTCACACAAAAAAAGTATTGTAGAGTCCAAAAATCTATCTGTACCGTAAAGTACGAAAATATGACAGAAAAGTAAATACACCTAAAAATATTGACTATCAACTTATATAAGAGAAATAATGCTTTTAAGATATTCCCTACAAAAATACTAAAAAAAATAATTTTAATTTGAACTAATACTTATTCTCACTAACCTGAAATTGAAAGTTTAAATATTTAGAGTATTATTATCTCCTATGGAAACATCAGTCATATTTTTGTTGTAAGTAAATCAAATATAATATATTTTCATTTTTTAAAGAAATAGAACAATATATTTATTTTTGAAACAATTAATACAAGTCTCCATTGAACAGCAGAATTTATTAAAGTATTTAAAATAAAATCACCCACTGTAGAAAACTAAGAATGTAATTGGTTGTCAATGAACTATGTGTGTGTGTGTGTGTGTGTGTGTGCTCATGAGCATAAATGATATATATTAATGCACATTTTATTACCTACATGGGTTGAGATTTACTATTCATATTCCTTACTGTAGGAGGCTGGCCTGGTTTGTAGTGGGTACCTTGGATACTTATACCAGATCCAGTTATCCCTTATTAGTGAAATGTAGTAGTGTTCTAGCAGCTTAGGCTGATAGAGGTAGCTATAGAAGAGCAGCTAAAGGTGAACTAGGAGACATGCAAAGCTCCTGCAATACCACTTATAGTTACAAAATACGTGTACACAAGTAAAGACAATACTCAGTGTTACCAAAAATAAAGGTATTTATTTGGGTGACACAGTACCAAAAATATCTTAGAGACAATACTCCTTCTGGAGGTAAGTATTATACACAATATATACACTAGACACCAAAATTAGACAAGTAAATAGTCATAGTTCAATGCAAACAATAGGAAATGTTATAGATTGCAATGGGAGAAAATAGGTCTAGAGGCGACACAAACCATATACTAAGAAAGTAGAATGCAAATCAAAAATTCCCCCCAAGACAAGTGTAGTGTGCGCAGAATCGTTGGGAGAGTAAGAATACAGTAAAGGTAAGTAAATTACCCCACCCCGGAGCCCAGAAACGCAGGAGTAAAGTACTGCAAGTTTCCTTAGGACACACTACACCTCGTGATTGGGATTATACAGTAACCAACCAAGTCTGCAAACAACAACTGCTGGATTCCTGGACCTGAAGACCTGCAAAAGAAGGGGCCCAAGACCAGAAGTCGAAAGAAGGTCCAGGAAGGACAGGAGCCACTGTCAACCCAGAAGAGGATGCGAAATAAGAATCCACGGTTAGTTGAAGACTGCAGAAATGCACCCTAGAAAGATGCCAGTGGGTTCCTAAATGATGCAAAGGATGCCCCACAATGTGAAGATGGATGCAGATGTGATTTCGTGTTGAAAGTCGCCAACAAGCCTTGGTTACAACAAAAGTGTGTTTTGTGTCAAAATGGTGCTGGATGGAACCAGGAGGGACCTGGGGGTCTCGACTCTATGTGAGGAGGAAAAGGGGGCTCTCAGCACTTTAGGGAGCCCTCAGGATGCAAGCCAGCACCCCGGGAGTCCCAGGACATGGGGACAAAGGAGGTGCAAAACACGGTTGATGCAGCACAATAAAGGAAGGTCCCACGCTGTCCGAGAACAACTCAGCGGATTGAGCATTGCAGGATGGAGTGCTGGGGACCTGGGCCAGGCTGTGCATGAAGGAAGTTTGCAAATTTTGCACAGGAGCCTCAGGAGGTGAAGAAGACGCAGTACACAGGGGTACCATCGCTCTCAGGTAAGGCAAGGTCTTACCTCCTCCAAATTGCGTCAGTAGGACCTCAGGACAGTCTATGTAGAAGGGGTCCAACCTCTGTGTCATTAGGAGCATGCTTGTTGCTGTGAGAGGTGTCCAAGTGTACCGGTCGTCTTCTTAGAAGATAACTGCTGGGGCAGGGGAGTGACTCCGTCACCCCGAGGGAGATTTCTTCGGTCCTTCTAGTGCAAGATGAAGACAGGGAGTCCTCAGAGTGTGCACACCATGGAAACTGTTGCAGTTGCTGGCTGGAGCTGAAGATGCAGAGGAAAAGTTTCCCTTGTGGATAGTTTGTTGTTGTTACAGTGGTTCCTGGAGCAGGCTGCGGTTGATCCGAGGTCAGAGTATGATGAAGTTGTTGCAGAGGATTCCTGAAGGAAACTTGCATGCAGAATCTGAAGAGAACCCACAGGAGAGACCCTAAATAGCCGTAAGAGGAGGATTGGCTACCTTATCAGGAATGGACCTATCATGAGGGGTCTCTGACATCACTTGCTAGCACTGGCCACTCAGAGGCCTCCAGAGTGCCCCCACACCTTGCAAAGTAAGATGGCTGAAGTCTGGGACACACTGGAGGAGCTCTGGGCACCACCATTAGGGTGGTGATGGACAGGGAAGTGGTCACTCCCCTTTCCTTTGTCCAGTTTCATGCCAGAGCAGGGGACAAGGGGTCCCTGAACCAGTGTAGACTGGCTTATGCAAGGAGGGCACCATATGTGCCCATCAAAGCATTTCCAGAGGCTGGGGGAAGCTACCCCTCTCCAGCCTGTAACACCTATTTCCAAAGGGAGAGGGTGTAACACCCTGCTCTCAGAGGAAATGCTTTGTTCTGCCTTCCTGGGACTGGGCTGCCCAGACTCTAGGAGGGCAGAACCCTGTCTGTGAGGTGGCAGCAGCTGTAGCTGCAGTGCAAGCCTCAGAGAGCTGGTTTGGCAGTACTGGGGGTCCATGGTGGAGCCCCCAGGATGCATGGAATTGGCTCCCCAATACCATATTTGGAATGTGGGGACAATTCCATGATCTTAGACATGTTACATGACCATATTCAGAGTTACCTTTGTTAAGCCACACATAGGTATTGACCTATATGTAGTGCACATGTGTAATGGCGTCCCCGCATTCACGAAGTCCCGGGAAATGGCCCTGAACTATGTGGGGGCACCTTTGCTAGTGGAAGGGTGCCCTTACAGTTAGTAGCTTTGCACCTAACCTTCAGCAAGTGAAGGTTAAACATATAGGTGACTTATAAATTACTTAAGTGCAGTAAAAATGCTGTGAAATAACATGTGCGTTATTTCACGCAGGCTGCAATGGCAGGCCTGTGCAAGGGTTTGTCTGAGCTCTCTATGGGTGTCAAATGAATTGCTGCAGCCCATATGGATCTCCTGGAACCCCAATGCCCTGGGTACCTAGGTACCATATACTAGGTACTTATAAGTTGGGTCCAGTTTGACAATTGAAATTGGTAAATGAAGTCACCAGCCTATAGTGACAAATTTAAAGGCAGAGAGAGCATAAGCACTGAGGTTCTGATTAGCAGAGCCTCAGTGACACAGTTAAGCACTACACAGACAATAATTTTGGATTAACAATCATGGAAGAAAGTGCATACATTTTGAGTGGACATCTGTTTTAGGGCCTGATTATGAGTCTGGTGGTCGCAAGACTGTCAGACTCACGGTGGCGGCCAGGACCCCCACTGCTGTGGTGGTCCGACCACCATATTATGACCCTGGCAGTCAGAATGCCAGGGTACCGTCGTCTCCACTGGGATCGATGATGCAGGCAGCACCATCCTGCTGATTACAACCTGGTTCTCCCCCAGCCTTTTCATGGTGGTATCACTATCATGAAAAGGCTGGCAGAGAACAGGTGCAGTGGGCCCCAGGGCGGGCCCTGCACTGCCCATGCACTTGGCATGGGCAGTGCAGTGGTCCTCCTGCCCCACACCCTTGCAATGTTCAATGTCTGCCGTACAGACAGTTAGCATTGCAAGTGTGCTGGTGCCCCCTGCAGGTGGTAGAATTGTCACCAGCTCGTAATAGAGCTGCTGCCACTATCCCAATGGGCTGAAAGGCGGAAACCTGGCATGCAGCACACATAGAGTAATTTCTCCTTGTTACTCCTCCCCTGGGGACGCATACAGTTTTGATGCATTCCCAGTTTTTCAGAGTCTTACAGATCTGGGAATGCATCAAAATCCATGAATGTTGTGTGGGAAAACTGACCTCAATGTACATTCAATAAGCACAATTGGAAATATTGTTTTAGAAGGTTCAGAAGAGTATTAATTCTTGGAAATAAACAGTTGTCTCTTGGTTACACACAGCCCCTGGTATGTGTCAAAAATAACAACGATTTTCCCATGAGGCATGGACGATATGTTGTTTCTTTCCATGCTGCAATGGGTGTGCATTGTTTTTCAGCACACAGTCTTGGTTCATCACTGCGATGCGGGGATATTTTGATGCCCAGGCACGATGCAGGGAAAATCCTTGACATGCTGGGAGAAGGCATGGGCTCTTTGTCGATCCGGTAGGTAATGTGCTGAATGTTTGCAACGCAAGGCAAGTGATGTGTCAAATTTCTACTCGGGAAGGTGGGTTGCACCGTTCCGGTCAGCTGTGCGGCGATTCCTCGGTCGCAATGAAGGCTCAGTGTCGATTTCGGCAGACGGTGTGACGGTTTTTGCCGCACAAGGAGTTTCCTGAAGAATGAGGAAGCAAGCTCAATCCAAGCCTTTGGAGAGCACTTTCGGGGAATTCAGAGTCCTTCTCAGCAAAGTCAGAGGCCAGCAGGGCAGCAGGCCAACAGCAGGGAAGCAGTCCTTCTCATCAAAACAGTCCAGATGAGTCCTTTGGGCAGCCGGGCAGTTCCTCTTGACAGGGTGCACGTGTAGGTCCAGAAGTGTCAGAAAAGTGGGGGGCAGGGAAAAAAAGTTTGGGGATGACCACCCTAAGGCTGTCAGGTCTAACAGTGTTGGATATACAGTCCACTGAAATCTAAATCCCATTATATCCTATCGGATTTAGATTTTGGCGTTCAGGATATCTGTCACAATTGTGAGGGAGTAACTTGACCACCAATTTCTAAATCAGGCCCTCTGTCTGTTATGTTAATAGCATTTGTGAAGTGCAAAATTTTCCATAGTGATGGCCCGCAACTTTCCCAATTAGTGAGAATGTGAACATGCAAACCTTATAATGTATAACCTACAACATGTTGCACTATAATAAATATTACTTGGTGTACTATATTGTTTATTATTACCACTCAATGTTTTCTTAGTGTAGCATGTTTAAATGTTTTTACTACACTAGCAAAACTAATGAAAGGTCAACAAGGTTCCCACATTCCCCCTTTGCCCTGAGATGTATTGAAACCGGGAATACTTAAACACTCCCTGGATTGTGAAACTCAGGCCCATAATAAATGAGAAATTCCCTGAGGAACTAGTGATTCTCGTTCAGATTCCCTCAGTAATATCCCATTTTTCCATGAACTTTCACATAGATATTTTGGCTGTATTCAACAGTTATGCGCCAGGAAATGGCGCTTGTCTGGTTAGAGGCATTTCTTTGCCTCTATCCAGGCTAGCATCATTTTTTGTTGCACAACCTCCTCCGTCCCTACCACCACCCTCACCTAGCGTCTTTTTTTTTTAGAAGGTAGCCCAAGTTTGACGCCAGCTTGCGCCAATCTATAAATACGGCACTCGGTTGGCGTTGTATAATGACGCAAGCTGGCGCTAAACTTTTTGGTGCAAAACTGCATTTGCGCAGTTTTGCAGCAAAAAGTATAAATCTGGGCCTGAATATTTAAAAAAGATTAGATCATATTGTGCTGGAAGGCAGTAGAGCATACAGCCAATCAGTTAATTCTCCAAATGAATGTTATGTGCACCACTTGAAGACGGAACTTTGCTACCATACGACCATGCTTTAAAAATAGTCTCGAATAATATAGCTTTGTGTATAGATCTATTTTTAAAATAACTATATTTCTAGTACAACTTTCAAAATATAATTTTTCATGTTCAGAAGAAATGACAAGGGTGTTTGCCTAGAATATCACAATTCACAGACCTGTATGCCACGCTTCTCTGAGGGTCATGTTTTAAAACAATTGAAATATCCAATCTCAGATATATACAATGTTTTCTTTTCAATGTGTGAAAAAATACACTGCATTTTTCATAGGCTTGCTATTCCAATAAGCGAATCTGAGACAATGTTACAAAATATTTTTCCGGCAGACAGTTTAGATTTATTACTGCTTATTTGCAGCATCTGCTGGCACATGTATAATTAATTTTGCGCTTGCAGTAAAGTAGCTGGGGGGAGCCAATCTGCTAAAGCTTTTAACAGGCCTTCAAACACACTTCCAAACGCAACTGAGAATACTTTCATTAAACCAAAGCATTGAATGCCTGTCTCCTGTAATCATAAGCGGAATTTTAAAACACAACATTTTGCGAGATAACAGGTTCAGCCAGAAGCTATTCATACGCTGTAGAACTGCTGATATCAGATTGCCACAATCAGCATCAAAGCACCTTTTATTTCTCCCTGAAACTTCTGTATTATTATCAAGAAATGCTAACCTGAGCAAAAGTGGGCGAAAAGAACAAAAGTAATTTGAGAGGACAAGGAAAGTAAAGCGGATACAGTTTCTCAAATGAGAAACAGATCTTAAGATATTTCTACAATGCTTTTCTAGATTGCCCTGCGGTGTTCCATGAAAGTAGTAATTAATTTGTAAAGCTCTACTTTTATAACGCATAAAGCCCTGTTTCGCATGTTCATTACACAAAGGTAACTGCTTCGGGAGAAAAGCAAAGATCCCTATCCATATCACAAGGCCCACCAAGGCCAATAAAAGCTACAACAAGACTTGTACTGAGCAAGCGTGCATAGTCCCTTGTTAATGTTTAATTGTCATTTCTACACTAGTATTAATATATGCACATAACAGTGCTATGTCAGTACTTAACTTTCAGTGAGTACAAAAACACAAGTTTGTGCAAGATTTACATCATGTAATGAGTTACAAGAGACACAACTTCTTCACCAAGACATCCACAGATTCTGCTCAAGCAAATTCACCCTGTAGTTTAATTTCCCCATACGCCTAGGTCCAGGAGATATTGATCGTAGTGAGTGGCTCTGTGAGTATGCATGTGTATGGACAGCTTATGGATTGGAAGGGCAATACGGTTTGTGTCAAACTCGAAATGGTTTCAAGAGATTGGACTTCTTTTGCCATATGCTGCAAACAAGGAATCAGTTGTTTGTCAGGAAGAGTTTGTGGGTGAGCATTTAGTGTTTGTTCAAAACTTTAATTCTATACTATACACTATAATCGATAGTCTGCTTTTCCTTTTGCAACATATACTGGATAACTGAGGCATTTTTGCGAGGGACTGCTGATTTCGCACAGGCATTACTATCTCGAACCTTGGGATTACATTCACTCCTTACATGTTCTCTACGTGTTTTCAGGGATGGCTTAATAGGTGAGAGTTGACTTGGACTTGATGTTCAACCTCCCTCTAAGGCTATAGCTTACATCTCCTTTTGATACTTCTTACCACAGTGGAACATGTGGAATACACTACGTCACATGTTACTCCATCATAGAAAGGTCATGATTTCTATTAAGTAATTCATTTGTGAAATAACACCTGATGTTTCCTGAGAGTCTGTATGGGGTGCTGTTGAGGCTATGATTAATGGTGTGATTATTTCATTGTCCAGTGCCAGGAAGAGGGTGACATTTTGTGATAATCTGGGGGTGGGGGAGAGTTTGTCCTTTTCAGAAGGGTGTTCTTGCTGACAGCAGAGTTCTGTTAATCAGTGGAATAGATAGTCGCACTGTTTGTGCTGTGATTTAAAGCTGGCAGCTCAGTCCTCGCTGAAAAATGAGAGCTAACGGCAACACGTGGCACACCAGAGGGCGCAGTTCTTTGAGTTGATTTTGCTGCTGCTTGAGTAAATTTTTTAATCGAGAAGCAGCTTTCTGAACACAAATGGTCACAACTGTCCACAGCCACCTGCACTGGAAATATCTCACCAGATGTCCTCCTAGCAACTGGCAATCGTGCTAGGGGAGAACTAAATCTTGCTCACAACTTACCGTTTGTTGCTCACATGAGAAAAATATTCCACCACATGGTGATTGGTGGAATTTGGCTAGAACTCCTATTATAAGAGTAATGCTGAGTCACCAAAATTCCACCAATACGGAATATGTCGGCCCCCGTTGGTAATAATTATATTGCTGAACACAAGGGTCCTGGGGATTAAACCTACCCTGATCCGCACTGCCAAAAGGAACTTTTTCACCGACAGACTAGACAAAAACAGCCACAACAGCAGAGAACTCTTCAGCATCGTCAAAGAGTTCTCCAACCCCAGCGCCAGCGCCAACGCCGTCACGCCCTCACAGGATTTGTGCGAATCCCTCGCCACTTTCTTCCATCGCAAGATCAGCGACCTCCACGACAGCTTCGGACACCAGACCCAACCATACACCACTGAACCCGCTTCCCCGGACATCACCCTCAACAACTGGACCCACATCAACACGGAAGAAACCAAATCCATCATGAACTCTATCCACTCCGGCGCCCCTTCGGACCCCTGCCCGCACTTCATCTTTAACAAAGCCGACGACATCATCGCCCCGCACCTCCAGACCGTCATCAACTCTTCTTTTTCTTCTGCTACCTTCCCCGAATGCTGGAAGCACGCTGAAGTCAACGCCCTACTAAAGAAACCTACGGCTGACCCAAGCGACCTGAAAAACTTCCGCCCCATCTCTCTTCTACCTTTCCCAGCCAAGGTAATAGAAAAGACCGTCAACAAACAGCTGACCACCTTCCTGGAAGACAACAACCTGCTCGACCCTTCACAAACCGGATTCCGAACCAACCACAGCACGGAAACCGCCCTCATCTCAGTCACAGACGACATCAGAACCCTGATGGACAACGGTGAAACAGTCGCCCTCATTCTCCTCGACCTCTCGGCTGCCTTTGACACCGTCTGTCACCGCACCCTAATCACCCGCCTACGCTCCACCGGGATCCAAGGCCAGGCCCTGGACTGGATCGCCTCCTTCCTCGCTAACCGCTCCCAAAGAGTTTACCTCCCTCCGTTTCGCTCAGAACCCACCAAGATCATCTGCGGCATACCTCAAGGCTCATCGCTCAGCCCGACACTCTTCAATGTCTACATGAGCCCCCTCGCCGACATCGTACGCAAGCACAACATCATCATCACCTCCTACGCCGACGACACCCAACTTGTACTCTCCCTCACCAAGGACCCCGCCAGCGCCAAGACCAACCTACAAGAGGGTATGAAGGACGTCGCAGATTGGATGAGGCTCAGCCGCCTAAAGCTGAACTCTGAAAAAACGGAAGTCCTCATCCTCGGCAACACCCCGTCCGCCTGGGACGACTCCTGGTGGCCCACGGCCCTCGGCACCGCACCGACCCCCGCAGACCACGCCCGCAACCTCGGCTTCATCTTGGACCCTCTTCTCACCATGACCAAGCAAGTCAACGCCGTGTCCTCCGCCTGCTTCCTCACTCTCCGCATGCTCCGCAAGATCTTCCGCTGGATCCCCGCCGACACCAGAAAAACCGTGACCCACGCCCTTGTCACGAGTCGCCTGGACTACGGCAATACCCTCTACGCCGGGACCACCGCCAAACTCCAAAACCGCCTGCAACGCATCCAAAACGCCTCGGCCCGCCTCATCCTCGACGTACCCCGCAACAGCCACATCTCCGCACACCTGAGACACCTGCATTGGCTCCCAGTCAGCAAAAGGATCACCTTCCGTCTTCTCACCCACGCACACAAAGCCCTCCACAACAAGGGACCGGAATACCTCAACAGACGCCTCAGCTTCTACGTCCCCACCCGCCCCCTCCGCTCCGCTGGCCTCGCACTTGCTGCCGTCCCTCGCACCCGCCGCTCCACGGCGGGTGGGAGATCTTTCTCCTTCCTGGCGGCCAAGACCTGGAACTCCCTCCCCACCAGCCTCAGGACCACCCAGGACCACTCCGCTTTCCGGAGACTCCTAAAGACTTGGCTGTTCGAGCAGCGATAACCCCCCCTTTTCCCCCCTAGCGCCTTGAGACCCGCACGGGTGAGTAGCGCGCTTTATAAATGTTAATGATTTGATTTGATTTGATGAGGAACAAAATATCTTTAAATTATCTGATTAATCTTGCTTGTTTCAACAGGACCTCCTTGTTTCTGAGTCACAGTAGTCTTACCGGATGGTCCTGTTCATAAGTTTAGATCAGAAATGTTTTTGTTAAATTGTATTTAAAGAAAGAGTCCAATGTTTTTTGAAAAGCTTCCTCAGATATCACTCCATGGTTTACATTTTCAAGAAGCTACCCACAAAACAAGCTAAAGTTTACAGGCTAATGTGCATTTACAACTGGTTCCTGGGTTTCACAACAGGATCTGCAGATTTTTTATAAATAGGATCTCCTTTATCCCCTGACACAAGAGAGATGTTTCACTGCTATCTTGTGGTTATGCTTCCTTCACCCTTTGACATCTTCAAAATATATTCAAATGGATCCATACCGAGACGAGGAGGACAGTCACCCATGCCCTCATCAGTAGAAAACTGGACTACAATAATTTAGTCTATGCCATCACCGCCAAGAAACTTCAAGACTGAAAAGAATCAAGAATGCAGCAGCCAGGCTCATCCTAGACATCCCCAACACAGCCACATCTTCTCCCACCTCAAAGACCCACACTGGCTCCCAGGCAACAAGCGCATCACCTATAAACTTATGATACACACCTACAAGGCACTTCACGACATAGGACCGGCCTACCTCAACCACCTCCTCACATTGTATGCACCAAAAAGGCAACTCCATTCTTCTCAGCTTGCCTTTGCAGCCATTCCCAAGATCCAAAAAAGCAAAGCAGAAAACAGGAGGAAGATCTTTCTCCTGCCTCGCAGCCCGGACATGGAACATGCTACCTCTCAAACTCGACAGATGGCATTACTGAAGCAGTTCAGTACCGTACTCCAGACCTGGCTATTTGATTGAACAGCATGCCCACAAACAGCATCTTGAGATCCCTCAGGTGATAAGCCACACCATAGAAGTACTGATTGATTGATTGACTGGATCATACACTAGCAATACTGAGTTCATTTTTCTTCAAGGTGGCAACAGACACCTGTGTCTCCAAAACATTAGGCATCACTATCAAAGCAGAGGACAAGACAACTAGACCCTATCCAAAGAATTCGACCCATTTTGGGGTGGGGTTCATTGAAAAATAGTGGTACTAGATCTCAAAGCAGCTTTATGTCCCAAAGAAACAAGATAGGGTTGGTGACCAATGCTTCTGAAATGCCTCAGTTCGGCAATTAGGAAACCTTTGACCAATGCTCTAGAAAGTCCTTTATCTTCTTCAGTTTCAGTCACATCTCTGGTATGAGTTGGTCAAGTAGGGAAAGGAGCACTCAAATGCTACTGACAGGACCTCTTTATCAAGAGTCCTCTTTACCAGTTGCTGTTGATGGGGAGGTAATGTTAAAGCACTGAGGGCTGGGGAACACATTCCCTTTTTTCATTTCAGGTTGCACTTCTGGGGAAATGTTTCCCCAGCAGCCCAATGCTGTTTCTTCAATCATTACATCATTACCTTGAAAGTGAAAGTAAAACTAACTGATCTATTAGCTTTACATTCACTTTCATCAGAGCTGGATGGCATATCTCAGGCCCCTCAGCACCAATTTCAAAGGGAGAGGAATTGTTGTAAAGCACAGAATCTTCCCTTCTTAAAAGTATACCTTTCTTGTTGATCCCTGTTTCTGGATTGATAATGGATGGTGATCCATCTCCTAGACATCAGGGATTTCCTCTTCTGTCAATGGACAGAACAACACAGCACACCAGAACATTCTTTCTTTCCCCTTGAGGGGGGCCAGAAAGCCCACAGACACCATGAACATGATCAGCAGCATTACAGAAAGGGGTGGTGGATGTTCACCCAGGCCTCAGGCTGAGTTCCAACCCCAAATTGGGCGTTTCCTTCTTCCTGCTCAACAAAGTGGTGAATTGGGGGTGTTTACCCCTAACTGGCCACACAGGAGAGGCAGAAAGCCAACATAACACTAGGGAATTATTTTGTGGCAGGAGGTGAGCATTGGCATTGGCTCCTTCATACCTGGACACAAGTATTTCTGCCCCCTCGGGGAGATTGGGTGTATTTACCCTCAATCTGACTCTTGGTTGGTGGCGAAACCCCACTAGATGACAGAGAAATTATATATGAATAAAAACAGAGGGTGGTGGTGGCCTACGTTAAGCTAACTCCCTACCCCAGATTTAACCAACAAGTTTTCCTTCCCCCCTGGCATTAGGATTAAGGGGTTTACCACCAATCTGTCCCCCTGGCAGGCAGAAAGCCCACTCAACAACAGGGTTCAACCACCCTGAATTGTGCCTGTGGTTCCCCACCTTCTACGCTAACAGTCTTTCTGACTCCCCCAAGGGTGAATGGGGATGTTTTGCTCCATTCTGCCCCTTCTGCAGGACCAGTAGCCTCTAGACACCCGAGAAAAAAATAAGTCCCAAACAAGATGGTATGGGGGCACCTCACCCAGGCATTAGACTGGCTCCTCACCCCAGAATGGGCACAACAGTGTTTCCTCCCCTCAGGGGTGGATGGAGCCTCTACTCCATTCTGCCCCTTGAAAAGATCTGTAAATCTACTAGACACCAATGGAAAAGAAGCCCAAAAATGAAGGGATGGCTTACCCAGGCACTGGGCTGTGCTCTATCCCAGAACCAGCACAACAGTCTTTCTATCCTCCTGGAGGCACATTGGAGATGTTAGTCTCAATTTGCCACAGAGGGAACAGAAATCCCACTAGACACAAGAAAAAAATAATCCTGGGTCAGTTCACCCAGACATCAGGCCATATCCCACCAAGAACCAGGCACAACCATCTTTCAGCCCCCCAGGGTGTTGGTTCAGAATTTTCATCTTACTTTTACAAGTCACCAAGCATCAGGGAAAAAATAGGCCCAAAAATAAGAAGGGGTGGTGGGGGCTCACCCAGGCATCAGACCATGCCCTCACCCCTGTACAGAAGCAGTAGTCTTTCTACCCACATGGGCAGATTGAGGGGTTTACTTTAGTAGTGTAAGGGGATACCTTCCATCAAGCTTTTGACAGGTACCATGCCCCATGGTGACGTAGGCAATGATGTAGGCAGTGACGTGGGTCCCCTTGCCGAGTGCTGACGGAGGCCCCGACGTAAGTGTAGGTGTGTCACGAGGGTTGTAACATCATGGGGTCACGTGTTAGCCATGTGCCACGGTTCTAGCCCCTTGTGTCTAGGTGTAAGGGCAGTATAAAATGAGGGCATTGGTGATGTGCAAGCTGTTTCAGAGCCTAAGAGGACAGGACTGGACATGTCAGACATTCAGGACCAAGTGGATGCTTGGGGGTCTCCTCACAGGGTGGAGCATTGGGAGTGCAGGCAAACCTCCACACTGCTGGCTAATCCAAAAAGAGGGTGTGGGCAAATACTGCAAAGGTCGTGACATGTGATTAGCACCACGTGTAACCCCATCAACGGAATTAGCGAGAGCATGTGACCGCAATGTGTTGTAGAGGCGTAAGTCCTTTAGAAGCATAGAGTCGGTTAGAGTGGCATGCCAAACCATGAACCACTGCTGAAATAGGTTGTCTAGGCAATATAAAGAGATACAATACACTCACCAGAAAAGCCACCACCTCATGGCCCCAGCACCCTATCAATAGATATTATCCTAAAGATGGGGGTTTCAACGTTACTGGGTTTCAAGAGAAACGTTGCCAGCTGCTTGAAAAGCTCAGCCTCAATGATTTGCCTCAACTGGTATCCCCAATCAAGGTTGATAGCAGCAACAGCGAAGCCTCGAAAGACGAATTAAGTGATGCAATCAACTTCAACAACACTGAAGATAATGAAGAAGGTGCAGCACCACCGAACTTGCCTATCTGTGAAGATATGGGCTTTCAGGAGGACCCTGATCCAGAGGCAGTTGTGCTACAGCCAAAAATGTAAAATCCGAAGCCGCTTATACACCAATGGACCTGTGCGATTCACAAGATTTCAGAGCAGCCGATGAGTGTAATGAAAATGCTGAGGTTACTAAAAACTCTATAGACAATTCTTGCGTATATGCTGAGATCATATTTTTAACTGATAGTATGTCTTTTGCTTTCTGTTTGAACCATAGAAAACAACTGCAGAAAGAGATGCTCTAGAGGGGTCTACACCAAAGGTTAACAATGTACATTTTTACTGCTTATGCCAGACAGTCAGGAACTATTACAAGCCAGAACAAAGAGCCACGTAAGAAATGTGTCAGCACTTAAAATAGCATTGATTTTGAAAAGGAAACACAGGGCGTACCATACAACGCCATAGGGCCAGTTAAAGGTTTTGCGATGACCGTTGTGAACACGTGTTAAACATGGCTCTTATAACCTGTGTTACGGGCACAAAATGAATGAGCTACAACAGGAGGCTCATGACTGTCTATACGAGTCGTACACTGCAAGAACAATTCGACACATATGTAGCTGGTTAGTCCCACCCACGGTATATAAGTTGTTAAGTGTGGTGTACGGGTTGTCAGCTGTGAAGAAAGGTGTCCACGTCGATATGATTAAGGTCTTGGCATCAAAGGTCAATGAGCTTCGATATGCTGCTTATCCCTGCTCACAACTCAAACGTGTGCATGCGTTGTGTACCTATTTTGACAAAAGCTTGATAGAAAGGGTCATGGAAAGATGTATGTGTGATATTTATTACAAAAATAGAAGAATTAGGTATTTTGCCTAACGAAAGTTGTTAAAAAAAAAAAGAAGGCGGTCGTTGATAGCAGATCATACCGGTACATACTTACTCACTTTTAGGACGAAAATCAGAGTGTCGTGGGGCAAGTTACACCCAAGCTACATCTGTATCGGGTGATTGATATATGTGCTGGTCAAAGAATGAATAGCTGAAATACACCATGTAACTCTATGTTATCTGAACATTTAAGAACCTCCGGCCAAGCTGCAGTGCAACAGCGCTGTGTGTATCGCCAGTTGGTGTGTCAATGCATGGCTACCAGTAACAGATAAATGCTGGAGCTCGGACAAAGACTGAGAACGTGAGTTAAGACTTTCACCATTGACAGGGCTCCACCGCGCTTTGGAACTCCTGACTGAAGATTATTTCACAAATAAAGGTCCTGTATTGTCCAACCTAGAAGTGTATGAACTGCTGAATGCTGTCAGTATCCTGAGCATCCAGAGTTATAGGTGGGGGGAGCGGGAAGTCGTGTCTAGAGCTAATGAGAGTATTGCTATAAAAATATCAAAGCTTGTGACGCTGAGACCTAGTAAAAGGAACTGCTCTAAGTAATATGTGTAACATGTGTTGTACTATGTATACATAGTCAAAAGGCCTCAAGGTGTCCAGCAGCGTCGGCAGCTATAAGCTGTGTACCGCGAAATGTCAAATACACAGGGCCATATTTATACTTTTTGACGCTAAACTGCGCTAACGCAGTTTAGCGTCAAAAAAATTTGCGCCGTCTAACGCCATTCTGAAGCGCCATGCGGGCGCCGTATTTATAGAATGGCGTTAGCCGGCGTTAGCCGACCGGCGCTGCCTGGTGTGCGTGGAAAAAAACCACGTACACCAGGCAGTGCCGGCGTAGGGGAAAATGGCGTATGGGCGTCTCAAAATGGGGCAAGTCAGGTTGAGTCCAAAAAATCGCCTTAACCTGATTTGCGCCATTTTTTTACGACGCCCATCCCCCATTAACATGACTCCTGTCTTAGCAAAGACAGGAGTCATGCCCCCTTGCCCAATGGCCATGCCCAGGGGACTTATGTCCCCTGGGCATGGTCATTGGGCATAGTGGCATGTAGGGGGGCACAAATCAGGCCCCCCTATGCCACAAAAAAAAATAAAAAAAATACTTACCTGAACTTACCTTAATGTCCCTGGGATGGGTCCCTCCAGCCTTGGGTGTCCTCCTGGGGTGGGCAAGGGTGGCAGGGGGTGTCCCTGGGGGCAGGGGAGGGCACCTCTGGGCTCATTCTGAGCCCACAGGTCCCTTAACGCCTGCCCTGACCCAGGCGTTAAAATCCAGCGCAAATGCTGGGTTTTTGCCCCGCCCACTCCCGGGCGTGATTTTTGCCCGGGAGTATAAATACCACGCACATGCCTGGGAGTCATTTTTTTAGACGGGAACGCCTACCTTGCATCTCATTAACGCAAGAAAGGTGTTCACGCAAAAAAATGACGCTAACTCCATGGACTTTGGCGCTAGACGCGTCTAAAGCCAAAGTATAAATATGGAGTTAGTTTTGCGTCGAAATTGCGTCAAAAAAAACGACGCAATTTCGGCGCAAACGGAGTATAAATATGCCCCACAGTGTTTATGTAGTGCTGACTCACTTTTTATATGTTTAATAAAATGACCTTGCATAAAACAAATGTCTTTCATTTCTCGGTTGCAGTGTGTGACAGCATGATACTGTAGGAAAGTACCAACTTCCTTGGCATATTACCCCCATTTTTAACATGTATGTCAGTATATTCTTGCCTGTCGCACTGGAATCCTGATGGTCAGGACCCCAGTGCTCATAGTTTGTGGCCTAATGTGTATGCCTGTGTAGTGCCTAACTGAGCCACTGAGGCTCCGCTAACCAGAACCTCAGTGTTTATGCTCTCTCTGCTTTTAAATTTGTCACTGTAGGCCCGTGACTTAATTTACCAATTTCAATTGGCATACTGGACCCCCTTATAAGTCCCTAGCATATGGGACTTAGGTACCCAGGGCATTGGGGTTCCAGGAGATCCATATGGGCTGCAGCATTTCTTTTGCCACCCATAGGGAGCTCAGACAAACCCTTACAGAGGACTGCCACTGCAGCCTGCATAAAATAGTGCACACACTATTTCACAGCCAATTTCACTGCACTTAAGTAACTTATAAGTCACCTATATGTCTAACCTTCACTTGCTGAAGGTTAGGTGCAAAGGTACTAAGTGTGAGGGCACCCTTGCACTAGCAAAGATGCCCCCACATAGTTCAGGTCCCTTTCCCCTGAAATTGTGAGTGCGGGGACGTCATTATACCATTACACAATACCTATATGTAGCTTCACAATGGTAACTCCGAATATGGCCATGTGACATGTCTAAGATCATGGAATTGTCCCCCATTCCAAATATGGTATTGGGGAGCAAATTCCATGCATCCTTGGAGCTCCACCATGACCCCCAGTACTGCCAAACCGGCTCTCTGAGGCTTGCACTGCAGCTACAGCTGCTGCCACCTCACAGACAGGGTTCAGCCCTCCTGGGGTCTGGGCAGCCCAGTCCCAGGAAGGCAGAACAAAGCATTCTCTCTGAGAGGAGGGTGTTACACCCTCTCCCTTTGGAAATACGTTTTACAGGCTGGGGAGGGGTAGCCTCCCCCAGCCTCTGGAAATGCTTTGAAGGGCACATATGGTGCCCTCCTTGCATAAACCAGTCTACATCAGTTCAGGGACCCATCCTCCCCTGCTGTGGTGGGAAACTGGACAAAGGAAAGGGGAGTGACCACTCCCCTGTCCATCACCACCCCAGGGGTGGTGCCTAGAGCTCCTCCAGTGTGTCTCAGACTTCAACCATTTGCTTTGCAAGGTGTGGGGACACTCTGGAGGGCTCTGAGTGGCCAGTGCCAACAGGTGACGTCAGAGACCCCTCCTGATAGGTACATACCTGATAAGGTAGCCAATCCCCCTCTCAGGGCTATTTAGGGTCTCTCCTGTGGGTTCTCTTCAGATTCTGCTTGCAAGTTTCTGCCAGGAATCCTCTGCAACAACTTCAACATCCTCTGACTTCGGATCAACCGCAGCTTGCTCCAAGAAATGCTGTATGTGCAACAAAGTGTCTACCAGAGATACTTTTGTTCAGCAACCTCAGCTCCAGCCAGCAACTGCAACAGTTTCCATGGTATGCATGCTCTGGGGACTCCCTGTCTTCATCCTGCACCAGTAGGACCGA
Source organism: Pleurodeles waltl (assembly GCF_031143425.1). NCBI lineage: Eukaryota > Metazoa > Chordata > Amphibia > Caudata > Salamandridae > Pleurodeles > Pleurodeles waltl. The sequence goes on along the minus strand of NC_090447.1, from coordinate 901,974,837 downwards.
AGAAATCTCCTGTGGAGTGACAGAGTCACTCCCCTGCTCCAAGCAGGCACCTTCGAAGGTGACGACCAGTACCCTGGGACTCCTCTCATGGCAACGAACATGCTCCTAAAGACACAGAGGGTGGACATCATCGACATAGACTGTCCTGAGGTCCTGCTGACACAATTTGGAGGAGGTAAGACCTTGCCTTCCCTGAGAACAATGGTACCCTGTGTTTTGTGTCTTCTTCGCCTTCTGAGGCCTCTGTGCACTCTTTGCAAAATTCCTTCATGCACAGCCTGGCCCAAGTCCCCAGCACTCCTCCCTGTGACTCTCAACTCGCTGAGTTGTTCTCCAGTGGTATGAGACCTTTTTTTGTTGTGCTGCATCAACTGCATTTTGCACCTCCTTTGAACCCAGCTCCTGCAGCTTCTGGGGGTGCTGGCTGGCATCCTTAGGGCTCTCTAAAGTGCTGAGAAGCCCCTCTTCCTCCTTACACAGAGTTGAGGCCCCCAGGTCCCTCCTGGGTCCAACCAGCACAATTGTGATGAAAAATGAACTTTTGCCGTAACCAAGATTTCTTGTTGTCTTCCAACACGATATCACATCTGCAACAATCTTCACACCGTGGAACATCTTTTGCATTATGCAGGAACCCACTGGCATCTTACTAGGGTGCAATTCTGCAGTATTCAACTAACTGGGGACTCTGTTTGACTTCTGGAATTGGTCCCCTTCCTTTGAGGGTCTTCAGGTCCAATAATCAGCAGTTGTTCTTTGCAGAATTGGTTGGCTGCTGCAAAATCCCCAAAACAAGGTGTAGTGTGTCCTAAGGAAACTTACAGTACTTTACTCCTGCTTTTCTGGGCTCTGAGGTGGGGTAATTTACTCACCTTTACCGTATTCTTACTCTCCCAGCGATTCTACACACACTGCATTTGTCTAGAGCGGAATTTGTGATTCACATTCCACTTTTTTAGTATATGGTTTGTGTTGCCCCTAGACCTATTTTCTCCCATTGCATTCTATAGGATTTCCTGCTGTTTGCTTTGTTCTATGACTATTTACTTGTCTAATTTTGGTGTCTAGTGTATATATTGTGTATAATACTTACCTCCAGAAGGAGTATTATCTCTAAGATATTTTTGGTACTGCGTCACTCAAATAAACACCTTTATTTTTGGTAACACTGAGTATTGTCTTTACTTGTGTGTAAGTACTGTGTAACTATAAGCGGTATTGCATGAGCTTTGCATGTCTCCTAGTTCAGCCTAAGCTGCTCTGCTATAGCTACATTTACCAGCCTAAGCTGCTAGAACTCTAATACATTCATTAACAAGGGATAACTCGACCTGGTGTAATGTGTAAGTACCCAAGGTTCCCACTACAAACCAGGCCAGCCTCCTACAGATACACATGGGATTGGAAGCTTTGGAGGCTCCGAAGCTCTATTTTGAGGGGTTTGAGTTGAAAATGAATCTGTAAACCGATCAAAGACTTGGTTAGCAGGGGAAGAGGCCTATTCACTCCACAAACCAGCCAGGAGGCGTTTTAAGAGGAGAGCCACAGATTTTAGCGCACAGCTAGATTATCAGTGGCAGGCTGACATGATCAGTCTTCATGATCTAGCAAAACATAACAACGGCGTAATGTATATATTAACAGTCATAGAAGTATTGTCCAAGTACGCCAATTCAGAGGTGTTAAACGATAAAATTGGTACCACTGTCAACGCCGCCTTTAAAGACATCTTTCCAGGAGGTTGAGTACCTCAAAAACCACAATCAGATGCTGGAAAGGAATTTTTAATCAAACCTTTTCAGAAATTATTAAAGCAGCACGCTAATCAGCATTTTGTAACACACACTGAGGTAAAAGCGGCAGTTGTAGAGCTTTTTAACAGAACTTTAAAATGTGGCGATATTTCACAGCCAACATAGCGACAGATACGTGGATGTTCTACAGGCATTTACAGATGTTTATAACGCCATCTACCATAAGATCATCAAAATGTCTCCCATGGAGGTAATGGCAGATAATTTGTTAATGGTTTGGAGAACTGTGTACGGGATTCGTCTCAAGGCAAAGGTCTAGAAACCTGCTTTAAAAGAAGCGGATCATATCCGGGTTTCAACGTTGAAGGGCGTCTGCACCAAGGGCTACCAACAGACATTTAGAAATGAGAAATTCATAGTGGAAATGGTGGAGCTTACAGAAGGGTACAACGAGGAAAGGGTAATGGGTATCTTTTACAAGAAAGATGTTACAAAAGGTGCCCTACAATCCAAACAGGTTGTACAGGGTTGAAAAGGTTCTGAAAAGGAAAGGCAGGGGAGTTATGAGACAGACACTGGTCAAATGCTGGGGGTGGCCTGGGAAATTTAACAGTTGGGTTTTGGCCAGCTCGCTGCATGGTGTGTGAGGTCACACTGTAAGCGCAGCGATGGAGATCTCACCTTTTTATATTATGCTGCCATCCAACGCCTCGAAGGACGTGTTCCCCGACAATCAGATTTCTAATTATACAGTGAAACTGGATAAACCGGTGGACCTGAAAGGGTCCTGGGAGGTGGCTCTAACAGAGATACAGTACCATAGAACATGGAATACATTTACAAAGCACAAGGCTACATTACATATAAAGCACTCTCAGGACTTATTGAGCTTCCCTGTGAGTTTCCCACACGGGTATTACATCACCGTCGTGGTGGTGGTTGATGCTATCAACAGAGCTGTAGCTGGCGTTAAAGAGTATGCGAATATACATCTGGTGTCGGATAACGTGAGGAGAAAAGTGTTTCTTAAAGCCCCAGAACTCGGTACCAGGTTTACCTGTACCGGTAAATTACAAAGGGTTTTAGGGACCGTACAACATGTGAAAAGATAGGTGGATCCAGACCCTACATGCCCCGATATTAACTGTGGATTTTGTACACTTTACGTGTATAGTCACATCGTAGAACTTCACAGGATAGGGGATAGTTATTCGCCGTTGTTGAGATGAGTCCTGGTGAAGGGCGAAAATAACACGATGGTTGATATACAACATCACAAACCTGACTAAATGGCAATTTCCAAAAACCATTTTGACACTATAACCATCATGATCTACGATGATCAGTCAGAGCCGGTGGCCTTTAAATACTGGAAAGTTGTTGTTAAGCTTCATTTAAGGCCACAACCGTGACTATTAGGCAATTGCAATGGTCATTATGAAAACATACGTGGATCCCTCTATGTACAGGGACTAATATAAAGGCTTCAAAAGGCCCACACAAATGAAGAGTCGTAAGACTTAGGAGATCTTCAAAGAAGAAGAAGAGACCAGGCTCTAGTGCGAACATTTTTTAAATCCGCTATCATGGCCTTCGTACACTGTGCCTCAGCTGCATGTGCCAAATCTGAGCTAGATTCGTTTTCTCTTAAACCCACACAGACCAGCATCGAGAACAGTTTTTTCATTGAAGTATCACCTCTAGCTGCTCTGATGCCTTTGGCACCGATAGAGTTTTATGTGTCGAGGTCCAAGGATATAGATTTGGATCTCAACAGCACTCTGCTACACCTCGTCTGCAAATTAACCAAAGCGAATGGCACCAACATCGAGGCTGATGCTAAGGTGACACCGATCGCCTACCCCATCGCAACCATGTTTAATCAGGTGGACATTAACCTGTTTGATCGACTCATCATGCAGAGTGATAACATGTAAGCCAATAGGCCTACATAGAGAGTATTCTAAATTACAGTCATGAAGCCCTGGACAAACAGCTTTCAGCAGGACTCTTCTACAAAGATACTGAAGTGCATTTTGAGGACAAGTCGTTGGATGGGGGCAACAATGGGTTTAAAAAAAGAGCCAGCTTTGCTGCCAGCAGTAGGCAGTTTAACCTCCTGGGTGCAAACATTCAGACCTTTTCTTCAAAGATGAGCTTCTAGTCAACGGTATGGATCTTAAGATCAAACTCAACCACAACAAGGACGCATTCTGTCTCATCACCGGCGAATCAGAGCAGTATAAACTGGTTGTATTGCCCGTGAGCTTGTTTGTCAAGAGAGTGAAAGTGTCATTGAACATCAAACTGGCCCACGCTGAAGCTTTACAACTATCGAACGCCAAGTACATCAAATGAAAGAGTGGCTCTGAAGATATTCATCATCCCAGTCGGTACTAGATTAATGCAGCAGCAGAATCTATTTCTGGGGCATCTACCGAAACTCATCATAGGGTTTGTGGACAATACAGCTTTTAGTGGGCTCTACACCTCTAACCCTTTCAACTTCAAACACTGCGTCATTACCTAAGCCGCTTTGGTCCACGAGGGAGCTGTTATCCCTGCAAAACCATTCACTCCGAGTTTTGGAACATCCAATTTTGTCAGGGAATATCTCGTCTGGTCTCGATAAGGGGGAAACATCTAGGGGACTCAGGAGTCATTGTTTCAAGAGAGGGGTATGGGGCCAGCTACACTTTGTTTGCGTTCAACCTGACTCCTGACATGGAAGATGGTGACCACTACATCTTGATCAAAAACGGAAATCTGAAAGCTGAAATATGCTTTACACAGGCGCCCCCACCTCCGTGAATATGGTTGTAATCTCGGTATTCAACAGAGTTATGTTTGACTATCATTAAAAGATTGCAAAATGGACACTGCGCAGATACGTGACTTCTCAAGTAGGCATACTTTTTGGTGCACTTCCTAGTGACGGGCTACCTGAAAAGATATGCCCAGAAAGACCCCGCACCCTAGTCTTTAACACCAACCTGCATTACAAGGGTGGTACACATTGGGCAGCCATGTTTCTGGATGTAGACAAGGTTATAGTGTTTGACAGCTTAGCGGAGTTCCCGGAGCATAAAATTTATGCAAAACCGATATTCAAATATGTTTAAAAAACATCGCCCGCGGTTGAGTATAACAAGCAGCGTATACAGGATTCTCTAGCCATCACATGCAGGGAACATTGTATATATTTAATTAGTAAAATGTCTGAGGGTATGACTTTTAGACATTTTTTAAATCTCTATTCCGCTGATCTAGGAAACAACAATGATATTGTTATGAAATAAGTGACTGAAAACACTAGGCCCATGTCGAGCATTGTTAAAACAGAATACGGTGTTTGTCAAAAGTGTAAGGCCTTGAAAAGCCTCTTTTTGTACTGACGATTGTCCACAATAAAAAACATTTTAAACACTAATTCAGACTATGCATTTTTATTCACCCACCACACATTTTTTAAAAACATTTAAAAAAAGATAACTGATGACTGTTGAAAAGTTAAAAGTTTTTATTACAAACAGTTTCAGCACAAACGTACATGGGTAAAAAAATAAATGAAGTGTAAATCTTTCGAGACGTAAACCTTTTTAACAAAACTGTACAACTGTTCAAATTTCATGGTTACATTAGAGCAGTAACCATATGTTCATTTTGAACAGTCTCTTTTTAGGCTCCATATGTAGAGCGTCGCTGCTCCTAGACGGTGTTAGCTGAGGAAAGAAAGGTGACGTCTGCAGTCATTGTAAAAACACCAGGGTTTGGATCTTTCAAACTTTCGAGCCTTCGCCGGTGGTCGGCATTATCGACAATCATGAGGGGATGTTAAGTTCCACAGCAGCACGTAGGAACTGCTCCCATCCTCTAGGAGCGTTTTGTGTCAATAGGGTTTCACTGTGCATGAGACCTGTGGCCAGATCATACATGTGTAATCCAGCAACTGGTCGTCCCTTGTAAATGAATTAACCCCGGTCATTCCTAGAGGTCAGATCTTTAGTCGCAGTCTTTTTACAGAGCAGCAGGTGCGCTGCCCCTCTATACCTCTAACTTATATTTCTCAAATGGTCTTCGACAACAGCGCCCACGGGACCAGTAGGCCCGGGTCTAGAGGGGCTAGGGAGTTTGCTGGTGGCTTTTCTGTGGCAGGGGTATACAGAGTCAATTTCTTTTTTTAGATGCTAATTGTTTGTAATACTGTAAAAGGTTTTGAAGGGCTCCTGAGTAAAGCCAAGCTTTGTTGTGTGGTTTTAAATCGGTTTGGTTCAAAATGGCTTTGATCTCAGCATCGAGACACTGTGTCTCATTTCGGCATATGTCCCAGACGTCGGCGGTAGAAGGGCCCCAACTGTTCCAGCTGGTGGCGAGGCACAAGGTACATTTTTTGTGAGTGCTCCATCACGTCCTCCACAGGAGACCTGTTATTAGGGGGATAGTTATACCCAGAAGTGCTGCTATAAAATCTCCAGATTATTTGACCAGTTTCCTTTTAGAAACGAGCGACGCCCTTTTATTGCTGAGCTTCCAAATAATGTGGCGCTTCTTCTTCAGCACGCGGAACTGGCTCGTTGATATCGGGACATTAACTTTTAGGGTGTTTAGGGTTATTTCTGAAATGGCCTCCAGTAAATCATCCGAAGCAGCACACAGGATAGCCTTTCTTTTCAGGAGGCTGGCTATGACCGGCATTTTTAGGAGGTCTAAATTATGGAAGGTTTAGAGTTTAAATGTTATACAAGTCTTTTTAAGGGGTCTTTGGGGACTGTTTTAGGTGTGAAAGCGACTGGAAGTCAGGTGGGAAAATACCAGAACGTAGTCTGCAGTCTTCTAGAGTATTTGGTTTTAAATCTACTAGTAAGTAGCTGTGGGGTTTTGCGGTAACATCATTAAACGCTTCCATGAAAAACTGCGTGTTTCTGGGGTACATCTGTTTTGCTGAATATCTGAAGCTTGTTGCGTTTTTGTTTAAATAAGAACAAGTATGAGGCATTGAGAATTATAGAATGACTGCTTTTACCCTTGTAAAACAATTTCTGCATTATGTAGCATATGCTCAGATTACGATGATGTGAATATTGAGAAAAAGCCCTCTATATCCCAGCGCGGTCCCCGCCTTCATGCATGAGCTTGTTCAGAGCAACCATGTTTACAAGGTTTTTAGGTAACAAGTCGTCGTTGTTGAGATTACTGGGGATGCCTTCTATAAATCTAATGTGTGGGAACTTTAGGGAGAGTTCTGTGTAAAGATCTTGCCAGCAAGAATAAAGCCATACAATGTTGTTAGGGGTCTAAGATAAAACACTGGGAGCGTTTTATAACAGTTTCTTTATAAAATAACTTTTAACTCTATTTGAGGGACCTGCTAAAATGAAGGCGAATGGATGTTGCAGCCTGGTGTCCATAGCGGTTGGGGTTTGTCACTCTAACGTCTTTTAGTAACCATACGGCAGTGTTTTGTAGTCTTCTGTGAGGTCCTGTTTATCAACACTATGCACAGTGTTTTATACAATGGCTGTGGTGTAATTTCCCACCTTTTTTTGGACCTGACTATGCTAGGGTGGTTTACGACTATTATTTTGCTATTTTCGCGATCGTTCGATGCGTAGTACCTGTGCATCAGACCCTTCAGACTGTCAGAATGTATCTTAACTGTATTGCTGATGTTTAAAGTGATACCTTTGACTTTCATGCAAACCCTGTTGTTAGAGGTTTTGTAACTAAACGTCTTGGGTCCAGGGGAAGTGTATTTGAGTATGTACTCATCCTTTTCGAGCTCGCTGGTCAAATCTCCTAGATAATCACTCAGCGGAGGATCTTCATCACCCTCTTTACTCACAAAAATAACAGAGTCATTGTTGTGGTACAAACAACAATCCTGAAGCTTATCCAAAAGATATTTATATTGTTACACCTTGTGGGGTACTCTTTGGTGTATTTCCAGCATAGAACGGCGGTCTCATCGTCTATAAATTCACAACTGGATATATCGTAAGACGAGGCAAATAGATACTTTAAAAGATTGTCTGGATCTGTGACGATGGATGTGTTTGACTAATTGGTACATTGGGCGAATTTTACCCACAAGGAATTGAGACAGAGCTTAGCTAACTGGCATCTGGCGGGGTTAACCTTAATGAATTCAGGTCTCAGTGTAATACCCTAGTGAACTTGGTAATCAGCTATGTACTTTTGCTTGGAGGGCTCATCGACGCACCAGTCGGGATACCCCGATGCCTCCTGTTTGTCTCTGAGAAACAAGTTGATGAACTGAGAAAAGAGATGCGTTGTCGTGTGTGGAACATGCCAAATTTCCAGTACTTTACAAAAACAGTACCCTTTCTCGAGGACCATCTGCACCTCAATGGTACATCATGCTCCTTCCAGAAGCCTTTGCTCATCACTATGTCTACACTCGATAGTCTGTTTACTTTCAGCTCATAGTCGACATAGGGGGAACATTAGCTTGCCGATGACTCTGTATGGAAGCTCCGGGAAGTAAAGCTTGTGTGGCGGGTGAATTTGACAAGCCTAAAGTACTCATCGAGGGATGTAAAGTTTGTATATATAATCATAGGATGCCCCACTGGGTAAAACTTCACCTTGTTCACAAATGGATTTAGACTGGTGAAGTCGTAGTAGTGTGTTTTCTCACCCTCACCAGCAACCCGGTACCACTGTATGACTAAGGCGTCATGGGGTTCCAGTCGTGCTGGTAATTGTGCCCAGTTCCGCATCTTTTGTTAGCTCATCTTGTGTTCCCAGACGGTTCTCAAAACAAAGCTGCTGCTTTCAATATACTGCGCTTTTGCCAGAGTACGATGATGCAGATGTTCAAACGTGGTGCCCTGCAGTCTATTAAACTTGTGGGGTTTTTAACAACATGGGCACCTGTGATAAAAGCAGCCATTGAACTCAAAGGCAGAGTAATGTTCCTAACTAGATCTAGGTATTCCATGATTTCTTTCCTCTTACAGGATTTGGTTTTGATAATCCTGACCTGTTTCGTCATCTCCACCACAACGTCTCTGAAAAGTTGCACGCTTTTTGCAAGATCATGACATCCGCCTGACAGTAAGCTTTCAACTGTTTGTCAATGAAACCAATTTTCACAGTTTTCATCGTACCACTGTAGAAAGCTCTCTTTTTCAGACGGCGTCATGTACTCGACCTCGTAAACTGGCGGGCGGAGGCATAGGACTGCTGTAATTCTGATTAGCCCATGAGTTAAAAAAGTGCGGGAAATAACCTTTGCATCCTTCAAAGCCAAAGGCTTTTGGCAACTTGCTCAACTTCATGGGCAGAAAATTCAAGGTATCTATGAACCTAATTTCAAAAGGCACAACCTTTAACAGCATCAGTTTGGAACCCTGGGTGATGAGCTCCGCGCCCAGATTTTCACAAATCAGGTCACGGAGAATAAAGAACGAGTTGCACGCTTTCGAGTTGTGTGCCAGCATTGTATACTTGTGGTATTTCTGTTGCATGAACGTATTGAGGAAATCATTCACGCACGACCAGCCTTAAAACTCCCAGTTTTCATCAGCTGCTAGATGATGGCCATAAATGTAGGTAGGCTGGTGCACACCTGTCTCCTGTGTACACTCTATATTGAATACAATATAGTCTTCTGTTTTTTTCTGGGGGAAGCCTTCAAGCATTATAACACTTATGTGCTATCCCAGCTATAAAATACGCTTTACACCTGAGACATTGGATACCTTTACAATCATGGTTGTACCCGCAAACCCTACAGTTTGATTTACAGACGCACTGTGAAAGTTGGTGTGTACTTTCAAGCAGTCCTGTGACCAACAAAACATCTTACACATCGAGCAGTGCACATTCTGACCATCATCATTGACACACCCATACCGCTGACACATTTTACAGTGCATTTCACACTGGTGTCTGGTTTGGTTGTTGTTTATGTGCTCACAATGTTCGCACATGTACTTGGCTCCTAGAAAACCCTTCAGGTTCAAGATACCGTAAAAGTGTTTTTCATGATGTAGCACATAAACAGTCTTGTTTTTCACCCATTCATTGGTAGTGAAGTACTTCCAAGAACCGCTGTAGTACAGAACTTTTACCGTAAGGGCAAAATGGTTCTCAGAAAGGCCCAGGTCCCCAAAACCAACCAGTCTGTCGTGTGGTAGTTGAAGTGCCTCATGGTCTGCCACCGCCATAGACATAATAATGTTGTCTGGGATTGCTCGTTCCACCAACAACCCCGCGATGCTCGCCGCCATACACATATTGGTAGCTCCGGTGTTAAAGTCGAGCAACCATTGATATTTTTGCAGATGATTTTACTGTACATGACACTCTTTAAGGTTATGGAAGCAAAGCCCTTACTAGCCCTAACAACAAGGGTGATGATTCCAAAGGTCCCATTCGCCAGTAATTCAGCCTTGCTCTGGAAAAGCTTAGACAAGTTTTCTAGAAACGTCACAGCATCAAACACATCTCGAAATGACTGTCTGGTGAACAGCAGACTATTGAGACCCAGCCCCTGAAAACGCTTCTGAAAGAAATTGTTATGCCCCACATCGTGTAACAATTGTTCTATGGGCATTTGCACGGTCCGGTGAATAGTTATAACACCATGATCTGAGGAGTATAGATGGCCTAGGTTAGCAAACCTAAACTCCTCATGGTGCTCTGTAGCATTAAACCTCTCTACAGTATGACTGTACCTTCCTACACTTTCCAAAAACACCGGTTCTGAATCATCAGCTTGAGGACCATCGGAGGTTGAGGGGCTCCCTGGGGTATCATCCGATGGTAGTTGACTACAGTTCATTGTTGGTGTATTTTTATGCCTCATTGTAACGCTAAGTCTTGCTTTCTTTAATTTTCCTATTAAAAGCTTATGGTTTCTAGTGCCACTAGCCCACTTCTGTTTCTTACAAGGCCAGCTGGTTTTTGGCCAACGACCACAGCCTATTTGAACAATAGTTGTGGTATGTACAGGAGGTGACCTTGACATTCCACCTAATACGGGCGAGGATCCTTCAGGATGTTTGGGGTTGAGCCTGCTCTGACCTTTACTCCTTGAGGCCCTGAAAATGCCTATATTCTCTCCTAACTTTATATTTTGAGGCCTTATGAGGAGTTTTTTAGGTGTTGATCGCTCTGCTTTTAGGAGTATCAAACAGTTAGGTGCTGGCTCTCGCGCTTTAGAAGTCCCACACACCTGTAATTAGGATCCTCCATGGGGTAATCATTTTCCAATTGTGTGTCCCAAAGACTGTGAGGGACAGTTATACAGGTTGTTGGTGCTACGTCGCCGATGGACCCTCCTATATTAGACTCCGCAAGCGTTGAACATTTAGAATGTTGGGAGTTTGGGTGAAGCAGTTTGAGCCTTAACTTTTTTAAAAGACAGGTCTGAAGGCAAGGCTTGTAGCTCAGGAGTCTGCAGCGTCTTCTTACAGTTCTTTAAAGACAACTAATTTATTTTAGGATTGTTATACTGCTTAGGGTCCCCTCCAGAGGTTTTACATGGTACAGGATGGTGTGTGTCTGAGGTTGTAAGCCTGATGCTGTTGGCGTGCCCAAGCGCTCGCACGTAGGTAGTTGCTGTAGAAGTGTTTGCGGTACTGGGCAAAGCCTTTATTACTGTTGATGCAGTATTGTTAAGAGCTGTACCTGGGCCATGACCGCTGTCTGTAGAGCTGATGCACAGATGGTCCTGGGGTCCTGCGAAGTTCACAGATGCGGCTGGTGCCATGGGGTTTTGAAGGGTCACGTCGTTGTCCTTTAAAGACAACACATCTGCTTAACCTGATGGCCGACTCCTCCAGAGCTCTTTTGTGATGACTCTGGGATGTAAAGATAACAAATGACATATTAGGTGTTGTTATAGCCGCTATACCATGGTGGTGAAAGAGATTTGAGACACACTAAGGTTTGAATTCATCTGGCTCTACAGTTTCTAAAAACTCACCTGAGGTGTTCCGTTGTGTTGGACCTTTTTTAATAGGTGGACCTTCCTTAGACGCTGGGGACCTCCTTTTGCGGACTGTCTTTTTAACACTCCCTACCACATTCTGGGTCATTACCACTGGAGTCGCTTGTACCGCTGGGGGGCCTGGAGAAAAAATTATAAAAATGTCACACTTACAACATAATACACAGACTATACAGGTTCTCTGAGGGTTGCTTCGATGATGTGTTTATGGGGGCTTTTTTAGGTTTCAACGGTGTTTACACAAGGACTCCTTTAATTTACATGCAAAAGCTGCATCCTGAGTCATTGTGCTTGGACCATCTTGGGCGTGGAGGATTTGTTGCAGAGCAACCAACCGCAAGCTGTAGTTCTGCATCATAACCTGTGAAAGCACACAAACACATAGCAAACCATTAATGGTAAAATTAAAAAATAACAATCATAACACCTTTGTTTAGAATGGCTGATGACCCGTATCTCTGACATACCTTGTTGCATTGCCTCCATTTCCTCTGGGGACAACACAGGCTCTTGGGGATTCTACGTACAAAAGAGACAAAATTGACTTTAAGCATAACTCATTTAAAGTTACATGTATAACTCACTTATAAAATCTCACAAAAACGTTGTAAAACAAAGTCTCTCAAGATGCCATCTGTTAAGCCCCCCATGCTCTGAAGGTACAATACACAAAGCCATTTGTGCACATTTTCTCAAAAACCATACACTGTTTATTATTAAAAGTCCACAGGGTGGCGCTACTGTGCAACATAAACTCTAGGAGTATCTCTATGTGGGATCATTGATATAATTCCTTATTTTACGCATATTACAATGCCGCCTATGGTCTTTATAACATCATATAATTACACTATTCATAAAAATATACAACTCAACAAAATTTAAAAACATTATAGTTCTTTGAATATATACATGTACAATATACTGGAATCCGGACCTGGATCCACGCCATGTTTTCACCCTAGCTCTCCAATGCTCTGAACCATGTGTGGGGGCGGAGCTCAATCTAAACTCCAGCCTCCCGCATGGTGCAGATAGGCTAAGCCAGCTCCAACACCCTAGACACAGTCTTTTTGAAAAAATTGCAGTCTGTGGAGTCAGCATGTGGGGGCCCTACATCTTTCTCAGCACCATCCCTGGACAACAGGACCCTGACCTAAGGTGAGTGGCTGGGGGCTTGTGCGGCCTGAGCCTTCTGCTCAATGCCACGACCACTTATAAGCTGTATGGTTGGAGTTGGGGGTTACAGGGCAGAGGGCACAGACCACACAGGGAAACACACACACACACATACACAGGGTGCTCTGTGTACCCTGCCCTGTAGCCCCCCAGTAATTGTTTGTTTAGTTTTTTTTTGTTATTATTGTTATTTATCTTTTTTTCTTTTGTTTAAATAAAAATTTAAAATGCTGACAGATTGGACCCTGGGGGCCCCAAGCTTCGAGCTTGGGTCCCAAGAGCCCCAACCCTATTTGATACTGTAAGAGCCTGAAGACCCAAGAGTGCGAGGCTTGGGCCATTAGGCCCACACCTCGCACCATCCGGGTCTTCTTAGCCACCATATGGTGGCAGAAGGCTTTGCACCGCGCTAGACCCCCTCTAATCCCAAGGGGGCTGGAGGGGGTATAACGCAGTGCAAATCCTCCCACCACCATATGGTGGCAGGAGGCCGGCTCTCAGAGGCCACCAGGGACACCGCACGGCTTCTGAGAGCAAGTCAGAAGGGTTAATAACAGAGACTACCGAGCTGCAACATGCTCAGCAGTCCCTGGTATTAAAATGTCTGACGGTGTCCCCTGCGGCCTCTGAGAGTAGAGGTGTTAAGTTAATAGCTAGAGGTCCCGAGAGCTGTGCGGCTCTGGGGACCTCCGTTATCAGCCGCACGGTCTCTGAGAACATAGTTGTTCTGCTGATAATGGAGTCTCTCAGCCGTGCAGCGCTTGGAGACCCTCGTTATTAACTTAACATCTCTGCTCTCAGAGACCGCGTGGTCTTTGAGAGCATGGCTGTTAAGTTAATAACGGGGGTCCCTGAGCTGCACAGCTTGAGGGGATCCTAGTTATTAACTTAACACATGCTCACAGAGACCACGTGTTCTCTGCGAGCATGTGTTAGGCTTTTCATCCTTGGTGTGGTCTCCCTTAACTTTTTGCCTCTGTTCCCCAGGTTGCTGATGTGTGCTGGACTCTAATTTTACTGTTTTTGTTACTCTGGGCAATTTACCACTGCTAACCAGTGCTAAAGTGCTAGTGATCCTTTACAAAATGTGTATGTAATTGGCTTATCCGTGATTGGCATATTTGAGTTACTAGTAAGTCCCTAGTAAAGTGCACTAGAGGTGCCAGGGTCTGCACATCTAGGGGCATATTTATACTCCGTTTGCGCCGGAATTGCGTCGTTTTTTTTTACTCAATTTCGACGCAAAACTAACTCCATATTTATACTTTGGCGTTAGACGCCTCTAGCGCCAAAGTCCATGGAGTTAGCGTCATTTTTTAGCGTGGACACCTACTTTGCGTTAATGAGATGCAAGGTAGGCGTTCACGTCTAAAAAATCGACTCCGAGGCATGTGCGTCGGATTTATACTCCCGGGCAAAAATAACGCCCGGGAGTGGGCGGGTCCAAAAAAATGACGTACGGCCGCTTTTGCGGCGTTTTTTGTACCCACTTGCCAAGCCTAAACCTTCCCTTTTCTTACATGTAAGGCACCCCTAAGGTAGGCCCTAGGTAGCCCCAAGGGCAGGGTGCAGTTTATGGTTCAGATAGGACATATAGTAATGTGTTTTATGTGTCCTGACAGTGAAATATTGCTAAATTTGTTTTTCAGTGTTGCAAGGCCTGTCCCTCTCATAGGTTAACATGGGGGCTACCTTGAAATCTGATTAAAGTGTAGATTCCCTTTGGGAGCAGATGGACATGTGGAGTTTGGGGTCTCTGAGCTCACAATTTCAAAATACATCTTTTAGTAAAGTTGATTTTAAGATTGTGTGTTTGAAAATGCCACTTTAAGAAAGTGAACATTTTCTTGCTTATACCATTTCTGTGACTCTGTCTGTTTGTGGATTCCCTGTCTGGATCAGTTTGGTAGTTGGGCTTGTTGCACCTCACACTAGACAGTGACACAAAGGGAGCTGGGGTGTAGCCTGCATATCCTGATGAGCCATCTGCGCTAGGAGGGAAGGGAGGAGTGGTCACTCACACCTGAAAGGGCTATGCCTGCCCTCACACAATGCAATCTCCAACCCCCTGGTAAGTGTCTGGGGCCTGGCCTGGGCAAGGCAGAATTTCACATTCAAAAGAGACTTTACTTTGAAGTAGGCCTACTTCAAAGGAGAAATTGTGTATGAGAAGGGCACCCAAAACCACAGACTTTAGAACACTTCGGGAAACCAAGTGGAACCTCTGCCTTCAGAAGAGCTGAAGAGCTAAGGAAGAAGAGCTGCCCTGCCAGTGACTGCTTTGTGGAGCTATCCTGCAGTTGCTGCTTCTGCCAGAGTAAGACGGCAAAGACTGTACTTTGTGTGCCTTCCATCTTGAGAAGAACTCTCCAAGGGCTTGATTTAGAGCTTGCCTCCTGTTATTTGAAGTCTCAGGGACAGCAAAGACTTCTCTCTGCCAGCACCTGGAGTCTCTGGAGAGACTCTTACTCTGCACTGTGGTGCACATCCAGTTCCAGGGCCCCCTAAAGGAGAAGCTGGCAGCCTAAGAGGAGGAAATCCACGCACAGAGCGCCATGCGGGGATAAGATTGACGCAACTCCGATCTGCGGCTAAAAAAATGACGCGCCGCCTGCTTCGCATCTGAAAATCTGAAACGCAACCGAAGAATCGACGCACAGAGCTGACAGAGACTCAGATATAAAAACCCGCGCTGCGTGGTTTTTGAATCATCGTGCGGCTGGATTTCCGACGCAAGTACCGCTGGGCGTGCAAAAACAATGCAACACCTGCCCCGACCCGAGAGTGCTGACCGGATCGACTCATCGCCTGCGGAAACAATGAACAACGCGCCCCGATCCGACTAAAGGAGAAACAACGCAAGTTCCTGCTTGTGAGGGGAATCGATGCATCGCAAGCCCCTTTTTGACGCACACTCGCCCTTGCGGGTTTCTTTTTACGCATCCAAGGTACATTTTCATGCTAACAGTGTTAGTGTGTGTTTAAAACTACTTAAAGACTCTTTGATTTTTTATTGATAACTTGACTTGTGTACTGTGGATTTTTGTCATTTTGGTCTTGTTTTGTTTTGATAAATATTTCCTATTTTTCTAAACCTCTGTTGTGTTATTTTGTAGTGTTTTCATTAAGTTACTGTGTGTGTTGGTACAAATACTTTACACCTAGCACTCTGAAGTTAAGCCTACTGCTCTTGCAAGCTACCAAGGGGATAAGCAGGGGTTAGCTGAGGGTGATTCTCTTTTACCCTGACTAGAGTGAGGGTCTTTGCTTGAACAGGGGCTAACCTGACTGTCAACCAAAGACCCCATTTCTAACAGCATGGCTGTGAACCAAAGACCCCATTTCTAACAGCATGCCTGCTAAGTTAATAACTGGGCATCCGGGACCCCTGCGCTTAATTTGTAAATAAAAATGTGCCAGTGCCCAAAGCCCTCCTCTTAATCAACCGCCTGCTGCAGTGAAATGTGCGAACACTGAATACAGAGGCCAAGGAATCCTAACGCCATCTCCGTCCTCTTCAATCCACTTAAAGCCACTCCCCTACAGCTCACTCTTGCAGCTTTCTGCTTTCTCACATTGTAACGCTTTTTCGTGTTTCTCTTCCCCGTCTTTCCTATATGTGTCTTTTGCTCGCAGTAAATGTTTGAGCCATTAGAATAAGTGCAGACCCTCAGAAATATAAAAAAAAGTAAAAAAATAAATAGGTGTAAACGCTCAGCACCAAAACCAGCAAGTACAAATTAAGCATGGCCTTCATCCCTCTAAAATAAGTGCAGACCCACAAAATACGTGCAAATGCTCAGCACCAGAACCAACAAGCACAAATTAAGCATTGCCTCTACCCTCCAAAATAAGTGCAAATGCTCAGCACCAGAACCAGCAAGTACAAATTAAGCATGGCCTCCACCCCTCCAAAATAAGTGCAGACCCTAAACAATACATCCAAATGCTCAGCACCAGAACCAACAAGTACAAATTAAGCATTGCCTCCACCCACCAGAATAAGTGCAGACCGTCAAAAAATAGGTGTAATGCTTAGCACCTGACCCAACAAGCACAAATTAAACATTGTACCCCACATCTCGCCACAGGCCTCCTTCCAACATAAATTAATATCATTTTAAAAAGTGTTTCCAAAGGTAGGCTTTACCTAGCCACTCAGCTATCTTCATATAGTTCTGTTCTTTGCAGCCTGCATCTTAACCTCCTGTGCTACTTTACAAGTCATCAACACAACCTCTAAACAAAACTTAGGCTTGAATGTTAATTATAGGCTGGATCTTAACATTATAAATGCATCCTAAAAACAATTTATAGGATGTGTTTTTACTTTGTTAGCTTCATAAGTTATTGCTAAACACAGCTATCACTGAGACCTGCACCACCCTGTCCACATCGCTACCAACCCTAAACTAGACACTGCTAATAATCTTTTTAAAACATACAGGGCCTGATTCCGACCCTGGCGGTGCTCCTTTGGGCATTCTGACCGCGGCGGTACAGCCGCGGCGGTACAGCCGCGGCCAGAAACGGAAAGTTGGCGGTGTACCGCCGACTTTCCCCTGCCCAGGGGAATCCTCCATGGCGGCGCAGCTTGCTGCGCCGCCATGGGGATTCTGACCCCCATACCGCCATCCTGTTCCTGGCGGTTTCGTCCGCCAGGAACAGGATGGCGGTATGGGGTGTCGTGGGGCCCCTGGGGGCCCCTGCAGTGCCCATGCCAACGGCATGGGCACTGCAGGGGCCCCCGTAAGAGAGCCCCACTTTGAATTTCAGTGTCTGCTTAGCAGACACTGAAATTCGCGACGGGTGCTACTGCACCCGTCGCACCCCTTCTACTCCGCCGGCTCCATTCGGAGCCGGCTTCCTCGTGGAAGGATGTTTCCTGCTGGGCTGGCGGGCGGCCTTTTGGCGGTCGCCCGCCAGCCCAGCGGGAAACCCAGAATAACTGTGGCGGTCTTTTGACCGCGCAGCGGTATTCTGGCGGTCCCAGCCAGGCCGGCGGCGTCCGCCGCCGGACGGGGTCAGAATGACCCCCACAGTGTTTGATAAAACTATTTTATAAAAAACAACAGAATATTAAAATTATGTCTGGTCTAAACTTCAGAGCTAAGGATTACAATATTAAAAACATTTTAATCATTGTGTATATTGGACTATAAATGTAGGCACTTCTATTTTTACCACAACCATTGTTTTTATGCCTTTACACATACTGTACACCTCTACATACTAAACAACTGTTTTCACCACAGTATAAATGTATGTCTCAAAATAACCTATAGAACAACATATACATTTTACTCTGCTAGGTATAGTTAAAAAAGATTGGGGCTAACGTCTATGTTAAACTACAATAAAACATATACAAGCACCACATAGTTACAGACCTTAAGTACTAGAGGTTTAGCATCACCAGTCTGTGCTGAGCCCTTCATATTTTTCTCCTTGAGGTGCTCTGGAAGCCCAAGCTCTCTGTAAACTTCCAGTATGTATTTCAGTAAAAAAGCTCTGTGAATGTGGAGGTGTTTTTATATGGCCCATACTGTGTTGATTAAGCATAGGTTTTTAGGGGGGCTGGGCTTAGAAATAAACATCTGTTTTAGTGGGGACATTGCTTGTCTTAGGTCTATTTCAGAACTTTTTTAAATTGCCTGGTCACTTTATACTTAGCCATCTGCTGAACACTTTTGACCCATGGCCTGGGAACAGTTAGGGCTAGATCTGTTTTAGGTTTGCGATGTCTGTCTTCTGTTTATTTCAAAACATTTTTAATTGCCCGGTCACTTTAGACTATGCCAGCTGCTAAACACCTTTGAACCCACGTCTGAGAACTCTTAGGGCTACATCTGTTTTTGGCTTGCATTTCTCAATTGATTTATTGGCTCCAACACAATCAATATTTGCCCACCCCTCTTTTTGGATTAGCCAGCAGTGTGGAGGTTTGGCCTGCACTCCCAATGCTCCACCCTGTGAGGAGACCCCACAGCAGCCACTTGGTCCTGAATGTCTGACATGTCCAGACCTGTCCTCATAGGCTCTCAAACAAGTTGCACACCAACAAAGGCCCTCATTTTAAATAGGCCTTAGACCTAGACACAAAGGGCTAGGACCCTGGCACATGGCTAACACGTGACCCCATGTTGTCACAACCCACATGACGTGACACACCTACACTTACGTCAGGGCAAACATCAGCATGGGGCAGGGGCTCCCACATCACTGACTACGTCATTGCCTATGTCACC
This sequence comes from Pleurodeles waltl, assembly GCF_031143425.1. Classification (NCBI taxonomy): domain Eukaryota; kingdom Metazoa; phylum Chordata; class Amphibia; order Caudata; family Salamandridae; genus Pleurodeles; species Pleurodeles waltl. The sequence goes on along the minus strand of NC_090447.1, from coordinate 901,955,677 downwards.
ATGGGGCGTGATACCTGTCAAAAGCTTGATAGAAGGTATTCCCTTATACTACTTACTGAAGGGCAGAAAATCCACTAGATACCCAGAAGAAAATGGATCCAAAAAAGAAGTGATATGGGCCAGCCCACCCCTTATTTGGGCCATACTCCCAGCCCACAACAGACACAGTTTATTAGACTTTCTGTACAGGTGAATTGGGCAAGCTTATCCACAGTCTGACCCCATAGGAGCAGAAAGCTCAACACAAACAGGGAAACAAAGTTCTAAAAACAGGAATGGAATGAGGTGGTCCAAGCAGTCCTCAGGAAGTGGGCTCATCCCTAAACAAGCACAATATTCTTTCTGCTCCCCTCCCCAGGGAAGATTGTTACATTTTAACCCAAATCTGCCCCAGGAGCACGCAAGAGAAAACAAGTCTAAAAATAAAGGGATAGGGGCAGGCCTCCAAGGCAAGAGGCCATGCTTCCACCTGTGAAAAAGAGCAACAGTTTTTCTGCCCACTTTATATGAAGAACAGAGGAGTTTGTCACCCCTAAAGCCACCAGGGGACAGAAACCCCACTTGACACCAAAAAAGTGGATGGTTATTTTGGCTTCTGGCCATGCCTTTATCCCAAAAGGAGCAATGCAGCCTCTCTGCCGCAACACGGCCGGTAGACGTTTTCCCCCAATTTGCTACCAGTGGGGTGCAGAAAGAAAAACTGGATGTCTGGGATATATTTTAAACTAATAATAGGGTGAGGGCTGGCCCTAAAAGTCTTTTTGTCTACCTGTTGTCTAAAGCATCCCCACTCCCAACCCATTTCAAGCATGTTAAAAACTGGATCTGTAGTTGCCCGAAATATGCACCCTCTTCAAGTAGGGACCATAATCTGGGTCAGGGTAAGTAAGTTACACTTCCTAAATTTACCTGTGCTCGCCCTTTGGTAGCTTGGCATAGAGCAGTTAGGCTTATCTTAAGAGGCAAGGTGTAAAATATGTGTGCACACACATAATATACATTAACTTAATGAAAAAAAACACAAAACGACTTCAGAACAGTTTAGAAAATAAGAGAATATTTATCTGAGGAAAACATGACAAAAATCCAGTCAGTAAAAGTTGAGATATCAATTTTTAGAGATTAAGGTGGTCATTACAACCCTGGCGGTCAGTGTTAAAGTGGCAGTAAAACCACCAACAGGCCGGCGGTAAAAAAAATGGAATCACGACCGTGGCGTAAACCACCAACATTGACAGCCACTTTAACACTCCGACCGCCACAGCGGTATAAACAAACACCGCAGCGGTAACCGCCAACAGACAGGCTGAACACAATGTACCGCCCAAAGTATTACAACAGTCCAATCCGCCACCTTTTCCGGGGCAGATTGACCGCAAACACAAAACAGGACTTGGAAGGGAAAACGCTCACCTCTACACACCCCACGAGGAACCAGGACGCCATGGAACTGGAACTCCAGATACTCCCTGCCTTTGTCTTCCTGCTCCTCTACCAGGAGCACGAACACCGGCGGCGAAGACCACGGTGAGTACTGCACCTACGACACAGGGGAGGGGGGAGGGGAAAGAGAGTGACACACACACGCAACACCCCCACCCTCACCCACTATAACACACACACTAATAAATCATGATACATTACAGTTACACTCCCCCCACTCCCACCGGAAGAATGGAAAGACAAAAGGAAATTATTTGAACGTTTGTAATCGATTAAAATCTAGTACTCAAAAAATATATATACACTATAAACAAATATATACACTAAGAATACAAGTCCAAGGTATTGCACTATAAAAGTCCATGGACCACAGGGCCCAAAATGCATGGGCGAAGCACACACAAGATTCCCAATTAAAACGGAGAGAACACTGCAGGGGCATCAGATGGAAATACAACAGGCACCTCAGGGGGAAGGGAAGGGGGGCACCTCAGCCGGATGAGTGCACGACGCCAGATCCATGAGGGGGCTCCATGCCCACTGCTGTATCCTGGTGAGTGCAAAGCCACAGTCTCACAAGTCTCTCCAGTGGGTGGTTTGCCCACTGCTTTATCCTGGGGAGTGCAAAGCCACAGTCTCTCTAGTGGATAACAGTTTCCACTGGTTCTGGAGGGGGTTTGTGCCCAGAGTGCTTCATCCTGCTAAGGACAGAGGTAGTGGATGTCAATCTCCACTGGTTCTGGAGGGGGCTTTGTGCCCAGAGTGCTTCATCCTGCAAGGACTGAGGTAGTAGATGTGAATCTCCACTGGTTCTGTAGGGGGCTTTGTGCCCAGAGTGCTTCATCCTGCCAAGGACTGAGGTAGTGGATGCCTTTCTCCACTGGTTCTGGAGGGGCCCAGAGTGCTTCTTCCTGCTCGTGGTGCCTCAGTAGCGTCAGAGCTGTCGGCACTCATTGGCCTGAGGTGCTGGTGGCGGCGGGGTCCTTGGCAGCTGTGCTGGTGGCGGCGGTGTCCTTGGCAGCAGTGCTGGTGGCGGCGGTGTCCTGTGAAGCGGTGCTGGTGGCGGCGGTGTCCCTGGCAGCAGTGCTGGTGGCGGCTTTGCCCTGTGAAGCGGTGCTGGTGGCGGCAGTGTCCTGTGAAGCGGTGCTTGTAGCAGCGGTGTCCTTGGCAGCGGTGCTGGTGGCGGTCTTGTCCGCCGTGCAGGTTTTTTTGTGCGACCTTCCTGTCTTTCTGTGCCCCTTCCCCACCTTGGATGGTGGCGCAGCTGTCTTCCCACTCCCAACTCCCCACTCCCTGGGAGAGCCTTTGGTGGTATATGTTTTGTCTTTCTCCCACCGTGCAGTGGCCAACTTTTTATGCTTCTGAGGTGGGGGACTGTTTGTGGTCTGGCTCCTTGGCACACTGGCTGCCCTGCTGCTTGGCGCACTCCAGAAGCCGGTTACTGCTGGCACAACTGTTCCCGCTGATGTTGTGGTTGAGGTGCTGGGCTGGGACCTGGAAAGGTGGGCCCCAGGGGAATGACGGGGTGGGGGAGGTGAGGGGAAGAGGTCAAGGTTGGACAGGAAAAGTTTTTCGGACACACTGGGATGGGTAGATGGAGGGGGTTTGGGAGTGGAGGAAGAGGTATTGGTTGTAGGAGGTGTACATTTGCTGACTTTGGGTGAAGGTGCATGGGATGGAGGCTGTCGTGAGGTGGATGGCTGTTGGGTGGGTGTGTGACTGCGTTTGTGTACTTTGGGAGGTGTGCTCACAGACACACTGGGAGAGGACACAGGGGATGTGTGAATGGTAGTGGGGGTTGCAAGTGAGCGGGGTGTGGTGATGGGTGTGCTGGTGATGGACGTAGTGGCTGAAGATGTAGTGCATGCAGGTGTGAGTGGAGACGAGACAGGGAGGGAGGAGGGAGGCGAGGAGGAGGGGGACACAGTTGAGGCAGTGGATGTTGGTATGTGTGCATGGGTATGATGCTTGTGTGAGTGCCTGTGGGATGTGTGGTGCTTATGTTTGCCAGAGCTTCCCTTGTGTCATAGCCCCTTGTCCCACATTGCAGGTCAGGCAGCCGCCATTTCAGGGGGCCATTTGGCATTAATTTTAAATGTGTCACACATATCTAGGCCTTGCATACACACTAATACAGGCACATAGCGGATTAAAAAAGTTGTGGAATAAAGTTGTGTTTTCGTACCTCAGTGTTGGCTGACTCTCTGCTCGCTGCTCTCCTCCATAGAGCACGTCCGCTGGGGCAGGTGAGGAGATGACGGCATCCACCGGTGTACAGACCGCTGGTGGACTTGTCGACAATGGAGGAGCGACATGTAATTGTCACCTACAAACTGGACCGTGCCACAATCCTGGAACTGTGTGCCCAGTTGGAGCCAGACCTGATGTCAGCTATCCGCCATCCCAAAGGAATCCCCCCTCTAGTGCAGGTGCTGTCAGTACTCCATTTCCTGGTGAGTGGGTCTTTTCAAACAACATTGGCCATTGCATCAGGGATGTCCCAGCCTATGTTCTCAAACGTGTTGTCCAGAGTGTTGTCTGCCCTGCTGAAACATGCGCAGCTACATCGTTTTCCCTCAGGTGGAGGATTTGCCTTCAGTGAAAGGTGACTTCTATGCCCTGGGACATATCCCCAACATCATAGGTGCCATTGATGGGACACATGTGGCCTTGGTCCCCCCCGCAGGATGAACAGGTGTACAGAAACCGGAAGAGTTACCATTCTATGAATGTGCAGATTGTGTGTTTGGCCGACCAGTACATCTCCCATGTGAATGCCAAGTTTATTCGCTTATATTCTGAAGAATAGCAGCATCCCTTATGTGCCCAGAGGCACCGTGTGTGGCTATTAGGTGAGGACATGGACCCTATACAGTGTGACTAGGTGTCTGGGTCTGGGGATGTCCCTAAGAGTTAGTGTGTGTTTAACAGTTGTCCCTCGACATTTGCAGGTGACTCTGGTTACCCCAACCTGTCATGGCTACTGACCCCAGTGAGGAATCCCAGGACAAGGGCAGAGGAATGCTACAATGAGGCCCATGGGCGAACTAGGATGGATATAGAGAGGACCTTGGGCCTCCTGAAGGGCAGGTTCCGGTGCCTCCATGTGACAGGTGGTTCCCTATTCTACTCACCAAAGAAGGTGTGCCAGATCATCGTGGCCTGCTGTATGCTTCACAACTTGGCTTTGCGATGACAGGTGCCTTTTTTGCAGGAGGATGGACCAGATGGAGGTGTTGTGGCAGCTGTTGAGCCTGTGGACAGTGAAGACGAGGAAGCAGAAGAAGATGATATCGACAACAGAAACACAGTGATTCATCAATACTTCCAGTGAGACACAGGTAAAAAGACATCACTGCCTGCTTCATCTGATACCCTTGTTCTACCTCTTATCTGTCTGTCACTTTCACCCAGTGTATGGACCCTGAGTTGTCACTTTCCCTTTCAATTTCACAGATGTGGGTCACACTGGGTGACATCTGCTTTGTTTCCGCATGGACTAGAGCTGTGTGACATAGGTATGTTGACAATACAATGGATATAGCAGTTTTCCACAGTTATTCCAAATACACATTTTAGAAAGCGCAGACTGACTCCAGATTGTTTTGTGCTTTAAGGGTGTTTATTTAAGTGCTAAATATTGGGGGTTGGTGTAAAATGGTAAGGGGTGATGGTGGAGGAATGTCCATGGCAAAGTCCAGTCTATTAGTCTCACAGGTGCATTGTTCAAAGGGGCATTAGGAAGTGGAGCTGGGGCAGTTGATGGATGGACAGGGTAACAAAGTGGGACAAGCAGGATGACAATCAGGGTGGTCTCATTTTTTGGCGGGGTCTTGGCATTGTTCTCTGTCTTTGTCCTGGATCTCAGGGACTGTTTGCGGGGTGGTTCTCCATCTGCAGGGGGTGGGGTGCTGGTGTTGTGGTCCTGTGGCGGTGCCTCCTGCCCACTAGCGCCGGCGGAGTTGGTGGGCAGTTCATCATCCAGGCTAGTGTCAGGGGCCCCTTGTTGTGCCACAGTATCCCTCCTGGTGTTGACGAGTTCCTTCAGCACCCCTACAATGGTGCCCAGGGTGATATTGATGGATTTGAGTTCCTCCCTGAACCCCAAATACTGTTCCTCCTGCAGCCGATGGGTCTCCTGAGACTTGACCAGTACTGTTGCCATCGTCTCCTGGGAATGGTGGTAGGCTCCCATGATGTTGGATAGTGCCTCGTGGAGAGTGGTTTCCCTGGGCCTGTCCTCCCCCTGTCGCACAGCAGCCCATCCAGTTCCCCTGTGTTCCTGGGCCTCTGTCCCCTGAATGGTGTGCCCACTGCCACCAGGGCCCTGGTGTTGTTGGGTTGGTGGGTTAGCCTGGGTTCCCTGTAGTGGTGGACACACTGCTGCTTGACGTGTCCTGGGGCTAGAGGTATGGGCCCGCTGGGTGGGTGTTGTGCTGGTGTTTCCAGAGGGGGAAGGTTCTGTTGTGGCTTGCGCCAGTGTGAGGGGAACTGGCTGTCCCGAGGTCCCAGATGGGCCGGGCTGGTCATCTAGATCCAGTTGGACAGAGCTGCTGTCATCACTGTGGGCCTCTTCTGTGGGGGGAGTGGACATGTCTGGGACCTCCTGTCCGGTGACGTTGGGTAGGGGTCCTGCAGGGTTGTAAAGGCATGATTATTGCATGTGTGTGTGCCATGGTGTGCAATGGGTGGGTGACCCTGTACCCCAGTGCTTGCATTCTTGGGTAGGACCTTTTGTGCTAAATGTTTAGGGGTGTGTATGGGTATGTGCAGTGGCCATGCATTGGTGATGGGTGTCCATGCTTTGGTGTTGCATGCAGGGCTTGGTGATGGGATAGGTGGATTGGGATAGAGGGACATATGTGAGAAGTTGGAGTGATGGGGGTGAGGCTGGGGATATGTGATAGCATGCAGGTAGAGTTGGGGATGAAGTAGTGAAAGATTTGCCTTACCAGAGTCCATTCCTCCAGCTACTCTTGCGAGGCCCTCAGGATGCAGTATAGCCAAGACCTGCTCCTCCCATGTTGTTAGATGTGGGGGAGGAGATGGAGGTCCGCCGACAGTCCTCTGAACCGCGATGTGGTGTCATGAGACCACGGAACGTACCTTCCCTGTAGGTCGTTCCACCTCTTCCTGATGTCATCCCTAGTTCTTGGGTGCTGTCCACTGCGTTGACCCTGTCCACGATTCTGCACCATAGCTCCATCTTCCTAGCTATGGTGGTGTGCTGCACCTGTGATCCGAATAGCTGTGGCTCTACCCGGATGATTTCCTCCACCATGACCCTGAGCTCCTCCTCAGAGAACCTGGGGTGTCTTTGCGGTGCCATGGGGTGGTGTGGGTGATGTGTGGGGTGATGTTTAGGGGTGTGTGGTGTTTTGTGCATGGATGTTGTGTGAGTGATGGTGTTGAGTGCCTGTGGATGCTAGTTTGTAGATGGTGGTGTCTCTCTCTGGCCTTCAGTCGCAATTGTGGTCGTAAGGGTTTCTGGGCGATGTGGGTGTGTGTTTTATATTGTATTGGGTGTGTGGGAGTGGTGTGTGTATGTGTATCAGGTGTGTGTATTTCGAATTGTCCAATGTGCTAGTGTTTTGTAAATGTGTGTGTAGTTTGAGCGCGGCGGTGTGTATCGCCAATGGAATACCGCGGTTGAAAGACCGCCACGTGGATTCGTGGGTCGTGATAGTGTGGGCGTATTCCTGTTGGCGTGACGGTGGAGGTTTTGTTATCGCCAGTTTATCACTGACCTTTGGTGTGGCGGACTTGTGTGGGTGTCTAAATTTTGGCGGATTCCGAGCTGTGGGTAGTAATAGCTGTGGTGGAATTCCGCGGCCGTGCCGGTGTGTTGGCAGTCTTCTGCACGGCAGTAAGCGGCATTTACCGCCAATGTTGTAATGACCCCCTAAATGTGAATTAGTGCTTTGAAGTCACTAACGGTCAAAATTTTATTTGTGTTCATGGGGCATCAGTGGGATCAGACCGACGGCAATGGAGGATCGGCCAGCTACAGAACCTATGAAGGGTCTGCTGGAATAGAACCCTTGATGGAGGAAAGTGTCAACTTCGAGGTCACGATGGATCTATTCTGATTCTTGCAGTTGGGTCCTGCTTTGGCATCTAACCCCGTTGAAATGAATTAAATGTCATCGTTGAGCAGAGCGTTCTCATGGAGCTGTGTAGGCTGTGAATCTGCTGTCGTTGACCAGCCCCTGCATCGTCATCAAGGGAGTGATATGCCAAAAGTACCTGTGCCACTCTTGTGTGTTGTCTTGTGTGCATGCTTGTCTGCCTGTGTGCTTGGGATAGGTTGGGGTTGGGGGAAATGGGATTGGGTAGAGGATGTTGGAGGGTGGAAACATGGACAATGGCTGCCATCAGAGAGGAGGACAGAGCCTGGATCGATCTCTGTTGGGATGCCAAGCCAGTGTGAATGCCCTCCAGAAATGTATTGGTCTGTTGCATTTGGGCTGCCAGCCTCTGGATGGCATTCACAATGGTTGACTGCCCAACAGAGATGGATCTCAGGAGATCAATAGCCTCCTCACTCGGGGCAGCAGGGCTAACGGGGGCAGGGTCTGAGGTGTCTGGGGCGAAGGACATGTCCACCCTCCTGGGTGAGCCGGCACGGGCAACTGGATGAGGGGCTGCTCGGAGGGCAGTGCTGGTACGGAGTGGCAGATGTACCTGTAGCTGGGGTGGTCACACAGGTGTATGCCACCACCAGGGAACTTCCATCGGAGGAGGTAAGTGTGTCCGAACTGTCCCCTCCAGTCTTTCCCGTGGTGCTCCCCTCGCCCTACATCCCACTGGTGCCCTCAGCATCGGTGGACTCTGCCTCCTGAGTCCTATGGGATGCAGCTCCCTCTGTCGCCGGTGCCTTTGCTCCTCTGCCAGATGATGCTAATGTACATAAGGACAGGTTAACAGAACAAAAATGGGGCGGGACAAAGGATACACTTTGTCAGTGGCTGCACCAACACCACTGTCGGCGTACACAGCACCCTCACACAGAGGGAACAGGCCTATGCACTATGCTATGCACTGCCAGTAACAATGCTAGTCACCAGGGCATGGGGAGGGACACATACCTCCAACTGCAGCATACCTGGGACCCACACAGCCCTGCCAAGTAGTGGATGCCTACAAACTAGGTAGGAGAACTATCACATCAGAACCCTGGCCAACATGGGACCTACTCTGAAATGTCAGGCCTGGCCTAGAGGCACCCACAGATACACAACCCCCACCCGGAGACCACCCCACCAGGCATACGTAGTAATGATGGGCACTGTACTCACCCCCTTGTGGCTGCTGTGATGCCCTCAAGCACCCATCCAGCTCCTGATAGGCCACTGCCAGTATGTGGGCCATCAGGGGGGTCAGGGTTCGAGGGGCACCCCTTCCTCGTTGGGAGGCCATCCCCAGTTGGGCCTCTGTCGTCTTCTGTGCCCAGCGTCTCAGGTCCTCCCACTGTTTCCAACAGGGAGGGTTCCGCCTGCCGTAGACCCCCAGGGTCCACACGTCCTTGGCGATGGCGCGCCATATACCCTTTTTTTGAGAGGCGCTGACCTGCAGAGAAAATACACAGAGGTAAAGTTATTAGTCAGACTGTCCTGCCTGTTACACTCATGTCCCACCATACCGCTTCCTATCCCCATTTGCCCAGACTTGGCCCAGCACACAAGCAACACGCCGCCCAGGGGACATCTACCAATCCCCCCCACACGAGGCCTTCACACACACACCACTCCATGCATTCATGCCCTTTACATTGTGCTCACAGTGTACTCACCTGTTGGTCTGGAGGCCCATACAGCTGTCCGTACTGGGGTAGGACCCCCATCCATCAGTCTCTCCAACTCCACCGAGGTAAAGGCAGGGTTCTTTCCCAAGTCACAGGCGCCATGGTAGGTTCCAGACACAGGTCACAGCAGCACATACAGTGTAGGTCCTCTCCTGCTGAAGGTCAGGAAGCAAGTGAGTGAACAAATTGAAAATGGTGGTGACGTCCGCAGCGGTGTATACTATCACTGGCCACTGTACCCCGTAGGGCCCAATATTATCCAATGAGGCATTGAACGGCGGTTCCCGACCACCTCCGTGCAGTGGTGCAGAATTACCTCACTTCCACCTGTCCCTCCACACAGGACAGGCGAACACCATTTCAGGAGGGGACAGGCCCTGTATTATAACTGCGTCACAGTTCACAATTGTACATACAGGACAGATGCCACTTATACATTTCAAATTAACTTCATGCGTTGCACTGATGTGGCTACGATGTTCAGTTTGTGACTGGCTCTTCACTCTTTTGTCCCATAGATTGCTACCCTTGAGGATGAATAGGAGATGGAGACATACCCCCATGAACAGACCCCTGGTGGACTTGGCAACAATGGAAGACAGGCACATTATCCTCACCTATAGACTTGACAGGGCCACAGTCACAGAGCTGTGTGCCCAGTTAGAGCCTGACCTGATATCTGCTTCCGTCATCCCACTGGGATCCCTTCTTTTGTGCAAGTCCTGTCTGTGCCCCAATTCTTGGCAACTGGTTCTTTCCAAGTGACAGTGGGCTTGGTAGCAAGAATGTCACAGCCAATGTTCTCAACAGTGCTGACAAGAGTGCTGGATGCCCTGATTAAACACATGTGCAACTACATTGTTTTCCCCCAGGTGGAGGATTTGGCCACAGTGAAGGTTTACTTCTATGCAATGGGACATATGCCCAACATCATTGGGGCAATGGATGGCACACATATTGCATTTGTTCCCCCATGGCAAAATGAACAGGTGTTCAGAAATCTAATGAGTTTTCACTCAGTGAATGCCCAGATGGTGTGCCTGGGGACCAGTACATCTACAACATCAATGCTAAGTATCCTGGGTCTGTGCATGATGTATTTATCCTGAGGAATAGAAGTATCCCAAATGTGATGGCCCAACTGCAGAGGCACAGGGTGTGGCTAATAGGTGAGCCCTTATTCCCACCCAGAGGATGTTGGTGTATGGGTATGTGTGGTCCATATAGGATTGTGTGTTGCTTAATGTTGTTCCTCAATATTTGCAAGTAACTCAGGTTACCCCAGCCTATCATGGCTACTGAACCCTGTGAGGAATCCCAGGGCAGAGGAACATTACAATGAGGCACATGGGCGTACAAGAAGGATTATAGAATGTATCTTTGGCCTCCTGAAGGCCAGATTTCGATACCTCCATCTAACCGGTGGATCCCAAGAAGGTCTGCCAGATAATCGTGGCATGCTGCATGTTGAATAACCTTGCCTTGAGATGCCATGTGCCTTTTCTGCAGGAGGAGGAGGCTGGAAATGGCTGTGTGGGAGCAGTGGGCCCTGTGGACAGTGAGGATAAGGAGGCAGAGGATAAGGATGAGGACATCAGAACAGCAGTGATTCAACAATACTTCCAATGACACACAGGTAAGACAGTGTAACTTCACATTTCAATGTCATTTGTTTGTTTCACATCGTCAATGGCAGGCTGTGATTTCCCACTTTTATGCCCACTCACTGTACCCTTTTGAATGCTCTTTTTGCAGATGTTGGTGCCCCACTATCGCTCCTGTTGTGTTCACTGCAGCCAACTACAGGTCTATCCTATGTGCACATTACTGTACAGTTGATTTACAATGTTTGAACCTTGGTAAACAAATACATACTTAAATCATTTGACATACTCCATACTTGTATTTTTTCAAATTGTATTTATTGAAGTGTTATGAAGAAAAGGGGGTAGTGCAATGGGCTGGGGTGATGATGGAGGAAAGTCCAGGGTATTGTTCCAGTCTATTTGTAGCACAGATGTGTTGTCCAAGGGGTCATAAGAAGGGGAGCAACGGCAGTTCAAGATGGACAGGGTGACAGAGTGGGACACAAGGGTGACAATCAGGAGAGTCTTATTTCCTGGTGGGGGTCTTGGCAACAGTCTCTGGCTTCTGCCTGGATCGCAAGGAAACAAATGCTGGGTGGTTATCCTTCTGCAGGGGGAGGGGTGCTGTTGGACTGTTGGTCCTGTGGCGGGGCCTCTTGTCTACTAACGGCAGCAGAGGTGGAAGGTAGTTCAGTAGTCGGGCTAGTGGCAGGGGCCCGTTGTTGTAACACTGCCTCCCCAATAATGTTGGCCATCTGTGCCAGCACTCCTGCTATGGAGACCAGGGTGGTGCTGGTGGACTGCAAGTCCTCCCTGATCCCCTGGTACTGTCCCTCCTACAGCCGCCTGTTGTCCTGCATGTTGTCCAGGATCTGGCCCAGTTTATCCTGGGAATGTTGGTATGCTCCCAGGATCTCGGTGAGTGCCTCCTGGAGAGTCAGTTCCCTGGGCCTGTCCTCCCCCTGGTGCACAGCACTCCTCCCAGTTTTCCTGTTGTCCTGTGCGTCTGTCCCCTGAACCATGTGCCCACTGCCACTGACCCCAGGTCCCTGATTGTCTTGGGTGCGAGGTGTGCTCTAGGGTGCCTGTAGTGGTGGACACATTGCTGATCAACGTGTCCTGGGGACAGAGGCATGGGTACGCTGGGTGGATGCTGTGGTGGTGTTTCCTGAGGGGGTTCTGTGGTGTTGCGTGACTGTGGCTAGGTAAACAACTGTTCAGAGGGCCCTGATTGGCCAAGTTGGTCATCCAGATCGGGGCAACCAGAGTTGCTGTCATCACTGTGGGCCTCTTCTGTGGGGGAACTGGAAGTTGTAAGCCCCTCTTCTCCGGTGACATTGGCTGGGATACCTGTGGGGATGTAAATGCAGTGTCATTGTTTCTGTGTGTGACATATGGTGCATGAGTGGCTTGCCCTGTTTGGTTGTATTTTACCTGACAGCTTTCACTCATGTGAGTTGTTATGTGGTGGGCTAGCTGATTCTCTCTAGTGTGCATGCTTTAGTGATAGGTGTCCATGCTCTATACATTGTTATGGCATGCAGGGCTTGGCATTGGGGTTAGTGAGTTGTGATGGTGGGGGGTGTGGGATGTGGTGATGTGATGGGAGTGAGGGTAAGGGTGGGGGTATGTGTGACATACAGACAGGGGGGTGATAGAAATGGGGTGTTGGCTTACCAGATTCCAGTCCTCCTGCTACTCCTGCCAGCCCCTCAGGATGCATGATTGCAAAGACTTGCTCCTCCCATGGTGTTATTTGTGGGGGAGGAGGTGGGGGTCCACCACAGTCCTCTGTACAGTGAGTTGGTGTCTTGCTGCAATTGAACGTACCTTCCCCTGTAGGTCCTTCCACCCCTTCATGATGTCATCCCTGGTTCTTGGGTGCTGTCCCACGGCGTTGACCCTGCCCACAATTCTCCACCACAGCTCTATCTTTCTAGCAATGGATATTTGCTACAACTGTGCTCCACATAGCTGTGGCTCTACTCGGATGATTTCCTCCGCCATGACCCTTAGCTCCTCCTCAGAGAATCTGGGGTGTCGTTGTGGTGCCATGGGTGTTGTGTGAGTGGTGCGGGTGTGGGTGTGTATGGTGATGTGTTGGGTTGTGTGATGCAAGGTACGTGGGTGGTGTATAGGTGATGGTGGTGTGTGGGTCTGGTCTTGTCTTAATCATGATGTCAGTCTGTTGGCAATGGTTTGTAGTCATAAAGGGTTGTGGGTAATGTGAGTGTGTGTTTTATAGTGATGTGGGTATGTGGGTGTGGTGTGTGTATGGGTGTCAGGTGTGTGTTAGTTAAATTGACCAATGTAGTGTTGTTTTGTTTAAGTGTGTGTATTTTGAGCCATTTGCGGTATGTACCGCCAATGGTTTACCGTGGTTGAATGTCTGCCATGGTAATTCGTGGGTCATAATGTGGTGGGCATAGTTCTGTTGGCGTAACGGTGTGGGTTTTGATACAGTCAGTTTGTCACTGACCTTTGGGCTGGTGGAATTGTGTATGTGGCTGAATAGTGACAGATTGGTGTGTGTGTGTCATAATATGGTGAACGGATATCAGCTGCGTCGGAAGTATGTTGGCAGCAGTCAGTGTGGTGGTAAGTGGGATTTACCACCAATGTCATAATGAGAGCCATTGTCTATTTCCAGATACTAGGGAATTGTGGGTTGCCTCTAAGTGTGTTCATTCACTTTCTAAGAGTGGCATTTTTAACCTGACAATCTAAAAAAACTATTTTACCAAAAGATTTATTTTAAATTGTGAGGTCAGAGACTCCAAACTCCACATCTCCGTCTGCTCCCAAAGGGAAACTACACTTAAAAGATATTTAAAGGCAGACCCATCTTAACCTGTGAGAGAGATAGGCCTTGCAACAGAGGAAACTGAATTTGGCAGTATTTCACTGTCAGGTCATGGAAAACTCATCAGTACATGTCCTATCTTTAACATACGCTGCACCCTGCCAATGAGACTACCTAGGGCATACCTTAGCAGCGCCTTACATGATTAAAAAGAGGAAGGTTTGGGCCTGGCAAGTGGGTACACTTTCCACGTTGAATTAGCAGTATAAAACTTCACTCGGACACTTCAGTGGCAGGCCAGAGCCATGTTTACAGGCCAACTCATGTGGGTGGCACAATCAGGGCTGCAGGCCCACTAGTAGCATTTGATTTACAGGCCCTGGGGGGCATTAATAGTGCACTTTACTAGGGACTTAAATCAGATTAGTGAATCAGATATGGCAATCATGGCAAAGCCAATTACCCATGCAATTTAGACAGGGAACACTTGCACTTTAGCACCTGTCAGCAGTGGCAAAGGACCCAGAGTACCAAAACCAGCAAAACCAAAGTCCAGCACACAGTCAAAACATGGGAAGCAGAGGCAAAAAAAGATGGGGGAGGCCATGCCAAGGATGCTAGGTCTAACACTCATTTTTCATTCATTAGATTTTACCACATGAATTGCTGCATGGGCGGTGCATAATGAAAAGCCATTAGAAGTGGCAGCTCAGTTCTAGGCTCTGGGTATTGAGCTTTTTTGAACAACAAACAATTTATAACCAGGTACTTTGAGAATGTGATGGATGTAATGGTACATTACATTTGTAAATTTCCCATTGGGTCAGTAAATAACAGGTAAAAATGTCAATAATTGCTTTTTTGTTCTAGTTCTACTTAAGTTTTTATTTCATCAGTTGGTTTCATTTGGAAAACCATAAGCATTGTATCCTTGCACAGTCAGAAATATGAGTAGTTTTCAGAAATTCCTTAAAATGAAAAAAAAAAAAGGGGGTCAAGGCGAATCAATACCACACCTTCTTCTTATGTTCTTTATGTATAATTTACAAAACTTTTGGTGCACGGGTCATGAGGGCCAACCCCCTAGACCTCAAATAACCAGAAGGCTCATAACATTGAAAGGGAGACCCAGCAAATCCAAGTATCCATTTAATGCCACAGAACTATTGTCACATATCTCCACAATGACAATAACTAATCCTTAGCCATAGCCAACGTGTTTCGTCCTAACGGACTTCTTCAGGGCTCACGGTTACAGCGTGTAATTCGCTCCACAGGAGAACACCATCTGGCAACATGCCAGCAAAAAAAAAAAATATATATATATATATATAACTTTTACAGTTAACACATGTATTTCACGCCTCTTTTGATCACCAAATGCAAGTAGTTTGAAACTGTGGAAAATAGTAAAAATGCACTACCAGTTTGAAAAATAAAAAAAACTGTGGAAAAAATTGTTTTGTTTTTTTCACAACTCTGCTTCTTCATGTATGTAACCTAAGAAAATGACGATCTTAGCACAGCAAAAGCTTTTTTAGACATCAACTTGAGGAAAAAAATAACATTAGCTTTTTAGCACAATACTTTTTTCAACTTTTCCTGCAAACAACAACATTTTGCTATATTTGGATATTTTCTCAGTTCACAACAGGTAAATTCCCAAAGCCTAGGTATCCATAGGGGCATATTTATGAGCCTATAGCAACACACGTGATGCCCCAGTGGTGCCTTGCCCTGCGACGTATTTACAAGGTGGCATTAAACCACTTTTTGTGACTTAAAGCCACCTAGTAAATACTGCCCCTTCAAACACAGCACTTTGCGTGGATGGGGGGAGCAATGGGTGTTGATGTGGGTGTACCATAGCAACATCCATTGCATTTTGACAAAGCCCTAGACTTACATGTTTTCGTAAACCAGAGGAAGTGCCAAAATCCAACACCAGCCTAGGGATGGCGTTAGCAAGGTGCAATGATGAGGAATACGTTTATTCCTCCTCGTTTTTTGCTTTTTCTATGTGTGCTGCATTCTGCAGCATGCACAGAAAGAGCAAAATGGCAGAATTTTTTCTTTATGTGGGGAAGGTGTTCCTTCCTGCACTTAAACAATCATTTCAAAATGACCCTTTGGCACGTCCGTGTACACACAGAAGTGCCAAATATTAGTGATTGTTTATGTGCAGGAAGTGACACCTTCCCATACATTAACAATCATACCCCTTAACCCCTTCGCTGCCAGGCCTCTTCCCCTCCTGTGCCAAGCCTTTTTTTAGCTCTTTGGGGCAGTTCGCGCTTAGGCCCTCATAACTTTTTGTTCACATAAGCTACCCATCCCAAATTAGCGTCCTTTCTTTCCAACATCCTAGGGATTCTAGAGGTACCCAGACTTTGTGGGTTCCCTTGAAGGAGACCAAGAAATTAGCCAAAATACAGCAAAAATGTCGTTTTTTTAAAAAGCAAATGGGAAAAAAGGGCTGCAGAAGAAGGCTCGTGGTTTTTCCCCTGAAAATGGCAACAACAAAGGGTTTGCAGTGGTAAAATCACCATCTTCCCAGCTTTCAGGAACAGGCAGACTTGAATTACAAAACACAATTTTTCAACACAATTTTGACATTTTACTGGGACATACCCCATTTTTACTATTTTTTGTGCTTTCAGCCTCCTTCCAGTTAGTGACAGAAATGGGTGAGAAACCAATGCTGAATCCCAGAAAGCTAAACATTTCTGAAAGGTAGACAAAATTCTGAATTCAGAAAGGGGTCATTTGTGTAGATCCTACAACTGTTTCCTACAGAAAATAACAGCTGAAATAAAAGAATATTAAAATTGATTTGAAAAAAACAGCCATTTTTCTCCAGTTTTACTCTGTAACTTTTTCCTGCAATGTCAGATTTTTTAAAGCAATATACCGTTACGTCAGCTGGACTCTTCTGGTTGTGGGGATATATAGGGCTTGTAGGTTCATCAAGAACCCTAGGTACCCAGAGCCAATAAATGAGCTGCACCTTGCAATGGGTTTTCATTCCATACCGGGTATGCAGCAATTCATTTGCTGAAATATAAAAAATGAAAAATAGGTATCAAGAAAACCTTTGTATTTCCAAAATGGCCACAGGATAAGGTGTTGAGAAGCAGTGGTTATTTGCACATCTCTGAATTCCGTGGTGCCCATACTAGCATGTGAATTACAGGGCATTTCTCAAATAGACGTCTTTTTTACACACTGTCTTACATTTGAAGGAAAAAATGTACAGAAAGACAGGGGGTAATAACACTAGTTTTGCTATTCTGTGTTCCCCCCATATCTGCCGATAAAAATAGCACCTCACTTGCGTGGGTAGGCCTAGCGCCTGCGACAGGAACTGCCCCAAAACACAACATGGACAAATCGCATTTTCACAAAGAAAACAGAGCTGTTTTTTGCAAAGCACGTAGCTGTGGATTTTGGCCTCTAGCTCAGCCGGCACCTAGGGAAGCCTAGCAAACCTGCACAGTTTTGAAAACTAGACACCTAGGGGAATCCAAGATGGGGTGACTTGTGTGGCTCTGACCAGGTTCTGTTACCCAGAATCCTTTGCAAACCTAAAAATTTGGCCAAAAAACACTTTTACCTCTCATTTCGGTGACAGAAAGTTCTGTAATCAGAGAGGAGCCACAAATTTCCTTCCACCCAGCGTTCCCCCAAGTCTCCCGATAAAAATGGTACCCCACTTGTGGAGCTAGGCCTAGCGCCCGCGACAGGAAAAGCCCTAAAACACAATGTGGACACATCACATTTTCACAAAGAAAACAGAGCTGTGCTTTGCAAAGCACCTAGCTGTGGATTTTGGCCTCTAGCTCAGCCGGCACCTAAGGAAACCTAGCAAACCTGTGCAGTTGTGAAAACTAGACACCTAGGGGAATCCATGATGGGGTGACTTGTGGGGCTCTGACCAGGTTCTGTTACCCAGAATCCTTTGCAAACCTCCAAATATGGCCAAAAAACTGTTTTTCCTCTCATTTCGGTGACAGAAAGTTCTGGAATCAGAGAGGAGCCACAAATTTCCTTCCACCCAGTGTTCCCCCTAGTCCCCCGATAAGAATGGTACCTCACTTTTGTGGGTGGGCCTACTGCCCGCGAAAGGAAATGCCCCAAAACACTATCTGGACACATCAAAATTATCAAATACAAAACGACCTGTTTTCGCGGGCGCACCTACGTTTTTGGTCCTGTGCTTAGCATCATTCTAGGGAAACCTACCAAACTCAGACATTTCTGAAAACTATACACCCGAGGGAGTACATTGAGGTGTGATTTGCTTGGATGCCCCAATGTTTATTTACCCAGAACCCTCACCAAACTGCAAATTTAGCTAAAGAATCACATTTTTCCCACATTTCTGTGTGGGATCACCACATTGGGACAAATGTCATACCACCCAACGTTCCCCTCAGTCTCCCGGTAAAAATGATACCTCATTTGTGAAGGTGGACCAAGTGCTTGTGAAAGGGAAGAGCCAAAAACATATCGATATTGAGGGGGAACCAAAGGGGGTCCAAAAGGGCAGTTTGCAAAACAACATTTTTAGGCTGACCAGTGCAGCAGAATTTTTATCGGTATAGATGAGACAATGCTGGGTGGTAGGAATTTTGTGGATTCCTGCAGATTCCGGAAACTTCCATCACAAAAACGTGGGAAAAATGTGTGATTTCCAGCAAAGTTGGAGGTTTGCAGGGGATTGTGGGTACAAAAATGGTGCGGGGTGCATGTGAAACACACCACCCTGGAATCACCCATATTTATACTTTTTGACGCACAATGCAGTTGTGCCTCAAAAATTTTACCGCCGGCTAACACCATTCCAATGCGCCATGCGCCTTATTAATGGAATGACGTTAGCCGGCGCTGCGGACTGGTGTGCGTCAAAAAAAATGACTCACACCAGGCAGCGCCGGCGTATGGGAAAATGGGGGTTGTGCATCAAAAAACAGTGCAAGTCAGGTCTGAGGCAAAATTCAGGGCTCAAACCGGATTTGCACCATTTTATTTGACGCCCAACCTCCATTGACATGACTCCTGTCTTAGCAAAGACAGGAGTCATGCCCCCTTGCCCAATGGCCATGCCCAGGGCACTTATGTCCCCTGGGCATGGTCATTGGGCATAGTGGCATTTTAGGGGGCCCAAATCAGGCCCCCCTATGCCACAAAAAAAATTGGAAAAAAATACTTACCCGAACTTACCTTTACTTCCCTGGGATGGGTACCTCCATCCTTGGGTGTCCTCCTGGGGTGGGCAAGGGTGCCAGGGGGTGTCCCTGGGGACAGGGGAGGGCACCTCTGGGCTCCTTCAGAGCCCACAGGTCCCTTAACGCCTGCCCTGACCCAGGCGTTAAAAAAGGGCGCCCATCAGACTGTGCGCCGTTTTTTAAGGCCTGCCACCTCCTGTGCGTCAAAATGACGTCAGAGTATAAATAAGGGGCACAGGCCTTAAAGTCATTTTTTGGAAGGGAACGCCTACCTTGCATATAATTAGACAAGGCTGGTTCCCCCTTCCAAAAAATGACGCACATGGTGGAATTTTGACGCCCGCGGGGTCGGACGTCAAAGTATAAATATGGGGCAGGGTTTGCGCAGATTGTGCGTCAAAAATTTTGCCGCACATTCGGCGCAAACAGAGTATAAATATGCCCCTTAGTTTTCAGATATGTCTAGGTCTTGTGGATTTTTCTACATGGCAGCGTCCCAAAGTCCATAAAGTGCAGCCCTCACCATTCCAAGTGGGATGATTTTCAGAGTTAGCCAAGCTCTCATGGCCCAAATGTAAAACTAAAACCCAAAATAATCAAATGTCTTCTTGCTTGCTGTGGAATAAGATGTTTTAGAGTGCGGGAGAGAGCTGAAAGACTGTTACCCCCTTCAGTTGGGGTGGGGGCGTAACCAGGCCCATACTGGTTGGTAGCCACCACCCCAATATCTTTTGTTTTTTTTAAATTCCCTGGCATCTAGTAGACTTTCTGCCCCCCGGGGTGTGGATCAAGGGTAATTGCCCCATCTGCCCACTGGTGGGAAGAACAACTTTGGCCCCATTTATTTGGGGTGGGGGTATGACCATACCCCAGCCTCTCATTTTGAAAAAAAAAAACTTCCCTGGCCTCTGGTGGGCTTTCTGTCCCCCCTTGGGGGCAGATGGGCCTTCCAAAAATAGGCCCATCTGCCCCCAAGGGGGGGGCAGATATGGCCAACAGTAATGTGCCGCCATGGGGAGCGACCCTTACCCGAGGGGGGCCCCCCTAAACAAAACACACACATACACACACACCAATCCTTGGTACCTAAGTGGTTTCTGACCCCCTTGGGGGCAGATTTACCTAACAAAAATCGGCCGATCTGGCCCCAAGGGGGGCAGAAATAGTCTAAATACAATGTGCCCCCCAGGGGAGTGACCCTTGGCGAAGGGGTCGCTACCCACCTCTAAAAACAAAACAAAACAAAAAAAAATATCCCTGGCGCCTAGAGGCTTCTGCCCCCCCGGTGGCAGATCGGCCTAATAACAATAGGCCAATCTGCCCCCGGGGGGGGGCCGGAATGGCCTAAAATAAATTTGCCCCCGCACCTTCCACCCCCCTCGGGGAGCGACCCTTGCCTTAGGGGTCACTCCCCTTACGTGACATTGGCACAAAAGAACAAGATTCCCGGTGCCTAGTGGTTTCTGACCCTCTTGGGGCCAGTTTGACCTAACAAAAGTCGGCCAATCTGCCTCCAAGGGGGGCAAAAATAGTCTAAATACAATGTGCCCCCCAGAGGAGCGACCCTTGGCCAAGGGGTCACTCCCTACCTCTAAAAAAAAAAAAATACACAAAAAAAAAAATTGCCCTGGCACCTAGAGGTTTCTGCCCGCCCTGGGGGCAGATCAGCCTAATAACAACAGGCCGATCTGCCCCCAGGGGGGGCAGAAATGGCCTAAAATACGGCCTTGCCTACGGGTTCGCTCCCCTTCCGTGAATTTGGCGTAAAAAAACATATTCAATTAACTACTGCACCTCCCTGTGTTGTGAAAATGACGTTGCGCTCTGTCATTTTCTTTTAAATATGGGCAATAGAGTTAGCAAAATGTGGTGCAAAAAGGAAATCAAATTTGCCTGAACACCATTTGTTGACAAAAGCTTACGAAGGCTTTGGCTCGGACCGCTCCAAACATCCAAAAAGAGCTCTGTACGGAGATTGAAATTCCCAACAGTTAAATGGTTTCCCAATGTATGATGGCCAGTGCCCCTTCAGTGAATCAAACTAAAGGTGTCATGATATTTCTATTTGTGTTACAATAACAGCTATCCCAAAGTCCCTTTTATCACAGAAAAATAAAATGTTAAAATTTTTGTTAATCTTTCTCTCTCCCAAAACCCCAAAAATCAAAGAAAACCTCTCCCTTCAAGCTTTCAACGATTTTAACATTCATGCTGGTGTTGGCTGAATTTATGTAACACCCCTTCTTAAAAATACATGGGTGGTCATTACAACCCTGGCGGATGGTGTTAAAGAGGCGGTAAGACCACCAACAGGCTGGCGGTAAAAAAAATGGAAATACGACCGTGGCGGTAACCGCCAGCAAAGACAGCCACTTTAACACTCCGACCGCCACGGCGGTACAGACAAACAGCTTGGCGGTCACCGCCAACCGAGAGGCGGAAGACAAAGTACCACCCACAGTATCACAAACTACCAATCCGCCACCTTTTCTGGGGCAGATTCACCGCACATAAAAACACGGCGGAAACAGGACTTTGAAGGGAAAACGCTCACCTCTACACACCCCACGAGGAATCTGGACACCATGGAACCAGAGCTGCACCTCCTGCCAGCCCTCCTCTTCTTGCTCTTCTACCAGCAGCACGAACGCCAGCGGCGAAGACTGCACATACGACAAAGGGGAGGGAAAAAACAGGGATACACACGTGCAACACCCCCACCCCCACCCTCACCCACTACACTACACACACTAATACATACTTATACATTATAGTTACACCCCCCAAACCCCCCATAAGAATGCAAAGACAAAAGGAAATGAGTGTAACCATTGTAATATATTAAAATCAAGTAGGCAAATATATATATATAGACCATAAACAAAATATACACCAAGCTTAGTAGTCCAGGTAGTGTTCCAATGAAGTCGGTGGAATACTGGGCCTACATGGTATGGGCGAGGCCCACACAAGATCCCCGACCATGACGGAGAGAACACTGCAGGGGCATCAGAGAGCAAGAAAACAGGCACCTCAGGGGGAGGGAAAGGGGGGGCACGTCAGCCGGTTGAGTGCACGATGCCAAATCCCCAGGTTGCCCACTGTTCAATCCTGGGGAGTGCAAAGCCACAGTCTCACAAGTCTCTACAGTGGGTGGATTGCCCACTGTTCCATCCTGGGGAGTGCAAAGCCACAGTCTCTCAAGTGGATGTATCTCCCCACTGGTTCTGGAGGGGGCCTTGTGCCCAGAGTGCTTCATCCTGCTAAGGACAGAGGTAGTGGATGTATCTCTCCACTGGTTCTGGAGGGGCATGGTGCCCACAGTGCTTCATCCTTCTAATGACAGAGGTAGTGGATGTATCTCTCCACTGGTTCTGGAGGGGGCTCTGTGCCCAGAGTGCTTCATCCTGCTTGTGACGGACTCAGTAGCGTCAGTGCCCTTGGCGCTCATGGGCCAGCGGTGCTTGGAGCGGCGGTGCCCTGTTCAGCGGTGCTTGGAGTGGCGGTGCCCTGTTCACTGTGCTTGGAACGTCGGTGCCCTGTTCAGAGGTGCTTGAGGCGGCGGTGCCCTGTTCAGCGGTGCTTGGAGCGGTGGTGCCCTGTTCAGCGATTCTTGGAGCGGCGGTGCCCTGTTCAGCGGTGCTTGAGGCGGTGGTGCCCTGTTCAGTGGTGCTTGAGGCGGAGGGCTCCTTTGCAGTGACTCAGCTGCTGGCGGTCCTCCCTGTCCCAGCGGTGCTTGTGCTGGTGGTCCTGTCTGTCCCAGCAGGGCTTGTGCTGGCGGTCCTCTCTGTCCCAGCGGGAATGATGGCTGTGGCATCCTGGCCAGTGGGGATGATGGCAGTGGCCTCCTGGCCAGCGGGGATGATGGCTGTGGCCTCCTGGCCAGCGGGGATGATGTCTATGGCCTCCTGGGCAGCGGGGATGATGGCGGTCTCCTCCACCGTGCTGCTCTTTCCAGACTTTCCTGGTTTCTTGTGGCCCTTCCCCACCTTGGAAGGTGTCGCAGCTGACTCCACACTCCCACTGGTACCCCTGGGAGCGGCTTTGGTGGCTGGAGTCTTCCCCCTCTCCTGCCGGGCACTGGCCAACTTTTGATGCTTGACAGGTGGGGGACTGTCTGTGCTGTGGCTCCGTGCCACACTGGCTGCCCTGGTAGCCGGTGCACTCCAGATTCCGGTGACTACAGGCACCACTGGTCTAGGAGATGTTGTGGCTGAGGTTCTAGTTCGGGACCTAGGAGACAGACGGGGTGGGGGAGGTGTGGGAAAGAGGTCAAGGTTGGACAGGAAATGTTTTTGGGAGACACTGGGATGGGTAGCTGGAGGGGGTTTGGGAGTGGAGGAAGAGGTTGTGCTTGTAGGTGTTCGTTTGCTGACTTTGGGTGAAGGTGCATGGGCTGGACTCTGTCGTGAGGTGGATGGCTATTGGGTGGGTGTGGGCCTGCGTTTGTGTATCTTGGGAGGTGGAGTCACAGACACACTGGGAGAGGACACAGGGGACGTGTGAATGGTAGTGGGGGTGGTGACTGCACGTGAGCGGGGTGTGGTGGTGGGTGTGCTGGTGATGGCAGTGGTGGCTGTAGATGTAGTGCATGCAGGTGTGAGTGTAGACGAGACTGGGAGGGAGGAGGGAGATGAGGAGGAGGGGGACACAGTGGAGGCAGTGGATGTTGGTGTGTCTGCATGTGTGTGATGCTTGCGTGAGTGCCTGTGGGATGTGTGGTGCTTATGTTTGCCAGAGCTTCCCTTGTGTGTTGACGTGTGTGTATGCTGGTCTGAAGGTGTGCTTGGGATAGGCTGAGGTAGAGGGGATTGGGTCTGGGTGGAGGAAGTTGGAGGGGGGAGGCTAGAGACAGGGACAATGGCTGCCATCAGTGCTGAGGCCAGAGTCTGAAAAGCTCGCTGAAGGACCGCCTGACCAGAATGAATGCCCTCCAGGAATGCATTTGTTTGTTGCAACTGCCTTTCTACACCCTGGATGGCATTCAAAATGGTAGACTGCCCAACAGTGAGGGACCTGAGGAGGTCAATGGTCTCCTCACTGAGGGCAGCAGGGGTGACTGGGGCAGGAGCTGAGGAGCCTGGGGCGAAGGTGATGCCCACCCTCTCGGGTGAGCGGGCACGGGGCAAAGGTTGAGGGGCTGCTGGGAGAGCAGTGCTGGTAGGGGGGATGGCAGCTGTACCTGTAGATTGGGGGTGCACAGATGTTGCCGCCACCACAAGGGAGCTCCCATCAGAGGACGAGTCTGTGTCGCTGGTGTCAGCTCCTGTCTCCACCGTGGAGCTCCCCTCACCCTCCGTCCCACTGGTGAAGTCCGAGTCCGTAGTGTGGCCCTCCATGACCATGTGGGATGCAGCCCCCTTGTGCTCCGGTGCCACTGCTCCTCCGCCTGATGATGCTAATGCACACAAGAACAGGGAGACCACAAAAGGGGGGGGCGGCAGAAGAAATACATGTTGAGTGCATGCATTACCGCTACCGTTGGCTGACACAACAGACACAGAAGCCCCCTGCACTACGCCGCGCTCTTAGGCTCCACTGTTCAATCCCTGGGAAATGGCCTACTAGGCTATGCACGACATCTGCACACAATGACACAGGGGCATGACTAGGTGTACTTGGCACTCTACAGAGGTGGGGTGGGGTGCCACATGGCCTGCCTTACGGAGGGACCTTGCCTACTAAACTCGCCCTGGCCTAGGGAAACCCACAGCCCACCTCCCCACCCAGACCCCTCCACTGCGTGTAAAATCAGCAGGTTGAGAGTGTACTCACCCCCTTGTGGCTGCTGTGATGCCCTCAAGCGCCCATCCAACTCTGGGTACAGCACCACCAGGATCCTGAACATCAGGGTGGGTCATGGTGCTACGGGCACCCCTCCCACGTTGGGAAGCCATCCCCAGCTGAGCCTCCGCTGTCTTCTTGCTCCAGCAGCGAATGTCCTCCCATCTTTTCCGGCAGTGGGTGCTCCGCCTGTGGTAGACCCCCAGGGTCCGGACATCCTTGGCGATGGCACGCCAAATATCTTTTTTCTGGTGGGCGCTGATCTACATAAATTGTACAGGGGGAAGAGAAACTTATTACCAACTGCACCGTCACAGTCATTGGCCCCCATCCCTACCCTTGCCATGTGGCACATGCACTCACAGTCGTTTCATGCACACCGCAATCTCCCCCCCTTCTTACATCCACCCCACTCCACACAGGCATAGCCCATACAGCATGCTCACAGTGTACTTACCTGTTTGTCTGGAGGACTGTAGAGTAGCGTGTACTGGGGGAGGACCCCGCCCATGAGTTTCTCCAACTTCTCCGACGTGAAGGCAGGGGCCCTTTCCCCAGACACTCGAGCCATTGTCTCTTTCAGATCGAGGTCACAGCAGCACTTGCAGAGTAGGTCCTCTCCTGTCGAAGATCAGTTATCGAGTGATTGAACAGATAGAAAATGGCGGTCACGTCCGCGGCGGTGCGTACCGTCACCGCCGGCGTACATCGTCATTGGCTGCTGGGACCCATAGGGTCCAATGTTAACCAAAGCAGCATTGCGCCGCGGTCTTCGACCGCCTACTGCAACGGTGTACAACGCCAGCGCAGTTACCTCACATCACATTGTCCCACTTTAGAGGTCAGGCAGCCGCCATTTCAGGGGCCCACATGGCTTCATTTTTAACTGCGTCACACATACCTAGGCCTAGACTCAACACACATACAGGCCACTTTTTTCATTATGATTCGTGTTCTGTGTAATCTGTGGGTACGTACCTCTGAGTTGGTTGACTCTGTGCTCGATGTTGTCCTTCATAGGCACCGTCCGCTGGGACATGTGAGGAGATGGCGGCATCCTCCGGTGTACCGACCGCTGGTGTACCTGTCGACAATGGAGAAAAGACATGTGATCATCACATATAGGCTTGACCATGCCACAATCCAGGAACTGTGTACCCAGTTGGAGCCAGACCTGATGTCAGCTATCCACCATCCCACAGGAATACCCCCTCAAGTGCAGGTGCTGTCAGTGCTCCATTTCCTTGCAAGTAGGTCATTTCAAACAACTGTGGCCATAGCATCACGGATGTCCCAGCCTATGTTTTCCAATATGTTGTCCAGAGTGTTGTCTGCCCTGCTGAAACACATGCAGAGCTACATCGTTTTCCCTCAGGTTGAGGATTTACCTACAGTGAAAGGTGATTTCTTTGCCCTGGGACATATCCCCAACATCATAGGTGCCATTGATGGGACCCATGTGGCTTTGGTCCCCCCCGCAGGGGTGAACAGGTGTACAGAAATGAGAAGAGTTATAATTCGATGAATGTACACATGGTATGTTTGACAGACCAGTACATCTCTCATGTTAATGCCAAGTTACCTGGCTCAGTGCATGATGCCTACATCCAAAATAGCAGCATCCCTTATGTGATGGGTCAACTCCAGAGGCACTGTGTGTGGCTATTAGGTGAGCACCTGGAAGCAAGACAGTGGGAATGGTGTCTGGGTCTGGGGTTATCCCTACAGGTTAGTGTGTGTCTAACTGTTGTCCCTCGCCATTTGCAGGTGACTCTGGTTAACCAAACCTGTCATGGCTACTGACCCCAGTGAGGAATCCCAGGACAAGGTCAGAGGAACACTACAATGAGGTCCATGGGTGAACACGGTGGATAATCGAGCGGACCTTCGGCCTCCTGAAGGCCAGGTTCAGGTGCCTCCATATGACAGGTGGATCCCTATTATACTCACCAAAGAAGGTGTGCCAGATCATCGTGGCCTGCTGTATGCTTCACAACTTAGCTTTGCGACGACAGGTGCCTTTTCTGCAGGGGGATGGTCCAGATGGCGGTGTTGTTGCAGCTGTGGAGCCTGTGGACAGTGAAGACGAGGAAGCAGAAGAAGAAGAAGACATGGACAACAGGGATTCAGTGATCCTGCAATATTTCCAGTGAGACACAGGTAAAAATACAAAAGCTGCCTACTACATGTACTTTACCACTACTACCTCTCTACTGTCTGTTGTTTTCACCCAGTGTATGGTCACTGAGTTGTCACTTTCCCTTACGATTTCACAGATGTGGGTCCGACTGTGTGACATCTTCTTTGATTCCTCATGGACTAAAGCTGTGTGACATCGGTATGTTGACATTACAATTGAAAGAGCTTTTTGCCACAGTATTTGCTAATACACTATTCCGAAATCACAGACTGACTCCAGATTGTTTTGTGCTTCAAGGGTGTTTATTTTAGTGCTCAATATTGGAGGGGGTTGCATAATGGTGAGGGGTGATGGTGAGGAATGTCCATGGCAGAGTCCAGTCTATTAGTCTCACAGGTGCATTGCCCAAATGGGCATAGGAAGTGGAGCTGGGGCAGTTTAAGGATGGACATGGTGACAAAGTGGGACAGAAAGATGATATTCAGGGTGTTCTCATTTCTTTGTGGAGGTCTTGGCATCATTCTCTGTCTTCGTCCTGGATCTCAGGGACCGTTTGCGGGGTGGTTCTCCCTCTGCAGGGGGTGGGGTGCTGGTGTGGTGGTCCTGTGGCGGTGCCTCCTGTCCACTTGCACCGGCGGAGGTGGTGGGCAGTTCATCATCCAGGCTAGTGTCAGGGGCCCCTTGTTGTGCCACAGTGCCTCTCCTGGTGTTGAGTACTTCCTTCAGCACCCCTACGATGGTGCCCAGGGTGGAATTGATGGCTCTGAGTTCCTCCCTGAAGTCCAAATACAGTTGCTCCTGCAGGCGCTGGGTCTCCTGAAACTTGGCCAGTACCGTTGCCATTGTCTCCTGGGAGTGGTGGTAGGCTCCCATGATGTTGGAGAGGGCCCCGTGGAGAGAGGGTTCCCTTGGCCTGTCCTCCCCCTGTCGCACAGCAGCCCTCCCAGTTCCCCTGTGTTCCTAGGCCTCCGTCCCCTGGTCCGTGTGCCCACTGCCCCCAGGTCCCTGTTGTTGTTGGGGTGGTGGGTTAGCCTGGGTTCCCTGTAGTGGTGGGCACACTGCTGATTGACGTGTCCTGGGGACAGAGGTATGGGCCCGCTGTGTTGGTGTTTCAAGAGGGGGGAAGGTCTGTAGTGGACTGTGACTGTGTGATGGGAACCGACTGTCCCGAGGTCCCCAATGGGCCGGGCTGGTCATCTAGATCAAGTTGGACAGAGCTGCTGTCATCACTGTGGGCCTCTTCTGTTGGTGGTGTGGACATGTGTGGACCCTCTTGTCCTGTGACATTGGGTAGGGGTCCTGCAGGGGTATAAAAGGATGTTTATTACATCTGTGTGTGCCATGGTGTGCAATGGGTGGGTGGCCGTGTACCCCAGTGCTTGCATTCCAATATGGGACCTTGTGTGATGATGGTTTAGGGGGGTGTATGGGTTTGTGCAGTGGGCATGCTTTGGTGATGGGTGTCCATGCTTTGGTGTTGCATGCAGGGCTTGGTGTTGGGATGTGTGGTTTGTGATGTTGGGACATTTCTGAGGAGTTGGAGTGATGGGGGTGAGGGTGAGGGTGGGGGTATGTTTTGGCATGCAGGTAGGGTGGGGGATGTAATAGTAAAGCTTTGACTTACCAGAGTCCATTCCTCCACCTACTCCTGCGAGGCCCTCAGGATGCAGAATCGCCAAGACCTGCTCCTCCCATGTTGTTAGTTGTGGGGGAGGAGGTGGGGGTCCGCCGCCAGTCCGCTGAACCGCAAGGTGGTGTTTTGAGACCACGGAACACACCTTCCCCCGTAGGTCGTTCCACCTCTTCCTGATGTCATCCTGATTTCTTGGGTGCTGTCCCACTGCGTTTACCCTGTCCACTATTCTTCGCCATAGCTCATCTTCCTTGCAATGGAGGTGTGCTGCACCTGTGATCCGAATAGCTGTGGCTCTACCTGGACGATTTCCTCCACCATGACCCTGAGCTCCTCCTCCGAGAACCTGGGGTGTTTTTGCCGTGCCATGGGGTGGTGTGGGTGATGTGTGGGGTGGTGTGTGTGGTGATAAGTGTGCTGATATGTAGTGGGGTGTTGTGTGAGGTGTGTGGAAGTTATGTGGGTGATGGTGTTGTGTGCCTGTGGATGCTAGTATTGTTGATGGTGGTGTCTCTCTGTGTGCTTCTTTCTCAATTGTGGTCGTAGGGGTTTGTGGGTGATGTGGGTGCGTGTTTTATATTGTATTGGGTGTGTGGGAGTGGTGTGTGTATGTGTATCAGGTGTGTGTATTTTGAATTGTCCAATGTGGTTCTGTTTTTTATGTGTGTGTGTATTTTGAGCGCAGCGGTGTGTACCGCCAATGGAATACCGTGGCTAAAAGACCGCCACGTGGATTTGTGTGTCGTGATAGTATGGGCGTATTTCTGTTGGCGTGATGGTGGAGGTTTTGTTTTCGCCAGTTTATCACTGACCTTTGGTGTGGTGGACTTGTGTGGGTGTCTGAATATTGGCGGATTCGGTGCTGTGGGTCATAATGGCTCTGGCGGATTTCCGCCATGGCCACGGTATGTTGGTGGCCTTCAGCACGGCAGTAAGTGGGATTTACCGCCAGGCTTGTAATGAGGGCCTTAGTTTCCATAGGAAGGAGCTAAATATAGCAAGTTTAGTATCAAATTAAAATATATAATAAATCCAAAAACTTGCCACAGTTGAATTTAATATAACTTGAACAGGAAAATTGTTTTAGAACTCTTGCTAAAAGTTAGTAACTTCAGCCCTGTAGTGCCTTTCTTTGAATGGTCATCATCTGGCAGTCTGAGCCAGGCTGCATTGAGATGTGAAGTGGCCTGAGCTGAGAGAAAGGGAGCATCTGGTAGGAGAATGTTGAAACAGGCATTCCAGGTACTTTGTGCTAAAACAATGCATCCATTGGTTTTTAGGGATTAAGACTTTTTTTACTTTAAAAGTTCATATCTTTGCTTGTGTATGTTGGATTATTGTCATTTTGGTCTTGTTTGATTTAGGTAGGTATTGGCTATGTTTCTAAACTGGTGTGGAGTCCTTCTGTGGTGTTTTCACTGTGTTACTGTGTGTGTTGGTATAAATATTTTACATATTACATCTGAGATAAGTCTGACTGCTTGTGCCAAGCTACTAAGGGGGTGGGCAGGGGTTATTTGAGCTGTGTATCTTCCTTACCCTGACTAGAATAAGGGTTCCTGCTTGGACAGAATGCTGACTGACGGCCACCCATATACCCCATTTCCAACACAGGAGCTCCGCCTCAGCAGATGGTAGAACAGGATGGGGGTGAGCAGCCAAACTGGACTTCAAAGGTGGGAAGAAGATTTGCGACAGCAACTGGACCTCCCCCATTTCGTGCAGCCTCAGACAACCAGGTACCCCCTGATTAGATTAAAAGAGGGCTGGAAAGAGGTGTGTTCAGGGAAACTTAGTCATACTAGTTGGTGAGCTCAGCTAGATCTATACTCTAAGATAGAATTTTTGCCCTCCTTGTTTCTGGAGGACTGTTGCTCCCTGGGATAGATTTTTTTGCCACACTTCCCAGGAAGTCATCGCTATAGAGAGTTGTGGCCTGCATATAATTGGACAGGAGCAACTCCTGCTTTCTACCCTAGGAGCAAGGGTAATTATGGAAGATCTGCACCCCACTTCAGATCCTTATTGGAACAAGACAAGAAGATGAAGGAGGACTGCCCTGCTGGACCCCTGGCCTGCACTTGGCATTCACATGGGAGATGTACTGGTCTGCCAAACACACCATCTGCACATACATAGAATGGTAGCTTTTGCAGTTTCTGTATACCTGTTCATTCATGAGGGGAGGAGCAAATGCCACATGTGTACCATCAATGGCACCAATGAAGTTGGGGATATGTCCCAGGGCATAGAAGTCACCTTTCACTGTTGGCAAATCCTCCACCTGAGGGAAAACGATGTAGCTGTGCATGTGTTTCAGCAGGGCAGACCACACTCTGGACAACTCGTTAGAGAACATTGGCTGTGACATTCCTGATGCCATGGCCACTGTTGTTAGAAAGGACCCACTGGCCAGGAAATAGAGCTCTGACAGGACCTGCACTAGAGGGGGGATTCCTGTGGGATGGCGGAGAGCTGACATCAGGTCTGGCTCCAACTGGGCATACAGTTCATGGATTGTGGCACAATCAAGTCTGTAGGTGATAACGATGTGTCTGTCTTCCATTGTTGACAGGTCTACCAGGGGTGTGTATACCGGATGATTATGCCATCTCATCACCTGCCCCAGAGGAAGTGCCCTATGGAGGAGAATGGTAAGCAGAAGTTCATACACCAAACAGGTTTCACAAGGCTGTTTAGAACAATCGTGATGTAATAGGTGTGTGGCGCTGTCTGTCCGTATTCCTGGCCAAAAGTGCTGTGATGCAGTTAGTTGCCCTGCCATGTGCTCCCCTGAAATGGCGACTGCCTGACCTGTAAGGAAGGACAAGGGGAAATTAGGTAACTGCGCTGGCGTTGTGCAGCGTTGCGGTAGGCGGTCGAAGACCACGGCGCAATTCAGCATTGGTTATCATTGGGCCCTATGGGTTCCAGGAGCCAATGACGATGTACGCCGGCGATGACAGTATGCACCGCTGCAGAAGAGACCTCCATTTTCTATCTGTTCACTCACTTGATACCTGACCTCCAACAGGAGAGGACCTACACTGCAAGTGCTGCTGTGACCTGAGTCTTGAAGAGACAATGGCTACAGTGTCTGGGGAAAGGGCCCCTGCCTTCAATGCGGAGGAGTTGGAGAAACTGGTGGATGGGTCCTCCCTCAGTACACGCTACTCTACGGTCCTCCAGACAAACAGGTGAGTACACTGTGAGCATGATGCATGGCACATGAATGTATGGAGTGTCGTGGATGGAAGAGACGGGGAGCAGAGGCCAGCATGTGAGGATGGTGAGTGTATGTTTTTCTGGGCCTGGGTGGGATGTTTGGGGCCAATGATTAAGAAGAACTGGACGGGGGAGTAACATCCATTCTTACTTCACTATTCCTCTAGGTCAGCGCCCACCAGAAGAGGGGTATTTGGCGTGCCATCGCCTTAGAAGTGCGGACCCTGGGGGTCTACCATAGATGGAGCACCCACTGCCGCAAAAGATTGGAGGACCTGTGCTGCTGGAGAAAGGAGACGGCGGAGGCTCAGATGGGGATAGCCTCCCAACGTGGAAGGGGTGCCTTTCGCACCATGACCCCCCGATGTACTGGAACCTGGCGGTGGCATATCCTGAGTTGGGTGGGCCCTTGAGGGCATCACAGCAGCCACATGGGGGTGAGTACAGTCTCATTCAGCTGACTATGCGTATGAGGTTTCTGGGTAGGGGAAGTGGGCTGTGGGTTCCCCTAGGCCCGGGCAGACGCGTCAAGGTAGATCCATTGTTTTGCAGGCTCAGTGCCAATCCAACCCCAAATGTGGTAGTGGCCCTCTACACCTAGTCAGGCTCCTGTGGGTTCCAGCTTTGTACCCCATGGGCATGTGCTTTTCCCCTGAACTGTTAGTGCAGGGGCTAGTGCATAGGGCTGCTCCCTGTGTGTTGTGTCCGCCAACGGTAGTGGTGTTGCATGCATTGACCATGAGTCTCTTCTGTCTTCCCCCCTTTTTGTTTTGTCACCCTATCCTTGTGTGCATTAGCATCATCTGGCGGAGGAGCATTGGAGGGAGCTGCAACCCACATAGCCCTGGAGGGTGAATTAACGGAGTCTGAAGGCACCAGTGGGATGGGATGGGCGAGGGGAGCTCCACGACCGGGACAGGAGGAGACACCAGCGACAGCGACTCCTCCTCTGATGGGAGCTCCCTTGCGGTGGCGGGCACCTCTGTGCCCACCGCATCAACAGGTACAGCTGCCACCCCCCTACCAGCACCGCCCTACCACCCAGGAGGGTGGGCATCTCCTTCATCCTAGGCACCTCAGACCCTGCCCCAGTCAGCCCTGCTGCCCTCAGTGAGGAGGCTATTGACCTCCTGAGAACCCTCACTGTTGGGCAATCAACCATTTTGAATGCCATCCAGGGTGTTGAGAGGCATTTGCAACAAACAAATGCATACCTGCAGGGTATTCATTCCGGCATGGCAGCCCAACAGAGAGCATTTCAGGCTCTGGCCTCAGCACTGATGGCAGCCATTGTCCCTGTGTCCAGCCTCCCCCTCCAACTTCCACTACCTAGACCCAATCCCCTGTACCTAAGCCTATCCCAAGCACACCATCAGACCAGCATGCGCACTCATCAACACACAAGAGTGGACATGGCAAACATAAGCACCACACATCCCACAGGAACTCACACAAGCACCATCCCCATGCAGACACAGCAACATCCACTGCCTCAACTGTTTCCCCCTCCTCCACGTCCTTCTCCTACCTCCCAGTCTCGTCTCCACTCACACCTGCATGCACTACATCCTCAGCCACTACCTCCATCACCAGCACGCCCATCACCACACACCACTCACGTGCAATCACCACCCCCACTACCATTCACACATCCCCTGTGTCCTCTCCCAGTGTGTCTGTGAGCCCCCCTCCCAAAGTACACAAACACAGGCACACACCCACTCAACAGCTATCCACCTCACAACAGCCTCCAGCCCAGGCACCTTCACCCAAACTCAGCAGACGTTCACCTCCTACAACCACTACCTCTTCCTCCACTTCCAAACCCCTCCATCTTCCCGTCCCAGTGTGTCTAAAAAACGTTTCCTGGCTAACATTGACCTCTTTCCTACACCTCCCCCCGTCCTTCCCCTATGGCCAGGATGTCCAGATACCAGCCCAGCACCTCAGCCACCAAATCCTCCAGCACTGTGGTCCCTGCAAGTGCGGGAACATCAAAGGCGGCACCCATCCAGGCTGCCAGTGTGCCACCTAGTGAGGCCAAGGATCAGCCCATTCAGCCACCTGCCAAGGTGAAGAAGGTGCCCACACACCGTAGGGAAAAGCCACACCAACCACCCAGCAAGGCCTCCTCCAAGCCAAAAGGGGACAGTGCCAGGGTCCCAGCAGCCACTTCCAAAGTGGCGAAGGGACACAAGGCTAAGAGGAAGTCAGCACAGGGCACGAAGCCTCCGGCTGAGGGACTGGTGTCACCCATTCTTGAAAACAGAGCAGCAACCTGTATGGCAGTGGACACCACCATCTGCACCGCCACCTGCACCGCCACCTGCAGCGCCACCTGCACCGCCACCTGCACTGCTACTTGCATGTCTACTCCCTCAGCAACAGTCCCCAGCATCATCCCCAGTGGGCAGCCGTCAGAGGCTGCAGGAGACGTCCTGCTATCTCCCTCCACAGGTGCTGACACATGCACCACCGGCAACATCTCCGCCACAGACACCGCCGCTGCCACCGACACCAGCCCCTCGACGTGCACAGACAGTGCCACCACAGCCGACATGGAGAACATTTCCAGTGGACAGCCGTCTGAGGCTGCAGGAGACATCCTGGACCCTGCACAGCGTATGTGAGGCACCACAACCAGCACTGTTAGTACCAGCAGTTGGCAAGCAAAGTCACAGCAGGGTGGAGTATGTCTCTGACTCCATGGAGTATCATGCTACCTGTTCCCAGGCACTCTCGTGGCATACTCACCCAGGTGAGGAAATGGGACCTGCCACACAGCATGTGCAGCACTCTGGGCACAAACCCCCTCCAGAACCAGTGGAGAGATACATCCACTACCCCAATCCTTGGCAGGATGAAGCACTCTGGGCACAAAGCCCCCTCCAGAACCAGTGGAGAACAGCATCCACTACCCCAATCCTTGGCAGGATGAAGCACTCTGGGCACGAAGCCCCCTCCAGAACCAGTGGAGAGATACATTCACTACCCCAGTCCTTGGCAGGATGAAGCACTCTGGGCACAAAGCCCCGTCCAGAACCAGTGGAGAGATACATCCACTACCCCAGTCCTTGGCAGGATGAAGTACTCTGGGCACAAAGCCCCCTCCAGAACCAGTGGAGAGATACATCCACTACCCCAGTCCTTGGCAGGATGAAGCACTTTGGGCACAAGGCCCCGTCCAGAACCAGTGGAGAGATACATCTACTACCCCAGTCCTTGGCATGATGAACCATTCTGGGCACTAAGCCCCCTCCAGAACCAGTGGAACATGTCACACACTTGAGAGACTGTGGCTTTGCACTCCGCAGGACCAATCAGTGGGCAAACCACCCACTTGAGAGACTTGAGAGACTGTGGCTTTGCACTCCCTAGGATAAAGCAGTGGGCAGACCACCCACTTGAGAGACTTGAGAGACTGTGGCTTTGCACTCCCCAGGATAAAGCAGTGGGCATGGAGCCCCCTCGTGGAGCAGTGGTGTTGTACCTTCATCTGGCTGATGTGCCCCCCCTCCCCTTCTCCCTGAGGTGCCTGTTTATTTTTGACCTGATGCCCCAGCAGTGTTCTCTCTGTTTACAGTCAGGTATCATGTTTGCGCTTTGCCCATGCATTTTGGGACCACTGGTCCACGGACAATGACTGGAACACTATCCAGACTTGTGTAGTTGCTGTACATATTTGTATATACTGATCTGTTACAGACCTGTTTCCATATCAGAATTTTTGATGATTACACTTGTTACAATCATTTCCTTTTGTCCTTGAGTTCTTCCAGGGGGTTATGGGGTATAGATGTAATGTTATGGAATGTGTTTGTGTGTATGGTGTTGTGGGTGAGGGTGGGGGTGGGGGTGTTGCGTGTGTGTGTGTCACTCTCTTTTTCCTCCTCCCCTCCCCTCCACTGTGTGCTAGGTGCAGTACTCAGCGTGGTAGTCGCTGCAGTCGTAGCTGCTCCTGGTAGAAGAGAAGGTAAACCAACATTGATAGCACCTGAAATTCGGGCTCCATGGCGTCCTGGTTCCTCGTAGGGTGTCGAGAGGTGAGTGGTTTCCGTTCCTAAGACTTAGTCCGCCGTGCTTTTAATGGCGTTGGTACCACCCCGGAAAAGATGTCGAATCGGTGCCTTGTAATACAGTGTTCCGCCTGCCTGTTGGCGGTTACCGCTGCGGTGTTTGTTTCTACCGCTGTGGGGGTCGGAGTGTTAAAGTGGCTGTCTATGTTGGAGGTTTCTGCCATAGTCGTGATAAAAAAATTTTTTACTGCCCGCCTGTTGGCGGTATTACCGCCGCTTTAACACCGACCGCCAGGGTTGTTATGAGGGCCTAAGACTTTATTAATTTAAAAGAAAGTCTCTCTGTGTTAGCCTATAGAGCCTATTCACTACAATGGGGAAAACAAATTTGGCTTTTTCTACCTCACCAGAGCTTTTAAAACATATTTTATAAAGTCCCTGCTTATAGGTACACTGCACCCAACCCTGAGGGCAGTATTATTAGTGACATATATGTATAAATCAGGTAGCCTAGGACTTTGGAAGTACTTTCGATTTCAAAGTCGAATTTGGGGTTAACTTTCACTTAAAAGCAGCCAGCAAGGCAGGCGCTTTTAAAATGACACTGGACACCACAGCACCTATGGGTATACTATAAATATACTGGGGCCCAGACACCTACATGCCCATCATATACCAGGGACTTATAGGTAGTTTGGTACAGCCAATTATAATTAGCCTAATTTGCATATACCCTTTCAATCAGAGCACAGGCCCTGGAACTGTTAAGCATGCTGTTTTGCTTTCACTAATGACAGAGCTGACAAACAAATCTCTGGAATGCACTTCTTAGTTCAAAGCAATGAAAGGGAAAATATATTAAAATTATTCTCAACTGCAATGTACACATCAAATATATATGATTATATCATAGCATAATTGCAAAGCAAAGGATAAAGTAAAAATTCATCACCGTAGGGCCTGCCAAGCTCTTCATTTTTCTAATGCCAGCAAGAAGATGACCCCATTTAACTGCGAGAAAGAGATATCCACCCTCACAGGACAAGTGTCAGGCATTTGACGTCCAATCCTGACCGAGTTCTTGGAAATTCCCTCGCTACTGAGCAGGGCCACCTTTATATACCTTGAAAAAACCGGAAGGGCTTCCTGGAGAAAACCCCTCCTCTCAGCTGGAAATAGTCAAACATGCTGGCTACTGTAGGTCAGATTTGGAAGAAAAATGTTGAAAACTGGCCAGCCTTTCAGGGCACTCCTTCCAAGGATGACCTGTTACCTACACTGAAGAAAACAAAAAATATGTGCTCTATTATCATGAACTGTTCGTATTCGGTGGGGAAAAAATACGAAGAAACTAGCTTAATTTACCATGTGGAAAAACACAGCTCAACTGCAATGTCTCAACTGCAATGTCTAACGCCACGATAAAGCCAATAGGCAGCTAAACTGAATACAAAATGTAATCTGCAACTGGTGAGCACTGAACAACTAATATGCAAAGTGGTGCAATACTAAGTCAGTGGTCAAACATACCTATTTTTAATACATTTCCACCCTCTGACCAATGACTTTGTGTGCTTTTAACTTATTTAAAAAAAAAGAAAACATCATAAGCAAATTAGGTTTGCATTGTGTACAGCAACATAATGCATTGATAAAAGCAAACACTGTAATGTAATGGAAGAGGATTAACGTATTGATCTTATAAACTTTTAAATCAGACACACCTACAATGAAAAGACTGAAACTTATATATTCTGATTGGGATGATAACTGATTGGATAGTGGCTCTAGGGTAGCAAGTTGGTGTAGAATTAGATGAAAACATCATGAGTTCTAATCATGAAAAGGTACACGGTCCACCTGGAAGGTTTGCTGGAATGTAAGTTTAAGTCAGGTTTCCACATGAAAACAGCCAGCTAACTGGCAATTTTGCTTAATGAGACGGACAGCAGTCATCAGATGATAACAAGCCATGAGTTAGTTCCAGTGGTAGAATGTAATCAAACAAGTTGACAGAACATCCATGATACTCTGCATTGATCCCATGTAGAACTTGAATCAGTGAAGCACAATTAGCGCTAAATAGATCCATAGGATTTGTACTTTAAAAGCAGCAGGAGCGTTGCACAGAGGTTAGCAATCAGGTTCAGGTTGAGGGTGTGGTCTCTCCCCCGACCCCACAAGCAAACGTCCGAAGGGAGACCACACAGCATACTCATGGTCAGTGGCAAGTCATAGTAGGATCTGTAAAAGAAACAAGTATGACTTTTCTTGCAAATAACATTTGTCATCTGAAATGTGCTCTCCTTTTTCCTGGCCTTGATTTATAATCAGCAGGACATTATTGGAGCCCTCTGCTATAATTTCTGCAGATTCTGGGGGGCCATTTGGGGATTCAACCCACACCTTAGCACTGAGGTTTTTATCAGCTGAACTTCCCTTTCCTTGCACTGTCAGAAGGCCTGGGGTAGTCCCCTTCCTTACCAAACCTTCATACACTGCACTTATGACAAGTTGGGCAATTCTGTCTCCAATTTGAATAAATAAGCCAACTTCTTCACTATTTAACAGAATAACTTTGATTTCTCCTTGATAATCTACATCAGTCACTCCCCCTAAAACCTGAATACCTTTATGGGCCAACACAGATCTGGGAGCAATCAATCCAAAATGCTCTGGGGGAATCTGTATTCCAACACCTGTTTCACAGAACGCTATATCTAGGGGTTTTAGTCTGTAAGCTTGTGAAGCATGTAAGTCAAGACCTGCAGATTCGGGTGTGGCTCTGTTTGGAGCTAGCACTCCAGGTGTTATTTCCCAGTATGTGATGGTATTGGTGGCCACATGTGGTTGTATTTTCAAAGCTGGAGTTAACATTCGCATCAAAGGTGTTTCAGCATTTGTCAATGGTCTATTGTTCAGAATCTGGAGGGCTTCATTTAAATGCTCTCTCCAGTTTTTCAAAGTTCCATCAGATACGTTTCGCAATTGAGCTTTCAGTAAACCATTCATTCTCTCAATCAGTCCTGAGGCCTGTAGATGATAAGGAATATGATATATCCACTCAATATAGTGCTCAGAACAGTAGTTCTGAACCAACATTAACAAGTCCAGAGTTATGATACTATTGTGCTGAGTAGCATGTTTGCAAGTGACAGCAGTCAAGTATCCAGAATAAGTGTCCACTACTGTACAGGCGTATTGATACCGCGACTAATCGGTAGTGGTCCAATGTAATCAATTGGCGATATTTGTCCTTCTGACTTTCCTCTCCCCAATTAATCTTTGACTGTTTGCGGAACAGATCTCTGTTGTGTGTGCTGACAAATAGGACATTGCAAATTTACAGTTTTTTGTCAAATCTAGGGGAAGGTGCATTTCTCTAATCTCTGCCTACCAGTAAGTGGCTTTTTCTCCCAGGTGTCCACATTTCTGGTGCGCCCACTTAGCTATCCCCACCAAGTCAGAATTCTGGGTTGACACTTCTGCCTCTGAAATTTTGTCTTTTACATCTGAAAGGGAATTGAATTAGCGTTCTAATGAGTCAATGGGACAATGAGCATCTATGACTTTTCTCTGTTTTAACATTTCCCAAATATCCTACCACAAATCTTTGCGACACACCTCCTTTGAATGAATGAACCAGTTATGTGCATGCCATGTGGAAAGCCAAATGGCTGATCCATTGGCAATGGACCAAGAACCAGTGTAAAAATGACAAGTCTCAGGCAGCTTTTGCTTTAGAACCTCACACACAGTGTACAACTCTGCACATTGGCTACTTTTTCCTTCTCCTGTGGTAGACAGCGACTTTTCATTAACTGGACTGTATGACACTGCTTTCCAATGTCTTTTAGTACACGCATATTTCAATGAATCATTAGTGAACCAAACAAGCTTTCTATCCTCAGGGGACAAGAATTCAAATGGTGCACTCCATTTCACTGGTGATTCTTTTACCTGTGGTACATTCTTCACTCTCTCCTCATCCTGTACAGGGGCTTGTGACACCTGTTCAGGTATGGCTGCAGTGCCTATCGGTCCTACTCGAGCCCTGTCTTGTATGTACCAGATCCAAAGTATGATACTCGGCTCTTGTGCATGTCCTATACGGTGATATTTAAGTGAACTCATCACCCACTGCATGAGTGATATGTCAGGTCTCAGAATAACAGTATAACTTAGTGTGATTTGCTCAGTATTCACTAGAGCCCAAAAACGAGTAAAAAGCTGTTTTTCAAAAGGAGTATAGCGCTCCCCAGAGTCAGGTAGTTTTCTAATCCAAAGGCCCAGGGGCACCCTCGTCCTTCCCTGTTTCTGCACATATACCAGTTTGCATATTGTCCTTGAACAGTTACATGTAACTAAATGTTTCACTCTTGCACTGTACACAAGTCTAAAGTCTGTTGAATTATTTCATTTGCCAAATCAAAAGCACACAGCTGCTCCTTACTGCATTCAAACTCATGTTTTTTCCTAGTTACTTTAAACCAAAGCGTTAAGATTTTGCTCAGATGAGGGCTATACTCTTTACAAAAATCAAACAATCCCATGAAACTCTGTGTCTCTTGCTTAGTGCAAATAGTATCAAACTCTAAAATCTTTTGTTTTACCTGTAACTACATCTCTCTATGTTGTGTATCCCACTGAATTCCCAGAAACTACATATTTTGTGACAGCACCTGTGCCTTGTCTGAATTAATTGTACACATAATACCCTGCAAAAGTGGTCTGAATATACCGGTGACATCATCAACTTCTCGCTCAGTGTAATCTTTTAAGGAATGCATTTCAACTCCTTCCAAAAACTGTGAGCTGCTCTGCACATGGAGAACTACGTTCTTCTCATGAGGCTCACACTGGCCCCACCTTTTTTAACCTCCTCATTACTGGAATGTGAAAAGCCAGATTCTCCTTTAACAGCTTGGTAGATTTCAGGTTTATCTTGCAATAATTTGTTCTGACTGACTTGCTCTCTTAGGGGCATATTTATACTCTGTCTGCGCCAAATGTGCGTCACAAATTGGGGCAAACCTTGCACCATATTTATACAATGATGCTCGAGCCCGCAAATGCCTAAATTCTGCCTTGTGTATCATTTTCTGGATGCATGAAACCGCCTTGCATTAATGAAATGCAGGGTAGGCATTCCCGTCCACAAAATGACTTAAACACCACCTGTGCAATATTTATGCTTCCGCGCAAAAATCCTGCCCGATTTGCGTGAAAAAACAATGCCTGGGTCAGGGCAGGTGTTAAAATGGGGCAAACACATGAGTACTTAAGGAAAACACACAGAAGCAACAGCAGAACTCCAAAAGTAAGACATGGAGGTGCTATTCATCCAGCATGCACGCAGAGGCAGAGCACAGGACCAACAACAGCAGCTTCCACAACACCAGCAGGTACCCCAGGGCTACGCTGAAGGCAGGAGAGGATATTTCGCACCAGGACAACCCTTCTGGGACTCCGACAACAAGAAATCATTCAAAGGTACAGACTCAACTGGCAAACCATTCAGCAGCTGCTGTGCAACATTGAGCCACAGTTGGCACCCAGCTTGCAGACACCTCACACCATTCCACCAGAAACCAAGCTGCTAGCTGTCCTCCACATGTTGGCAAGTGACTCCTTTCAAACCACTGGCGCCCTGGTTGCCGGGATCTCACAGCCCTCATTCTCTGACTTCCTACCCAAGGTATTGGATGCCATCATCTCCCTCACACCCCACCACATCAGCTTCCCCAACACATAGCAGAAGCAGCAGGAAACCAAACAGGGCTTCTACCAAATTAACGGCTTCCCACACATACTTGGTGCCATTGACTGCACACATGTACGCATTGTGCCACCTGCTGCAACTGAACATCTATACCGCAACAGGAAGCACACACACTTCATCAATGTGCAGGCCATTGTCGATCACCGGGGTTTGACCACCAACATCGTGGCAAAGTATCCTGGGAGTGTACATGATTCATTCATCTTCCGTCACTGCACCATCAATCAACACTTCCAGGATAGACAATATGGAAATGGCCTACTTGTTGGTAAGTACAGAAACCTGCTTATATACGCACAGCACAGCAAATCTGTAGGACACACAACACATTCACCACTACATTGACACATGGCCAGGAAGACACTGAGGTTGTGAGATCGCTAGGCATGTTTGATATCCTCACCCAATGGGATACACACCTATGGACAAATGACAGTTCCAAATAACAACAGATGCCACTCCACAGACACAAGGGAACAAATTAAAAACAACACAATGACAATGACATGGCCTTAACTGACAGTACAACTTGGAAGATGAATCTGTCAATATCACATCAATAACACTCAATCAAGCACCCTTCCAACCAATAAGTACTGTTTAAGGTGTGTGCAATGTGTTTTGCTGAAGGTCAAACACCATGAGACACATAGCATGATGATGATGACTACAATGAAGGTGACATGGAATCAATGAGGCTGTACCAATATCTCACATCACTCCTGCTCTGAAATTGCCCACTACCAATAAGCAAGTGGACTGTGCTAAGAACACACATTGATGTGACAATATTGAAAGTGCACATTCCTACACATACAGATTGAGACAATTTCACACACACACAACAGATGTACAGGCATATGGACCTTCTGACACTCTAAACGACAACCTCTCAACCAAGTTAGCCAGCTGAACTGGAACAGGTTCAGTAGTATAGGTGCATGTTTGAACATGAGTTGACTCGGTAAGGGCAGAGAAATAGGTCTGCAGAGAACTTGTCACACATGGGATATTTGTGCATAGTCAATTGTCAACACGTCAGTGCTGACAACTTATGGAGATGTGTTGTACATTGTCACCTTGCCAAATCAAAGGGCCTCACTGATGTTTAACTAATTCTATTGCATTTGTTAAATTGGATGGGATGTCCAGGCCATATAGATGCAACCGTGTTGCCAACACCGTGGAATTGATTCTGTGAATGGAAGTATCATGTCACCCCCAGTTAAGACACATGGACACCTCTTTCACATGACATAATGCAAGGGAGTACACAATGTACTGCAACTCTACAAAAATACTGCTGACATCCGGTCAATCAGCCAAACACCAGTTCAGATAATGAAACAACCCAATGCTGATGGTACATCCTAGAAGCCTAGGATTCCACACAGTAACACAAACACAGATGATTCACAGACAACACAAGTTAACAACTGCCATGCAAAGTGATAATCATGGTGCAAGCAACATCAAAAGTTTCTCACTCATTTTCTCTTTCAGCTGATCAGGGGTATGGGATCCAGCCATGGATCATGACCCCATGTGCAAACCCAAGCACAGCATCAGAGCGTGCCTTTAATGAGGCACATCGGAGGGCACGCACCATAGCCGAGAGAACGTTTGGCATCCTGAAGTCAAGTTTCAGGTGCCACGACATCACCGGAGGCAGCCTCCTATACTCATCAGAAATGGTCTGCAAGATCATTTTGACCTGTGCCATTCTGTACAACATTTGTGTAAGGAGGAACATTCCCCTCTATGAACCAGACCCACAAATGGCTGAAGAGGAGGACGTTGTCCATCAACATGAGGGGGACCATTCAAACACAGCTACAGGATTGAGTGGGAGACAACACATAGTCCAAAACTTCTTTTAACTATAGTCACCATCACCACTGTCTTTCCATATGTCATTAAACACCTATTCTAATCACTATATCATGGTCTGGGTAATCATTTTTGCATCACATTATCCCTAAGATTCATAATCAGAGTGTAGCCTCATGGAGCATTACACATTTGATGGATATGAATGTACAGCCACCTTCATACACATTGTAAATGACATATATTCTGTCTATTTCACGTTTGAAGGGCAATAGCAGAGGACCACAGCTATTTCACACATACATGTTGGCAACATGGTTCATTGTAGCATATGGCACACAACTAAAACACCATCATTCATGAGGCAGTGGATGTGCTATAGCATTGGTAACAAGAAGGTATGACCAGACCCTTGACAGCAGTAAGTGTGACATCAGCTATCTTTGCAAGGAGTATGTGTGACAAGAAATCCACGTAAGCAGCAAATGGATTGCACAAGTGCTCCAGGTATTACTAGCATTGCTCACAAGACATCCCCTGCACATGCCATCCCAGGTCATAAGTCCTGTCACTGCCATGTTCTCTGTCTCGCCCCACCCTTCTCGATGGGGCCCTGGAAATGGACTATTTGTACCCAGATAATCCCTCATCTACACCCACCCAGACTCACATTCTGATTCCAGTGTACTTCCCTCTTTAGCATGGTGTGCCATAGT
Source organism: Pleurodeles waltl (assembly GCF_031143425.1). Lineage (NCBI taxonomy): Eukaryota > Metazoa > Chordata > Amphibia > Caudata > Salamandridae > Pleurodeles > Pleurodeles waltl. The sequence goes on along the minus strand of NC_090447.1, from coordinate 901,911,687 downwards.
CATTGTTCTTCTGTCTGCATGGACTTCTGGTCAGATAATGCACTGCCTTGTAGGCTGTAGGACCTGCAATCACCTGTCCATTGCTTCCCATTTGAAAGGTACTGTTGGCCCTTTGAACTTGATTCTCACCTACAGGACTTGGGAGAGAGTGAAGCTGCACACACCTGTGAGCACCTCCATGTAGACCAGCATTTGAACATACACTGCCCTTGAAGCTGCCTGAACGGCATAGAAACTGCCATTATATGTATATCACTGTTGTACATTGCTGTATAAATCACTTGTGTAATACAGGCCTTGGGTTATTGTGTAAGGTTGCAGCACACAGGACAAAAACAGTTTACATTTTCCACAGTGTTGTTACACCTTTGACCAGTCTGCTCACTGTATATGTGCCTTGTTAATTTTTGTTCATGATTGACGCTGCATCCTGTTAGCCTGACTGGTTCCTGTCTTTGTGTTACCATAAAGGTTCCCTGTGGCTACATTTGTCTCATAGTTGCTTTCCATGCCCTCACTCTCCTCCTGGGGTATTGTGTTAGGTAGTTCCACAATGAATACTCAAATACATTGTATAGTGTAATCAGTTTACTTATTGTATCATGGGGTGGAACTTGTCTTCAAATAGCCTAATCATGGCCCATCCCTTGTCTGGGTTTCATGTATGCATGAGTGACAAATGGTGACAGTGTACCAGGGCTGTATGCATGGATTGGGTATGGTGCCTCCAGCACAACAAACAACCTTAGACAATGTGCATGAAATGTAAACACATGTTTGTACCCTGACAGTCCATACGCTGATTCACATCGCCCCCAAAATATTGATGGGGCTTGCGTGGTGAATAGTTGTGAGATTAATCAGCACAGAGGCACTGATGTTCCCGGATGCAGTGGGAATTTTAGAGCCCACCCTGTGTACAAATGTTGTGAGGAAACCTGATGGTTTAAAATTACTGATTCATTAACTTTGTGAGGAAACCAAGGTTGCCCTGTTGTCAGGCTCATAAAACTTCTGCAGTGCCATAGCTGGACTATCCCCATGTGTTTGTCTAGTCCTCCTTGGCTTTCATTCAATTCAGCTGTGAAGGATACTTTGTTAATGCAGGGAATGGCTCCACAGACTCATGACCACATCTGCACGTAACTGTGACAACATGGACCCCAATAATGATACAGGCTACACATTGGCCCACACACTTGAACTGGACACCTTTGTGTAATTAACCACTGAAAATATGTGAACATGGGCTGCTTGGTCTGCTGGTCCTCCACTGCCACAGGAGAAACATAGGTCATTTAAACGACTGAAACTGTGGAGTGACAATACATTTGTGGATTGGTTTTGGGACTCGGTGTCACAAACACCGTATCCACATAGCATTTTCCATTGCCTGACTCATAGGTAGTATACAAACAAGTGCCCAGTAAGTGGTATCCAACATTCCAGGACATGTGATGGCCTAGTATTGGAACATTGCCATGATCAACCGACTTCTATCTATCCTGTGCATGGTTTGTCATTAGAGATGCTTATGTCCCAAAAATCTGGGAAGTTCACGCAGCATTTGTTGCTACGTGTATGACAAACACATTTCCTTTCTCATTTCCACACTGAATAGCATCTGATGGTTGGCCACATTGACAACACATGCATACAAGCACATTTAAGAAAACACGTCTTGTGATGTTCACACAGTGGGACAACTAAATTTGTAAGAGCCAATTCACACACATTGACAGACAGGCAATGAGTTACTGTATTGAGTTGCATAGCCTTGCTATCCTCTATTGATGCATAACCTGTTCAAACTGGGTAATACCAAATTGTATTCCACACGTTTAGGCATCTATTGTGTCAGTGAAGAGTGCATATCCGGTACAACAACTAGAGGATCATGGTCCGCAGTAGTATGATCTGCCACATGTGCCCATACACCGGAATGCACAATGTAGGTGCAAACAGCGTATCTCTGTATAGTCACAACTGTCATGTACTAATAAAATTGAGAAATTATCCAAACCTAGTAAAAGACAGAAATTTTGACGTAGTCACATCAAAAAAGACGCACATGCATCAACAAATGCTGCATATGTGTCGAAAAATGACGCTTACTGCCATGATACATACATTGGCCCTGAGCTATAATTCCCACACTGTACCCCATGAAATTGGTTAACTATGAAAAACATTTGAAAATATGGATGTGGGGTAATTTCTAAGCATGTGTGTAAAAAAGAAATGACACACAGACTGTAAGCGTTATAATATTTTGACGCATAGGAATAAAAACGCACCGCGTTTAGGTAGGAAGTGATGTAATGGGATATCCTGTTTACAGAATTGTTACAGTAGGTGTACTTTCACTTTCACTTTGCAGTCTGTGATTTTTCTTGACTGTGTGGCTGTGTTTGGACTTGTCTCTCTGTGAATATTGTGAATTTGTCTCCTGTGTGCTCTTTATATTGTCTTTTGGTGTTTCCTAAGTGTCTGTGGTATCCTGTATAAGTGTATTTTTGTCATTTCTGGTGTCTAATTTTGTCTTTGTACTGTTGGGAGTCTGTTGTGGGTAGTGTTAGATTTGGGATAGTTGGGCTGTTGTAGTGTTCTTTACTTTTCATTTCCCTCTCATCCTTTCCCTTCATTATCCTCTGTACCCCTTAATTCCTTGTTTTTTTCAAGCATGTTGGGTAGGCCACATTTTGGTAGAATGGGAGAGGAGGAGCTGGGAGGATTTATTTGGCTGTTGTGCCACTTCCTCCCATTGATGAAAGAATTAGGTGGCCGGGTGATATAGGGGTATCACACAGAAGCAAGGAGGCTCTGGTGGGCAAAGGTCCTGTACCATCTTAAAAGAATATACAACACACCACGCAACGACCACCAGCTAAAACACCGTTGGGCTGACCTGGTTGTCAGGGAGCAAGACCTGCTGGACCACCTGGGGATTGTGATTGGTAGCCCTGTTGGTGAGTACAATTCAGAGTAATGTGCACATTTAAATTCTCTGTAGTGACAGTAGCAGATTTGTTCATATGCTTCAAGCAATGTTTTTGGACATGTGGAATGCAAGTTAAACATACAGTGGCTGTGAGTTAGACAATAATTCCTACACATTACCGTCATTTGTTGATGCAACAGCTGTACTAACTTACAAAACACAACTGGAGCCTGTAAATTAGTGCTGCCTTCATGTCAATAGATGATGCAAATGTGGCTCTTATGCATGGTCTGTGAGTGTACAAGGAAAGACATGTTTTTAATCCAGATATTTTCAAGAATTAATGTGTCCCCCAATTATTTTGGATACATGTCTGAACTGGATTCTGGCACATATGTAACAAGTTATTTCTGACCTTAGGTAACATCTTAGGCTGATAGTTTGACTTGGTTGTGCCGCAATTAAATTAGGGATTGATGCCAAACGTAATGCACACAGGTTCATATCAAAATGTTTGGTGCTACTTTCCATAGCTGTGGCACATAAAATGAAGCAAATGATACAAATTGAGGGGTAACAACTATCCATGGCCCTCTGTTCATTGTACCTGTGTGTTTTATATTGGTCTTAGTCACAACAGCTGGACCCGAGCTAATGCATTTGCCATTTGTGTTACTCTATTGCCATGTACTTCTCATAAGTTATGGGATCATCATGGGATACCTGACATTGGGGAAAGATCACAATGGATATAATTCACTAATACTTTGCTAGTTTAGTTTGCCACACCCATGCTGATCTAGTACAGCATATGTTTAATAACTAACCTCTCAGTACGGAGGCTATCACTGACATGGGTGTATGCTAAGATCAGAAAACCAGCAGTCCTGTGACTGCTGTCATTCCAAAGGTACATACAAATTGAAACCTACATCATCATGATTGACACAGTGGTACATTTGCAAAATCATGTGCTAATAATATCACAGTGTTAATTTGCTGTATATCTGCTGATCAACCAACTTTGCAAACATAAGATGATGAATGTGGCTCATCTTTGATTTCCTAAACCCATAATGGGTAAACAGGGCAATGAGTGACACATTCCAGGTGCAATGACTACACATGTGCCCATGCAGCCTTTCATGGATGACTGCAATATGCACTGTCAACATATATCTCCTTGTTGTATCCAAATCTTAAAACTGGTCAATCCATGACTAGCCTCAAACTGTCACCAAATAATGCACAGGATCCCTGCCATTATGGTATCATAGGGGGCATATGTGGCTCAGGGTACCCTGTAAATGTAGCATATGTGACCTAGACACAACACAGGCCCTACATGTAAGGGGCCTTAGAAAGCATGATAAATCATGACCTTAAATCAACCCACAGGTATGTCACACAGTAAATGATTGCCCTTTGATGCCCAAGCCACAATACCTGAGTGATTGGTGTTGCAGTGCTCCAGGAAAGTGATTTTGCATGTCTCTCATTAATACAAATGATGAGAGGAGTACACTCCATAAATGAGACTGCAAACAAATGATGGAGCATGTTTGCCACCACATGATAGTTAGGGCTACTGCTTGTGTGCAGATATGTGTGTATCACTCACTGGAGTGACTGGGTCTGCACATGTTTGCAATGGTATGTCTGTTGCAGCATCATCATGTCTGAGAGGCTGGACTTTCAGATTTAATGTTACACACAGTAATTTTATTTGGAAGTATTGTACAGTGCACAGACATTGAGCACATTTCTCCCTTCCATGCTTTAAAGGTCGACTTGCCCCCCACACAATCGGAGAGGTGGCTCGATTTGCGGACCCAGACATCTCCAGTAAGTGTTGATATTTCTGTTCTGTGTTGTGTTTGCAGCTGTTGTGTGATTGACTCCTGTGTGTTGGACACAGAGCAAGGTATGATGTGCTGGTAAATGGTCGGATACGTTACTTGAGTGGAGAATCATTTTTTTTCCATCTTTGAGTTGGACAATCATTAGCGTATAGTCATATTTTGGGATTGTAGTGCAGCCCTGTAGGCATGGTCATGTGAATAGGGTGACATTTGTTGATAAATCTCTTTTATTAAGAAAATGTAGCAGTGGACCATATTTATGGTTTAGTCACAAGTCAGACCCTGAATCTCACAGAATAGGGATGCCAAAGTCTTACCCACAGACTTGAGCCTCCCTGTTCACTAATAAACATGTTTGACTGTATGTTTGACTTCCTAGCAGCATGTAGCTCCACATGTTGTGCTACATGTATGTGGCACTTGAGTACAATGCCATGGGTGTGCATGCAGCTCATGGCCAGATGTGTGTTTGCATCTATCTGCTTGTTGTAAAGATGTATCAAAGTACTGTTTTGCATTTCTTAAATAGCAAATTTTAAGATTTAAGAAAACACTATTTAAGAATTGCAAAATGGTATGTAAGAAAATAGTAATTCCCTAATAGCGATTCCCGCAGAGTTGCAATCTCTATTAAGGAATCGCTAGTAAGAGATGCAACCTCATTCGTTCCTATGGCCTTCAGGGCCATAGGGAAGAATGCTTTTGCATGTCCTAATGTGTGATTCATTATTAGGGAATTGCAAATTAGGAAATACAAAACCAAGGGTGCCGAGGGTCTCGGGCCTCCTTTGAGGCACCCCAAGGTTTAATTGTGGGCATGTGTGAGCTACATGGTACTTTCTAAATGCCCAGTTTGCATTTAGGAAATGCTTGATACATGTGCATAGGGAATTGCAAATAGGAATTCCCTATTTGCGATTTCCTATATAAGGAATCACAATTTGTGATTTGCAAAACTGAGTGGCATCTTTAGGGAATGGCTTTTTTAACAATTCCTTAAAATTGCACTGTGAATGCCTTTCATACATTCTGTATGGCTAGTTTGCATTAGGAAACAGTGGAATCTTTGCGAGTCACACCGTTTGCAAATGCAAAATAGTTTGATACATCTGGCCATAAACTCTTTAAATACCCAGGTGTAGTAAAGTACCATCTTTCTTGGCATGTTAACCCCATTTTTTCATGTATGTCAGTATGTTTTTGCCTGGCTCATAGTTTATGGCCTAATGTGTGTGTCTGTGTAGTGCTTAACTGTGTCACTGAGGGTCTGCTAATCAGAACGTCAGTGCTTATGCTCTCTCTGCTTTTAAATTTGTCACTATAGGCTAGTGACTTAATTTACCAATTTCCATTGGCACACTGGACCCCCCTTATAAGTCCCTAGTGTGTGGTACCTAGGTACCCAGGGCAATGGGGTTCCAGGAGATCCTTAGGGGCTGCAGCAATTCTTTTGTCACCCATGAGGAGCTCAGACGAACCCTTTCACAGGACTGCCACTGCAGCCTGCGTGAAATAGTGCACACATTATTTCACAGCCATTTTCACTGCTCTTAAGTAACTTATAAGTCATCTATATGACTAACCTTCACTTGCTGAAGGTTCGGTGCAAAGTTACTAAGTGTGAGGGCACCCTTGCACTAGCAAAGGTGCACCCACATAGTTTAGGGCCATTTCCCGGGACTTTGTGAGTGCAGGGATGCTATTACACGCATGCACTACATATAGGTCAATACCTAAATGTAGCTTCACAATGGTAACTCCGGATGTGGCCATATAAGGTGTCTAACATCATGGAATTGTCCTCCTATGCCAAATCTGGTATTGGGGAGCCAATTTCATGCATCCTGAGCGCTCCACCATGGACCCCCAGGATTGCCAAACCAGCTCTCTGAGGCTTGCAATGCAGCTACAGCTGCTGCCACCTCACAGACAGGGTTCTGCCCTCCTGGGATCTGAGGAGCTCAGTCCCAGGAAGGCAGAACAAAGCATTTCCTTTTGGAGCAGGGTGTTACACCCTCTCCCTTTGGAAATAGGTGTTACAGGCTGGGGAGTTGTAGCCTCCCCCAGCCTCTGGAAATGCTTTGAAGGTCACAAATGGTGCCCTCCTTGCATAAGCCAGTCAACATCGGTTCAGGAACCCCTTGTTCCCTGCTCTAGCACAAAACTGGACAATGGAAAGGGAGGTGACCTCTCCTGTCCATCACCACCCTAGGGGTAGTGCCCAGAGCTCCTCTAGTGTGTCCCAGACTTCAGCCATCTTGCTTTGCATGCTGTGGGGGCACTCTGGAGGGCTCTGAGTTGCCAGTGCCAGCAGGTGACGTCAGAGACCCCTCCTGATAGGTCCTTACCTGATAAGGTAGCCAATCCCCCTCTCAGGGCTACGTAGGGTCTCTCCTGTGGGTTCTCTTCACATTCTCTGACATTGGATCAACTGCAGACTGCTCCAGGAACTGCTGTAACAGCAACAAAGTATCCAAAGAAGAGATATTTTTACTCTGAAACTTCAGCTCCAGCCAGCAACTGCAACAGTTTCCACGGTGTGCATGCTCTGAGGACTCCCTGTCTTCACCCTGCACCAGAAGGATCAAACAAATCTCCAGTGGGGTGACAGAGTCACTCCCCTGCTCACACAGGAACCTTCTAAGTTGGCGACCTGTTCTTTTGGACTCCTTTCCTGGCCATGAATATGCTCTTTGGAACACATAGCATGGACCCCATCAACACAGACTGTGCTGAGGTCCTGCTGTCGCAATTTGGAGGGGGTAAGACCTTGACTTCCCCCAGAACTACAGAACACCTATGCACTGCATCTTCCTCACCTCCTGAGGCCTCTGTGCACTATTTGCAAAATTCCTTCATGCACAGCCTGGTCCAGGTTCCCAGCACTCTATCCTGTGACGCTCAACTCACTGAGTTGATCTCCGCCAGCGAGGGAACTTTCTTTGTAGTGTTGTACCAACTGCATTTTGCACCTCCTTTGTCCCTGTGTCCTGGGACACCCGTGTGTGTTATCTGGTGCTCTGAGGGCTCTCTGAAGTGCTGAGAACCCCCTCTTCCTCCTCATACAGAGTTGAGGCCCCCAGGTCCCTCCTGGGTCCAGATAGCACCTAGTTGATGGAAAACACACTTTGCCAGAACAAAGGCTTGTTGGAAGAATCCAGCACCAAAACTCAGCTGCATCCAACTTCACAATGTGGGACATCCTTTGCATCATGCAGGAACCCTCTGGCATCTTCCTAGGGTGTATTTCTGCAGTCTTCGTCCAACCGGGGACTCTTCTTTTGCACCCTCTTCTGGGTTGGCAGGGGCTCCTGTCCTTCCTGGAACTACTTTCGACTTCTGGACTTGGTCTCCTTCTTTTGCAGGTCTTCAGGTCCAGGCATCCTCTGTTTGTTGTTTGCAGACTTGGTTGGTTCTTGCAATAATTCCAATCACGAGGTGTAGTGTGTCCTAAGGAAACTTGCAGCACTTTAGTCCTGCTTTTCTAGGCTTTGGGTTAGGGTAATTTACTTACCTTTAGTGTATTCTTACTCTCCCTGCAATTCTGCACACACTACACTTGTCTAGGAGGGGAATTCATGATTTGCATTCCACTTTCTTAGTGTATGGTTTGTGTTGTCCCTAGACCTATTTTCTCCCATTGCATTCTATAGCATTTGCTATAGCTACCTCTATCAGCCTAAGTTGCTAGAACACTACTACATTTCACTAATAAGGGATAACTGGACCTGGTATAAGGTGTAAGTACCCCAGGTACCCACTACAAACCATGCCAGCCTTCTACACCTGGTGTAATATCTTTTGTGTAGTATTTCTACTGTTTTACTATTTTAGATGTTGCACAAATACTTTACACATTGCCTTCTACAATAAGCCTGTTCGCTCAGCGTCAAGCAGCCTGAGGTTGACCAGAGGTTTATTTATGGTGTGGAACTAAATTACCCTTTCTAGTGTCATGGTCCCTACCTGACAGGGTGTATACATCTGCCAACTAGTGACCCCCATTTCTAACATTAGGATCAGCAGTGAGGATGGGATTATTTTTTTGCAGTACCTTACAGTTATTTGGTGTACACCACCATTTCATGTCTAAGACAAATTTGCTGGTTCCTTAGGGAAGCTAAAGGATTGAGTTCCACTTCAGTAACTAGGACAAATTCCTTTACTGAGCATCTCGCTCGCACGTCTGGTGTCTTACCTCCAGTGGGAGGTTGTGACCATTTGAAACACTTAAAATTTCTCCACCTCAACCCTCTCAAGTACCACTTTGAGATGGCTGTTGGTGGCAGATATTGGGGAGGAAGAGGAGAATGAACCTCCTCCTGACGTTTAAGCCTCCAAAGAGAAGAATGGGTCAGAGAAAGGTACGGATCTTCTCCCTACCCTGACTCATGAAGAGCAGAGAGACTGTCACCCATTGTTGGAACAATTTTTCTCCCTGTTTTTCCTACACTTGTGTACCGATGACATTGGCACAGTGGCCAGCCTCCCTGTCAAAGCTAAAATCCATAGGCTGTCTGTTAGAAATGGGGTTTCTGGTTGGCTAGGGTATGCACCTCAGCCAGGCAGAACTTACCCACTCTAGTCAGGGCAAGGGAGTTACACGTCTATGATAACCCCTGCTCACCCCCTTAGTAGCTTGGCACGAGCAGTCAGGCTTAACCTGGAGGCAATGTGTAAAGCATCTGCACAAAACACACAACAAATGTGACGCAATATCCCCACCACAAAGGAAACACAACACCAGATTATATGAAAATATACTGAATTGTACACAACACAATTATCAGACCAAACATCTCATATCAGTACTATCCTGCTACCTTAGCAGTTGTCAGAACGTTACACATTAGTTACTCTGCAACATAAGCAGTAGTCACACATAACACACAGGTTACTCAGTATTCTGCAACATAAGCAGTAGTCAGGAAAACACGTTATTACATCACAGCACTTGTCATAAGAATATCATAAAATGCCCATAGTAGGAACATTAGAAAACATATGGCAAGTTAAAAAAACAAATTAGCAAGCATGTCCATAAAAGGAACATTTGCATACACATATGTAAAAACATCAAACGCATGTAGGTAATATATGAATCAAACAAAAGTCTGTAGAAAGAACTTTGGATTGCAACTATATTGGTCCTTTAAACAGTACCTGGTTGGATGAAGGCACCTCCAGTGCCTAGAAGGTGAACAATGGGGCCCCCGGCGCTCCTATGCGCAAAACATGGGCCTCCCTTATACTCTGGGGTCAGAGGAGGGCGACATGCACCTCCTCTCTTTTATAGAGAGGCCCCTCCAGGGACCGTGATTACTGGGGGCCCCCCAGGGCCTCAACCGGCCTTCACGAGGCGGGCCAAAGCCAGCAAAAACAACTTAGGGCAGGAGGGGGACACCATGCACCCCCTCTGGTTTAATGACAGGCCCCTCCCGGGACCCGCAATCTCTGGGGGGGCCCCCCCAGGCCTCCACTGGCCCTTCCACCAAGGGGGGGGCCCACAATAATGCCCGTTTTACATAACAGCAGAAAAGGAGCGTCCTGCTCCTAACGCCGAGGCCAGGGGGAAGGGGGCACTCCCCGTGCCTTCCCCTGGTCCTGACGTGAAGCCACAAGAAGATCAGACCCCTCCTGGGGCCCGAGCAGACACTTGCCTGCACCCGATGCGGTGTGCGAGTGTTCTTCCAGCTTCCCGGGCCGCTGCAGTGAACTTATTTAAAGGGGCACAATGCAGCAAGGAGCCTACAAGCTCCCAAGGCTCCATAAGCGCGCTGCAATCAGAGCTATGGCAGCCGCAACCACGGAGAAGCACCCCTCGTGAAGAAATGGATGCAGGGGTCAGGGGCCACAGCACCCTGCCCCTGGAGAGCAGAATCTTAAGACAAGGTCCTCAGGTGGAGGGCCCAGCTACAGGCCAGCACAAGGGAAAGGCAGCAAGTGGCAAGTCCTTCACAGTGACCAGGCAGGTCACAGGTCAGCACAGCAGCAGCAGTCCATGGCGGTTCCTGGTGAGTCCTTTCAGCCTTTGGTGTCCAGTTCCAAGATGATTCCAAGAGTCTCCAAATTGTGGGGAAAATTCCCTTGTACTTATAGTCAGTTCTTACAGTGTTTTACAATGGTAGGGAGAGGAGGTTCCAGCCAGTTACAACTGGTTCTGAGAGTGCCCCCTCTCTCCTTTCAGCACAGGCTCCAAACATCAGTGGGGGGTTAACGACCCTATTGTGTGAGGCCAGGACACAGTCTTTACAAATGCAGGTGTGCCCCGCCTCTCCCTTCTCTCAGCCCAGGAAGACTATTCAGTATGCAGATGCACCTCTGTGACACCTCCACCCTCCCTGTGTACAGGCTGTCTGAAAAGTATGCACAAAGCCCCAACTGTCACTCTGCCCGGACGTGGATTGGAGTCAAGCTGCAAAACACCAGAGTCATAAGCACAGATAAATGCGCACTTTCTAGAAGTGGCATTTCTGTGATAGTAATAAAAAATACACCCACACCATTAAGCAGCATTTATTATCACCATCACAACCATACCAAACATGCCTACGCTACCCCTCATAAATCAGACAATACCCTTTACACATAAGGCAGGGCATTTCTAGTGCAATCCTATGAGAAG